>NC_084649.1:28909468-29509468 GCF_019802595.1 Syngnathoides biaculeatus
GACTGTGTTTCCATCCAAAGCACAGGATACAGAATTGGCCGCATCCATCTTTGTACCTCCCCTTGGGTACTCCCAAAGGCGAAGGTCCTCTTGGAAAGATGGAGATTCGACATACATCGATGCAAATACCAAGGGCGTACCAGATGAGTATAAATTGGTTAACCAGATTGCTGCAGGATTGGAATCCATCTTGTTATGGATAACTCCTAATAAAAACATTGACAGAATCACCTACATACATTACAATGTACAGAAACTAGGTAATTATACGGAAGCAGGCTTTATTGTCATATGGGAACAACCAGCTGCAACCTCACTCATGATGTTCCAGAACCGCATAGCGGTCGACATGCTCCTGGCCGAGAAGGGTGGCAACTTCTCAATGTTCGGTGACCAGTGTTGTTTATTCCAAATATCACACCACCTGATGGGTCACTCACAAGTGCCATTCAAGGCCTCTGCACCCTCAACCACAAGATGAAGGAGGACTCTGGTGTAAACACATCAGCCTGGTCTGAGTGGTGGGGGGGAAAAAAAGTTTGGCAAATCTAAAAATTTGGTGTTCTCTGTCCTAGTTTCTATTGCTGTTTGCAGCTATTCTTGCATTGTATGGATGTTGTTGAATTCCCTGCATAAAGGCATCACTTAACCAACTTATAACCACTGCTATTGCCCCGACAAAATCAAAATTGGCAGAAATATATCCACTATTGGCACAACAGGATATTATACAGTGATATTGTTGACCACGATGATGACGTTGTGACTTCTCTTCCAGACCTGTTCTCTGAGCCAGAATATTACAAGTAATTAGTGCTATATTTTCCTCTGAGTGTAACTATGTAGAATAAAGCCGAAAGGGTGATCTATTAGCTGATGTGAGGATTTGAGCAAATGTAGGATAAACTGGAGGATAATGTAGAAATAATGTAAATACAATTAAGTAACTGCTTCTGACTGCAATGAAGAAATGCTTTGCTCTGCTCCAATTCAGTAACTGTTCCTGCCTGCAATGAAGAAATGCTTTGCTCTGCTCAAATTCAGGAACTCTTCTTGCCTGCAATCAAGAATGCTTTGCTTCTGCTTGCAATGAAGAATGCTTTGCTCTGCTCTAGAAAATGTGGTAACAAATGTAGAATAAACAGGAAGAAATGTAGGAATAATTGTGAATATAATTATCATACATCTGCTTCCAATAAAGAAATGCTTTGCTCTGCTTTAGATAACGCGGCAGCCGCCTAGCAGGAGATAGCAAGAACAAAAACATCTATTCATCAGAACTGTTAGAACCAGGAGCACCTGCTGCCTGTTGAAGAAATTCTGACCACACATGTACTCAGCAATCTTCCACACACATGCACACACACATGAACAAACAAGTACACTTTGTTTCCAACTGTTTTGCTTGCAGTCTCCTTTTCGTAACATCCATGTAAATAAGGGGCATCTTAAAACTAAATAAATAGAGGTGCTGAGGAGAGGATAATCAGAGAGTGCAGTGGTGAATTGTAGGAGACAGTTCCTCTCCTCTCTCCTCGCGAGACTTGAATGGTGTGTTTGCTTCCTTTTTGTCCAGTTTAATGAATGTCTAATTGGTAAACCTGACAGATTACCTGTGTGATATGTGGGAAAAGTGTGCATCCACACCTCAACCAACTATTAATGTCAAAATTCAGGCCCTCCCATCAGATGCCAAAGATTTAGGGATTAAATCCAGTCAGCGCAGTCCCACTGGAACTGCTACCATACTGGTAGTCGCAGACACAGTTTGCCAATCATGTTTTGCTGGCACTTCCTTCCTGTGTCAGCTAAATTTGAACACCTCATCCCCACCTCAATAAAGATGAAGGCCGCAAACCAGGACCCAATTGGAATCGTGGGCGCCCTAATCCTACGCATCACTGGCTTTACACAATCTTTGCAGCCAAAAAAATTCATAATCAACAGACAAATTCTTCTTATCCATGGAAGCGTGTCATGATCTAGGCATTATACCCCACTCATTTCCCTCCATTGAGTCAGTCATAAGACTCTTCAGCCCCGCACAGTGAAACTGACAATAGCCCTGATGAAGACTGTTGCAACTGACCTCTCCACCAAACCCCACCCCCTCACACTACATCTCTACACTTTCCAGCCACTGAAGAGAACAGAGAAAAACTTGAGCAATGGCTGGTAGACTACTATCAAAGTCAAAGATTCACCGTCTTTAAACATCAAAAGCTACCCATGAAGTCAAGACCCCCCATGAGACTTATTGTAGACATTGGGTGATCGGCACTTCTTCATCGCCCCTGTTTCATTTACCAATATGTCTTCATATGCCTCTTGTTTAGCCTTTGCCACCTCTACCTTTGCCCTACGTCGCATCTCGATGTACTCCTTTCGCCTCTCCTCAGTCTTCTCAGTGTCCCACTTCTTCTTCACTAATCTCTTTCCTTGTATGACTCCCTGTATTTTGGGGTTCCACCACCAAGTCTCCTTCCCCCCTTTCCTACCAAAAGACACACCAAGTACTCTCCTGCCCGTCTCTCTGATTACCTTGGCTGTTGTAGTCCAGTCTTCCGGGAGCTTCTGCTGTCCATCGAGAGCCTGTCTCACCTCTCAGGCCACACAACATTCTTCCTTTCTCAGCTTCCACCACATGTTCTCTGCTCTACCTTTGTCTTCTTCATCTTCCTACCAACCACCAGAGTCATCCTACACAGCACTATCCTATGCTGTTGAGCTACACTCTCCCCTACCACTACTTTACAGTCAGTAATCTCTTTCAAATTACATCGTCTGCACAAAATATAATCCACCTGTGTGCTTCTACCTCCGCTCTTGTAGGTCACTATTTGTTCCTCCTATGGAAATAAGTGTTCACTACAGCCATCTCCATCCTTTTTGCAAAGTCCACCACCATCTGTCCCTCAAAGTTCCTTTCCTGGATGCCGTACTTAACCAACACTTCTTCAATGCCCCTGTTTCCTTTACCAATATGTCCATTACAATCTGCACCAATCACAACTCTCTCGCTGTCTGGGATGCTCAGAACTACTTCATCTAGTTCCTTCCAGAATTTGTCTTTCAACTCTAGGTCACATCCTACCCGTGGGGCATAGCCGCTAACCACATTATTCATAACACCCTCAATTTCAAATTTTAGTCTCATCACTCGATCTGGTACTCTTTTCACCTCCAAGACATTCTTAGCCAGCTCTTCCTTTAAAATAACCCCTACTCCATTTCTCTTTTCATTTACTCCGTGGTAGAATAATTTAAACCCTGCTCCCAAACATCTAGCCTTACTACTTTTCCACCTGCTCTCTTGGATACACAATATATCACCCTTTATCCTAATAGTCACGTCAACAAACTACTGGGCTTTTGCTGTCATAGTCCCAACATTCAAAGCCCCTACACTCAGTCGTAGGATCTGTGCATTTCTCTTTTTCTTCTGACGATGGATCCGGTTTCCTCGTCTTCTTTGTCTTCGACCCACAGTAGCTGAATTTCCACCAACGCCCTCCAGGTTAGCAATGCCGGGGGCGGGCGTTGTTAACCCGGGCCACGACCGATTGGGTATGGGATTCTTTAGATGAACGCTCATAGCTCATTGTTTGTCACAGTTTTTACGACGGATGCCCTTCCTGACGCAACCCTCTGCATTCATCCGGGCTTGTGACCGGCCTACAGATTGCACTGGTTTGTGCCCCCATAGGGCTGCATTTCAACAATCGCAATTCAGAGGCTTAAAGTAATAATAGTCAGACCTAATTTAACGCTCTCCTTGTTTGTGGGTAAAAGATGGCGGCTGTGGACGGCATGGGTGGAGTTCAGAAAATGACACTCACTGATTGGTCAAAAGAGAGCTGTAAATCTTTCTCACGGATCCATCATTTTGCTCCATCACAACCAGGTGCTCCCCCAACCCCAACAGTGCAACCCCAATTCCCCTTTCAATCGTTTCAATGTATCTGTGCAGACTAGAGTAATCCCTCTCTACTTCGCTGATCCGCAAAGTATTGTGTATCAGTGTATTGTGTATTGTGTGTAAGTATTATCCTATTGTGGGTTAAGTGCATCATGTTTTTTTTACCCACCCACAAAAAAAAACCCCAAAAAAAACAGTTCGTCTCACAGTACATACCATATCACTTTAAGAAGAAAAAAAAAATAACACAGATCCGCCTTTTGGAGTTGATTGGCTGAATCATCGAAGCTCCACCCAACAACCCCCTTTTTCCCACCCTTCTTCTTCGCCATTTTGCAAGACTGTTGACTGTGTGCATATCCTCTCTCGTTCAAAATGCATCCAAAGTGCTCATGCTTGATCTTAAAGCTGCTGCCGAAACACCCAAGATGAAGAGAAAGATGCAGAATTAGTGGATTGATTGAAAATGAAGCTGCTTTCATTTTGTGGATAGTGGATTGCAAAAAAAAACAAAAAAAAAAAAAACGCCTGGTGATAATGGGGAGGAGGAGGAGGGGAGGGAGCTGATGGATCAGCAAAAAAGTGAAACTTTTGGATATGATCAAAGACAGCAGAAGTTGTGCTTTTGTGGCGTCATGATTGTGTGAACGAATTAGCGGAATGATTAGATGAATGATGTAGTAAAAATCAACCTGAAGCTGCAATGAAACATTCAACCCATCGAAGGCGAGGCAAAGGTTGGTTTGAAAACTTTCAAAAGCATGTGACAAAATGGTACGAGCTATCGAGTGAAGGAATCGTGTTGACGGTGTACTTGCACAGGGTCTTTGATTAAATGCAGCCATATGGGAACACAAGCTGGTGTAATCTGTAAGCCGGTCCCAAACCCGGATAAATGCAGAGGGCTGCGCCAGGAAGGGCATCCGGCGTAAAACTGTGCCAAACAAATTTGAGCATTAATCTATAGAAAACCATACCGAAGGAGACTTGGAGGTGGAACCCCAAAATACAGTAAGTCATACGAGGAAAGAGGTTAGAAGAAAAAGTGGGACAGTGAGAGGACTGAGGATAGGCAAAAGAACTATATTGAGATACGACATGGGACAAAGGTAGAGGTGGCAAAGGCTAAAAAAGAGGTATATGAAGACATGTACACCAGGTTGGACACGAAAGAAGGAGAAAAGGATCTCTCGAGGTTGGCCAGACAGAGGGATAGAGATGGGAAGGATGTGCAGCAGGTAAGGGTGATTAAGGATAGAGATGGAAATGTGTTGACTGGTACCAGTAGTGTGCTCAACAGATGGAAAGAATACTTTGAGAAGTTGATGAATGAAGAAAATGAGAGAGAAAGAAGAGTTGAAGAGGCAAGTGTGAAGGACCAGGAAGTGGCAATGATTAGTAAGGGAGAAGTTAAAAAGGCACTACAAAGGATTATAAATTGAAAGGGAGTTGGTCCTGATGACATACCTGTGGAGATAAGGAAGCAATTTGGAAAGGTGGCTTTGGAGTTTTTGACCAACTTATTCAAAAGAATACTAGCGGGCGAGAAGATGCCTGAAGAATGGAGGAAAAGTGTGCTACTTCCCATTTTATAGAACAAAGGCAATGTTCAGAGCTATGGAAACTCTAGAGGAATAAAGTTGATGAGCCACATAATGAAGTTATGGGAAAGAGTAGTGGAGACTAGACTCAGGAAAGAAGTAAGTATCTGCGAGCAACAGTATGGTTTCATGCCTAGAAGCAGTACCACGGACGCATTATTTGCCTCGAGGATGCTAGTAGAAAACTACAGCGGTCAGAAGGAGCTACATTGTGTCTTTGTGTATCTAGAGAAAGCCTATGACAGAGTACCAAGAGAGGAACTGTGGTACTGCATGCGGAAGTCTGGTGTGGCAGAGAAGTATGTTAAAATAGTACAGGACATGTATGATGGCATAAGAACAATGGTGAGGTGTGCCTTAGGTGTGACAGAAGAATTTAAGGTGGAGGTGGGACTGCATCAGAGATCTGCGCTGAGCCCCTTCCTGTTTGCTGTGGTAATGGATAGGCTGACAGTTGAGGTTAGACTGGAATCCCCTTGGACCATGATGTTCGTGGATGACATTGTAATCTGCAGGGAGCAGGTGGAGGAACAATTAGAAAACATGAAGACATGCACTGGGAAGGAAAGGAATGATGATTAGTCCAACTAAAACAATATGAGTGCGTGAATGAGATGGGAAGAGGGGAAGAGTGAGGCTCTGGGGAGAAGAGATAGCGAGGGTGGACAACTTCAAATACCAGGGGTCAACAATCCAGAGCAATGGTGAGTGTGGTAAGGAAGTGAAGAAACGCGTCCAAACAGGTTGGAACAGCTGGCGGAAGGTGTCTGGTGTGTTATGTGACAGAAGAGTCTGCGAGGATGAAGGGCAAAGTTTATAAAACAGTAGTGAGGCCAGCCATGATGTATGGGTTAGAGACCGTCGCAGTGAAGAGACAACAAAAAGCAGAGCTGGAGGTAACAGAAATGAAGATGTTGAGGTACTTATTACATGGACAGCCAAAAGTTGTATGTTTTGGAGACAAGGTTCGAGAGAGCAGACTTTGATGGGTTTGACATTTCCACAGCAATGTTCCCTCTAATTTTTTACATGTCTGAGCAAACACACTAAGGTCATGAGCGCTCCCCCTTTGACCACTGTGAGCAACATCAGACGTATGCACTGTGGTCAATCAGTGTCATCCATTGAAGTTACATGGCTCATTAAAAGGTTCAGATTACATTCCCATCAGGACATTTTTAAGAAGATTTTTTTGTTTTTGCAAACTTACACTGAAAATGTCAACAAACAAAAAAATACATTACAATACAAATACATACCAAACCTTGGAACTTGGAACTCCCACTTGGAAGTAGAGTCTGTACCCCGGTGTGGCCAATGATCTAAAAAATTTTTTAGACTGGATAGCTCTGGATAGCCACCAAAACTGAAGTCGCCGAAATCAGATATCCACCATCTTGATACTCCCAAAATAATCAGATAGACAGACATCGTCCAAAGTCTTGGGGTTGCATAGAGCATATTCAGATTTTCTATGTTATATGTTATGCATGTACCTACGTCAAGCATGATTCTGGATTGTTGAAGAAATAAAGCCCTTGTGTTCTGAGACCAAGAATTTCATTTCGTTATCTATTCATGGGAATTACAGTCTCACAGGACCTGAAGTGGAAGACGAACATCAACTCTATCCTAAAAAAAGCCCAGCAAAGGATGTACTTCTTGCGTCTTCTGAGGAAGCACAGCCTGTCACAAGAGCTGCACAGATCTACACAGTGGGCATCAAAACAGCACTCTGTACCTCCATCACAATCTGGTTTGGGGCTGCCACAAAAAATACAAACTCCGACTGCAACAGACGATCAAAACCGCTGAAAGGATTGTCAGCATCACCGTACCCACCCTTGAAGACTTGCACGGCACTTAGAGCAGGCAGGATACTTTCAGACCCTCCAGGCCACTACCTCTTCCAGCTCCTTTTGTCAGGTAAGCACTACTGATCAATGCTAATTAAAACTAGCAGGCATTCAAACCGTTTTTTCCCTCTGGCAATTAAGTCATTAAATTCTTGATCAGAAAACCTACTATTTTCTGTCTTGTGCCATTGTTGGGACACACCCTCACATCCTGCTGGTCCAATCAGTATTAGTATTAGTCACATATTCTGTAGTCTATTGCCCGATTTGTCACTTTAACCCGCTCCCTTTGCACAATTGTCATTGCACTGGTCTGTAACGGGAACCGCGAAAGGGTAAGGGCACTCTATTCAAGCTTAATATAATGTGGGGTGTTGACGCACTCTTAACTGTTATAAATGATGATAAATCTTTGACTCTTATAAGGAATATTTCCTATTTACTGAATCTCTCTTGTTCTTTGTTCTTGTTAGTTTGTGTGTTCTTTGTATCAGATTGGCACCGACTGCTGTAGACAAATTCCTTGTGTTGTTACATACTTGACCAATAAAGCTGATTCTGAACATAACAAAAGCATAAAACTGAAGTGTTTAAAAATAATTAAAAATAAAAGGGTTTTAATTTTTCAATAAGTCATTAATTGAAGATCAAATAAATAATACATGGAATTTGCTTCTGTAAACATTTCTTACTTCTGTTTTTCTCTCAATTTTCTTGGGATGATATAATCTGGAGTCCAATTGTCCTACATTCAAAAAGGAAAGGAAAAAAAAAATCAATATACATTTAATACAAATAGCACAAACAATATAATACTAAAAGTAACCGGTTTAAATACTCACGGGATCAATAAATGTTATTCCAAATGCTTCATATCCAAAGTACATTAATTCTTTCTCCAGCAAGGAACGCTGAATGAACCGCTTCACCATCTGTATAAAAATAAATAAATCAACTCGTTATATTACTAGAGATGAAAGTGGACTTTCCTGAAAATTCCTGAAAATACAAATGTGAGCACTGAAGTTGCTAAGTCCTGCTAGGGGGCCCGGTGGCATGCCCACCCGGCAAATTTTTGAAAAAATAGATGGCTGTGGTCCATTCTGGCGAATTCTGTGAACAAAATTCAGACAAAACTTGATAGGAAAATTTCCAAGTCCTGACCAAAAAAAAAAAAAATTGGGCAGAAGTTCCCCAAGGGCCAAGCCCAGATTTTTTTGCCCCCATTCCTCTATCACTGGATAGCACAAAATCACATTTGTCATTAAAATATGCTTAAAATATGCCATTTTATCTCAAGAGAAATGAATTAAGTGAACGATTCAATAAAAAAACATCTAAAATTGTCCATTTCCCCACATTATAGATATTATAGCATAGCAATAGGATATACATGAAAATATATACGAGAATTTCTACACCGTACATAATAAATATTTGTGATCATAATTATCATACATCTGCTTCCAAAAAAGAAATGCTTTGCTCTGCTCTAGATAATGTGCCAGCCTCCTAGCAGCAGATAGCAAGAACAAAAACATCTAATCATCAGAACTGTTAGAACTGCTGCCTGTTGAAGAAATGATGACCACACATGTATTCAGCAATCTTCCACACATGCACACGCACCTGAACAAACATGTACACCGTCTTTCCAACTGTTTTGCGTGGCATCTCATTTTTGTAACATCCATGTCAATAAAGGGCATCTTAAAACTAAATAAATAGAGGTGCTGAGGAGAGGATAATCAGAGAGTGCAGTGAATTGTACAAGACAGTTCCTCTCCTCTCTCCTCGCGAGACTTGAACTGGTGTTTTTGCTTCCTTTTTTGTCCTGTTTAATGAATGTCTGATTGTTGAACCTGACATTTACTTGGTCCTTCGAGCCGGATCTCAAGGTACCTGAGGTTTCCAGGGGCTGAGTTGACGTCCAGGCAAAGACCGTGGCCACGGCACTTGAGACCCTTTCTGGGGACTGGGGACTCGACTTTGCATCTGGAGGCTGAGGAATGATGAGAAGCCAAAGGAAGTTAAGGCATCTCTGGTGAGTAGGAAAATCCCACACTCATGAGGAATGAGTGAATGGACGTCTGGGTGACAGCGGCAGAACCAAACCTCGAGAATACTAGTCCTTATCGAGTAGACCAATTACTCTATAAAACTGAGAAAAGGGCAAGGTGTGTCCTCTACGTGAGCTCCGTGAAACATGTGCATGTGTAAAAGTGTGAGTGGAGGTTCGCTACCTCATTTGAACAGGAAATTGAGTGACAACTGTTTGAGGATGCAGAGGTAAGAATTCTCCGCCACAAGCTTGAGAATTACCTCAAACAGAACGTAATTGTCACCCTGTTCAGGGGGAAGTCAGTATAATCACCCTAGGTGAACCACTGACTCCAACAGGGGAAAAACAAATAGCAAAAAAGTTGATAAATGGCAAAATAGTTGAAACAGAACATCTGGAAAAAAAATGTGTAAGGACTAGAAGTTTGTAGAAAGCCAATGTCCTACTAAAATAAAACATCTTAATTTGTGGATAACACAATATGACTTTGCAGCCAGCTCAACATATACACAAAAAATATATATAGTTAACCTGCAGGATAAAATAAGAGAAACACACAAAAAAAAAAACTGGAATCAAGAGGATGTGAAAACGGCCATAAAAGGAATCACATCTCATAAAGTTGATGTAACATAATTTGTCCAGGGAACGCAAGACTTGGGAAAATCTTACCACTTAAATGGTGTGGAAGTACAACAAGTTTGGATGGCAGCAAAGTACTTTCTCACAGCAGCAGGGAGTTGAAGGGTTAATATAGCGCACTTCTGCAAGATTTACACAAAAAGCAATTTTTTCTGCCATTGGAAGAGCAAAATAAAACAACAATGAACCATTTGACGAATATAGAATTGGAATGACTGCATGTTTTAAAGCAAGCAGTGGCCTTCATGAAGATCACACACCAGGGAGTGTGTATCAAGGGCAATTGAAAAATGTTCTTCATGTAAATTCAAATAATCCTACAAAACAATGGATTGAAAAACATTGGGTTGACAAACCGACTGGCAGCCTATAACATTACGTTAGCCAAGCAATACACGCACAAAGAGTGCTACAAAATAAGAAAAAGAAAGTTGACACCTTTCTGACAGAGGAAGGAGAAATGTATGGAGCTTTATGCAAAACATTTGATAATTGTGGCCGTAGATGAGGAAGAGAGCAGCCATACCCCCATCAAAAATGTCACAACTAATGCTCCCAAAATGCAACTTTTTAATTTGCCCCGTACGTTTGTTGGGAAGAGATGGTTTGCTGAAACTAGGACTGGTCTTAATCCCCTCTCTGACAGGAAAAATAGAAGTAAAAAGAAAAAAAGGAATTACTGGGAGGACCGTTAAATATCTTACAAAATAGGAATCCAGCACTCTATGACACCGTAGATATTCCAAACAAACCTCCCACAAGAATAGATTTCTTGAGGCAAACAGCTCAAGACATGATTGAACAACCACAAAATGACGTAGGAAGTGACTCATTGCATGTGACTATGTAGTATATGATACTGTAAACTTATAACACCCCACACCAGACAAAATCATGATTGATTTTCTGTACTCAGATGGTATATCAGTCGTGGTGGCAGGAACAAGACTGACTGACAAACTAAATGCACTACACAAGGAATGGACACCACCACACACGTCATTACAACGGGAGTGGAAGAGTTTGGTACCACGAAATGTTCCTGATTGGACGGACAAAGAACCAGATTTGGATTGGGATGACTGAACTGTACAGACAATATCTTATTGGACAGTCTTAAACAATCTGAGATCAGATGCTGCTGTATTCACGGTGGTATCACAATCTACACAGACAATACTGGAAAAATAGAGGAATAGCGACAACTACAAGGAACACAGTGACACATGCAGAGCTACTACAAAAATTGCTCATAGCAGTTCAATTACCAAAAGAAATAGCCAGACGTAAATGTGCAGTACACACATCAAAAACAGACAAAGAATCATGAGGAAATGGATTTATAGATAAAACAACAAAAGAAGCAGCAGCCAAAACCTTTATGGGATTAGCTGACCATGGAACAAATGAAGACATAATTTGAGATGATGTGTTAAACAAAATGCAACAACAAAGCTTACCAGCAGAAGTAAACATGTGGAAAAAATAAAGTACTAAATTATAAAGTGGGAATTATGTCAGCACAGATACAAATACAATCCTACCAAAAACATTTTTCAAGTGGGCGGCATTCTTGAGGATGGGAAGTCTCGGGTCTCAACAGGGGGAATGGTAGCCCTGGTACAAAGGCATTACATGATCCATGGATTTAACTTGTATGCAAAAAATTTCAGAGGGCCTGTTTGACCTGTGTGCGACATCATCCACAAGGGAATGTTCATCCAAAATGTGGTCAGTTTCCTCAAGCTACACATCCATCCATCCATCCCTCCATCTATTTTCTTAGCCGCTTATCCTCATAAGGGTCGCGGGGAGGGGTGGAGCCTATTCCAGCTGTCAATGTGCAGGAGCCAAGGTACACCCTAACTGGTTGCCAGCCATTTGCAGGGCACATGGAGACAAAAAGCCGCACTCACAATCACACGTTGGGGCAATTTGGACACAATGATAGATTTCGTCTAACTATACATACATTACAAGCACGTAAGGGTCTCATTCCATTCAAAACACTGTTTGGGAAACCATACAAATTACCAATATTTTCCACACAATGAGAGATAGACGAATGATGAAGGAAAAAAAAACCTCACACAAGTGGGTCACTTTCAGGAGTTATTAACAACCCCAAATAGCTTAAAAAATTGCAAAAAGGGGTACTTAAAAATTGCAAAAAGGGGTACTTGAGTTCATTTGTTGATTGTAAGAAAGTTATTGCTTTTGAAACTATTGTTAACACAAACAAAACTATATATTTTTTTATTGGCCACTTGTAAGATAGCTGTTCTCATTCCCACTGCCGAGGTCGCTGTAGTCCGGTTACACCTGGGAGTGAGACTGCTGTCATAATGGTGACGAAACAGTTAAATTTTGCTGTTGGGTGTTGGATGAAAACGCTACCCGTTATTTTCATTTTTCTGCTTGAGTGGTACCTGTGGGAACCACTCAAGGTCCCAACCCAAAAATAAATAAATAAATAAATACGGTAAAATAAAAACAAACAAGTTGGATAACTACATACAAAAAACTTGTCCAAAAGATTTTGTTGTTTGCGCGGATCCAGAGATAATACCAATGCTATTAATTGGTAACGAATGCAAAAAAAAAAGTTGGGGGATTCTGTGTATCCATTAACTTCTTTTGAAAAACAAAAAACATTGGTTTCTAATGGCGTGTCACTAGGAAATTTCACATGCATCAATTTGATAGGACTGGAAACAAATTGGGAAATTTATCAGCATTGAGGTGTAAAACCATTTTTGTGCCATTGTCATTGTGGTGCGGCAGTAACTGTCTTTTTGATTTTTTTTTTTTTACACCGGATGCCTTTCCTGACCCAACCCTTCTGCGTTTATTCGGAGAGAGAGCTGGAACCAATCCAAGCTAACTTTGGGCAGCGGCAGACTACACCTGAGCAAGAGCTGAATGACATGGGAAAAATATCAGAAAGAAACACGTGGGTACACCTTACACACTGGAAAAGGTCATCTCAGCTGAGTCACCAAAAGGGAAATGTGAGCAAAGTCCAGCATACGGTGGGTGCAGATTTATGTGTGTGTTTCTTTCGGCTTGTCCCTTTCGGGGTCGCCACAGCGTGTCATCTCAGATGAACGCATATATATGTTTGGCACAATTTTTACGCAACCCTTCTCAGGGAGTGGAGGATAGTATCTGAAAAAACCTGGAGGCTGGTGAAGATTTAAAAGACACTTGAGTCATTTCGGGGTGACTGGTCGACATGACTTCAAAATGGCTAAATAATATGATGATAGCATGTTGGGCTGCAACATTGACAGCCGTAATGACATTTTTCTTCATATGCTACTTTTGGACACCTGTAAAGCTGAAAAAAAAATACATAACAACAGAACCAATAATTATACTCAGTCAACTATGCCTACACCACACATAAGATAAAGACGCGCAAACCTAATTTCTAATAACATTGGTAAACAACTATACAGCAGGATAGACTCCATGTGTGCCTCCCAATGAATCAGTTAAGCACTTTTTCAATTCCTTGGCAGAGTCTAATTGCTGGGGATTCCATCTATGGGCTTATGCTAAAGGAATCCCCCATTTTCTTCTCACCATTTGCCAATTTAATGCTACCTTAAACCCGAATGCCATACAAAAGAGTACGTATACTATGGAGGGAGTATTTTAACTGAAAAAGCCTGAGGAACATTTTTTCATTATTATTACCTTTTTTTTTAACAAATGGGAAAAAATGGTTGTTATTAATGTAGAATGCAGCTAACAAGGTAAACTATAGTTACATAACATGCATGGGCCCTAGGCCACTAATGCGTGTCATTCCAGCAGAAATCCCAACACAATGTACCCTGGAGGTTATGACTAAAACAACTCCTAACACCACTTGTCAGAAATGGAAAACTGTATATCCAACAACTAAGGCAGTAAGTGATAAACTGATATTTTCTACTAATGTTGAATTGGCTAATTTCTCCTGTGTTAGCTTTACAGGGACAGTTGTTAAGGTGGGAAGTCTCAACAAAACATGGTGTCATGATATCCATCTGCAAACTGCCCCACTGCTCCCATGCAGCGATGTGTTGTGCTGGTGTGTTGGTCAAAAGTTGTATGACACACTGACAAAAGCAGCAGGAACGTGTGCACTGGTATCACTGCTCTTATCTGTGACTGTGTTTCCATCCAAAGCACAGGATATATAATTGGCCGCATCCACCTTTGGACCTCCCTTTGGGTTCTCCCGAAAGCGAAGGTCCTCTCAGAAAGATGGAGATCTGACATACATTGATGCAAATGCCATCCCAACGGCATACCAGATGAGTATAGGTCACTTGCACAACTTCAGAGCAAGTGCATTGTGGGTAACATTTTTTTGTGTGTCGGCCATTTTGGGAGGTTGTAAACAGTTCTTAAAGTTTGTCTACATGCCAGCATCGCGTTCATTGTATCTGCACTTTCTATGGCCTTTTCCAAGTATTTCGAGGATCTGTTGGCTGATCTGAAACCCTACTACAGGCAGAAAATCAGTTCATGTGAGGATCTGGACCCGTATAGTCTATCGAAGGCTGATTTTGCGACTGAAAAATGTTGGCCGAGAGTGGAATACCCCGACATTGTGAACTACTTGGTGGTTACAACCAACAGCCTTACTAACCAATAGATGAAGGCCTACAAGTCCTTGGAGGCTTACAATTAATTTGTAAGCAGGTGGATTCAGAGTGTCCTCTGCAAAACGTTGTTTGAAGAAAATGTTTTAATCGTTGCCCGAATAAGTAACTTGTAATCACCCGGGACAGAGTGCGTAACTCACTGTTGTTGTTGTTTCTGCTTAGCTATTATGGCCTTTTCAGGTGCGACAAATGGGACCCATTTGGGAAAAAGATCTATGACAAATAAATATTACACCATCTTTTAAATTTATTTGAAGATGCATTAAGTAATGTGACAATAATTAAAATGTACAAGGTGTAAATTACTAAGTACTAACAAATTATAGCATGAATGTCTGAATGTAGCCCTAATACAACAGTACCGGCTTTCTATTTGTTCACATTTGCCTTACTCAAATGTCAGCATATAGAAAGCTGCTACTGTTCTATTAGGGCTAGCGTGAATGATGCCCTGGTAGGTGCTACATGCATACTCGTGTTGTTTTTAATATATATACGGTATATTTGCTTCTTAAAAATAATTTGACGTTTACAGACAGTAAACAGACTGCAAACGCACAACACACATTCATACGTTTGTATCCTAAACTGTAGATGAAAAGCCTGTCACTGGCGGCCGATTTCGTTCGGCGGCCGAGTTGGATGTACATGTACATGTAGACCTATCAAACACTGTTAGTCTTGTAATATAAAACACAGCACACAACACATACATGTAAAAATAGCGGTAGGAGGGTATGGTCAAAGTGCAATACTAGGCTTAATCTTACCACTTATGAAGTGCTGCACACACGACTTGAAACTGTCGAGTGAGATCTGCACGCGAGATATTATTGAGCCACTTCGCTTGGCGTTTGCTCGACATTTCTTCTGTTTGGTGTCCTTGGTGCGTAATTATTTTCGGAAATCGGAAAAACCGTCTGTTCCCTTCTTTGCTGAACTTGTTATAGTAGCCAATAACACAACACGTGTGCACCATCATCTCAGAAGTCAAAAAGCGTCTTATGCAATCTAATGTAACCAGCGAAATGAGACCTCCTAATGTGACGGCCAGAAAAAAATTCAAAACGGATGTGACATCACCTGCAAGTCACCTAAAAGTTGGTTAACGAGATTGCTGCAGGATGGGAATCCATCTTGTTATGGATAACTCTGAATAAAAACATTGACAGAATCAACTACAACATTACAATGTACAGAAACTAGGTAATTATACGGAAGCAGGCTTTATTGCCATAAGGGAACAACCAGCTGCAACCTCACTCATGACGTTCCAGCACCGCATAGCGGTCGACATGCTCCTGGCCGAGAAGGGTGGCGACTGCTCAATGTTCGGTGACCAGTGTTGTTTATTCCAAATATCACAGCACCTGATGGGTCACGCACAAGGGCCATTCAAGGCCTCCGCACCCTGTATCACAAGATGAAGGAGCACTCTGGTGTAAACACATCAGCCTGGTGTGAGTGGTGGTGGTGGGGTGGGGGTGGGGTGCAGAATATATCCGCTATTGGCACATCAGAGTAATGACAGTGATATTGTTGACCACGATGATGACATTATGACTTCTCTTCCAGACCTGTTCTCTGATCCAGAAGATTACAAGTAATTAGTGGTTTATTTTCCTCCGAGTGTAAGTCGAAAGGGTGATCTATTAGATGATTTAAGGATTTGAGCAAATGTAGGATAAACAGGAGGATAATGTAGAAATAATTGTAAGAAGATCGAGAGCAATTGAGGACTCCCTGTCCAGGTTGCTGAGCAGATCTTAGAACAGGGGTCGGGAACCTATGGCTCGCGAGCCATACTTGGCTCTTTTGGTGGTTGCATATGGCTCGCTGAGCCCTCATAACGACATGCTGTCCAAGTGATTTTTGTCGTGTAGAGAAGGTTTGTCCTAGTGGCGTTGCCGTAGTTAGGTGTGGTAGGCAACGCAAATGACGTAGAGACAGTTTGCCATAGTGGGTTGCCGTAGTTCGCATGTGGTGGCATTCTAAAATGTCTGACTTGTGTCATGCCCACTGTCGTGACTGAAATATTTGCCAGCTACACAATATTCGCCCCACACTTAGACCGTTGCCAGGTTCATTTGACCACCCACCAGGCCTGGTGCTGAACTGGTCATGGATTTCACAGACAAGATCACTGCTGTTCAAGATAAGTGCTCCCTTTTGTTGACACCTTTTCTGGATGGCCTGAAGCTTACCCCTGTGCTCGCAAAGACGCCATGTCTGTAATGAAAGCTTTGGTGAACCACTGGATTCCAATCTATGGCATTGTTATTATTGGTGTTATTGTTGTTCCTGGTATTTTGATCTGGGAAATTGCTCAAAAATATCCCATACCCACACCCACATCAGTGCCAGCTGTTAGCACAACCCACCCGGAAAATATTTATCACAGAGAAGAGTTGTATTATAAACAAAGCCCTATCTGTTGATGAGTGGTTTAGGGTTTTGACGGGCGTTAGCGCAGTCAACAATAATTGGTTACTAATGGCAGAATAAGCAGCTAATAAAACCCTGAGTGACTGTGTTGTGTATATGGGACCTAGACCTTTGTTACATGTTGTTTCTTCTTCTGTCAACTCCACCTGTATTCTGGATCTTGTGAAAAATTGCCGACTAAAATGAATGCAAAATTTGGGATACTGGCCACCCAGTAACACCAGCCCACAAGAACAAACCTGTGTTTCATCGTGCTGTAGTGAGCCAAAACTTCACCTGGATTTTGTTTTGTAGGTAATAGTGCCCCAATTGGGAATATCTCTGATTATCAGTGTATGGAGAACCAGGAAGCACCTTTCTTCCAACCTGTCAGCCGTGCTGATGTGTGGTGGTGGTGCGGAGGGGGCCGTATATTCGACCGCCTCCCGCGCAACAGTACAGGCAGATGTGCATTAGTAACATTTACTTTTGACTATTTCCGTTGTTCCTGTCACCCTCGATGATCTGGCGGTTGCTCCTGAACACTTCAAGGAAGCTCTTGGCCTATTACACTGTTCATGTAGGTCCAAACCTACCTGGCTCGGTGCTGACGACCCCACCTTCATTGACGCTATTGGCGTACCCAGTGGTGTCCCAGATGAGTATAAACTGGCTGATCAGGTAGTTGCCGGTTTTGAAAATATACCTGTAATTTCCACTTTTTCCCCATTACTCCAAACGAAAATGTCGACCGTATCAATTACCTACATTACAATGTGCAACGTTTGGGCAATTTCACCCTTGAAGGACTTGAAGTTGTTGTTGAGCAACTCAAGGCTACATCTATTATGGCTTTCTAAAATAGATCCTCATTAGATGCACTGTTGGCCGAGAAAGGAGGTGTTTGCCGAATAACACGCAACCTGGCTGACGCCTCACTAAGGCCGTAGATGGACTTAGAACCCTTACAAAGAAAATGAAGGAACACTCTGGTGTTGACACGTCTATGTGGGATAACTGGATGAATGTGTTTGGTAAATGGAAGGGTGTCATTTCATCAATCTTCATCTCTCTGGCTGTCTCCACCTCTATTTTCACCCTCTGTGGATGCTGTTGCATTCCTTGTATTCATTCTCTTTTAGCCAGTCTGATTGAGAAGGTGACTGGTGCCCCAGCTAATGGCCCCGTTAATTATTTCCTCCTTAGACCCTCGCCCTGAGACATTCCTCAAGATGATTTTACTGTTGCTATCGCTCCCCTTGAAAAAGATACTAAACTTCCACCCCTTCCTGATTGTCATGATGTTGACATGCCTCGTGATTGCATTGCCCTTGCTCATATTGTGTGATTATTCTGTTGTACTTATAAATGAGTGTTGATGCTTTTTTTAAAAAAAATTTTTAGCTGTTTTTGAGTTCTCTCGTACTGTCCCGCAGGTTTAAAGCTTACGAGTGTTCTGAATCATGAGGCTATGCACTTGTTTCAAGGTATATTTGGATGACTAGAGAGGGTTTTATCTTTTCCATAAGTGTTACTTTTGTGATTTTCGTGTTTGTTTTTGTGATCTATTTCATAGATCAAGAGAGGGAATGAAGACTATTTTACTTTTATTGTACTTTCATGATTTGCTTAAATATGACCTTATACATTTAATCAACAGATAAAGTGTTGTCCATTTGGTAATCAGACAAGGATGTGTTGTGGATTGCGGTGGCTGTCCTTGATCTTTGTACGCAGAAAACCGGCTGGTGGCATCCTCCTCTCCCAGGCGTTTCCGTGGAGACGAACAACACCAGATAAGGAATGGAAAGTTCCCATCCCAGCCCAAGACCAGGCAGCCGCGGAGGGGGGGGGGCTGTACTTGAATGTACCCATACATATAAAAACCTTGTTACTGGGCAGCTCTTGTCTTCTTCTTTGGGCTATCCTGCCAGAAGACACACGTCTCGTGTGTGACAGATACCTAGATAAGACTCTGATGTCTGTATTTCACATTCCTTTGTAATAAATCCATTTGCTGTTAACTTCGTCTAATCTCTTCCTCGATCTGCTAACATCCGTATGGTCCAAACTCGTAAATCCCTACACTACACACCACCATCCTGTGCTGTTGGGCTACACTCTCCCCTACCACTACCCAACAGTCAGTAATCTCCTTCAGATTACATCCTCTGCACAAAATATGCTCCACATGCGTGCTTCTACCTCTGCTCATGTAGGAAGATCTATGTTCCTGTCTCTTCTGGGAAAAAAAAACAAGTGCTCACTCCTGCCATTTCCATCATTTTTGCAAAGTCTACCACCATTTTCCCTCAAAGTTCCTTTCTGTACCTAAACATCACTTCTTTGTCGCCCATTTGCTTCACCAACATGTCCATTACAATCTGCACCAATCAGATCTCTCTCCATCGGGGATGGTCAGAACCACCTCATCGAGGTCCTTCCAGAATTTCTCTTTCAACTCTACGTCACATCCTACCTTTGGGGCATAGCCGCTAATCAATCACATTATACATAACACCCTCAATTTTAAATTTCAGCCTCATCACTCGATCTAATAGTCGTTTCACCTCCAACACATTCTTAGCCAGCTCTTCTTTTAAAATAACCCCTACTCCATTTCTCTTCCAATATACTCCATGGTACCCTTCTGCTAGACTTCTAGCCTTACTACATTTCCACCTGCTCTCTTGGATGCACAATACATCAACCTTTCTACAAATCATTATGTCAACCAACTCCTGAGCTGTTCCTGTCATAGTCCCAACATTCAAAGTCCCTACATTCAGTTGTAGGCTCTGTGCATTCCCCTTGTTCTTTTGCTGATGAAACCGGTTTCCTCCTCTTCTTTGTCTTTGACCCACAGTAGCTGAATTTCCACTGACGCCCTGCAGGTTAGCGGTGTCAAGGGCTGACGTTGTTAACCTGAGCCACGACCGATCCGGTGTAGAATTCTTTAGAAGAACGCTCATATCTGTTTGTGAGTTTTACGCTGGATGCCCTTCCTGACGCAACCCTCTGCATTTATCCAGGCTTGGGACCAGCCTACAGATTGCACTGGCTTGTGCCCCCATAGGGCTGCATTTAAGCGCATCTCAATACATTAGAATATAGTTTTAAAGTATATTTTTCTTTGTGTGAATACAATTGAGTAAGTAAGTTAGAGTAATGTATGTGTGTCTGAGTAGTGTATCTAAGAGTGTTTGAGTAGTAGAGATGAGAGTCTTTGAGTAGACTTTATGAGAGAGTTGAATAATGTTTGTCAGAGTAAGAATTTCACTTGTTTGTATGAGAACATTTTAATATAGTTTACGTGAGGGTTTGAGTTGTTTGTTGTTTTGAGTAGTGTATATGAGGGCATTTTTCAGTAGTTTCTGTGTGAAAGCATTAAAGTACTAAGTGTGAGAGCTAATCCTGAATAATGTCCCAAACACTCCCTCATACGATCTCGTATTCCATTCTTCCCTCCCTCTTGAACAAGAACCCAAGCTTCTCCTTCACTTGGGGAAAGATCTCATCCCCGAGATAAAAACGGCACTCCACCATTTTCCAACTAAGGACCACAGTCTAAAATTTAGAGATTCTGATTCTTATCCCAGCCACTTTTAGTTGTGAATCTCTCCAGTGAGAGTTGGAGATCATGGACAGATGAAGTCAATAGAGCCAGATAATCTGCAAAAAAAAAAAAAAAATCGAATACTAAAGCCACCAATCTAGACACCCTCTAGGTCCCAACTGGGGTTTAAATTTTGTCCATAAAAGTTATGAGCAGAAACGGTGACAAAATGTAGCCTTGGGCTAACTCTCTCTGGAAACGAGACCAACTGCCTGCTCGTAAGGTGGACCAAACTCTGACATCCATTATACAGGGACCAAACTGCCCTTATCAGGGGTACCTCATACCCCCCAAGGACCACCCCCCATTCCCCACAGTATTCCACGAGGGATATGGCCGAATGCCTTTTCCAAGTCCAAAAAACACATGGAACTGGTGAAGTGAACTCCCTTGCACCTTCAAGGACATTCCTGAGTCACAGTGTCCTGAGTGAATGTCAGTAGAGCCCCATTTTATTTTTACTCAAATTATAAAACATACTGTATTAAAGTAATCGCTCATTTTTTGTGGTTAATGCAGACCAGAACAGCCTGCGAAATGTGAAAAACTGCAAAGTAGGACCCCCCACTCACCCTGAGTTTATTGCAGTATGGAATTAACATTCTTCACTGGGATAATCTTCTGCTGGATGTGCTTTTCTTTTTTTACACAACCGAGGACGTTTAAAGTACGATTTTCAAAGAATGAAGCAAAGAGGAAGTTTTGCTCGCAAGGAGAACGTCGGGGATCAGAATTAGAATCAGCTTTGGCCAAGTGGGTAAAAAAAAACACCCAAGGAATTTTTCTCCGGCAGACAGTGCTGCCCTGGTACAACAGACAGAACAAAGAATAACAAAGCAGCAAGAAGAAAGAACAAGGGATATTTCTATTTGTAGGAACTATTCTTTATAAAAGTCGTACAAGTTGTAAACTCTTCATTTAGAATAGGTATGAGATAAGTGTCTCAACATCCCACATTATGTAAAGCTTGTACAGTCCCTTTACCCGTTTGCAGTTCTCGTAATAGACCAGGTTAAAGTGACGAATCGTGCGATAGTCTACAAAATAAATGACTAATACTGTTATTGGTTGTAGCAGCAGAATATGAGTGACAAAGAACGCAACCACATGATGTCTTCTATTGTAGCGAAGAGTGCAGAATGATCCTGACGCACCCATGACCTCCCCACCGCCTCACCGTTGTGACATCCTCTCCGTCTCTTGCAATGTGCCTCTCTTCGTTGCATCACATTGTTGAAACACAAGCATCAAGCATTAAAAGCAAAACAAGAGAGCCAATATGAGAAAACTATGTACAATTAATCTGATTAATCCAACAGTTATGACGGTTTTTATCTTTGAAAGCAACATAGTGTTGTCTTTGCTTTCCTATCTGCTTCAAAATTCCCTTGTATAAGGACATAACCTGTCAACACAATTGTTTAAAGCTCGTAAAAAATTGTTGTCGATGTCTTTGGCAAATTCCTCCTCCACATCAAAACATGCAGATCTTTTGTCGTTGGAAGAAGCCTCACCATACAGAGGCATGCTTCTGAGGATGGAACGCTTTGAAATTTTTCAAACAAACGTCCTTGAAGAGCTGAATCATTCCTTGCCGCTTGAGGTTTGCAATTTTTTTCAGCGTCTTCATCACCGAGCTGTTTTTCTGCAATCTGCTTTCCCCAAAGCTAACGCAGCTTCCATTCCAACGATCCTCTTATTTCAGAGGCATCACACCTTTCGCTTCCCTATTAAAATTTAATGAAGCGGTTTTATAGTTTTCAATGTAGCGCACCGTGGATCCATTCACGCCATAACAGCGCACCACAAAAATATAACTTCAGCTATCTTTGATCATATCCAAAAGTTTTATTTTTTTCCCTGATCGTCAACATCTTCCTCTTCTTCTTGGGAGCTTCAGAAGGTGCTTTCACATCAGCAGAGCACATTGGTGGCATCGTGAACACGAGATGTTATCGCACATAATCAACAGCATAGAAAATGTTGGAAATGTAGGACAAGGGAAAGGGTGAAAAGGAAATGGCAGGCTTCGATAATGACCAGCCAATCAGCTCACGAGATAAATCCACTCTCTCACTTGTCGATATCGCGCCGGGGACCAATCACACACCTTGTATCAATGAGTCTTCCCATAATACGCTGATTTGGCTGTTTTTTCTATTTTTACTTTTTTTAGTGGTGTGGGGTAGGACCGCAAAGCACTGAAGCTACAACAAGTGAAGCATGAAGTAGTGAGGGAACTCTGTTTACCCACACCAGCTCAGGGCCTGTCTACATGGGCAGCTCCACAGTGGAAGAGTCCAACCCTACTCGAGAGGACTGGTAGCAGAGTCTAAGCCATGTAAGGAGGTAAGCCCTAAGCCTAGCCCTGGTTTGAATTTCTCAACCGGATTGCCAAGGTCCTTTTGACTTTCGTCTACCTACGCACCCAAACCCTATGGCCCTCTTCAACAGATGGTGAGCTCATGGGAAGAGGGACCCATGTTACCCTTTCGCGCAGTGTCTGACCAGGCCCGATGGATGCAGGCCAACCAGAGGCTTTCTTTCAAGCCCCAGCTCCAGGGGTGGCTCCAGAGGGGGACTCCAGCGACCTGCGTCCGGGAAAGGGAAATCTAGAGCCATGTAATATTGTCTTCATATGAGAGCCATGCTTTATCTGGTCCCTCACCTAGGACCTGTTTACCATGGGAGACAACTTCGCTCCGAGGATTATTGAGAAACATAAATCCCTCCACCACAATAAGGTGACTGCTCAAAGGGAGCTGTTTTAAAAAATGTCAAGTTTATTTATCATTTTTAAACACACAGAGTTCAATCAACTGTACCTGTCTTGCTGGTATAAAGTCTGCCTTGTCCATCCCCAGTATGGCTGAATAATAAGCAAGATTTTGTTTCATCACTTCATTATCAGGATGAAAGAGCAAGAAGGTCTTTGCACATTCGATGGCAAGGTCATAGCGTTCACCTAGAATCAAATACAAGAAGAGGAGACTTTGAAACAGGTTATGAACTGTCTAATAAACATATAAATAAATATACCTGTATAGTATACTCCATGCACAACTGCAAAGTTTGGGATCCTTGAATCGCAAAGATCCATTTGGACTGGGGCCCATAAAAAAAGGAAAAATTAATACACCAGGTCGAACAAGACCCTGTGTTTTCAAAGTGAGCATAACGCCGCATATTAGGGATGTCCCAATCCAAGCGATTCACACGCGATCCAATATAAATATTGCAGTTTTGGATGATATCGGTATCTGTCAAATTTGATATCAGCAACAATTATTCTATTCCATTATTCTATGATTGACTTTTGTTGGATGATATTTTTTAAAAAGGTTGATAAACTAATATTAATCAAACAGAATAATATCACCAACAGAAGCTATGAGGAAAAACTGACCTGACTTTATTATTAACTGACGTTTTAAGTGTGTGTTACATCATGGGTCAGCAACGGTGTGCCTGCAGGCACCCTACGAGTTTCCCATGACCCTGTTCTAATATTACTTCACCATTGTTATTCTTGTATTTTTCGTTTTGTAGTTCATTTTAGCATCGCTTGGATAAGAACTGAGTGAGGAGAATTAAGGTGTTACAACGTAAGATAGACAAACTCCCTGAGTAATTCTACTCCAAAGGAACTCTAAGGTCTACTTCAAAGGCATTCTATGGCCATTTGGGACTTTTACAGTTAGTCACCTCACAGGTGACGACCTGAGGTTATCACCAGGTGTCCTGGTTACACATCTGCATGTATTAGTTTATTACACCCAAGCATTCAATACCCACAGACTTCCCGGGGACAGAAAGGGGGAGGGGGGAGACATGACATCGGTAAGGTGGAGAAGGGAGGGTCTCCGCGGGAAAGATGAGGGGGGGGACCTTCTGCCCACGCCCACCAGTGTAAGAGGGTATTTTAAGGAGAGAACAAAGGTTGGGGGGAACTTTTTTTTGGCGCTCGAGAATGCAACAGATGATCGGATTTGTACCTTGCACCTGTGACAACTCTTAAAAAAAATTAGCCCAAATTCCAGTCTCTGAGAGTGCCTTTTCCATTTGCTGCTCGGACTCAAAGGGAAAATACACTTCAGGTGGCGTCACGAATAGGATTCGCAGAGTCCTTCTACGGAAGTGGCGCTGTGGGGCACTCCAATTACCTGCCGGCTTAAAGGTGAGCGGTTTCTCAAAATATATGTACTGTTGAACGCGCATTACTTCCTCTGGGCAGAATTGTGGCTTTGGAATTTGGGCCTTCTGAGCCATCTTTGGTAGCGAGGTGGTTAAGACTTCTAAGACCAAGTGGGGAGTGAGCTGTTAGTACATCTGCCGGTCGGTTGAAGTATGTGAAGCAGATGATAGCAAAATTAATATATGAATAAACAAGAGCTAATTGTTGTAATAGAGCCCCCAGGGGATGAAATAAAAGCAGGCAATGCGTGACTGTGTATTCTGAGTGATATGACTATCAAAAATATATAGGCAAATAAGTGTTTTGGTGGGTAACCATTTGTTATAAAATAAAAATGAAATGATAAGGGAAATTTGAAATAGAAATGCTAAATGAGAGACCCCGAGATTAACATGTATAGAGACGCTGTGGTTGTTCCCAAACGGGATGACGGAGAAGCGTGGTGGATTTACAGAGAATGTGAAAGCAAATGGTAGTGTCGGTCGAGTGATTTTGACTCAGCAGTTGAATTTTTATGACGGTAGTTTGTGTTTTTCGGGACTTCCGAGATGTTTTGATGGGATTAGAGTGAGTTGTGACACGGCTGAACCGGTGGAAGACGTTTATGTATGCAGATGGTGATCACCAAGCGGGGTACCGTGTGCGCAAGGAGAGAAGAGTGTCTGTTTTGTTGTAAATACCTCCCAAGAAGTGAACCCACTGCGTGTAACGGCCCCCATGTGAGTAACAAAATGGGGGGAGAGCACGGTCTGAGAATTGCCCCGCTGGGTGGCTGGTGCGCGACTGAGTGGTGATTGTCGCCATGTAACGGCACACTGGGGTCCCGTGGGGAGGAAGAGAGCATTTGCAGGCAAGATTGGCCACCCTGCTAGGCAAATTAATGATTCTGCTTCTCCCAGGGGACAACAGAGGACTTGGGTGCGTGATGTCATAATGGTTAGGTAGAGGGAGCTAGCTCACCTTGCCTGAGCATGAACAGGAGGGTGGAAGTGTGCGTAGCACTCCATTATGGATACTGCGCTTATGCCAGGGGGAGCAGGGGATTTGCTACTGTGAAAATCCTGGCACCTTGTATGAATATTGGCAGCCAGGAGAAATGGGAGCGAGTGCTGAGTTTGAATCCATTGCTAGAGCACCACCCACACGGACGAGACGAGAGCAGGAATTGTCAGTGGAATTACAGCGGTAAAATCAAAACACGGTATAACTTTAGGATCTCAATTTTGAATAGAAATGTATATTCATTAATATTTACTGTTTATTTTCACTGTCAATGATACGTTTATTGTGCATGACAAACTGTTCCCTAGTACAAATTAAGTTTTTCTTTTTACATGAGTTACCAGGAGGAACTGCGCAAGGAGTACCAATGGCACCTCCCGAGGGACATTTGGTCGAGACTGCTACCTCCTAAGGTGTATGTTTTGGAGGAAGCATCCAAACATTTAAAGACAGGGAGGTTTTATCCACAAGCATTTTTTGCTGGTGTGTGTGTCCATCTGGCGCATAATATTGGGGGAGGTGAAGAGTAGCAGTTGCCTTGACAAAAGGCTGACCATTTGTGATAACCCCGAGGGGACACTTTAAATCGCGCAAACACCGCAGTTTATTTATAATTAGGATTCAGAGGGTTTCAGTCGTGTGAAAGATTCCAGGGTTCATTTGTGGTGAAAAGTCAATGGTTTAAATGATTGATGCAGTTAAACAGGTCCCATACTACATGTTTCATAGCCTGAAGTCTAACATTATTAAAAAGGGGGTTTTAAAGTAGTCTTGTAAGGGATCCACGATGCTTCTGAAGTTGGCAAATTGATCAAAAGGGTTCCCGAATGTGTGATGTGTTGGGTATAATTCGATTGTGGAGAACAAAATTAATAATATGAATTGGAAGAAAATTGTTCAGGGCAGATAAGATACGAGTGAACGGTAAGTTACAGAAAGTTCTCTCAGCATGCTGTCTGGGTGCGGGATGGGCCTGCTGCTCTTGCAAATGTTCCCTTTGATCTCAGGAGAGACTTGAGCCACATAACTGAGCACAGTGCAACCAGATAAAGTGTTTATGAAAGTTTCAAGAGAGAGAGGATAAATGAGTGCGGACGGGATCCATGAGGTTGCTCGCAGCTTTTGCACAGCAGTTCAGGGTGAATGGTCACCAAACTGGTGCGATCTGTCACGCTGTCAAAGTGCCAAATAAAGAAGCTCCACAGGAACTTGGACCTAAAAAGGATGGCTTTGGACCCCTTCAGATCACCGAGGAGGACAGATTAGCTCAAGACGGTCTTTGGCCGCAGAGGGCAGGACTGACCAAGAGCGACCTGGCCTCTGCTGACCCTTCTTTGCATGCTCGAGGCACTACCACCGATGACACAGTCGTGGATAGAGCCGTAGGTGTGACAGAAGAATTCAAGGTGGAGGTGGGACTGCATCAGGGATCAGCTCTGAGCCCCTTCCTGTTTGCTGTGGTAATGGATAGCCGGACAGATGAGGTTAGACAGGAACCCCCTTGGACCATGATGTTCGCAGATGACATTGTGATATGCAGTGAAAGCAGGGAAAAGGCGGAGGGACAATTAGAAAGATGGAGGCATGCTTTGGAAAGGAGAGGAATGAAGATTAGCCAAAGTAAAACAGAATACCATAATTTCTCGAGTATAATGCGTCCTGAAGTATAATGTGCACCCCCAAAGTTGACATAAAAAAAAAAAAAAAAAATCAGGAAAACCTTTCTACCAATGTACAACGCGCACCACAAAATTGCTGCTACCCAAATGCTCAAAATATTTGGAATTATCTGTATTTATAATTTGTTAGGTTTCTGCTTGTACTGTTGTTCAAAAACTGTCAGTACAACGATCATTAATAATAATCATTGTGCATGTGCTGATGTAGCGGTAATATAATCTCAGGACACGCTTGTCCTGGTCCCTGTAATTGTCAGAACAGAATCCCTAAACCGGCTAAAGTAAATGCTCAATGCTGGCATAACATTTTATTAATACAGACAACACAGTCTTAAATAAAGAAACTAACACTGTTTAACTTAAACAAAAGAGCCGTCACCTTATTGTGGTGGAGGAGTCTGTGTGTCTCGATGATCCTAGGAGCCAAGTTGTCTGGGGCTTCATGCCCCTGGTAGGGTCACCCATAGCAAACGGGTCCTAGGTGAGGGACCAGACGAAGTACGACTCCAAAACCCCGATGATGACAACAAATATTGGATCGTGTTTTCCCTTGCCCGCCGGTCACGCCGGTCACCGGGGCCCTCCTCTGGAGCCAGGCTCGGAGGTGGGGCTCGAAGGCGAGCACCTGGTGGCCGGGCCTGCACCCATGGGGCTCGGCCAGGGACAGCCCGAAAGAGTAACATGGGTCCCACTTCCCATAGGCTCACCTCCTGTGAGAGGGGCTGTAGGGGTTGGGTGCAATTTGAGCTGGGCAGTGGCCAAAGGTGGGGACCTTTGGCAGGGAAGGAGCCTGAGTTGGTGCGTGAGATCGAGACGTTCCGACTAGATATAGTCGGACTCACCTCTACGCACCACTTGGGCTCAGGCACCACTCCTCTTGAGAGGGGTTGGACTATGTTCCACTCTGGAGTTGCCCAGTGAGAGATGCCGATCAGGTGTGGGTATTCTTATTGCCCCCGGCTCAGGGCCTGTACGTTGGGGTTTACCCCAGTGGATTAGATGGTAGCCTTCCTCCGCCTTCAGGTAGAGGAAAGGGTCCTGGTTGTTGTTTGTGCTTATGCACCAAACAGCAGCTCAGAGTACCAACCCTTTCTGGAGTCCCAAGAGGGAGTGCTGGAGAGCGCCCCCTCTGGAGACTCCATCACTCTGCTGGTTGACTTCAATGCCCACGTGGGCAATGAGAGTGAGACCTGAAAGGGTGTGATTGGGAAGAACGGCCCTCCTCATCAGAACCTGAGTGGTGTTCTGTTACTGGACTTCTGTGCTCATCCATTGTCCATAACAAAAACCATGTTCAGGCCTAAGGGTGTCCACATGTCCACTTGGCACCAGGACACCCTAGGTCGCAATTCGATGATCGACTTTGTGGTTATGTCATTGGACTTGCAACCGCATGCATTGGACAATTGGGTGAAGAGAGGGGCAGAGCTGTCAACTGATCACCACCTGGTGGTGAGTTGGCCCCGATGTTGGGGGAAGATGCCGGTCCGACATGGCAGGCCCAAGCGTATTGTGAGAGTCTGGTGGGAACAGCTGGCAGATTCCCCTGTCAGAAGGAATTTCAACTATCACCGCCGAAAAAACTTTGCTCATGTCCGAATGGACGTGGGGAACATTGAGTCTGAGTGGACGATGTTCCGTGCCACCATTGCTGAGGTGGGCGACAGGAGCTGGGAATGTAAGTTAGTCAGTGCCTGTCGTGGCGGACCCATGAAGACGTTGGTGGACACCAACAGTGAGGGAAGCTGTCAAGCTGAAGAAGGAGTCCTATCGGACATTTTTGGCCTTTGGGACTCCAGAAGCAGCTAGGTACCGGCTGGCCAAGCAGAATGCACCTTCGGTGGTCACTGAGGCAAAAACCCGGGCGTGGGAGGAGTTCAGTGAGGCCATGGAGAATGACTTCAAGGCAGCTTCGAGGAAATCTGGTCCACTGTGCCGCGTCTCAAGAGGGGGAAGCAGTTCACCGTCAACAGTGTATACTGGGGATTGGGCACTTCTGACCTCATCTCGGGATGTTGTGAGTCTGTGGGGAGAATACTCCAAAAACCTCCTCAATTCCACCAACACGCCTTCACATGAGGACGCTGAGTCTGGGTGCTCTGAGGCGGGCTGTTGTATCGCTGTGTTGAGGTTAACGAGGTGCTTAAAAAGTTCCTTGGTGGAAAGACCCTGGGGATGGATGAGATTCACCCGGAGTTCCTAAAGGCTATATGGATGTTGTGGGGCTGTCCTGGTTGACAGGCTCTGCAACATCGTGTGGACATCGGGGGCAGTGCCTCTGGATTGGCAGACTAGGTTGGTGGTCTCCCTTTTTTAGAAGGGTGACCGGAGGGTGTGTTTCAACTATAGGGGGCTCATACTCCTCTAAAACTTTAGATCTGAATCTGTCAACATCCGTATTATGCATTATTCAAGATTTATTTTTACAATCAAATGTGACCGATCTGTGAATTAATGATACATCAGACTGAAGTAAAACTATAATCATTTAAGTTTAACTGACACCCAGATTTTCAAGTAGACATTGTTATGAAAACTACATACAGTATATTATTCACTTCAATGTCTACACGAAAAAAAAATGAGCGGGGAGCGAGTCAATAATACGCAAAGTTACGGAAGTCTAACTCGACGTCCCAATTGCAGCCATATTGCCTGCAACGTCATTTGCAGATATCACACTGTGACATTTGCTATTGAAAACACGCTCTGCCACCTGCTATGAGAGATGAACAAAAGATTTTTGGATTTTTCTGATGCCCCTTCTGACACTGAAGCACTTTTCGAAGAAGAGAACATCTCAGAATCGAGTGAAGTGACAGCGGCCACATTACCCCATCGTTTCGAGGCATATTTAGATATGTGGATTATTTCTAACTATCAACAGACTCCCTGACAGACGGATGAGGAACCCGATGAAATATTCGGAATGACAGGCCTATAATTGTTCAATTACCTCACTCTTTTACAAGTGTGTATGTAGCGTCCTCAGGAGGACCCATGCCGGGCAAAATAAATAACTACTTCAGGGGTGCCTAGACACTGATGGCTTTGGGGAGGGAGAGCTCCTTTCTCCTCCCTACATACGGCCGAACCACCTCCCCACATGATGCACCTCCGCGTCGGGGCTAACAGTGGTCACCGGCAATATGATGCAAATCTTTTGTTACGTTCTCAGAGAAGGATTACGTCTTCGGACGCAGACGGCGCTTTCTATTAATACTACTGCTTTTGGACAAGTACACGGACAGCACCAATATGACTCGGATCTTTTGTTCAATTCTGAGAGAAGGATTATGTGTTTTTTTTTTTTTAATATTGCTGCTTTCGGACAAGTACACTGACGCTACACTGTATTCCTGGAACATTCGCTGAAAATAACATTTGTTCGAATTTGGTGACTATACGTCGTTCGGCTAGTTAGCGCGTGTTACATGCTACTAAACTGTCTGCACTTCTATTTTATTGTTTTGTCTTGCATTGTATTGTGTGTGATTAAATTGTCTCAAACACAATACAAGAGCTTTGTTTCTATTTTTCTGGTTTGAGAATTTATTGTGAATTATCACGTGACATATGTCACATACGTAAACTGTGAGACAAATTAGTCCCCGCCAACTATCATTTTTTTTAACAGCTCTATACCCACCTACCTGTCAATTAGAACATACAAAGCTTTTGTCCTTTGCACCTGTGCAATCCATTTTTCACGACGAACCGGGTCTTTTGGAAACGTGTGAAGCGTGAATCCAACCTCCACCGCATTCAAGCAAATTCCAGCAATACAATTAGCCAGAATTTTGGGTAACACTCAGAAAAAACAGGTACTTTCTCGCCGGTACATTAGGTATAGACAATTGACCCCCGCAGAAAAAACAGGTAATTTCTCGCTGGTACGATACGTATAGACACTCGATCCCGCTACTGCAAAAAAAAAAAAAAAAAAACTCAGATCCTGGTTCTTCCTCAACACAAAATCCTAGAGAGACTTTCCATGGCGGGAGATGAAAAAAATGATGTACGGCAACATTCTGACTTGCTGTGAAAAAACGGATTGGTCCATTTCGTATGATTAGTTTTGGTTAAAAACATACTAATTTTATGTTTTAGGTGTCAGTGACATTGTAAGTGTGCAAAACAGGAGTGTCTTGTGGATCTTTGAGAGATACTTTGACACAATGTCGTGGGAGAAAACTGAAGAGATGTGCTTCGCATGAGTGCATGTAAGAGAGTCATGAAAGGTAATAAGAATAGACCCCCACTCCAATATTTCATCCAAACCCAAATCCAATGAAGTTGGGATGTTGTGTTAAACAAATAAAAAAAGAATACAATCATTTGCAAATCATGTCCAACTTATATTTAATAAAATACACGACAAAGACAAGATATTTAATGTTCAGACTGATACTTAATTCACAATCAAAGATGGGGCGAAGTTTACCACTTTGTGGACAAGCGGGAGAGAAAGTAATCAAACAGTTTAATGACGATGTACAATTTCATCATCTACTGTCCATAATATCATCAAAAGGTTCAAATAATCTGGAGAAATCACTGCATATATGCAGCAGGGCTGAAAACTAACACTGATTTCCCGTGACCTTTGATCTCTTGGTGACCACGGCATCAAAAACTGACATAAATTTGTAAAGCATATCAACACAGGGGCTCAGGGAGATTTCAGAAAACCACTATAAGTTAACACAGATCATTGCTACATCAGCAAGTATAACTTAAAAGTCTACTATGCAAAGCAAAAGCCATTTATCAGTAACACCCAGAAACACCACCGGCTTCTCTGGGCCCGAGCTCATTGAAAATGGACTGCTGCAAAGTGGAAACTGTTCTGTGGTCCAAGGAGTCCATCAAATTTTTGGGGAAATTGTGGATGTCATGTCTTCCGGGCTACAGAGGAAAAGAACTAACCAGACTGTTATGGACGCGAAGTTCAAAATCCAGCACAGTAATCCCTTTCTGGTTCACCTATTGCGGATTCAGTCCATCGCGGTTTTTTTTTACCCCCCGTCCACCACAAAAAAATGAAGCCATGTCATCATATGGTACGTACTATATCACTTTAAGAAACCCGAAAAAACTGCTAGATTTTTGGTGCTGATGAGCTACATCATAGATGCTCCACCCAGGAACTCCGTTTCTTCCCTCCCTCCTCCTTCCTATCCGCAATTTTCTATGCTGTTGACTGTGTGCATAACCTCTCTAATTCAAAATGCATCCAAAGCACTGTGGTTAAGATTAAAGCACCAAGCCAAAGAGAAAGATGCAAAATAAAAGGATTAGTTGAAAAGGGAGCTGCTTTCGCTTCATGGACATCGCATTGCAAAAATAAAATGGCCTGGTGACAATGAGGAAGAGGGAGCTGATGGATCGGTGATAAAACTTTTGAATATGATCAAAGACAGCAGAAGTTACACTTTTGTCCCATCTTCTCCTCGCAAGCGAAAGTTTCTCTTGTCCAGGAGGGGACGCCACACCGGCGAAACGGAAGTGATGTAATAGCAACAGAATTGGCGTTACAACAATGCGTCGTGGACATTCGGAGCTAAACTAGAATACATTACACGTTTGCTTTATTTGTGACTTTCTGTACTGCAATAAAAATGTTATCATTTAACTCGAAACTTGTACTGTTGTAATTTTTGTCTCAAGTATGCAATGTATAAATGCTGTACTGTTGATGTAAACACTCTGGTACCCACAGAAACATACATCCCACGTTACGTCACGGTTTTTCACTTTTCGCGGGTGGTTCTGGTACCAATTGACCGCGAAAGATGAGGGATTAGTGTATCTGTGATGGTTTGGACTCGAGTGAGTGCCAATTGCATGGGTAACTTACACATCTGTGAAGGCTGAAAGGTACATACAGGTTTTGGAGAAACATATGCTGACATCCAAGCATCTTTTTCATAGAAGCCACTACTTATTTCAGCAAGACAAGTCCAAACCAAATTCTGCATGTGTTACAACAGCTAAGCTTCAGAGTAAAAGAGTGTGGGTACTAGACTGGCCTGCCTGCAGTCCAGACCTTTCACCCATTATAAATGTGTTGCCCATTATGAATCGTAAAATGACAATGGAGACCCTCGACTGTTGGACAGCTGAAGCTGTACATGAAGCAAGAATTTGGGGGGGAATGCAACCAACAAAGGGTCAACGATTAGTGTCCTCTGTTCCCAAACATTTATTGAATGTTGTTAAAAGAAAAGGTGATGTAACACAGTAATAAAGATGACCCTACCCCAGCATTTTTATTACGAGTTGGAGCAATAAAATTTCAAGTTAATGATTATTTGCTAAAAACAAAGTTTCAGTTTGGAGATTGAATATATTTTCCTTGTCGTGTATTTAAATATAGGTTGAAGATGATTTGGGAATCATTGTACTGTTTTCCTTTGTAACACAATACCTCAACTCAGTTGGAATCGGGTTGTAGAAGAATGCTGTTTGTCCAACCAGTGTGAGTAAATCATACATTGTAACTCATTTAAAAAGCTCGAAAAAAAAAAAAAAAAAGAGTTAAATAAAGTCAAGGTAGGAACTGCACAGTGACAGCGGGTCACGAAAACAGAGGGGGGGGGCCCCGATGACCCGCTTCCGGACATAGGAAACCGAGATCCAATATTTGTATTCATCATAGGGGTTATGGAGTCGTACTTTGCCTGGTCCCTCACCTAGGACCTTTTTGACGTTGGTGACCTTACCAGGGGCATGAAGCCCCAGACAGCTTAGGTCCTAGGATCATCGGACACACAAACCTCTCCACCATGATAGGGTGACGGCCCGAGGAGGGGAGCTTCATTTCTAAAAATCATGAGCACAAGTAAATTAATGAATGAATTAATGAAAAAATAAAAAAAAGCTTTTCCTTTCATCTTGTCCTATTAAGGATTGCCACAGCATGTCATAATTTCCATGTAAGCACATCTCCTGCATCTTCCTCAGCAACACCAACTGCCCACATTTCTTCCCTCACAACATCCATGAACCTTCTCTTTGGTCTTCATCGCGCTCTTTTGCCTGGCAGCTCCATCCTCGGCACCCTTCAGCAAATGTACTTACTCTCTCTCCTCTGGACATGTCCAAACCATCGAAGTCTGCTCTCTCGAACCTTGTCTCCAAAATAATCAAACTTTGGCTGTCCATCCAGCTCATTTTCTTATCCTATCCAACCTGGTCAGAGAACCTCAACATCTTCATTTCTGCCACCTCCAGTTCTGCTTGCAATTGTCTCTTCAATGCCACCTTCTCTAACCCGTACATCATCATCCTAGCAGAGATACCTCTGTCACATAACTCACCAGACACCTTCTGCCAGGCGTTCCAACCTGATTGGAGCTGTTTCTTCACTTCCTTACCACGCTCTCCATTGCTCTGGATTGATGACCCCCAAGTATTTGAAGTCATCCACCCTCGCTATCTCTTCTCCCTGGAGATTCACTCCTCCTCCTCCGTCCCACACATTCATGGACATATATTCTGTTTCACTTTGACTAATCTTCATTCCTCTCCTATCCAGTGCATAACTCAATTTTTCTAATTGTTCCTCCACCTGCTCCCTGCTTTCACTGCAGATCACATCATCTGCGAACATCATGGTCAAGGGGGATTCCAGTTTTAGCTAATCTGTCAGCCTATCCATTACCACAACAAAAAGGAAGGGACGCAGAGCTGATCCCTGATGCAGTCCCACCTCAAATTTAAATTCTTCTATCACACGTAAACCACACCTCACCACTGTTCTGCTGCCCTCATACATGTCCAGTACTATTCAAACATATTTCTCCACCACACCAGACTTACACATGCAGTACTACCGTTCCTCTCTTGGAACTCTGTCATAGGCTTTCTCTAGATCCACAAAGACACTATGTAGCTTCTTCTGACCTTCTCTGTACTTTTAACAGTCATCCTCAAGGCAAATACTGCATCTGTGGTACTCTGAGCATGAAACCATACTGTTGCTCGCAGATACATCTGTCCTGAGTCTAGCCTCCACTACTCTTTCCCATAACTTAATTGTGTGGCTCAAACTTTATTCCTCTATAGTTCCCACAGTTCTGCAAACCGCTTTTGTTCTTAAAAAAATAAATCCTCCATTCTTCAGGAATCTTTTCACCTGCTAGTGTTCTGTTGAACAAGTCAGTCAAAACCTCCTCACCCACCTCTCCGAATTGTTTCCATCCTCCACAGGTATGTCATCAGGACGAACATCCTCGTTAGTGCCACGATTATATCATTGCCACTTCGTGGTCCTTAACATTTTTCACGCTTTTCTACTCTTCTTTCTCTCTCATTTTGTCCATTCTTCAACTTCTCAATGTATTTTGCTCCATCTATTTAGCACATTACTGGCACCAGTCAACACATTTCCATCTCTATCCTGAGTGATCCTTACCTGCTGCACATCCTTCCCATCTCTATCCCTCTGTCTGGCCAACATGTAGGGATGCTTTTGTCCTTTTGTATCCAACCTTGTGTACATGTCATCACATGCCTCTTGTTTCGCCTTCACCACCTCTACCTTTGCCCTAGGTTGCATCTCAATTAATTCCTTTCATATCTCCTCAGTCCTCTCAGTGTCTCACTTCCTCGCAATCCTCTTTGCCTGTATGACTTCTTATATTTTGGGGTTTCACCACCAAGGTTCCTTCTTCCCTTTCCTAGCAGAACACACCAAGTACTCCCTGCCTGTCTGTCTGATCACCATGGCTATAGTAGTGAAGTCTTCCGGGAGCTCCTCCTGTCCATCCAGAACGTGACATCTTTCTGAAAGGATGCAAAACTTTCTTCCTTTCTGAGCTTCCACAACATGGTTGTCTGCGCTACTTTCGTCATCTTAATCTTTCTTCCCACCATCAGAGTCATCTTACACAATTCCATCCTCTGCTGTCGAGCTACACTCTCCACTACCACTATCTTCTAGTCAGAAACCTCCTTTAGTTTACATCATCTGCAGAAAATATCTTGTAGGTCACTCTATGTTCCTGCCTCTTCTGGAAAATAAAGTGTTCACTACTGACATTTCCATCCATTTTACAAAGCTCACCACCATCTGTCCCTCAAAGTTCCTTTTCTGGATGCTGTACTTACCCATCACTTCTTCATTGCCCCTTGTTTCCTTCACCAACATGTCCATTACAATTTGCACCAATCACAACTCCCTCCGTGTCTGAGATGCTCAGAACTACATCTAGTTTCTTCCAGAATTTCTCTTTCAACTCCAGATCACATCCTACCTGTGGGGCATACAGTGAAGAAAATAAGTATTGGAACACACCCTGCTATCTTGCAAGTTCTCCCACTTGGAAATCATAGAGGGGTCTGAAATTTTCATTGTTGGTGCATATCCACTGTGAGAGAGATAATCTAAAAAGAAAAATCCAGAAATCACAATGTATGATTTTTTAACGATTTATTTGTGTGATACAGCTGCAAATAAGTATTTGAACACCTGTCTATCAGCAAGAATCCTGACCCTTAAAGACCTGTTAGTCCGACTTTAAAAGTCCACCTCCACTTCATGGATTATCCTGAATCAGATGCACCTGTGTGCGGTCGTTAGCTGCATAAAGACACCTGTCCCCCCCATACAATCAGTAAGACTCAAACTTGTAACATGGCCAAGAGTAAAGAGCTGTCCAAAAACACTAGAGACAAAATTGTACAACTCCACATGGCTGGAAACGGCTACGGAGAAATTGCAGCAGAAAAAGCACCTTGAAAAATGAATGTAAGTGTCCTGGGACTGAATGGCAATCAGTCCATAGTATTCGCAACATCGAGCCCAAGGTCAGGCTCCTGCTCACCACATTGTTAATGAGGACAAATAGTGATGTCATATGAATGGATGGTTTATAGTTGAAGGAGACTGTCTGTATTCCAGAGATTGTGGAAATGCTAACAAAACCTATTGTATTTGATTTTGAAATATTCTTTTATCATACAAAGAATGACCATGAGTAAATGCCGTAACACAGTCAAGCATACTCCAAAAAAATACTCACCGTTATAGTATGAAAACTGCAGGTAGTTAAAATGCGAGGGAAGGAAATCCTCCAATGGCTTGTCACTTCCAGCATCAGCAAAGGCTAGCTCCACAGAACAGTGCTGTTTACAATTTAGTACCTGTGTGTAATGGTCTGACACACAAATACACCGTAATAAAAAGTTTATGATTGTCTCTTTTAACTGAATCAGGTAGAGAGTTATGCTTCACCTGTAATTGTCTGGTAGAGGTCAGCATTGTACTCCATGTAATTGTAGCCATCATAGTTGTAGCGTCCCTCACAAAGTGCTCTGCACTCTTCATCAGCAGTGAAGTAATCATCTAAAGCCACCTCAAACAGTTTGGCTGCCAGGTCGAAAGAGTTGTCGCTGTAGTAACTTTTCGCTTCCAAGAAGTTTCCCTGAACATCATCATGTATAGTAACACAAGTTGAAACATTAACTTGAGGTCAAACATCAAAGCCAAACAATTTATATAATTTCAACAAAAGAACAATTGGTTCAGACCATATGCTGCCTGGCTTCAAGATCTTTGAAATCTTTTTCCTGCACTTCTGACATTGTGCTGTAGTAGTCCAGGTTCTGTCTCATCTCCGTGTGATCTTTGTTTGCATGGAAAAATGTGTTGGCTGCTGCCACTGCCTTGTCCAGCATATTAATCTAAAGAAAAGAAAAGATGGCATTCTATATTGCAATTTTTCATTACTTTCGTCAAAGTCAGAAGTTTACATACAGTAAGATTGCAAAGACTGAATAATCTTGGAAAACAGATGTCATTTCCTTGTAAGACCTTGTAAGGTTTTTAAAACTTTGAGTTAATAAGAGGCACATCTAAGGATGCATTTTAACTAGGCACACCTGAAACACACTACTTTTAACTTCATACAAAAGTCAAAAGAAATCAGTCAACAAGGAAGATAAACTAGGGAACTCTGTTCATACTTGTGTGCAATTTTCAGATGGCTGAAGGAACCAGCGTTACCTGATGCTTGAATGTGCAACCTTTACCTGTTCAAATAATTACAGGCAAGTATAAACACCAAGGGAATGGGTTCTGTGGCCCAGAAATCAGGGCCGGCCTGTGGCATATACAGTTTGTATGGTTGTTTGTTTCATGTACTGCCCTGCAGTTCGATTATTGGAGCCTGGAGGGCCCTTTGCCTGTTCCCTCTGTTTTCAGCACTTTGTCTCCAATCAGCTTCATCATCTACTATGTAAGCCTGCGCGTTTCTGGAAATCTTCACCAAAGTATTGGAGCCTCTTCTACCGGTACCACACTCCACCTGACTCAAGTAAACCATACAATTCTTCATTCCCTTTTTGACTCCTGTGTTTCCTTGTTCTCGGTGTTCTCCTGTGTACCTAATCCACGTCACTCCTACCATCAAGCCAGCCGTCTGTCCTCTCTGTCCACGCCACCACCTGTCAACATATTGACTAGTTCCATTTCTTTCGGCTTGTCCCGTTAGGGGTCGCCACAGTCTGTCATCTCAGATGAACACTCATATTTGTTTGTCACCTATATTTTCTCCTGATGTTGCATTGGCTAACTTCTCCTGTGTTAACATTACAGGGACAGGTGTTAAGGTGGGAAGTCTCAACAAAACATGGCGTCATGATATCCATCAGAAAACTGCCCACTGCTCCCACGCAGTGATGTGTGGTGGTGGTGTGTTGGTCAAAGGTTGTATGACACACTGGTAAATGGATCAGGAACATATGCACTTGTATCACTGCTCTTATCTATGACTGTGTTTCTATCCGCTGCGGAGGATATACAATTGGCCGCATCCATCTTTAGACCTCCCTTTGGGTTCTCCCGAAAGCGAAGGTCCTCTTAGAAAGATGGCGATCTGACATACATTGATGCAAATGCCATCCCAACGGCATACCAGATGAGTATAAGTTGGCTAACAAGATTGCTGCAGGATGGGAATCCATCTTGTTATGGATAACCCCAAATAAAAACGTTGACAAAATCAACTATATATAATGTACAGAAACTAGGTAACTATACAGAAGCAGGCTTTATTGCCATAAGAGAACAACTAGCTGCAACCTCACTCATGGCGTTCCAGAACCGCATAGCGGTTGACATGCTCCTGGCCAGAGAGGGTGGCGTCTGCTCAATGTTCGGTGACCAGTTTTGACATTTATTCCAAATAACGCAGCACATGATGGGTTACTCACAAGGGCCATTTGAGGCCTCCGCACCCTGAACCACAAGATGAAGGAGCACTCTGGTGTGAAAACATTCACCTGCTCTGAGTGGTGGGGAAAACATGTTTGGTAAATATAAAAATTTGGTGTTATCTGTCCTAGTTTCTATAGCTGTGTTTGCAGCTATCCTTACATTGTGTGGAAGTTGTATTCCCAGCATAAGGGCATCACTTAGCCGGCATATAACCACTGCTATTGCCCCGACATATTCAAAATTGTCAGAAATATATCCACCATTGGCACAACAGGGTAATGACAGTGACATTTTTGACCATGATGATGACATTATGACTTCTCTACCAGACTTGTTCTCTGATCCTGAAGATTACAAGTGATTTGTTATATTTTTCCTCTGAGTGTAACTTTGCTCTGCTCAAATTAAGAATCTGTTTCTGCCTGCAATGAAGAATGCTTTGCTCTGCTCTAGATAACGTGGCAGCAAATGTAGGATAAACAGGGGGGAAATGTAGGAATAATTGTGAATATAACTATCATACATCATCTTCCAATAAAGAAATGCTTTGCTCTGCTTTAGATAAAATGGTAGCCGCTTAACAGGATATAGCACAAGAAAAAGAATATGTACTCATCAGAACTGTTAGAACCAGGAGCACCTGTTTTCTGTTAAAGAAATAATGACCACACATGTATTCAGCAATCTTCAACACACATACACGCACACATGAAATAACAAGTACACTTTGTTTCCAATTATGTTTTGCTCCCCTGTCTCCTTTTTGCAAGATCCATGTAAATAACGGGTGTTTTGAAAGCAAATAAAGAGGTGCCTGAGGAGAGGATAATCAGAGAGTGCAGTGGTGAATTGTACGAATTCCTCTCCTCCATCCTCGCGAGCTGTCAAACTTGAACTCGTGTCTTTGTTTCCTTCTTTGTCCTGTTTAATGAATGTCTAATTGGTAAACTTGACACAAAGCAATTCACTGGACTTCATAATGTGGTTAACGTACAAAATGCACAAATTCAATGTCATTTAGCCGTCCACAGGAATAATGGATCTAGGTTTACCTTGCCTGGACACACATGACCAGAGTCTCTCCCTGGAGCAAGATCTGGAGGTGGAGCTCGCAGGTGGGACTCACCCAAGCACAGTCCGAAAGGGTAAGATGGGTTTGTCTTCCAATGGGATCACAAATTGTGGGTTGGGCCATAGGGGTCGAGTGTAGTGTGAGCTTGGTGATGGCCGAAGATGGGGACCTTGGTGATATGATCCCCGGCTAGAGAAACTGGCTCTCGGAATAGGGAATATCACCTCTTTGGCATGGCTGGAGCCTGAGTTGGTGTTTGAGGTTTGATGTTCTGACTAGTTTTAGTCGGACTCTGCTCCACACACGGCTTGGGCTCTAGTACCAGTGAGCTTGGAGTCCTTTGAGGGGGTGCTGGAGAAAGCTCCTACTGGGGACTTCATTCTGCTGAAGGACTTCGATGCTCACGTGGACAATGACAGTGACAGTGAGAGCTGGAAGGCCGTGATTGGGAGGAACACCCCCCAGAACCAGAGTGGTCTTCGGTTTTTGGACTTCTGCGCTCACCACAGTTTGCCCAAAACAAACACCATTTTCAAGCATAAGGGTGTCCATATGTGCATTTGACACCAGGAAACCATGGGTTGCCATTCAATGATTGACTTTGTGATCATTCCGTTGGCTTTAAGGCCACATATTATGGTCACTCGGGTGAAGAGAGGCGCAGAGGTGTGTGTCCACTGATCACCACCTGGTGGTGACTTGGTTCTAATCGTGGGGGGGGGGGGATTCTCGTCTGACCTGACAGGGCTAAACATATTGACAGCCGGGATAGGCTCCAGCACTCCCGCAACCTTTGTGAGGATAAACGGCTATGAAAATGAATGGATGGATGATTGATCCCAATTTTATGCCTCCACCCTGGAGGCTGCAGCCCCCTGAGTATTTGCCGTTCAGTGATATTTCAGAGGGCACAATTTTGAAATTAAACAGATTTGAATTAAGGTAATTCAATCATCCTAGCAACGCTGGACAGAATTGAAATGCTTAAATGATCATTTGGATTTTATTTTTAATTTCACTGAATTTGAAGGCAAAGTAGAGTTTAAAACTCTATTATTCTAAAATACATTAAATTGGGAATGATTTGAGGTTGGATGAAATTACATTGGCAAATTAACTCAGTGTGTATAAATCCCCCCAAAAACTCAACTGCGAAATACAGTCATATAACAAAACCTGATGAAAACGGTAGAAGCTTATTGTAGAATAATGAAAAAAATGTGACGTTTTTTTATGATGATGGTGCATTAAATTGTTTTAAAAGAATAATTCAACCGATAAAAATAATTAATTCAAACATTTTATACCGACTGACATTTCCTATTTTAAGTAGTTTGACTCAACTTGAAGACGTGGCGTTTCTGTTTGAATGGGAAAGGGGGGGGGTTACTCTTCGGATTTTGGCTACAGTTGAGGACATTTAACCTCAGTTTGGGTCTACTAATTGTTAGACACATATCTCCGTTCAGTATAATGCATTTAAACAAACAACAGTGATTACAGGCACCAGTTATTTGCACATGACTATTGTACCTTGAAATATGCGACTTGCAAGTAATTGTAAGGGGTCCTCCTCACAAACTCCAACTCCACGTTTTCACTGACTTGATGCATACTTGGTATGCCAAGCTTCGCAGTTTCGCAAGAATTCACACAGTCCGCGTGTTTCAGAATTTTCCGGAAGAAACACAGATCCTCCACAGATCCGTCCCCGGGTATGGAGGTTCCGTGGCCGGGCATGGAGTCTTCGAAAGCGGTCAGGTTGGCGCATGTGAGTCGGCAGTCTGCCTTCACTTTACGTATTGTCGCTCGGTTCCGGAGAGCTTTCTCCATGTTGAGAATTACCGAGAGCCAGTCTGCCTTATAGTAGGCTTCCACCGCCGTGTCAAAAAGGAAATCATACGGCTCCAAAACAAGATTATTGCTAAAATAAGAGGTCGATGTGCATGATGACAAAGCGATGCAAATGACTGTTAGCGATGAAGTCAGCTCCATTTTCTTGAAATTTCGTGGGCACGCAATCTGAGTTTTGATCAAGATTAGACGATAGCTTCAACCATATTTTCAAAAGCTTGTCTTTTCGGTGTCGTTGCTGAAAAGTGATTTAAAATAGCTGCCTATAGTCTCAACCCAGAAAAGGCTACAGATTTTGAGTCATCGAAAAGTGAAGAGGCGGGGTTGGTTGTGGATTAGCCCCACCTCTTCACTAAAACGCACTCGCTCTTCACTCCAACAAGGCATATTACACATTTTCCTCTTCATTAGCAGGCCAACGATGAATTTTCATCACAAATGGATTTATATTAAAAAAAACTGTGTGTAATCTGCGAATAATATGATTGAAATGATAACAACTCCGCTGCTATTGACTGACAAATTCCCGAGTGTACCCACTCCTGGCCTTAAATCACCCAATGTAACAGGTTCTAGCGCTCAAGAATACATTGATGGAGGCGGCACGGTGGGGCAGCTGGAAAGCGTTGGCCTCACAGTTCTGAGGTGCCAGCCCCCCGTGTGGCGCTTGCATCTTCTCCCCATGCTTGCGTGGGTTTTCTCCAGGCGCTTTGGTTTCCTCCATTATTCCAAAAACGTGCAACATGAATTGGGCACTCTAAATTGCCTCTAGGTGTGTTTGTCTCCATGTGCCCTGCAATTTAAGGGTGTACCCTGCCCCCTGCCCCCTGACAGCTGGGATAGGCTCCAGCACTACCGCAACTCTTGTGAGGATAAGCGGCAAAGTTTGTTGTTCCTTACTCTCCATTTGGGTAAGTAAATCAAGAGATCCTTCTTTGGAAATAGTAAGACAGAGGTAAAGAGGAGCTAAAGATACAGTGAAGAAAATTAGTATTTGAACATTCTGCTATATTGCAAGTTCTCCCACTGAGAAATCATGGAGGGGTCTGAAATTTTCATCATAGGTAGCTGTCCACTATGAGAGAGATAATCTTAAAAGAAAATCCAGAAATCACAATGTATGATTTTTTTCACAATTTGTTTGTGTGATACAGCTGCAAATAAGTATTTGAACACCTGACAAAAACCAATGTTAATATTTGGTACAGTAGCCTTTGTCTGCAATTACAGAGGTCAAACGTTTCCTGTAGTTGTTCACCAGGTTTGCACACACTCCAGGAGGGATTTTGGTCCACTCCTCGCCATAGATCTCTAGATCAGACAAGTTTTTGGGCTGTCGCTAAGGAACACAGAGTGTCAGCTCCCTCCAAAAAAATTCTATTGGGTTTAGGTCTGGAGACTGACCGTCATGTTTAGCTTCTTCCATTTTCTAATGATTGCTCCAACAGTGGACATTTTTTCACCAAGTTGCTTGGCAATTTTTCCGTAGCCCTGTCCAGCCGTGTGGCATTGTACAATTTTGTCTCTAGTGTCTTTGGACAGCTCTTTGGTCTTGGCCATGTTACAAATTGGAGTCTTACTGATTGTATGGGGTGGACAGGTGTCTTCATGCATCTAATGACCTCACCCAGGTGCATCTGATTCAGGATAATCCATGGAGTGGAGGTGGACTTTTAAAGGCAGACTAACAGGTCTTTGAGGGTCAGAATTATAGCTGATAGACAGGTGTTCAAATACATATTTGCAGCTGTATCACACAAATAAATCGTTAAAAAAATCATACATTGTGATTTCTGGATTTTTCTTTTTCAATCATCTCTTTCACAGTGGACATGCACAGACGATGAAAATTTCAGACCCCTCTATGATTTCTAAGTAGGGGACCTTGGAATATAGTAGGGGGTTCAAATACTTATTTTCTTCACTCAATCTCGGCGGAGTGGAACACCTCCGATTTACTTCCGGGTCATCGTAATTGTTAAGTTACAATGTTATGCTTTAATTTTGTCTCATAAAAGGGTACCACATCTTTTTTTTAAATAAATAACATTTTGGAAAAATGAACGGCAAACCTTTTATTGATCTAAAAAATCGTGGAGGTTGCTACACTTTAAATAAAAGAGTCCCCCGCGTACAGAGACTGTGCTCAATAAAGTCAGACACAAAGCACAAGAGGAAGAAAAATTTTAAATGGAATATAATATAATCTACATCAAAACATACCTACAACTACAAACAATAAGGGGAAAAAAAGATATTAATGATGAAAGAGGGCGGCAGGGAGGATCAGCTGGTAAAGCGTTGGCCTCACAGTTCTGAGGTCCCAGGTTCACTCCCGGACCTGCCTGTGTGGCGTCTGCATGTTCTCCCCATGCCTGCGTGGGTTTTCTTTAGGCACTCTGGTTTCCTCCCACATTCCAAAAACATGCAGCATTAATTGGACACACTAAATTGCCCCTAGGTATGATTGTGAGTGTGGCTGTTTGTCTCAATGTGCCCTGCAATTGGCTGGCATCCAGTTCAGGGTGTACCCTGCCTCCTGCCCATTGACAGCTGGGATAGGCTCCAGCACTTCCTGCGAACCTTGTGAGGATAAGCGACAAAGAAAATGGATGCATGGTTAATGATGAAAGAAAGAAAATCAGATCAGGTATAGGAAAATGGAAAAGAGGACATGTGTGGCTGATGGATTAAGATAAATGTGTATTGCCGTTTAATGCATTTAGTCAGCACTAGAGGAACAACATTGAAACTTCGTGTAAATTTCCCCCAAAATTATCAGGCACTACTATTGTTGCCTTTTGCAAGCATTACACTGAGTGAGTTATGCTCGCAGATGGAGCGGTCTTCCTCCAAACTTCAGAAATACAGAAGCAGTTCTGGTTGACGTTGAAAAAATAATGGCAAAGAAAAACTTTTAAAAACCCAAAAAAGAGGTGGAAGAAAGTCGCTGTGTAGGTTAAGGTCCACTTGACATCTCCTCAGTATTTGCTTGGTCCGGTTTGATGGACCTTTGGGAGTCCAGACTTCAAAGATAAATGTTAATTAGTTTAGGACCTACGAAGAAGAATGCAGTATATAGAGTCATGGGGAGTCTGTGTCGCCTCAGTTTGCGGGCCATGTCCACTCTGTGTCCCCCTTTTCTGCAGCTGGATCTGTCCTTGATGGGGGGTCCAGGGCACAACTATTTTGGAAGGTGTCACAGGTTGGCAGATACACACAGCAGTGCAGTCATCACAGGATAACATTAGTGAACATCAGAGGAACTACCTTCCTCCCTTTTATGGCTATTGCGGGTGTATGTGACATCTTCTTAATCAATGTGTGTGTCTATATGTGAAAATGGAGGGCAGCATTGTTCTGTGGTGAAGTCAAGAGATTGTACAGTGGTGAAAAAATAGGCAGAAAAGGAAAAAGACAAAAAATCCACAACCATTAACAAAGTGTCTTTGATGGGCTCCTCCAAATAAGAAAAAGAGGACACGGAAAGTAAAATGTTTCATACAAAAAAAAATGAGTCATTCAGCCCAGGTCCTTCCAGTGAAAGAGAGGGTGTCTCGAAAGAAAAGAAAAAAAAACGCATAAGTGCATGGTGAAGCACTCATAGTAAACAGGAAGGAAAGGTGAAAGGCAGGTGTTGTAGTCTAATAAAGGGAAAGAAATTTAGTCAATGTTAAAGAGGAAGTGAGAAGCTTCCGGGACAGGTCAGGGAGCTCCAGCATAGGTTGGTTAGGTCATTTTCTAGCTCAGCCATTCCTTCCCACTGGTGGAAGACCTCAGGCAATTATTCGAATGCTGTTCTGAGCTGTGCCGCAGCCCCTGGATCTTTCGGTGTAGCAGTGTAGAAATATGGCAACAGGTACTTTGACACCCTAGTGTTGGTGATGTCAACAGCCCGAGTTTCTTCAAATGCCACATGTTCAAACATTCTAGAGTCAAATTCAAATTTGTGCCCCATGAAAAGCTTAGAAATCACAATTTGACCGCTGGAACTGTTGGCATTCTCCAAGTAGCATCCTCACGATGCAACGTGGCATCTTTCAGGGCGTCGCTGCTTGTGCAACTGAAAGGAACTGTTTTGCTGTAGAAATCAGGATTGACATACAGAGCTGTGGATGTTGCAATGAAAAATTTTGAGGTGGGCCGGATTGGTAGGGCGTGTCAGGGTAGAGCCCGACCGAGTGATTTCAATTGGGCTAAGGGTTCCCAAATGTGGGACGATTCTTTTTCCAAATTATCGAGAGAGAGCAATTCCATGTAGCCTACCATTTATCAACACATTAGCAATCTGGGTGTGATCATAAACTGTTAAAAGTGCAGACGGCCGCATTTTTATTGTCTGCCTATTTGGTTTAAAGTTACACAGCAAATGTCGATCACGACAATGGATACTTTTAGCAGATTTCTTTGCAACAAGGAATTCAAGTTATACATTTTTATTTTACAGTACTTCCTCGCTGAAATGTAGTTCACTTTACACGGCCTCCCTATTACACTTTTTTGTGTGTATTTTTTTTACAAAGTAGCAGGGTTTTTTTTTCTTTACAGTGTATTAATGCGCATTGTGTTCCTTGGCACCTCCAAAGGGACAGGGTGGGAACTTGTTTCTCATCGTAACGAGAAACAATCCCCATGTCATTTAGTGGCTCCGTACCCTGGTGCTCATAAAGAAAAAAAGAGATAGCTGTTTTTCACTCGGAAGCGTTCACCTGCAACAAGGTGCTTCGGAGGAAACAGACAGTACCACACAGCCACGCAAGGAGGAAAAGGAATGGCCACTTGCAATTATTAATTTCTTTTGTTTCCAACCTCATGGATTGATCATTAAAATCCATCCATCCATTTTCTTAGCCGCTTATCCTCACAAAGGTCGTGGGGATTGCTGTGGAGATTATCCCAGCTGTCAATGGGCAGGAGGCGGTGTACACCCTGAACAGGTTGCCAGCCACAGGTGGGTCCGGGATTGAACCCAGGACCTCAGAACTGTGAGGTCAACGCTTTCCATCTGATTAAAGTAAAATTTGTTATTTTTAAAATTATAAAGGAAATGAAAGAAGTGATCTTTAGATATTTATTTCTCAAATAAATATTTTGGCATCAGAGGTTTTTATCTATGGTTTCATTCAAGAATAGTGTCCTCTTTTTTTTAAAAACTATGAACGTTTGAACTTTGAGAGTGTTCAAATGAGAGAAATGTGAGAAAATGCTCATGCCTGTATGAGAAGTTTTTAAAATCTTTGGTTAGGAGTTTCACAGCCTTAAAACATAGAAGAAATGAAAACAAAACATAGTGTAAATAAAACGCGTTGATGTCCGTAAATAGTAACCGGGAATTGTTGTGTGCTTACACGTATGTCTCCATCCATCCATTTTGTCAGCCACACGATGGTCGCAGGAGTGGTGGAGCCTATCCCAGCTGTCAATGGGCAGGAGGCAGATTACAAAGACGCAGACACGGGGAGAATGTCAAAACTCCACATACGGAGGTCCGGGATTGAACAGCTGCGCCACCGTGCCGCCTCATAAAGTATGTTGTTCCTTATACAGTACTAGCACAAAAGGCTATAACAATGCGGCTAATAACCAGTAATGATTAGATACATGTAAATTTCCCCACTGATGAATGAGCCTCAACTGTGACAGCCACAGCTTTATCCTGTCAGGTTGACCCCACGGGACATTGAAGAAGGAGAAATTTGGGTGCATTTTCTCAGTTTTGCTGCACAACACATTGGCATTTTGGCTTAGCTAGAATGAATGGTCTGTAATGCTAAGCACCAGCAACGTCAGGGGCGGGGTCAAGGATGTTACTTCCAGGTTAGCCTGTGAAAGCTGGCACATATCCAGATTTTGCTTGGATTTAAAAAATGTTCCTTATTTTCATTTTTTTCAATTAATGTCCTATGAATATGTAATAATAATATTACTTGACATTGGACCTTTTATTGTACATATGAATTTTGAACAAAGTCCTCCTTTAATTCCACTAAAGTTTCTTGGGGTCCATGTTGAAGAAAGAAGAATAAACTTGCAAAAAATGCAAACGAAAAAGTTGCATTTTTCCAATGTGCGTTAGTTTGTGACTGGGTGTGACAGATCTAGCATGATTCGGTGAGAATCGGGTGTCCAAGGGAATCAGAAAACATTGTGGGTAAAGACTGATGACCCTACTTACCAGTGGGATGCCAGGAAGAGGCTACAGTGGTGATAAATGCCAAAGCATTTCTATCGCTCCACACAAACCAAGATACAGGATGTTTACGTTTGGTGGAATTTGGGGAATCCAGCGCCCATTTTTTCCTTTCCTATCCTGAATTCCCTTCGTACCTAGAGAGAATATTATTCCAAGGAGGCGTTTCGTAATCTGAATTTTTCGTTACTAGAGATGTTTGTAAGTATAGGTACCACTATATCCCAAAAAATCTGTGGACTATTTTCACACAGCCACCATTGATGAAAATGGAGGATGTGTCAGCTCTGTGTTTCCTAAAGTTCATCCATCCATCCATCCATCCATCCATCCATCCATCCATCCATCCATCCATCCATCCATCCATCCATCCATCCATTTTCTTTACCGCTTATCCTCACGAGGGTTGTGGGGAGTGCCGGAGCCTATCCCAGCTGTCAATGGGCAGGAGGCGGAGTACACCCTGAACAGGTTGCCAAATGTTTACGAATAACTCGTCTTAAGACCTTTTTTTCATATTTGTGCTTTTGCATTGTGCATGTCTTGTTGTTCAGGGTTTAAAAAAAAGGGCTGATGCTGCTTACTCAGATAAGGGACACCGGCAGGCATCAAGACCATAGGGCAGCACAAGAAGAGGACATCGACATTGTACGGATAAAATATCTGGCCGACTTCATTGGCCTTTAACAGAAGGTGTTGGAAGACTCTTCTGCTTCTGCAGAACTGGTATGATTAAGTATGGAAAAACTTGAATTTAATTTTAACAACAAACTAATTCCTAATTGTGCCCTCCTTTTTTGATTTGCAGAAATTCCAAAGTTGAAAGTTGGATGGGTAACCCTCAAGGAAAATATCATATGCTCATATCATATATAAAATATCAATATATGTTCAACTGGATCATAAAATACATATATTGTTTGATGTTTTGGAAAATTTTTAATATTTATGAATACAAATACCCGAACTTTGACCGACTTTCCTGGACATGGCAAACACTGCCTTCCCGAGATAATGTTATGGTTCTTTGTGTCAACGAACATCACCGTGAGAGTCTGAGTATGGGGGGTTATTTTGCCGATAAAACTGCCATCAGCCACGTATGTGTTGCGGGAGTGCTGTACCTCAAAAGTCCTCAGACCCATGCTTTTGACAAGCTGTGGATTTAAAAGATTGGCATCTGAACCTGAGTCAATGGAAGCTGCCGCCAGGAGTGGCTGTCCTCCTGAACATCGGGTGACTAGAGCAAGCGCTGGGGCAGAGCTGTCTTAAATAAGGTTGAGACACACCGTAGTCAGGGTTGGGAGTGCAATATCAGCTGCTTTGACTGGGAAACTGGTCTCTGTGTGCCCCGATTGCCCGCAGTAGAAGCAGAGCCCCTCTCTCTATAGGTGTAGATGTTCCTCGGGAGACGGCCAGAGACGGCCCAGCTGCATGGGGTCCTCCGCATCGGCAGAGGCACATTGAGGAGCGTTGGTGTCCCTGATGCGTGAGAATGTATTCCTCTGCTGGGCCTTGTCCTGCTCACGATCCCTCAACCTTTTGTCGATTTTCAGAGCAAGAGCGTTGAGGAAGTCCACGTTTGTTGGCAAGTCCAGAAGACCAACTGATCCTTTACTGTGGGGAGCAACTTTTGAAAGAAGGCACCTGGGAGCACCCTGTCGTTCCACTGAATTTCGGCTGCAAGAATCCGGAACTCATTGCCGTAGTCGGGGACCCTTTCGTTTTGAGAATTAATCAGTGATTGTAGGCAATCAATCCGTAACAATGGTGAAGAAGTGTGTGGTTCAGTTTTGTCGTTCGAATTATTCCGGTCAGTTTATATTATCGTCCCAAAGATCCAAGCCTCAGAAAACAGTAGGTCAGGTTTGCCCAAACCAAGAGGGCGAATTTTTCCAAACCCAGTCAGTATTCTGTCATATGCAGTGAAAATTTCACCACAGACTGTTATACTGGTGGACCCATGTCTATTAAAAAATTGTTTAAACCTGTATCAGTGCCCACCATACATCCAGAAAAGATCAGTGTCGCTAAAATTACCAAACGTGAACTTGGATCAGCCGGTGAACCTGGACAATGTTGAACAAGCTCAGAGGCCTTCCCACAGAAAGTATCAAAATTGAGAAGAGCTTCTGTTAAAGACAAGTTGCAAAGGTATGTTGGTAATCTTTTGTTTCCTGAAAACTTTGAACACTGTTGACATGGTTGTATTAAAGCAGCATATGTTGTTCTTGGCGTAAAATCTAAGTTCTATTTTAGCAAATGGTTTGACCATTCTCAACCAGAGAAAGAGCATAGCAAATATTGTATCCAAACCTTTTATTATTTAACAATTAAATTACAGTTATGAAAAATGTAAACAAACAATGCCCATGACGATTGACAAGTGCAGGCAAGCTTATGTTGTGATGTGTGCAGGGATTTTAATTTTAATAAAATACTACATAGTGTTAAACAAGAAGTATTACATACTGGTCACTCCCAGATTAGTTTCAAACCACTAACGTAAATTCTCTTACTTGCAAATTTGTATATAGTACTTTCTTGGGAAACTTGGTTGTCAAGTATGCTGAAGTAAGAATAATTTTATTGTGTTGTTTTTCCATATTTAAAAGATGTTTCGCAATAGCTTCGTATATGTTTCGCAATAGCGTCGTATATGTTTCGCAATAGCTTTGAATGACCAAAAAGATCATCGCCATAGCTTTGTATAAACCAGCGAAATCATAAAAGGATATTTCGACATAACATGTGAGGTCGTGCAACGCCATCTGTTGGTAACAAAGAATAGTGTGGCGTCAGGTGGGATGAATTGGCCACTCACCCCTCCTTCCGCACACGCTTAGAGTATAAAAGGAGAACTTTGGATACTCTTGGTAGAGTCTGCTGCGGGTTGCGTACGCACGCCCAGCTGGTATTGAAGCTCGCTCTACCTGGAGTGTTGGCTCTCCCTCCTATTGGCGCACGGTAAGAGCTGGATATTCTTCTAAGAGCTGGTTGGATATTACTTAGCTTCATACCACGTGATTTGTGCTTGTGTCACCATTTCTGTGTGGGACCAATAAAGTGCCAATTGTTGGTAGCCAGAAGTGTGTCTTGTCTTCATTTCTGAGTGCCTATCTCCAACGATCCTATTAAAATTTGATACCGAACTCCTAAGCGAGGTATCAGAAATGTTTTAAAACATTTTTGGTGTTGTCGGCAGGATCGCGGAGAATACATTCAGAAATGGCTTGTTGCTTTAAGAGCAAAACTGTGAAGGAGGCGGAAGTGGCCTCAAGTTTTAAGTGTAAAACTGTGAAGGGAGCGGAGGTGGCTCCCAACGAGGATGGCGTCTCTGACTGGGAGAGCCTTGGATTTGAAGAAATAGGGAAACTCCTTAGACGGTACGGGGGACGCCCTAGGCTGTGGATACGAGAAATTCCCTTGGCAACTCCACCGCTGCTACAGCGCATGTTAAGCAGGGTGGAAGTGAGGGACAAAGCCCCGCTGGGTGGAGTCCGAGAGATGTTGTGGATTTTTGCTGAAGCCTGGAAGGAAAGAACAAAGGCTTTGGATAAAGTATGCGCTTCTGAAATGCAAAAAGATAAAAAGATAGCGCAACTTGAAGAGAATATTAAAGCGCTTGAATCCGACCAAGCTAAAGCGCAGAAAATCTTAGAGAAATCAGTGGCTTTTATTTCTTCTATGGCGCGCGAGAAAAGTAACAAAAGACCGCGTCGCATCGACCCAAAACAGGTCCGCTCCTTCGCTGTGGCACTCCAGGAAGACTGGGAGCCAGAGGGATGGAATGGCGACATATGGGGAGATGGCGACATGCAATATGGCGGGGAAATGAAACCTCAACCGCTGTACCCACAACTTGGACATCTCCAAGTTAAACCCATCTCGCGGAGACGGGAGGAACAGCATGTTGTCTTGCCCGTCTTTGAAGAACAGCGAGATGAGAATAATGTACCTATAGTTGATAGGGAAGGAAACCCTATAATGAGGCGATTAGAACAGCCTCAGCCGCCGCCCAGAATGACGATAACAAAAGAGGACTTCTCTCAGGAAGAGATAGCCCATTTAACATCAAAGTATCGACAAAAGCAGGGAGAACTAGCTGATTCTTGGCTCAGGCGGATGTATGAGGAAGGAGCTGACGCCATAGAGCTTGACTCAGAGGACTTTTCGCGATTTGGAGGATTGAGTTCAGATTCTCGAATGAATGCCGAGTTCCGTGCAAACGGGAGAGCAATGGCGGTAGGTGATTCTTTTTCGCTATTTGCCTTGTATGCTATGACAGCGCAATCTGTGTATCCAACGTGGCATGATAGGCCCGAGATCAAAGGGCCTTGGGTAACCAGCCGCGACGCAATTCACAGGATGGGGAGATTGTGTACGCGCGAGTCGATATCGCGAGCGGGTCATGCTTTTATTGATGAAGCAGCAGTGCTAAAGGTGGTGCGTGATGCAATCATTCGAGACGCACCCTCCCACTACAGGTCTGCGATACTTACCATTTTGTTAGGAGCCGTCGATAACAGCTTCAGTGACGTGAAAACGCGCTTGTTGGAGTTGGCAACTTTGGGAGATTGGGGAGACACAGTACATCAGCCTTGCCCTGAGAATTACAGGTCCGAAACAGATGGCAAACAACCGCGCGCGAAACCGCCTGAAGCCGGGAGTAGTAGGCGGGAAATGTGGAAAGCACTCATTGTAGCGGGAGTACCGGCAGAAGAAATTGACGGGCTACCCACAAGTGCCGACATGCTAGTAGACACAAGAGGCCCCAGCTATGTGGCTGCTGTGAGAAAGGGCCGAGCGAAACCCAAGAGTAAGGGGAAAAAAAAGGACAAGAGGTCACGTACCTTTGACCTCCTCAGCTAGGATGGAGGACAAACTCAGTCAACCAGCCAGAACAAAATTGTCAATCGATGGTCAGCTGGGACATCAGACCCCATGTTCAATTGGACACGGAAACCCTGATAAAGTGAAGGGTGAAAATGTTCCACTGCGAGGATTGGGGGGACAAATTGTAAATGGAAAAGCAGTAATTCTTCCATTGAAAATTGGGAAAATGCCAATATGGAAATTTGAAGTGGTCGTCACCCCCATCCCAGAGTGGATAATTGGAATGGACATCCTGGCTGGAATGACTTTGTATTTGAGAATAGGTAAATTTCAATTTGGAACAGGAATTGATGTGCGGACAATATTGATGGGAAAGGTAAAAATGACACCGTTTCCCATATCTTTGGGGAAAATGCAATCAGGACCTCCTCGAGCTGCGGAAATTATAGCTCAGGGGTCTGATGCCACAGTCAGTGTTTTATATCAAGGAGAGGAAAAATGGGTGAACGTACCCGTGAACAAATGTTACATGCGAGAATACTAATCATGTTTTCTTTTGTCAATAGTGGTAACCATATCTGTTGCAGCTTGGTGTGTGCATGCTGAAGTGGGAGCTGCTGATTGGACGACCCTCGACGGGAGGACGCAGAGATGGAGGACATCCGGCGCCGAGGAATTGGAAATGACTGGGTCATCTGCCTCCTTGCCGTTGGTGCCATGGTCCGACTCTCCTGGGGAATGACCGAAGGTCATGCGTGCGAGACAAGCCAGTTCATCGGGATAAGGGAATATAGATTTTCAGTCAACATCACCTGTGATCTTCCCATGATGATATGTAAGTCCACCACCGAGGTGATACGGGGGAGTAAGGTGACAGTCTCCGCTTCCTCCGTCATGTGTATGTGGGAATTGGACGAATGGAGATATAGGGGGTGTCATGCTGATCATCGAGGAACGACTTGGACGGCAATTGCAGAAGAGGATTTCACCATCGGGGAGGTTGGGGATGATGGTGATATGAGGTGGGGGTATGATATCACGGTCATTTCTAAAGAAACAATGACGCCAAAAATAACTCAAACACACTTGACTCCCATCCTTGATACCTGTTCACACCTAGCTCAAGCAGTGGTTGAAACCAAGATATACTGGACAATTCACTTTCCCCCAATTCCGATATGTAACAGAATAAAAAGGGCATGGTATGATACTTTGTTGGGGGGAACGGGAACTGTATTGGGATTAGCAAATACTGCTGATAATGAGGTAACTAGAACCATGCTGTCCAATACTGGAGAACACTCTGCCAGGGCCTTGCATCAAATAGGGGTTTGGCTTCCTAAGGCTCTGGTGGGACAAAAAGAAAATGCAGAATTTTGGAAAACAGTGTTTAATTGGGATATCAAATTATGGTACGAAGCAAGGGAAGTGTTTCAGAACTTGGAAAAACAGAGTAGCTGGACAGTATGTAGTATTCAAACTCTACACGCTGCGGCTCAAAAAGAGTAGTTTCTAAGGATAGTTACGTCGGGAAATTATCAAGAGTGGCGGAAGGTTTGGAACATTTCCAACTCTTTGTGGTTGACATTACATCCCGAACATACCAAATGTGACAAACATAAATGTACGGGGTATTGGACTCATTACAACGTGACGACAACAAAGGTGGTTTGTAAATATCAAGTTTTGCCTATTATAACGACAAGTGGATATTGGTTTTTACACATGGACGGAGAGTGGTTTGAACCAAAAACCAACAAAACCTTTAAATCAGATTTATGTGATTTAACAGACCAAGGGTTGGCTTGCAGATTACAACATGCGTACTCGAATCCGTGCCTAACCGACTCAGAGGTTGTACTTTCTGATTGGACTAGGGAGCCAGCCAGAGAGATGATGTGGCAAGTTGGACCGCATACTCTCTGTGTGGCTACAACACAAAATAACTCACAAGTGCCTTCGGTTCCTTTTGTAGGATGCCTTCAAGATGTACACATATGGCACTGGGGAAACATGACGTATCGTTTGACTAACTATTCGGAGTCCCGCAGGTTGACTGCGGTCCAGTGGGAGGTACTACGCTCCCCCTGGTCAGTGTCTCTGGAACGATTCAAATGCGCATTGGAGAGTTCTACAGACATCCAAAAACTCATCAAGTCACATGCGTCTAACATTTCCAGTCTCATGGTGTCAACTATGGTAGTAAAAGGGGAAGTAGTGCATGCCGCTAAATTAGTACAACAGGCGTCAGCTCATCATTGGTGGGACATCTTCACAGGAATTTCCTCCACTGCGCATACTACTTTCGTGCCACCCTTGATCGTGTTAATGATTGTTATTTGTGTGCTTACGCTATGCAATATGGGAACTTGCTATTATGTGCGACGCATCCGGCTTTTCTCTCTTAGTATTTGTAATAATTTGAGTAAGATCAGTGAATTAAACTCTTTTGTACCACTTTATCATAAGGAGATTTTATTGACATATGCTACTTTAAAACCTCATCCAAAGTACGAAGCAAGGGCTGACTGAAATGAATTTGTGCTCTCCAGGAGACGGGTCAAAAATAATTTGTGCACCATGAAATTGAAATAAACCTGTGCTTTATCGATATATTTTTCTCGTTTTATAAACTTTGAACCCCACTTTTCTACATTAATTTAATTAATTAATTTAATTAACTGATGTTGCAGGAAGCATCTTCTCCAAAAGATGTTGACATCGAACCAGCAGATGCTGAATCTCCATCTTTGGTACGTTCCAAAAACTGATGAAGCGTCTGTTCACGAGAAAGCAATACACATATCTTTCCAAAAGCAGATTAGATACTACAACATGTATTTAAATCTCAGGTGGTCTCAAGTTGCTCATAGTGAAAGACAAAATAAGCATTCAGCGCAGATGTTATGAGAGAAACATATTTATACACAATGTAAGCATACATTTCAATAAAATGCTATGGTTTTAGTTCTGTGTTGTATACAGTATTTATGTCAACTACATACATATACATCAACATTTATACAAACACAAAAATATTCAGGATGTAGACCATTTTAATCCTGTGTACTTTTGACCATCTGTCACAAATCTTTGACACACAACAGGCTGGAAGTGGCATGTGGTTATTTCCACCTGCAATTCCCCAACACCGTCTCACAAGCTGTCTATAGGCAGTATGTTTCAATAAATTGAAATTAAGAAAATATACTCATGATAATTGTCCTGAATGGGACTTTGAACAAGCTTTGATTGGACTAATGCTGCTTTTAGCAGGAACAATCATAATAATAATAATAATAAGTTTTGAATAATCTGAATGTGAATGGTAGGATATGTTGAGTCTCATGGCATGTTTATGCTTGTACATGCACACCCGTGGACATAATAAAAAATAAATGAAAATCTGTTCACATTCACAAACTTCTTCAGGTCAAAGACCCCATATCAGTCCAGTATACCGAACCATTCCCCTCATTTACATTTATTTTGAGTATTTAGTGCCAAAACAAAACCACGAGATACAAGTTAACACCTTTCCGTATAAAGTTTAGTGGTTTTACTCATGAAACCAGAGGGCCCGGAAGAAACCCACGCAGGGACGGGGAGAACATAAAAACTCCAAACAGGTGGGTCCGGGATTAAACCTGGGACCTCAGAACTGTGAGGCCAACGCTTTACCAGCTGATACACCGTGCTGCTTCATGAAGTCCAATACAATTTATTTTGTTTGCTTTGTGTTTAAAATCAGGTCATTTGCAGAGCACCACAGACAGAGATTTTGGATTTCAGCACGGTAGGTGGACTCATCCTCATGAGCCCCACCACCGTTGTATCGTCTGGAAACTTAATGATGTGATTGGATGGGTGGATGTGTGTACAATCACAGGTGTACAGACAGTAGAGAAGAGTGCACAGCACACAGCTCTGAGAGGAGCTGGTACTGCGTAACGGAGGAAGAGAGGCTCAGGAGGGCTGAGAAAGACTGTTTGGGGGCGGTTAATGAGAAAGTCCATCATCCAGAAGCAGAGCCATATTTTCATTTTCAAAATGTGTGGTATAATGATATCAAATGAAGGCGACGAATGCAGACATGAGTGACACAGCCAAAATGTGCATTTTCATTCGTATCATTCGTTTGTAAGTAGTTCCAAAAAATGTTTACATTTCATTATGAGGTACTTGACACAGTTATTTACAATATTTTTTTCATGTTTACACGTGTATGCTGCAAAAAAAAAAAAAAAAAAAAACCCTCTGATGATCAGTAGTTTTAGCCTGAAAGGTGATAACAATAAAAATGTTTTTGGTTGAATTTGTAATTTTCTAACTTTTACTTTGAAAGGCAAATATTAGGGACCTCGAGTTCCAAGTTAAACGTGTACGTGTGCGATGTTGTACTTGTAGCATCAAAAGAAATCAATGCTGGCTGATTCGACACCTCATTCATTTAACGGCATCGCAAAAGTTGTCTTTTGATCACCGGGTTCTATCTGTGCACGTTTTTTCTTGTAACTAAAGGTCCCAATTCAAATAATCGACAAAACTAAAGAATTTATCAACTGTTAAAGCCAATGACCTAAATTTTCTGTAAAATTGTCCATGGTATTTAAAGTTTGATGCCACCCGCAAACAAAAAAAAAAGAAGCAGAAGAGGAAGCACTGATATTAAAAAAAAAAAGCCTAATTGGCAGTGAGAAAAAGCAGAAGAAGAAGCAGAAGTAAAAGAGAAAGAAGACGAAGAAGAAAAAGAAGAAGAGGAAGAAGCGTTGTTTGCTAAGAAAATCTGACTAAACAGGTTCAGCGGGAAAGAGAAAATGGATGCATGTATCAGCGTCCCGAACAAGCCCGACAAAACAACCAAAGGTAAAGGAACTTATCATCGGGTTTTTCTAAAACGGCTCCATTTTGATCATCTAAACTAGAAATGCCAGCCAACTCTTAAAAGTTCCATTTCCCTGTTGGTTCCGGAAGTTGTTCTGTAACATAATTTTTTTTTAAGTAGACTTACAAATGGCTAAATCCGTTCGAAGCCCCACGCCGCCAAACGTAAGCATTCACAGTGTACATAACCATGTAAAGAGCAACGATGCGAAAAGAAGTCTGCGTGACATGGCACTGTGGGGGACGGAGCAGGAGGTGCTAAATCGCCATTTCACCGAGTTGCTTCAATCTAGCGTCATCCAACAACGGTGACCCCCACGAAGACAGGCTGAATGTTGAAATATAATTGACTATTATAAATATATTTCTTTAGTTATTCGTTGTATAGTGACAATGGTTTTTAGTGACTGACTATACTATATGTAATGGTACGTTATATAAAATTTCAAACTCATGGAATTGAAAACACTATCATTAGAAAGAGCTTTGAAAACTCTTTAAAATATTACTTAAATGATCTAATCAGCTCAAATAACAAAGGTTATGACCATTTAACGATTGGGAATGTGGGTGAATTATGGTATCGGTATAACAATAGATAAGAACAAAAAGTTGTGAACTTCCCGGTTAATTGGGATCTTCAAAATGTCCTAACTTTTTTGTTTATTATCCAATTTTTAGGAAATTTCAGTGATGACAACTTGACTAAAGCATTACCATTTGCACTTATATTCTTTATAATTGCATGCAAAGCAACAAACCTCGCAAATTTACCAATTTTGCAATGCGACCAACAAATTTGTTAGCGTTTAAAAAAAAAACTGCAAGCAGTCATATCACCTTCATATTTCACTTATGTATTAATAAGTACTTACAAAACATAACTGAAGTACTTTAGAAAAAATATACAGCATACTTAACGACAGATTTTAAACAGAAAAAATTTGAATAAAAAGTACTACAGTATAACTTCTAGAGATTTTCAAAATTCAAATGAAGGTTGTAGACGGAAATGTGGACTACGTCATCAGCTTCTATCTGTTTTGGTGCAATAATAAACAATCCTTATATACGTGTAATAGTGATGCACATCACACTGCAGATAGTTTCTTGTATAAGCACAGGCAGATTCACCACGCAGTACAATGAACAGTCGAGTTGTCGTGTACCAATCTTTCGTGTTCCTTTATTTACACACAGCAAAATGATTTTATATAGTCCAGGTAGAGTTAAAAATGTGTTTTGAGGAACAAAAAAAAAAAAACAATTGCAATCATCTGTCCATTTTCTGAACCGCTTATCCCCACAAGGGTCCCAGGAGTGCTTGAGCCTATCCCAGTTGTATTGGGCAGGAGTCATCCAGAAGTGGTTCACAGCCAATCAAAGGAGACATGGAGATAGACAACAGTCTCACTCACAATTACACCCAGGACAATTTAAAGTCTCTAATTAACGCGTGTTTTTGAAATGTGGGAGGAAACCAGAGTGCCTGGAAAAAACCCATGCAGGCATAGGGAGAAAATGTAAACTCCACACAGCCAGGGCCTGGATTTGAACCCCAGTCCTCAGAACTGTGAGGCCAACGCTCTACAAATGCTTTACCATGCCACCCAATTGCAATCATCCATTTTTATCGTCTACGAGAGGGGTGGAGGGGGATAACTGAAGGCTTCTTTTTACTTGTGCGTGCTGCGACTGCGCTGACGTCACTGTGGTTCAGCTGCGTGGAATTTGCCTTCATACTTGACTGCAACACGTGCTCAGTTTTGAAACTGTACTGTACTTGTACTGCACTTCTCAAGTGAGAGATATCGCTTTGGCTCTTATTGGCTTGGTCTCCCCAGGGTTGGTTTCCTCACCATATTTTGGTCTTTTCTAGTAGCAGTTTTCATTCGTTCTCGGAGGAACAACGAGTACGTCATCACAGCATGTTACTAAACAGGCCAATCACAAGATGTGAGCACCACGGCTTTCCCCAATGGATGACTTGAAATGCTTTGGGTCAACACTCCAGAACAGGGGTGCCCAATGCATCAATCTCCGAGGCCATTATGGTCAATTGCGACTGCGTGCCCAAAAAGGGGGGAAAAAAAGACATCAGACTATCATCCATCTCGTCACTTGATTCAGGTGTGGAGATCGCCCATGCACATCGCAGTGACAATACACTTGGTGCAGCCAGTCTGTTCCCCCCACCACCCCACCCTCACCTGTTGGTAGATGGAAAGAGCAGACAAGAGTTTTCTGTTTATAGACGGAATCCTGTCTGTTTAAATTGCTTAGATTAAAAAAAATATATTTTCTGTTTTTCTGCAGTATTCTGACCGTAACCCGTGCCAGAATCCACACTTGTTCATTTTCCTATTCGACTTTTGCAAGCAAGGCGGAAAATGTGATACGTGTCTGTTGATTGGTCGAATGTGGAACAGGCAGGTAATGGACCCATTTGCAAGTGAATACAATGACACAAAGTTAGCGTACTGTTGACGCTGAGGTCTTGCAGGAATTCGACGAGGCGGTGTGTTCTCTCAAGTGTTTCGTGCATTATTTAAAATACGGGCTAAATCTTTAACGCAGAACGATACCTAGGGTTTTGATTTTTGTTTTATGCCGACTCAGTCGCTAGTACAACAACAACAAACGACTCACTGTTGTGTGCAAGCAGAATCAGACGTTTAAACGTGTTTGAATTAGATTATTTTGTCAACGAGGTGTACGTAGATTTCTTGAGGCACCTACCAGTCTGTGTTTTGGGTGCGAAATTCCACGTCAACTTCGTCATGTCTTGCCAAATTCCATCCTTGCATTGGAGTCGACGCTCAGACCGTCACACTGGTTTGAACATGTATGGTTGAATTACACTTGCATGGGATGTTTTTCGAACATGGGAAGAATACGAAAATTCCTCCTCTTCAGTTCCCATCTCTTCCACAGAGCATTCTGTAGATCAATGGTCCCGAACCTTTTTATAACTGTCAACGCTTGACAATTTTTACCGCGGACCGGCGGGGCGTTATGATCAGCTGTATGCTGATGCTTCACGAAGTCATCCAACTTCAACGCCACCGATGATTTTCTACGTCAGAACATTTTTTTCTTCCACTTTCAATACACCATTGGCAGAAAAAAAATTGAATCCCTTAATTTGAGCCACTTGAATTTAAAAAAAACATTCCTGGCAAATCTTTCGCCTCTGCCCTGCACGGGGAGTAGATTTTCCAACAGCAGACAGTTGTGTTGGGCATTTTTCCCACGTAATGGGCATCCGTCAAAGTTGGCTGCTGACAAGCTGCACTCATACCACGGCTATCCATTGTTTTTTTGTAAAATAATAATAAAATAATACCATGATGTACGCACTAGAGACGGTGGTCCTGAAGAAACAACAGGAATTACATCTTGAGGTAGCAGAAATGAAGATGCTGAGGTTCTCGCTTGGTGTGAACAGGTTGCATAGGATTAGAAATGAGCTCATTAGAAAGACAGCCAAAGTTGGATGTTTTGGAGACAAGGTGAAAGAGCAGACTTCGATGGTTTGGACATGTTCAGAGGTGAGAGAGTGACTATGTTGGTAGAAGGGTACTGAGGATGGAGCTGCCAGGCAAAAGACCGAGAGGAAGACTAAAGAAAAGGTTGATAGATGTTCTGAGGGAGGACATGAGGACAGTGGGTGTTAGAGAGGAGGATGCATGAGATAGGCTTAGATGGAAAAAGATGACATGCTGTGGCGACCCCTAACGGGACAAGCCAAAAGAAAAAAGAAAAATCACAAAGGTTTATAAATTTTCCATAGCATTTACAGGTAGCATGAATCGATGGCGAGAGAGTGGGTTTGACGCAGAACAAGGATGCAGTTGTCTCCGATGTAAGGAATTATTCACTCAACTTCCTGTACAGCTTCCGACGTAACTTTCGTCACGCTGAAGCCAGGATTAAAATACGAATTCTTGTAATGTACATAAGTCTATAACACTACAGAATCGTATGCTAGACTAAACAGCCAATTTTTTCGCCATTTTAAAACTTTACTCGCCAGACTCATGTGTTTACATATGGCGAAGTGGCGAGTGGGTTGCGAGAGCCCTGCTGTAGAGATGATTGTGGACTTCAGGAGGCATCATTCACCACAGCTGGCCCTGATGTTGTCCAACTGCATTGTGTCAACTGTCGAGACCTTCAAGTTCTTGGGAATTACAGTCTCAAAGGACCTGAAGTGGGTGACTAACATCAACTCCACTCTCAAAAAAGCCCAGCAAAGGATGTACTTCTTGCGGCTTCTGGGGAAGCACAGCCTGTCACATGAGACAGTTCTACACAGCGATCATCCAATCAGTCCTGTGTACCTCCATCACAGTCTGGGGACGCCACGAAAAAGGACAAACTCCGACTGAAAAAGACAATCAAAACAGCTGATCGGATTATAGGCACGACTCAACCCACTATTGAGGACTTACATGCAACGCGAACTAGGTCCAAAGCAGGCAGGATCCTTTCGGATCCTCCACATCCTGGCCCTACCTCTCCCAGCTCCTTCCGTCAGGAAAGCGCTAAAGATCAACGCAAGACAAAACTAGCAGACATTCGAAGAGTTTTTTTTCCCCCTTCTGACAATTAAGTCATTAAATTCTTGATCAGTAAATTTACTATTTTCTGCGTCGTGCTATGGAGCTCGTACACGTGACGTCACCATATTCACGGCACCATATTGCCGGTCAAACAAAGCTGCTCCACATTGTGGGAGACATTGAACCGGAGGAGAATATTTACAATACTCGAGACCTGTTGTGCTCTTGGTTGTCACAACAGACGAGACAGATATTCAAAGAGATCATTCTATGGAATACTAGCTGAAAAGACCAGAAAACATGGATTTCGGCAATTAAACATGATGGATGGTGCTCAAGCACAATACACACATGCATGTGTAGCGATCGCTTCATTTCAGGTAGGAACTATTCTTCTCAATCTCAAATTACCAAGAAGTTTTAGAATGCCAAATTGGTTCATTAGAGAACAATGTGTTTAAAAAAAAGACTGTTCACAGATGAAAAAAACTTGATTTTGTCACGGACTAGGTCAAGGGTAGGACCCAAATGCAGGAAACCGACACATAAGCGTGGATTTTTGGAAGGTTTATTGCCAGGCAGAGGTCATACACATGAAGGCAGTATAACAGGGTGACGGTAAAAAAAAGAATCACAAGGCAAAAGCTTGGTTCAAAAATATGAAATGATGTCAAAAATCGGTCATGGCGTAACATGACTTGATATGGCTCAGTAACGCAATGACATGGGACAAGGCAGTTACGCTAGCTGACACTCGTGAACACGTGGACACAGAACGATCTGGCAACAAGTGGCATGAAAAACAAGGCTTAAATACACAACGCAGGGCGCAACGGGGTGCAGCAGTGTGCACAAAGACCATGCCCCCGCCCGCTGGGGCGTACAGGCTGTGAAAGCTCGCTGCACTCGGGGCTGTGAAGAAACCACACCCCTGACATATTTATCCTGTTGTGTAATGTAACGGTCAGCTGAAAGTTTTAGCGTCTGTCGGGAAGTTGGGACCACAAGCTCATTTTTTTTAATAGCTAATGAATGAAAATCACATAAAGGCATTTTTATGTCAACATGATTCTGGTTTTCTAGTGACTCTGGTTGAAAGAAGCATCACTCCTGGTGGACTGGAACTTGTAAACTCTTATCAGACCACTAGAGTGGAGGACCCTATGGATCTTGTTGCGTTGGCACTACAACTGCAGAAGGTCCTGACTCAATTTTTATTTTATAAATCCAATGGTTCATTTGTTGCATTTATGGCACTACAGAGCTGAAATTGACCTGTTTGTTTCAGGGAGACGATTTTATTAAAGCCAATGCTTGCAACAAACTGTCGGTAATTGCTGACCAGATGAGATATCTACAAGAACAAGCAAAAAAGGTGAGTACATCAGAAAATTGGGAGATGAGGACACTACTTACAGTGAAGAAAATGAGTATTTGAAAACCCTGCTATATTGCAAGTTCTCCCACTTAGAAATCATGGAGGGGTCTGAAATTTTCATTGGTGCATATCCACTGTGAGAGATAATCTGAAAATAAAAATCCAGAAATCACAATGTATGATTTTTGTAACGATTTGTGTGATACAGCTGCAAATAAGTATTTGAACACTCACACACACACACACACACACCACACACACACACACACAAGCTAGACTACTCACCCTCAAAGACCTGTTAGTCCACCTTTAAAAGTCCACCTCCACTCCATGTATTGTCCTGAATCAGATAAACCTGTGTGAGGTCGTTAGCTGCATGAAGACACCTGTCCACCCCATACCATCAGTAAGATGGCCAAGACCAAAGACATAATTGTACAATTCCATATGGAAAGGGCTATGGAGAAATTGCCAAGCAGCTTGGTGAAAAAAGATCCACTGTTGGAGCAATCATGAGAAAATGGAAGAAGCTAAACATGACGGAATCAGCACAGGACTATACGACAGGACTTGGTCAATTACCTGAAAAAAGCTGGGACCACCATTTCCAAGGTGTCTGTTGGTAATACACTAAGACGTCATGGTTTGAAATCATGCTTGGCACGGAAGGTTCCCCTGCTTAAACCAGCACATGTCAAGGCCAGTCTTAAATTTGCCAATGACCATTTGGATGATACAGAGGAGTCATGGGAGAAAGTTTTATGATCAGATGAGACCAAAAGGGAACTTTTTGGTCAAAATTCCACTAACCGTGCTTGGAGGAAGACGAATGATGAGTTCCAGCCTAAGAACACCATCCCTACTGTGAAGCATAGGGGTGGTAGCATCATGCTTTGGGGTGTTTTTCTGCACCTGGGACAGGATGACTGCACTGTATTAAGGAGAGGATGATTGCGGCCATGTATTGTGAGATTTTGGGAAACAACCTCTTTCCCTCAGTCAGAGCATTGAAGATGGGCCGTGGCTCGGTCTTTCAACATGACAATGACCCGAAAGCATAAAGCCAGTGGCTCCGTAAGAAGCATATAAAGGTTCTGCCGTGGCCTAGCCAGTCTCCAGACCAAAACCCAATAAAACATCTTTGGAGGGACCTGAGGGAGGGTGTTCAAATACTTATTTGCAGCTGTATCTCACACATAAATTGTTAAAAAAAAAAAATCATACATTGTGAATTCTGGATTTTTCTTTTTTGATTATCTCTCACAGTGGACATGCACCTACGATGAAAAATTCAGACCCCTCCATGATTTATAAGTGGGAGAACTTAGAATATAGCAGGGTGTTCAAATACTTACTTTATTCACTGTACTTGGGACATAAGTCTTTTTTTGAATACCAAAGCAGTTATTGAGCAAATATAAACCTATGATGAAAAAAAATGCATTCATATTTATAATTAAATCCATCAAGAAAAGGTTCCTATCACTGAAATTAGGGCTGCACAATTTGATCTTAATTGAATAGTTTGTAGGTCTCTTTCGTACCAAGGATCAAGATTTTCACATTTAATCAACCTTGTGTCTTATCCTTTTATGAGCAACCCATTTAGGTGGTGGAAGGTCATGCAAGCCCTCAAACTGTACCCATATTGAGATCGTGCACCTACGTCTAAAAAAAAAAATCTAGATTTTTTTTTTTAATGTCACCATATTGCCTGTCAAACAAAGCATTGTTGAAAGTGAATTCCATTGAGACGTAATGAAAATGTCTTATAGCACAACACCGAGTTTTGCCGGATACCATGAAACATTTAGAAGGTGATAAACTAATGTATGTGGAAAAATTAATTCCATATTTAAAGCCGAAGTCGATGTTTTCCCCGCTGTACAGAGTCCCTTTACCCGTTCGCGGTTCCCTTTGTAGTGCAACGACAATTGCGCAGAGGGAGCAGTTTAAAGCGAGTCGTGCGATACTCTACAAAATAGATTACTGATGGTAATATTGATTGGACCAGCAGGATGCAAGTATCCCAACAATAGCACAAGGCTGAAAAAAGTAAATTTGCTGATCAAGAATTTAATGACTTAATTGTCAGAGGGGAAAAAACAGTTTGAATGCCTGCTACTTTTGACTTTCATTGATCTGTACTGCTTTCATGATGGAAGGAGCTGGAAGAGCTGGTGGTCAGGATGTGAAGGAACCGAAAAGATCCTGCCTGCTCTGGACCTAGTTTGCGTTGAATGAAAAGTTCTCAATAGTGGGTAGCGTGGTGCCGACAATCTGTCCAGCGGTTTTGATTGTTCGTTGCAGTCTGAGTTTGTCCTTTTTTTGTGGCGACCTCAAACCAGACTCAGGAGGTACACAGGACTGATTGGATGACCGATGTGGAGAACTCTCTCAACAGCTCTTGTGACAGGCCATACTTCCTCAGAAGCCGCAAGTAGATTTGCTTATTTCTATCACATCGGACTTTTAAAACAGAGCACTGGGTTCCATTACGAGCCAAGTCAAATGAATACACCCAATCACTTATAAAGACTACAATGTTATTACTCGTGATGTTTCCAAGTAAAAAATACTCACCCTGCTTTACATGCGATTCCACAATTTTATCCTGTTGGATTTCAATATAAAGTTTGTGAGGAGTCAAACGTTTTTGCATCGATCGCCAAGGTTTCGCTGTAACGCTGACATTGCGTCCTGCTCCGTCCAAAATCTTAACTCCACGTACATATCCTTGCGTGAAATAGTTGAGACCTTTTTGTAGAACTCTCTTGGACAAGTCTGACGCATTTGCCAAAAAACGTACAACTTTAATGAGAAGCTTGTGTACCGGATCGCGTCCCTCTTTGTCATGAGGCTTTGAAGAGCGCACTGACCAGCAACTCTGGAAAAAGATTCAGCGAATTGGTGAAAGTTGTGAAAAAATGGCAGGAGAAGACTCAGATGGTAAGGAAGTCCTCTCTTGTGTACTTGAGTCCCAAGACGCCACCGAAGGCTGCCACACTGGTAGGCGCCATCTTTGAAAATCTTTGGGGGTGGGGGAGATTACTAAACAGGCGTGTGTATTTCGTTGACCAGCATCCATCCTGTTTAATTGCCGAAATCCATAGATCCTTTCTTGTCTTTTCAGCTGGTGTTCCATAGAATGATATCTTTGAAGAACTGTCTCGTCTTTTGTGACAACCAACAGCACAACGGTCTCGGGCATTGTGAAAAATCTGCTCTGGTTCAATGACTCCCCGCACTGCCGACAGCTTTGTTTGACCGACAATATGGCGCCATGAAAACGGTGACATCGTGTGCACGATCTCTTTATTGCAGAGCCAATGGGGAAGTCAGACTTTAATGTGCATAACTAGTAGTGGGTTAGACCTCTCTGGCAGTCTCTCTTCTTCTTGCTTGGTGGACTGTTTATGTATGGCATCTGGCTCCTCGGTTGTTCTCGTGAAAGTGGAGCGCAAAGTGTGGGAACCAGGCAAGTGACCTTATCTTAAAACTCAATGAAAGCATTTTAAAGGGGAATGAGCCCAAGATGTCTTTGAAGTGATCAACCCCCAACTAATCGAGATTGGGTCACATTTTTTTCCGACATTTTAAAGGTCACAAAGTGAGGAAAAAATTAAAAGTTACAAAGATCTTCCCAAATGGCACAGTAAAAGGTTTTAATTAAACAATGAATTACATACATTATATTTTTAAAATACATGACACATGATCATTTTAGAAGATCACATTTAATGCTAGCTGTCAAAAACCCCATTGATGGGGGAGGTAGAATTAGGATTAGATCATAGAGGAAATTTATCTTCAAATATTTAGAAACAAACTATAGCACCACATAAAAATGTGATGTGCTGCTTCTATTCTTTTTTTCATCTTACTGTAATGCAGTGCTTCTCAAGGTGTGGTGCTATGCCGGGGGGGAGGGGGGGGGGCGTGTGTGACCCTAAAGAACATGCTTTTTTTCCTGTAGTAGAATAAAGTGTAATTGCACTACAGTAGTTGGCAGTGGCGCTCTCATCGGCATCGTGTGTGCAGGGAGTAATAGTCTATGGCAGAATCTCCAAAGTCTGGCCTTGGGGCCAAATGCGGCCTGTGGTCGAGTTTAATCTGGCCCACAGCCTCTGTTATAAAATCAACACCTGGTAACACCTGGCCTGCACATAGACTACATTAGGCAACAGTACTGTTACCTGCATATGGTATAGCTGACACACTAAATGCTGTTCCTCATTTACCCATTAGAGGGAAGCAACTCGTGTGATTCTTTGCCCCGAGCTTTCTAAAATGGCGACAACCAACAAAAAAAGTAAAATTGATTGCGAGGGTGGATGCTTCAAGGATGAGTGAAAATTGCCAGAGTTGTCTGCCTCATTTGGAAAGAGATGGTGGCTGTTTTTAAAGAGTTCAGTGTCAAGCAACATTACCAAATGAGACATGCTGACATATACAACAAAATCACAGGGAAGGAATGCAGCAAGAAACTGAAGCACCTTGAAGGTAGTTTCATCTCAGATCAGCAATATTTTTGCAAGAGCTCGAGAGTGAAATGAGAACACTACAAAGGTGAGTTACAAGGTTGCTGCGCTGATTGCAAAGCATTGCAAAGCTTTAACTGAGGCTAAATTTATCAAAGACTGGGAGGTGACTATGGTGAAGAAAACCTTTCCTGAGAAGCAGCAAGACTTTGCGAAAGTCTGCCTGGTACGTAACACTGTGGGATACAGGATTGGAAAAGTCATCAGACATCAAAAGACAATCGAGACTCAGAGGAAAGGAGTTTTGACATTTTTTTTTTCTCGCTAGCTTGCAACGAAACCACAGACTTCACTGACACTGGTTGGTTCCTTATTTTTTTGGGGGGATGAATGGACAACGAAATGGACGTTTCTGAACTACTTGAACAAGAGCCTGAAAAAACAAACAAGACGTTCAGATTCTCTTCTATTTGCGCTGCTGTGGATGATATGAAACTCCCATGGAATAAAATTTCTAGGATTATTACAGATGGCACACTGTTCAATAACTGCCAAACGAAGTGGATTATCAACAGTAATAAGTAATAGGTAACAAAGTATTTGAAGAAGGGTGTAAAGCTGTAAAACTCCATCGCATCAATCAAGTTCTGTGTGCAAAACATCTTCAATAATCATCTTCATCTTCAATGTTATGAAACCGGTGATAAAGGCTATTAAGTATATCGGCTCCAGAGTGCTATTGCATTGTCAGTTCCAACAGTTTCTAAGCGAGATTCATGCGGAAAATGATGATGTCTATCACACTGACGTGAGATGGCTCAGTTGGGGGTTCTGCACTGTCACGGTTTTACTTTAAGTAAGAAATTGGTGAGTATTTGGCTGAAAAAGGACAACCTATGTTAGAACTAAATGACCCTATTTGGCTGGCTGATTTTGGGATTTCTAGTGTGTCATCACGACCAACTGCCTTTCCATTTTTTATCCTCTTTAGTGTCTTTCTAAGTTCACTCTTACTAATCATTGCCACTTCCTGGTCCTTCACACTTGCCTGTTCTATTCTTCCTTCTCTCTCATTATCTCCATTTCTATCCTTAATCACCCCTACCTATTAAACATCCTTCCCAGCTCTATCCCTCTGTCTGGCCAACCTGTAGAGATCCTTTTCTCCTTCTTTCGTGACCAACCTGGTGTAAATGTCGTCATATGGCTCTTAAATGTCGTTATATGGCTCTTATTTATCCTTGATCACCTCTACCTTTTTCCTACGTCACATATCAATGTGTTCCTTTCGCCTCTCCTCAGTCCTGTCAGTGTTCCACTTCTTCTTCGCTAATCTCTTTCCTTGTATGACTTCCTATATTTTGGGGTTCCACCATCCAGTGTCCTCCTCCCCTTTCCTACCTGAAAACACAGAAAGTACTCTCCTGCCGTCTCCCTGATCACCTTGGATGTAGTAGTCCAGTCTTCCGGGAGCTTCTCCTATCCATCGAGAGCCTTTCTCACCTCTTTTCAAAAGGCCCCATAAAAGCCTTCTTTTCTCAGCTTCCACCACATGGTTCTCTGCTCGACCTTTGTCTTAAACCTCCTCCCCACCATCAGGGTCATCCTACACACCACCATCCTATGCTGTCGAGCTACACTCTCCCCTACCACTACCTTACAGTCAGTAACCTTCAGATTACATTGTCTGCACAAAATATAATCCACCTGCATACTTCTACCTCCTCTCTTGTAGGTCACTCTCTTCTTGCCTCTTCTGGGGAAAAAAAAGTGTTCACTTCTAAACTGTTACAGAATTACAGATTCTTCCAAAAGTTCAGACAACTTCTATCTCTATTGGGAAAAGGTACATAAATGAGAGCACTGCCACTAAGTTTATGGAGACTGTGGCTGTGCCACAGACTGAATGCCAAGACAGTTGATGACATTTTGGACAATTTCACCTCGAAAATCACAAATGCCATGAATGCTGTCGCTCCTGTTAAAACTAAGACCATCCTGAGGTGACCTCGAACACCGTAGAGGAACACAATGATGGTCAAGAGATCTAAATCAGAGTGTAGGAAAGTGGAACGCAAGTGGAGAAAAACTAAACTCCAAATTTACTATGACCTCTACAGACAGTGTCTTTGTAATTTTAACCAAGAGTGAGCAAGACGGCAACACTTTTCTGACAAGCTTATAACCCCCCCGAATCAGATAGATCCAGAACTCGTAACAGTTGACAAATGCAATGAGTTTGCCTGTTATTTTAGTGAAAAAATACAATCCATCAGGCCAAATGTCAGCACAAATCAGCAAAAAGAATGATCTCACATCTGAAGCCACCCAGAGAGAACTCTATTAACTTGTCAGAATTTGATACAGTTGATCAGAAAACTGTAGAGAAAACTGTTCAGCAGTTGAAACCATCAATGAGCTGTCTCGACCCAATACCATCTCACTTTTTCAAAACTATTGTGAAGTTCATGCCACCTGATTTGCAGCAAATAGTCAATTTCTAACTTCAGTCTGGCAAGTTTCCCAAAGCTCTTAAAGTAGCTTCTGTTAAAAAAAAGAGCACTGGAGGATTCCATGTTAGCAAGATATAGACCCATCTCAAATAACCTGTTCATAGCCAAGATTCTTAAGAAAGTTATTTTTAATCAACTCAGCAATTTCTTGAATTTAAATGGACTTTTTGACCAATTTCAATCAGGTTTCCGAACTCATCACAGTACAGAATCTGCTCTTATCAAAGTGCTAAATGATATAAGGTTGAATACTGACTCATGAGGGGTGTCAATTTTGGTCTTGTTGGATCTCAACGCGGCTCTTGATACAATAGATCACAACATACTACTAAACGGGTTGGTAACGTGTGGAGGGTTAATGGAACGGTCCTTAAATGGAGCTGCTTTGTGACCATTAGAGGTGCTCAATCTCAGCGAATGGCAATGACCTATGGGGTCCCTCAAGGGTCAGTTTTTGGACCTCTTCTGTTCAGCTTTTATATGCTACACTAGGGTCAAATTCTTCAAAACCTTAATTTTGACTACCATATCTATGCAGTGTCTCCAGATGACAACAGTTCAATTGAGGTATTGTGCCACTGTCTAAATCGGATAAATAACAGGATGAGCCAAAATTTTCTTCAACTAAATCACAACAAAATTGAGACAATTGCTTTTGGCAATAAAGAAAGAATTGCTGTTAATAAACACCTGGACTCCCTATCTTTAAAAACCAAAGACTATGTCAGAAACCTTAATCTTCAGTAGAGCTCTGAGATCAACTGACTCAGGTCAAATAGTGGAGTGCAGAGTCCAAAGCAAACATGGTGAAGCAGCATTTAGTTATTATGCTACAAACAAATGGAATAAGTTGCCAACAGAGGTGAGGTCAGCCACAAGTGTGAATGTTTTTAAATCCAGTTTGAAAACTTTTTTTTTTCCTCATGATTTTTAGAACATATCCACTTTTTGAGCCTATTACTTGCACTGTATGTGGGTTTAATTCATTTTTTAAATATTTTGTCATTTTTATTGTTTTTATCCCATTTTAAATATTTTATCTCTTTGTTTTCAAGTGCCTTTAATCATGTAAAGCACATTGTGTTACCTTGTGTATGAAATTCGCTATACAAATAAATTTGCTTTGCTTTACTAACATTTCCATCCTTTTTGCAAAGTTCATCACCATCTGTCCCTCAAAATTCCTTTCCTGGATGCTGTACTTACCCATCACTTCTTTATCGCCCCTGTTTCTTTAACCAATATGTCCATTACAATCTGCACCAATCACAACTCTCTCTGTCTGGGATGCTCAGAACTACTTTATCTAGTTCCTTCCAGAATTTGTCCTTCAACTCTGTCACATCCTACCTGTGGGGCGTAGCCGATATTCAAATGATACAGGTAAAATTGTTTGGAAAAAAATAAAAAAATCCAAACCCTAATTCTGAAATAAATGAAATCAGAACCACAACATTTTTGGGGGTGCTTATTTGTTTTGCAGTTTTTTGAATATATCCTTGACTGGTATACATGTTTGACTTCTATCTATGTCCATGTCTAGGTCTTAGAAGAAGCAAATAGAGATGCTGACCTCCACCATGCTGCATGTAATATTGTGAAAAAAGCAGGCAACATGTACTACCTCTACCAGCGGCCATCTGGACAAAAATACTTTTCCATCATTTCTCCCAAGGTTGGCATTTTCTTTTTAAGTAAAGTCGCGTATGCACATGCAGATTTTATAATTACTCATTTTCTTTTAATTAAAGGTCCAAAATAATTAAAGATATTTTTCCCCCCATTCTAATTTCAAATTTAAAAAATAGGAAACAGCATGAGGAGCAGGATTGGCAACCCTCAATATTTTATTGCACACCCATTGGGCAGTGATGGCAGCCGCCAAACATTTCTTGTATCAATATTTTCCCTCCCCACTCTTACTTTGTAATTTGTTCAGGATCCTGAACGTTTCCTGTTTCTTTTTCACCACTCCCAGCAGTTCAGTTCCCAATTTAAATTGGATTGAGATCAGGAATTAATCCTGACTAATTACATGTATAATTTTATTCAGGTGAAATTCCAAATTTAGTACATAAGCTTCATGGGTGTCAGTAATGGTGAGCAAGACTGAACTCGTATAACCATAAGAAACATTTGAAGCTGTCGCAACATAGTCAGGAGTCCTTTAAAAATAAATAAATAAATAAAAATAACCTAACCTAAATGACCTATTCATTTACAATTTTTACTTGTGTACTTAAAATATCCAACCATCCATTTTCTTAGCCGCTTATCCTCACAAGGGTTGTTGACCATGCTGGAGCCTATCCCAGCTGTCAACGGGCAGGAGGGGGGGTACACCCTTAACTGGTTGCCAGCCAATCGCAGGGCATAATGAGACAAACAGCCACACTCACAATCACACCTAGGGGCAATTTAGAGTGTCCAATTAATGTTGCATGTTTTTGGGATGTGGGAAGAAATAGGAGTGCCTGGAGAAAACCCATGCAGGCACGAGGAAAACATGCAAACGCCACACAGGCTGGTCCGGGATTGAACCCGGACCTCGGAACTCTGAGGCCAACCCTTTACCAGCTGACCCACTGTGCCGGTACTTCAAATAGTTACAATAAATGTATCTTCATCGATTTATGCCAGTGAGGCATAGTAACATGTTAGATGGCAATAAGTACATACAGATCTACTTTTTAGAACATTTTTGTTTGTTGGTGTGCTACAAAATTTTTCATTTGTAAAGTTTATACCTTGGCTCCAAAAACTTGGAATTTGCTGCTCTGGTCAGATCATTTGTTCATTAGAACGGCCCCATGCTTACACACAACCCTGAGCGCTCACTAGCTGCTAGGCTACATAATATTTTATTGATGCCTTGCGAGACGTATCATATTAAAAGTAACAAAGGAAATCAAATTTATTGATAAAGTGCATTTCATACACAAGGTAACTCAATGTGCTTTACGTGATTAAACAGATTTTAATACAAAGCTCAAACATGTTTACAGGAAAGAAAAACAAAAATGACTATATGGAAAAAAACATACAGTACAACAAGTATCATTAAAATTGGAAATACACTAAAAAGCATCGGGAAAAAAAGTTTTCAACCTGGATTTAAAAACGTTCACACTTGGGGCTGACATCACCTCTGTTGGCAATTCATCCCATCTGTGTGCAGCATCATAGCGACAGCGCGTTGTGAACACATCCAGCCTCCTTGAACTTTTCAAACTTTCGCCACATTTCAGGCTTCAAACAAAGATATAACATTTTCATTTTGTCAAGAATCAGCAATAAGTAAGACACAATCGTGAAGTGGAACAAAATTTATTGGATATTTTATACTCTTCTTCTCTTGGCCACAGCGCATCATATTTTTCCATCGAAGTCTTGTGCATCTTCCTCTCTAACACCCACTGTCCTCATGTTTTCCCTCACAATATCCATCAACCTTTTCTTAGGTCTTTCTCTTGCCTCTGGACATGTCCAAACCATCGAAGTCTGCTCTCTTGAACCTTGTCTCCCAAACATCCAACTTGGACTGTGCCTCTAATTAGCTCATTTCTAATCCTATCCAACCTGCTCACTCCGAGCGAGAACCTCAACATCTTCATTTCTGGCACCTCCAGTTCTGCTTCCTGTTGTTTCTTCAGTGCCACAGTCTTTAATCCGTACATCATGGCCGGCCTCACCACTGTTTTATAAGCTTTGCCCTTCATCCTAGCAGAGACTTTTGTCACATAACACACCAGAGACCTTTCGCCAGCTGTTCCAACCTGCTTGGACCAGTTTCTTTACTTCTTTACCACACTCACCATTGGATATTTTATACTGTTTTAACAATTAAACTGAAAAGTGGGGCGTGCAATATTATTCGGCCTCTTTACTTTCAGTGCAGCAAACAAAGTTCAGTGAGGATCTCTGAATGATTGAATGTTGACTGTTGATGAACATCACGGTCCAAGGGGATTCCAGTCTGACCTCATCTGTCAGCCTATCCCATTACCACAGAAAACAGGAAGGGGCTCAGACCTGATCCTAGATGCAGTCCCACCTCTACCTAAAATTCTTCTGTCACACATACAGCACACCTCACCACTTTTCTGTTACAAACAAATATGTTATGCATGCAGTACCACAGTTCCTCTCGTGGTACTCTGTCATAGGCTTTCTCTCGATCCACAAAGACACAATGTAGCTCCTTCTGACCTTCTCTGTACTTTTCCACTTGCATCGTCAAGGCAAATAATGCATCTGTGGGACTCTCTCTGCATGAAACCATACTGTTTCTCACAGATGCTCCTGTCCCGAGTCTAGCCTCTACTACTCTTTCTCATAACTTCATTGTGTGACTCAACTTTATTCCTCTATAGTTCCCACAGCTCTGAACATTGCCTTTGTTCCTAAAAATGGGAACTAGTACACTTTTCCTTCATTCTTCAGGCATCTTCTCGCCCTCTACTATTCTGTTGAATAAGATGGTCAAAAACTCCACATCCACCTCTTCAAATTGCTTCCATACCTCCACAGGTATGTCATCAGGACCAACATTCTTTCCATTTTTTTTTATCCTCTTTTGTGCCTTTTTAACTGCCTCCTTACTAATCATTGCCACTTCCTGGTCCTTCACCCTTGCCTCTTCCTTTTCTCTCTTTTTCTTCATTCATGAGCTTCTCAAAGTATTCTTTCCATCGATTTAGCACACAACTGTCTTTGTCTGGGATGCTCAGAACTACGTCATCTAGTTCCTTCTAGAATTTCTCTTTCAACTCTAGATCACATCCTACCTATGGGGCATAAGCACTAATCACATTTTATATGATAACACCCTCAGTTTCAAATTTAGCCTCATCACTCGAGCTCACTCTTTTCACCTCCAAGACATTCTTGGCCAGCTCTTCCTTTAAAATAACCCCTACTCCATTTCTCTTCCCAGCTACTCCATGGTAAAATAATTGAAACCCTGCTCCTAAGCGTCTAGCCTTACTACCTTTCCAGCTGCTCTCTTGGATGCACAATATATCAGCCTTTCTCCTAATAATCATGTCAACCAACTCCTGAGCTTTTCCTTTCTCTTCTTCTTCTGCCGATGAATCCGCTTCTCTCCTCTTCTTTGTCTTCAATCCACAGTAGCTGAATTTCCACCGATGCCCTACAGGTTATCCAGTCTTTGTAATTTGACGGGCGCGCCATCGCACTCGCAAATCTGCACAGTTGAGCACGAAAAATCACGCGCATAAAATTTATGAGTAGAAATTAAAGACATTCTCAGCGCACATGTAAACCAATCCAATGCAGTGAACCAAAGCCTGACTTTTTTTATTGATTTATTTTTAACACAGAAGCATATGGTCTCTTCACTCCGCCCCCCTTTGGCTCTTACACTCATAATTACAAACACCGTCCACCCCCACAGTCTGGGGAATGTAGAGTTAGATGTGCTGCTTGTGTTTACTCAATAATAATGGTAAAAGTAAAAAGTGCTGTTACTTTAACTCTCTGTTGACCCATTTTGCATTTTTTGCACATGGTACATTAAGGCCCCTTTTCCAGTTTACCGACTTGGCATTTGCCATTATTGACCAGTGTTGTACAATTTCAGATAACCTGGAACCCTGCTTGGTTAACAGAGGATTAATGAATGTCGGGGTATGTGAATAATAGAAGAAAAAGTGGTGAAACTGGATGAGATTTTCTCTTTCGAGTAAAAAAAAGGTCTAGTCTGAAGCCAAAGTAGAAAGTACAGGATGAGATGGTGTATAATATTAAAATTCCACCTTGGCACAGCCTGATCGAGGATGAAAGTATAGACAATACAGTGCACAAAAAGCTATATTTTAAATATTATAGCCAACATAATATTAACCTTCAAACTGTGTGGGAGCATCATTCAGCTTTCAACATGCATTGCTAAAGATATTCTGCAAGCAATAATTCAGTTTTACACCAAGAAAAAGACAGGGATATCATTGTGGATTAAAAAAAAAATGAAACAAAGTTGCAAGCGACCTTTGAAATTTATAGTTTATAGTTGGCTTAGTTAAGTTAGCAATTAATTTTTTTGTTTGTTGACATTTTCATTGTAAGTTTACAAAAACACAACATTGTTCTTAAAATTTGTGTTGATGGGAATGTAAATGTAGTAATCTGAATCCTTGAATGAGCCATGTAACTTCAATTGATGACACTGATCTGACCACACTGCATACATCTGATATTGCTCACGGTGGTCAAAGGGGGACTCACGGGCTTAGTGTGTTTGCTTGAGATTCGATCCCTAATCACACCCGCAACTTTATCTGGGGGCATGACTGACCCCACCCGTACATTTTTCAAATGTGAGTGACTGAGGTTAACTGTGCCGGGAGCGGGCGTTATTAACCCAAGCCATGACCGATCTGGAATGGTATTCTTTAGATGAACGCTTCTATTTGTTTGTGACAGTTTTATGCTGGCTGCCCTTGCCGACACAACCCTCTGCATTCATCTGGGCTTGGGACCGGCCTACAGATTACACTGGCTGATGCCCCCATAGGGCTGCATTCCAAGCCTTCACTCTAAATATGTTCCTCAAATGGTAAAGGACAGTTTTTGTTATTAATTTGATTTGACTGTTGAAACTCAGACACCAAAGGTTTCGGACTTGGTATTTTGTTTTTTAAGATAGTGAGTCCAAGTATTTATTACTAGCAATTCTCTTTTCTTTATTGGCAAAAACAGTTGTCTCCATTGTGATTTACAGGAAGAAAATGTTGGCCCATCCAGTTATCTGCTTTAGACAGTGGCACAACACCTCAATTGAACTGTAGTCACCTGGAGACACTCCTAAATATTGGTGTCATCTGCATAGCTATAATAGTTATAGTTTTGACGAATTTGACCCAAGAGTAGCATATACAGGCTGAACATGAGGAGTGCTAGAACTGATCGTTGAGGGACTCATAGGCCTGCCATTTACTGAGCTTGAGCATTTCCAATGGTCACAAAGTAGCTGCTTTGGTAAAAAGGTCCTAGGAGAGTAAATAAACTAAGCTTAACATTTTCATTCTAATTTTGGAAAAACTTAATATTATTCATAAAAGTGTTCTGAAGGGAATGTAAATACTGTAATTTGATTCTTTTAGTAATGCATGTAAGTACAATGGATGACACACATTTGATGTTGCTCACAGTGGACAAAGGGACTGCTCAGGGCTTTAGTGCGTTTGCTCGGACCCATAAAAAGGAGGGAACATTGGTTGAGGGGAAACTGGAGAGTGTGCTCCGACTGCAGGAGGGTCACACTGCTCAGCCTCTCTAGTAAGGTCTATTCAGAGGTGTTGAAGAGTAGGGTCTGTTGGGAGTATTGTCTTAGATTTAGGAAGAGGACTATGGTTTTCGTCCTGGCTATGGAACAATGGACCAGCTCTACACCCTAGGCAGGGTCCTCGAGGGTGCATAGGAGTCCACTCAACCAGTCTATATGTGATTAATAAATTTGGAGAAGCCGTTCCACCGTGTCCCTCGGGGAGTCCTATTGGCGCTGCTTCGGGAGTATGGCGTACTGAACCCCCTGATACAGGCTGTTTAGTCACTGTAACGTTCAATGTCAGAGTTTAGTCTGCATTACTGGCATTAAGTTGGACATTTCCACCGAGGGTTGGAGTCCACCGAGCCTTCATTTTGTCACCAATTCAGTTCCCAACTTTTTGGGACAATTGTTAGGCGCAGCCGTGGCATAGAAGGGGTCTGGTGTGGTGGCCTTGGTATTGCATCTCTACTTTTGGGGTTTTGGTTTCATCAAATCACCACCAACTCTCTGGAATTGTTCGTGCATCAAGAACCTGGGATGAGAATCAGCACCTTCAAATCAGAGACCATCGTCCTCAGTCAGAAAAGTGTGGAGTGCCCACTGCAGGTTGGGGATAAGATCCTGATTCAAGTGAAGGAGTTCAAGTATCTTGGGGTGTTGTTCACAACTGAGGGATAAAAAAGGAGACCCACAGGCAGCAGATCAGTGCAGCATCTGCAGTGATGCAGACTTTTTATCGGTTCATTGTACAGTGATGAAAGTCCTCCGGATTTTCCCAGAATTCCGGATTTTTAAATTTTCATGAAAATTGCTCCGGAAAATTGAGGAAAAATTGCCTAAAATTAATCCGGATATTAGTTGACGACATTGAACGAACATGCGTTTGAGTTCGTTGTTTTGCTTTCACGAGCGTAGGCATGTTGAGGCACGAACACTAGTAACAATAACGCCCCTCCCCTCACATTCTCTCAAGACGTCACTTATTTTGTGTGGTCTTGACATTAATTTACGCGTTTATTTCATAAACGTTAACTAAATGAGCATGCTCCAAAACAACAGTTATTCACCCGAAAACAGGAAATGTGCAAGCGAGCCTGTACGAAAGCGCATGTTCAGAACTGCTTCACGTAATGGAGCGCGTTTACGTCAAAAGTCATCAACATCATGAGCCATGTCAAAGGAAATTCAGTTACACCAGGGGGTGCTCATTGTGTCGATTGCGAGGCAGTGTTACGGCGTAAAAAAAAACACGTTAGACTATCATCCACCTCGTCGCTTGATTCAGGTGTGGTCAATAAGTCGAGCGTGTGCACAAAAAGGCACATTCTAGCAAGCCGGCTTCCTATTTATGGCAGTCCCGTCAGCACATAAAATACACAATTCACATACTTCAACGCAAACGATATGGCACCAATTTGGTTACTAAGATGTACTAAGATAAGATTTGTTAAATTTCCTATAACTCCTTGCAACCCGTCGTACATGTTATGAAGTTACTCACGTTAGATATTTGTTCAACAGCACGGTTTGATCACAAACGCGTCTTGTTGTTAACCAGCTAACTAAGGTGGTTTGGGGCTACAAGCAAGTTTGTTGACATTTCTACTTGCCCAACTTCCTACTAAGTACTCACACTCACAGTCCTTGTTGTGAACGAAACGTAGGTTTTTCTGGTCGTGTAAGTCCTAACGTTTGCTGTTAAATATTAATTCAGCTCAGTTAAATGTTAGAATACAGACACGTTTTGTTGTTAGCGATCTCGGCTAGGCTATCATAGACCGAGCAGCTTGGGTACTAAGATTGCGCAGATGATGATTTTAGTCCACTTAAGTCATCACTAGGAGCATCTCACGTCGAGTATTCACAACATTTGGTCCAAATTCAACAGGATTTATTGAATTACGATCGGGCTGGCCAGAGCCTCCTGTTTAAGCTGCTACCAGTTTGGGAACCGGAAGCAAAACCACCCCTGACGTAAGTAATAAAGTACATAAGAAAGGAAACTAAAGAGAAGAATAAAGAACGAATAACTACAATACCATAGACACACATAACATGGCTCTAGATTAATTTCGGTAACGTCCATGATATTTAACTGTGCGCTGCATGGGTCCTCCTGAGTACGCTACGTACACAAGACTTGTAAAAGGGTTGGGAAATCAAGCAATTGTGGCCCAATCATTGAGAATACTACATCCCATCCCTCAATCTCCTTCACTTGCCATTGCATTCGGCACTGCGTGTTTTCAATGCAAGGGATCGAGTATGATGTCTGGACATGACGTCACAGACAAATATGGCCGCCACTGGGATACGTATTGTGTCGAGTCATACTTATGCTACTTTGTGCTTTTATAAAATGCTCCCAGCTCACCTTTTCCGACTGGTATTATCAAAGTGATTAATATTTGTAGTTTAGATAATACCTACTTTAAAATCTGATTTTGGTGTCAGTGGTACTTTAAGGACAAAAGTCATTTTTTATTTCCTCATCTGAAAGTTTTTCCTCGTTTTTGAGATTGTATGGTACAAACTGGAGGGCTCTTTGTGTGTATTAAATGGGTGCCAACGGGGAAATTAAATGCCAATATTTTTAGGGAAATAACCCATCAGCAACATTCATGTGGAAAAAAAATTATATGAAGTCCTTTGTTTTTGGCTGTGAACTCTTCAAAAGTTTGAATTATGAACTTAACTTTCAACTACTTGGCGTAGAAAATGAATCTTTCCAACACAGATCCTTTATTGCTTCACATTGCAATACAGTATGCCCTTGCCCATTCCCGATTCACCGTTCGTGGCCCTGCATAATTGCAGATTTTTTTTTTCTTTCCTCCTGCCATAATGTATAATTTTCACAACCATAAGGTGCACTTAAGTCTTAAATTTTCTCTTAAATAGATCAACACCTTATAATGTGTGCCTTGTGTGAACACAGAGTTCTAAAATCTGTAAGTGTTGTGACTACTCCATTGAAGTACAACAAAGACATGCACATCACATTCTTCTCACATCACATTCTTCAGCTTGCATATGATTGCGGTCACAAGGCAGTGCAATTTTAGCTATTTAAGTAGAAGAAGCTTACATTCCACCACGCACTGACTGTAACCCAAGTCATTAAGTCAGCATATTGTTGACACTCATGGTGTCATCGAAACAAAAAATATCCCACCACAAAATCTAAATAACATAACTAGCAAATCATAAAGCATGATTTTAAAATATTGTTTCAAGTCCATATTTTGTCAATTAGTTCTTCAGTCATTGCTTTATTTTTTTATTTGCCAGTTATGCTATTCTGTTTGCTGTGGTCTGATTATTTTATTTTGAATGACAGCGTGAGTATGAACACGTTGACTAATGACTTGACTTATATTGCGCCACTCAGTGTGTGGCGCAATATAAGCTTCTTTTGCCTACATATGTAAAATTGCAATTGTTTCTCTCTCCTTCGTGAGCCCACCATGAGTTTGTGTGTACACTGGTTTGCATGTACGCTATGTATGTAACCAGCCTGTTTGGTTGTAGTTAATTGAAATAGACACTCAAAAAACATTTATAGATTTTGGAACTTGGTGCACACAAGACGTGACATATTATAAAGTGGCTTGTGCATTTTGGAGAAAATTTAAGATTCAAGTGCGCCTTATGATCGCAAAAATACGGTTCATAGTTATTCCCAGATTTTCTGGGTTCGCAGGGGGATAAGGAGTGTAACTCCTGCGAATAATGACAGAACACGCTATCCATTTCTGAGCCGCTAATCCTCACAAGGGTTGAGTGAGTGCTGGAACCTATCCCAGCTACCTTCAGGCAGGAGGCATGTACACTCAATTTGTTGCCAGTCAATTACAGGGCACATAGAAACGAACCAACCAACCATTTGCACTCACTATCACAATTTAAATTCTCCAGTTAGTGCATGTTTTTGGGATGAAGGAGGAAAACCACCCAAGTGGGGCTGGAATTTCAACACCGATCCGCAGAACTGTGAGGTTAAGCGAGCCCTGCCCCCACTGCAATATACAGGATAACACCAGTTAAAAAAAAATAAAAGTGATAATTTTTTCCCCAATATGCAGCATGTTGATGTTGCTATTTGTATCTCCCACTTTTGAAAATAAACTCTAATTTGATATTGTTTTGAGAAATGTATTTCAACTAAACTTTCCGTTTCCCAACCTTTATTGAGCCAAGGTACCCATTTTATGTTACTCATCGCACAAAACCACACAGAAATTGACAATTTATTCACACAGAAGTAAAGACAGTTTAACTCACAAGTTGACTCTGGGCCCATTGTATTGAAAACAAAGCTGATATACTCTTGCCCATTAGTGGTTCACCGTGAGTGGGGGTGGCTGTTAATTTAAGCGCAACAATGCCACCCATAGCTGTCCAGTCTTTCCTCTGATGTTCTGTCTGATAATCCACTTCAAGAGGTACCAAACAAATGTCTCTTCTCCTTATGTTCCTGTGGGAACATTGGCTTAGCTTACTGAACTGTGCAGTGTCTTTTTGCTGCCCTTTTATCATGTTTTGAGAAAATTGACCACAATTGGACAATTTCTGACAGTAATTTCCTCTGATTATGTCATGGTGTAATTGTGTGCCACAGCACCCTCATTGGGAATACCATAATTTCTCGTGTATAATGAGTCCTGAAGTATAATGCACAGCCACAACGTTGACCTAAAAAAAATATTAGGAAACCCTTCTACAAATGCACAATGTGCACCACCAATTTGCTGCAATCCATATGCTCAAAATATTCAGAATTATCTGTATTTCTATTTTGCTAGGTTTGTGCTTGTATTGTTTGTACTTGCATTGTTTTTCAAAAAATGTACAACAATCAATGATAAATCTTTGTGCATGTGGTGATGTAGCAATTTGTATCTGGACAGGTTATAGGACATGCTTGTCCTGGTCCCTGTAATTGTTAGAACAGAATCCCTTAACCAACTAAAATAAATGCTCAATGATGGTATCACATTTTATTAATACTGTTAACAGTTTTAAATAAACTCTGTTTAACTTAAACTTGTGCAGATTTATATATATATTTATTTTGCATTAAACATTTGGTATTAAACATTTGTGCATAGTGTAGTTTATCCACTACATTACACAACCATGGCCAAGCCTTCAAAAGACGTATGACTCATCTTCAATCTGAAAAAAGATCCATAGCAACTACCTTTGGTACATCACTCATAACTTGGTCTAATTCCGATGCCTCTCGCATTGCATCATGAACAGTGATCAAAGTCTTCCTCCCACAGCATGTCATCCTGTGTCATTTGTGAGGAATTTTTTTTATTCTTAAGAATCTTGGTTCCCTTTATTTCTCATTATTGTCAGCGCTTTGAGGAAAAGCTCCACAGTGCTAATAACACAGCCTCTTGCCCTCTGTTTGGCTACAATCTGTAGCAGCGCTTCCTCCATCTTAGAGAACTGTGCAACTCTCCCACGTGTTTTTTGATGGATTATTTTCTCCTTCCTCCACAAGCTCATATTTGATTCAGCACTTTGAAGTGCTGTACTGCTTCACGGTTTCCCACTTCTTTGGCAGGAGTGATGTATGACAGTTTCTTTTAAAAGCAGCTGCATAACTAGGCCTTGCAGTCGACATTTTGTGTCTTACTTTAAGTTAAAACAAAATCACGGGCAGCCGTTTCTGATGTTTGGTGGAGTAGCAACAAATATGTTACACTAACGATCATAAAAAGGCAAACTCACGCAGGCAGGTCAGAAATCTCAGGTTGGCGGTGCACATTACCGTAATAGTGTTAACGTAATACATTGAATATCATATTGAAATGTAAATGTATAACGTAATACATTGAATATCATATTGAAATGTAAATGTATATCTTTTATTAACTACCCTATTTGCCTGTATAGGGCTATACAATGTGATTTTCTTATTTTTAATCTATACCTAAATATAATGCACTGTTTGACTTTTAGGAAATATTTTTGAAAAATTTTGCACATTATATACGAGAAATTACAGTAACTACCTAAACTGTCTATTTTGTCATGCTTACTTACATACATACTTACATAGTTTCAACTCTACTCTGCAGGAATGGGGCCCAAGTTGTCCTCATTTGTTTGTTGGTGCATTTAAACTTCAACACGACATGTCCTGGACTCCTGAGGATGATGTGCATGAAAAGGATAAAGAGATTGCTATCATGGGCAAGCTCCTCAGCCAACAGATGACTTTACCATCTGGGATGGAACCCATTTTCAAGGGCCTCTCTAATTAAAGTGGCATAGCTGAATAAACTTGAATAATCATTCAAAAATGAAATTAGTTTGTGATTGTTATACACTGACTGATCAGAAACATGAAGCAACAACCAAACAAGAGGGGTCATTACAAATATTTAATGACATTTTCACCATATAATTGTTTCAGAAACATCTTTGCTGGGTTTGGGATGCTTGTCATTAGATTTAAAAATACTCTGTATATTCATGTATAAGCCACATACAGTGTGTGATTTGTGTGCCCAGAATATAAAATGACTATTCATCAAACTTACATTATATGAAAGTGGAATCAGTTTCATCAAAAAAAGTTGATTTCATGGACATTTTGGCTTTTTATACATTTGTCAAATCAATAATTAGCGTGGTTTGCTGGTAGCATTTTTGGCAAAGATGTTAAAAGGTTACCAAGAAATGAACTGATGTGAGGCAGAAGTCGCCAATTATCTGTAGCAATATTGAATTGCGCAGTATCCTCTTCTGAAATTATTTTCATCAGTATGTGAAATCTCGGGGGAATGAAAAAAAGAATTTTGAATTCAGCTGTTTTGTCTGATTCTGAGATAAAGAAGGGGTGCAGCGGATGTTTTTCCACCAGGGACTCTAGTTCCGCTTCTTTCAGATGGCAACAAAACAAGGTGGAAGCATATTCTGTTTGTTCTTCATTTATTTCATCCCATAGGCCCTCAAAAATACCTACTTTTACAACTGTTCCCCAATTGATAGGAACAGTCAAAGGCAGAAAGGCTTGCCGAAAAAACACATGGATGTCTGGTAGTATAGTGTACCAAGAAAGGCCATTTAATGTGCTGAAAATGGCACTGCCACTGATGGTGGTGGGGACAGGCAACCTGGGCTTCAATCCAAGTTTAACCATAGGAGACAATCTCTCTCTAAAAAGAAAAGGGATACTGAAGTCACCGAGTTCTTCATAGTTTTTGTCTTTTAAGCTAAAGTGAAGGTGTATGCTGAAAATCTGATCAAAGCAGGAAAGGTTGTACATGGTATGATTTAGCTGATAGTGCAAGATAATCTGTGAGCCAAAGCAAGGGTCTTCGAATTGAGCCCTGTATGCTTCAAGTCCTGGATAGTCCTGTGCCATACTGGGGTTGGGATAACTTTGCAGATTACATTTATTTCTCCCCTGTGGCTCAGGATAATTTAACTCGACCAGCCTGAATACTGATTTATTCGTCTGGTGAATGGTTAGTACACTAGTCAGTCTCTCTGTGTCTGACATGATGCAGGATAGTGAGTGTTTACCATTTTGTCCTTCTTCGCTGAAACCCTGTGTTACGATACCAGTCAATTTTTCTTTGGAGAGCGTAGTCAGGAGACAGTAGTATAGTTGGGCATGATTTTGAATGTCTGCGTCACCATACCAACAGACAATATGTTGCAGGATGTTGGCCAGTGTGGTAAAGAGTGAGTCTAAACTGGGATGTGTCATTAAGCGCCGACAAAGCTCCAGCACACAGTTTCCCAGACGCCAGTCGCTACTCGCACACAGTGAAGGTGTAATGATGATGGAAAGTAGTTGGAGTGTGCTCAGCTGAGGGATTTCCCCTTCTTCTGCCACTCGAGCCAGCACCTTGAGGTGCCAACTGAGGTCTGTTGAGGTAAGTTGAGGAAGTGGAGCCTTAGTGATAATGCCCTGTAGGGCCCTGCAGAGTTTTGCAGCCCAATTACATTCAGGAAACAAGTCAGACGTCTGGTCAACAAGGTTGAGGATGTGTAGAGCTAGGTGGGTTTCATGATGATAAAGCACACATAGGTCATCTGCAATACGATTGGAGTATCTTTCCACATGGCAAAAATAGGAAATAAAAAGGAAAACTGCTCTGAAAAACATGACTACAATTTCTCGACTGTGTCCTTTCATCACAATGTGGAGTAGCAAGTTGAGGTGTTCATAGAGATAAACCATACCCTTGCCTTCCTCTCCATCTTTTTCACCCTCCTCCTGGTAGATCAGCATCAGCATATTGAAGCAGGCCAGCATAGTAGTATAATCATTTAACACAGTGGGTGCCAGAATACATCCTAACTGTGGCGTTAGCAACACAGGGAGTGTTTCGTTATTTCCGCAGCTGATTGGCCTGTTCTCAGGAAAATGCAGAACATAGTCCACGAAGAAAAGCTTCTCTGGTTTACTTAGCAATGGATGCTGGCAGAGAACAACCAATCGTCTCAAAATGAAAGCTTCATCATCAGTGCTGAATAGGCTGTCCGTGTAGGTATACTTCATCAGCAGAGTAGTATGTAGAAGGCAAACCTGGAAAAAAAAAAAAATAGTACAAAAATACAGTGGATAGTCTCCACGTACCTGGCAAGTTTTTGAGATATTTATATAAAAAAAAAAAAAGCCTGGGATAATTTCTCAATTCAATACTAGATAGTGTGATGTGTTTGCCCCTACTGAATACTGTGTTTTGCCTCTAGTCTAATCTGTCCAAGTTGGCCTGGGGAGGATGTGAGTTTTGGGTCTGGAGCTGGGTTCGACAGTGGCTTCCACAAACCATTCTATAATGAAGATCAAAGGAGTGCAAACTGGAAGAAGAGTAACAACCATCTTCTGCGACCCATATCACAGCCCATCACGCAGAAGACTTCTGTGGTCCCCTCTTCTCACAGCCTGCTGCTGACAGTACACTCTTACACTGCCTGGTCTTGTGGAATGTACTTGATGACTGATAGTAAAACATGAGTGAACCAATTTTGAGGGGGTTGAGAATGGTGTTGGCGGAAAGATGCTTCCTTTGTGGAAGGACAATGGGTAGACATTGGATCAGACTGAAAGGAAAAAAAGGTCTTTTGCACTCATGGTGGCAATCAGTGGTGGGTGACCCAGTTTGTCTGACTTCTGGATAACTCTAACCCCAGATTTAATTATGCTTAACTGGTCATAACCTTTTTTTGGCAATGAAGACACGCTTGGCACTGATTGTAAATTTAATAACTAGCCTAAGCAAACCAGTCGAATTATGAAGAGGTCATCCCATTCCCCTCCCCAAAACCATTCCAAATTGACAGAATTACAATTATAGCAATCCCTCTCTACTTCACACTTCACCTTGGAAGCACTTTTATCCTTTTTCAGATCCAGCAGGAGCAATCAACCACTTTGTGCAGCAAATGGCACGGGCACTGTGGTACCTGCTTGGATGTCCTCCAGGGCTCTGGACAGGGGACTTTTTTCCTTGTTGGACCTTGCATTGTGATTCTCCTCCTCAAGGATGAGGCTTTTTGGCCGGGAAAGCGTGGTTTGAAAAATTTCCAAAAATATACACCCTCAGAAACGTCCCTCTGTATGGTACTGCTTGTTGGTACATGGAGGAAGAGTTTCCTAGATGGCAGATGCATGTTTTTAACATGGATGAAAAAGGCCTTTTTTGGAAGAAGACCGCTACACGTAATTCTTCAAGGACTGTGTTTACAATCAAGTTGCAACCGGCAGTGAGTGAACTTCAAGCCTCTATGAGCCTCTCCTTTTCTGAGTGAGTGAGTGAGTGAGTGAGTGAGTGAGTGAGTGAGACAGAAAGATGGGACTCTGCAGACATCCACGGTCAGGCAACTGTTGCAAGAAAAATTAACAATGGTTTTATAATTAAAGATATTAGTAAATACGTGTACTGTTGTAATCTCAGGGATGAGAATGACCAATTTGGAAAAACACTGAAAATGTCTGCCTTGGGGTGTGCAAAGGTGGTACGCCCCTCTTTCGGCAATTTTATTTTATTTTTTATTTTTTTCCATAAAACACACTGTTAAATGGTGAACCTCTGGTTACTTTTAACACTGTAAATACAGGGCAATCATAGTATTTTGAAAACTTAAAATAGTCCAGACAACTAAAATAATTTTGCCAAACTTCAGACATAAAAATGTAAGACAGTGAAATGTGAACAGTGAAGAAAAGTATTTGAACATCCTGCTATATTCCAAGTTCTCCCACATAGAAATCATGGAGGGGTCTGAAATTTTCATCGTAGGTGCATGCCCACTGTGAGAGAGATAATCGAAAAAGAAAATTCCAGAAATCACAATGTATGATTTTTTAAAGATTTGTGTGAAAGAGCTGCAAATAAGTATTTAAACACCTGTCTATCAGCTAGAATTCTGACCCTCAAAGACCTGTTAGTCCAACTTTAAAAGTACACCTCCATTCCATGTATTATCCTGAATCCGATGCACCTATGTGAGGTCATTAGCTGCATAAAGACAACTGTCCACCCATACAATCAGTAAGACTCAAACTTGTAACATGGCCAAGACCAAAGAGCTGTCCAAAGACAGACAAAATTTGTGCAACTCCATACGGCTGGAAAGGGCTACGGAGAAATTGCCAAGCAGCTTGGTGAAAAAAGGTCCACTGTTGGAGCAATCATTAGAAAATGGAAGAAGCAAAACATGACGGTCAATCTCAATTGGAGTTCAGCCCCATGCAAGATATTATCTTGTGGGGTCTCAATGATCTTTAGAAAGGTGAGGAATCAGCCCAGGACTACACGACAGGACTTGGTCAATGACCTGAAAAGAGCTGGGACCACCGTTTCCAAGGTGACTGTTGGTAATACACCAAGACGTCGTGGTTTGAAATCATGCATGGCACGGAAGGTTCCCGTTTAAACCAGCACATGTCAAGGCCCGTCTTATATCAAAAAGCTTTCCTGCAGTGTGTACAAACTTTGTGGAAAAACTCCAGGAAACATTTCACCTCTGTAATTGCAAACAAAGGCTATTGTACCAAATATTATTTGCAGCTGTATCACACAAATCATTAAAAAAAAAAAAAAAAAAAAAAAAAAATCATACATTGTGGATTCTGGATTTTTCTTTTTGGATTATCTCTCTCACAGTGGATATGCAACTACAATGAAAATTTCAGACCCCTCCATGATTTCTAAGTGGGAGAACTTGTAACATAGCAGGGTGTTCAAATACTTATTTTCTTCACTTTATCAAATAGGCTACTGCACTTAAAAGTTATACTTCTAAAAGTGAGCGATAAAATGCGTGATCTACAGGGCCAGTGCTACAGATAGGCCTAATCGTTTTAACAGTTGTCAATTATATAATATTTGAGAAATTTATGTCCAACTTACCTTTGTGTTTCCTGGTTTGGATATGCTCCTGGATAAGTGCACAGGACTTTGCCAGGAACGTCCATTTTTTTGTATGTGTTCGTGTATGTTGATATCGTTTTCCTTCCTATCTGCACGGACAGTTTTTTTCAAGCCATGCCCATCTGAAACAGTTTTTTACCACGTGTTTTTTATCAATTTCCCTGGCACGATCTTCATCTTTTTGCTCCAAGACTTTTGTCATCCTGGCAAATGTGCAGACCGCTCTACCATTTGCGTACGTATGTCTATAAGTTATATCCATGCCGTAGTAAACAGAATGCTTCTCTAAGAAATGTTAACAGAGTGAAAATACTGATGAAATATTGCCGGAAATCAGAATGTTGTCATTATTCTAAACACCAAATTTAATGCAAACAGATAGCAATACCGCAAACAGATAGCAATGCAGTTTTCCATTATCACAGCTGTCACTAATTTCACGACAAGCGTTGCCGATAGATGCTGGCGGCTGGTCTTGATCACAGCCTCGCCCCGTGTCAAGCCGTACCCCACCCCCCAAATTTTCTCAACGAATCTACATGTTTCACAACAATCACATTTTCAGATGAAAAAACTCAGAATTCCACAAATCCATGGAAAGTTCTCATCCCTGTAATCTTAGTCTCAAATATTTAAAGTATAAATACCGTTTACATACTTTAATCATATCAGATAAACATACATAAAAATTCACGGGATGTGTGGGGATGATGGTTCTTGGGGGGGTTCTGGTCCCCATTAACTGCAAAAAATTAGGAATTACTGGATACAAACCCAACTCCAATGAAATTGGGACATTGTGCTGAAGACTGAATACAATGGTTTGCAAATCCTGTTCAACCTAGATTTAATTGAATACACAACAGACAACATAGACATTTAATGTGACTGAAAAACTTTGTGTTAGTAAATCATTAACTTAGAATTTTATGACTTCAACAGGTTCCAAAAAAGCCAGGACTGGGTCATGTTTGTGTTACTGGGTCATGTTTGTGTTACTCCATTTGTGCTTGCCTCCTTCTCTTCCTGTGGGGCTGGGAGGTGGGTGTAGCGGTAATACACTTCTGTTTTGAACTGCTTGAACAAATCTAAAGGGATATTGACTTCAGCCTAAGAAAGGGATCAGCAACCTTTAAAGGGGAAATCCAGTGCTTTACATGAACAGTGTATCCAATAGGTCATGTAATATTTACCCTATTTTGACAATGTGATGTTAAATCCTCTCATTTAATAATATTTTGAGAAGATTTTTATTTTTTTTTATTTTTACATCGACAATTTTCAGGGGCTCTGCCATTTTCGTGAGTCACATTACTACGTGCGCGAATGTGACGTGTAGCGTGCCACAACAAAGATTCGATTACATGGGACACCATTTAGACAAAGACAAAGAAGAGGAGGAAACCGGATCAATCGTCAGATGAAAAAGAGGAATGCACAGAGCCTACAACTGAGTGTAGGGACTTTGAATGTTGGGACTACGACAGGAAAAGCTCAGGAGTTGGTTGACAGGATGATGAGGAGAAAGGTAGATAGTCTTGCATCCAAGAGAGCAGGTGGAAAGGTAGTAAAGCTAGAAGTTTAGGAGCAGGGTTTAAATTATTCTACCACAGAGTAGATGGGAAGAGAAATGGAGTAGGGGTTATTGTAAAGGAAGAGCTGGCTAAGAATGTCTTGGAGGTGAAAAGAGTATCAGATCGAGTGATAAGACTAAAATTTGAAATTGAGGGTGTTATGTATAATGTGGTTAGTAGTTCTGAGCATCCCAGACAGCGAGAGAGTTGTGATTGGTGCAGATTGTAATGGACATATTGGGAAAGGAAACAGGGGCGATGAAGAAGTGATGGGTAAGTACGGCATCCAGGAAAGGAACTTGAGGGACAGACGGTGGTGGACTTTGCAAAAAGGATGGAGATGGCTGGAATGAACACTTATTTCCAGAAGAGGGAGGAACATATAGTGACCTACAAGATCGGAGGTAGAAGCACACAGGTGGATTATATTTTGTGCAGACGATGTAATCTGAAGGAGATTACTGAGTGTAAAGTAGTGGTAGGGGAGAGTGTAGCTCGACAGCATAGGATGGTGGTGTGTAGGATGACTCTGGTGGTGGGTAGGAAGATTAAGAAGACAAAGGTAGAGCAGAGAACCAGGTGGTGGAACCTGAGAAAGGAAGAATGTTGTGCGGCCTTTCGGAAAGAGGTGAGACAGGCTCTCGATGGACAGCAGAAGCTCCCGGAAGACTGGACAACGACAGCCAAGGTAATCAGAGAGACAGGCAGGAGAGTACTTGGGTGTGTCTTTTGGGAGGAAAGGGGTGAAGGAGACTTGGTGGTCGAACCCCAAATTACAGGGAGTCATACAAGGAGAGAGATTAGCGAAGAAGAAGTGGGATACTGAGAGGACTGAGGAGAGGCGAGAGGAGTACATCGAGATGCGACGTAGAGCAAAGGTAGAGGTGGCAAAGGCTAAACAAGAGGCATATGAAGACTTGTACACCAGGTTGGACACGAAAGAAGGAGAAAAGGATCTCTACAGGTTGGCCAGACAGAGGGATAGAGATGGGAAGGATGTGCAGCAGCTAAGGGTGATTAAGGATAGAGATGGAAATGTGTTGACTGGTGCCAGTAGTGTGCTAAATAGATGGAAAGAATACTTTAAGATGATGAATGAAGAAAATGAGAGGAGGAAGAGTTGAAGAGGCAAGTGTGAAGGACCAGGAAGTGGCGATGATTACTAAGGGGGAAGTCAGAAAGGCACTACAAAGGATGAAAAATGGCAAGGCAGTTGGTCCTGATGACATACCGGTAGAGGAATGGAAGCAATTTGGAGAGATGGCTGTGGAGTTTTTGACCAACTTATTCAACAGAATACTAGCGGGCGAAAAGATGCCTGAAGAATGGAGGAAACGTTTTCTAGTTCCCATTTTTAAGAACAAAGGGGATGTTCAGATCTGTGGGAACTATAGAGGAATAAAGTTGATGAGCCACACAATGAAGTTATGGGAAAGAGTAGTGGAGGCTAGACTCAGGACAGAAGTATCTGCGAGCAACAGTATGGTTTCATGCATAGAAAGAGTACCACAGATGCATTATTTTCTTTGGGGATGGTATTGGAAAAGTACAGAGAAGGTCAGAAGGAGCTACATTGTGTCTTTGTGGATCGAGAGAAAGCCTATGACAGAGTACCAAGAGAGGAACTGTGATACTGCATGCGTAAGTCTGGTGTGGCAGAGAAGTATGTTAAAATAGTACAGGACATGTATGATGGCAGCAGAACAATGGTGAGGTGTGCCTTAGGTGTGACAGAGGAATTTAAGGTGGAGGTGGGACTGCATCAGGGATCAGCTCTGAGCCCCTTCCTGTTTGCAGTGGTAATGGATAGGCTGACAGATGAGGTTAGACTGGAATCCCCTTGGACCATGATGTTCGCAGATGATATTGTGATATGCAGTGAAAGCACGGCGCATGCAGAGGAACAATTAGAAAGATGGAGACATGCATTGGAAAGGAGAGGAATGAAGATTAGCCGAAGTAAAAGAGAATATATGTGCGTGAATGAGAAAAGTGGAGGGGGAAGAGTGAGGCAACAGGGAGAAGAGATAGCGAGGGTGGACGACTTCAAATATTTAGGGTCAACAATCCACAGCAATGGTGAGTGTGGTAAGGAAGTGAAGAAACGGGTCCAAGCAGGTTGGAACAGCTGGCGAAAGGTGTCTGGTGTGTTATGTGACAGAAGAGTGTCTGCTAGGATGAAGGGCAAAGTTTACAAAACAGTGGTGAGGCCGGCCATGATGTACGGATTAGAGACGGTGGCACTGAAGAAACAACAGGAAGCAGAACTGGAGGTGGCAGAAATGAAGATGTTGAGGTTCTCGCTCGGAGTGAGCAGGTTGGATAGGATTAGAAATTAGCTCATTAGAGGGACAGCCAAAGTTGGATGTTTTGCTGACAAGGTTCAAGAGAGCAGACTTTGATGGTTTGGACATGTTCAGAGGCGAGAGAGTGAGTATATTGGTGGTAGGGTGCTGAGGATGGAGCTGCCAGGCAAAAGGGCGAGAGGAAGACCAAAGAGAAGGTTTATGGATGTGGTGAGGGAAGACATGAGGGCAGTTGGGGTTAGAGAGGAAGATGCAGGAGATAGGCTAAGATGGCAAAAGATGACACGCTGTGGCGACCCCTAACGCGACAAGCCGAAAGGAAAAGAAGAAGAAGACATGGGACACCATTTATGCGCAGCGCCGATTTCTTGTATTTATCCTCATATGATGAAGAAATAGCAGTATCGGGTGATCGGGAAGACGGAGGAATACTTCCATACAGATTTTAACCTGTGGCTATAATTAATGTTGAATATTCGGATGGTTCTTCGGGCGGAATGAATACTCTGAGGCCTACGCGGGACATAAGTGCGGAAACAAAGCCCTCTGGAACTCCGAGCCGGCAGCCGCGGACGCTTCTTTGGACAGGAATCCGGCGAGCGAGCTCCGGCGGCAGGCCGCGAGCCGAGCTTCCAGGCGGCAGAGGCCGTTAGCCCTGGACGCCGAAGCTCGGCTAAAGGCCTCCGCCAAAGCTCGGCCCGCCTTCCTTATATAAACTCCAAATTTAATGCAAATAGATAGCAATGCCGTTTTCCGCTTTCACAACTGTGACTAATTTCACGACGAGCATTGCTGATATATGTGGCAGCCGTTCTTGATCACAGCCTCGGCTCGCGTCAAGCCTTTTCCCCACATTATACCTATTATAGTATTGATATCGAATACACATGAAAATATATCCTAGAATTTCTACACCGCACAGCAAAACATGTTAAAGAAGTTGATCTGTAGTAATTACTATGAACATTTAAGTCTCAAACTTATGTCGCGTTGTACTGATAAACTTTGGCACATTGCTCACTATATTAGCTGAGATTGTGGCACTAAAGCTCACTATCATAGATATAGCTTTAGTAATACTAATAGTATAATGAGTTGCCTTTAATATTTTGATATATATATATATATATATACACACACACACACACACACACACACACACACACACACACACACACACACACACACAGTCACATTTGAAAAATGTACGGGTGTGGTCAGTCATGCTCGCAGATAAAGTAGTGGGTGTGATTCGGGATGGCCAAGTATAATCAGTTGCCTTTAATATTTTGAGATATATATAGAGGAAGTAAAAACTGTGCCAAACAAATATGAGCGTTTCATCTGAGATGGCACGCTGTGGTGACCCCTAACGGGACAAGCCGAAAGAAACTTACTTACTTACACACGGTCACTCACATTTGGAAAATGTACAGGTGTGGGCAGTCATTCCCGATAAAGATGCGGGTGTGATTTGGGATAGCCTTAAAATAACCTACTGGATTAATGCAACATAACTGTAAATTAAAAATTAAATAAACAAATACATAACTAAAATAGAAGACAAATTTCAAACTCAGAAATGATAATTTCCAATTTCAACTGATATTAGTAGAACATGATATAAAACGGTATTTAAAATTTTTCATAAAGAAAAATTCTTGATTTGACAAACTATCTGAAGAAAAGTTAAATGCAGTGGGCTGTCAAGGAATAAACAGGAACGGTCTATACTCGCAATGTTTTGAAGACGCTGAAAGTTTAGTTCAACATAATCGGCATTCGTGGCAACAAAGCTTGCGATACATTTGAACAAACATTCCTGTCGGCAATCGTGACGTATTGTTGTGGGGTGGGAGTGCGCGCCTTTATGTGAATCCCCTCCATGAATTGGCCAGAGCTGCATCAAGCGACGAAATGAATGATAGTCTCACATTGTTTTATTTATTTTTTTACGCTGTCACACTGCCTCGCGATCGACGCAATAACCACCCCTAGTTTAACTGAATTTTCTTTGACATGGCTCATGATGTTGATGACGTAAATGCGCTCCCTTTACGTGAAGCAGTTTTGAACATGTGCTTTCCTCAGTATGGTTAACTTTTGGAGCAGGCTTGTTTAGTTAACGTTTATGAAATAAACACGTAAATTAATGTCAAGACCACACAAAATAAGCAATGTCTTGAGAGAATGCGAGGTGATGGGGGTTACTGTTACTTGCGTTAGTGCCTCAACATTGCTACGCACGTGAAAGCAAAACAACGAACTCAAACGCTTTGTTCAATGTTGTCAACTAATATCTGGATTAATTTTAGGCAGTTCTTCCTCAATTTTCCGGAGCAATTTTCATTAAAATTTATAAATCCAGAATTCCGTGAAAATCCGGATGACTTTCATCACTGATTATCTCAGCGAATATTCCAGTGTTTCACAATTCGAGACGCCATCATGAATTTTGATCTCATGATGCACGAGAGCGCGTGAATTAACGAGAACTGACATGAAATTGGCAGCACCATGTGATGGAGACGGGAGTAAAAATTGAAAAAAAAAACTACCTAAGGATGCTAGTTCTGAAATGTAGGGAATCAGAATTGCCTAATGCCTAATCGTACAAGTTACAACTACAATTAATTAAATGAACAAAAAATTAAATTCTTTGTTCAAATTTTGGTGTCTCTGAGCTTTCTGCACATGACAACTGTCCAATCTGCATGCTGACACATCAAGTGCTGTCAAACATCTCTGAAGAAGGGGAATTGTGGTCGCCAAAATCGCACAAAGATTTAAGAAACTTTGAATTAATAAGAAGACATCATACACGTTTTTAAGACAAAAAAAAATAACACTTGAATCGGTCAAATTTATTTTCCCAAGCTATGCAGACCCACAACGTAAGAATGAAAGAGCCACATGCATCTCCAGAGCCACAAGTTGACGACCCCTGGTCTAGGGGCTAAAGGAAGGGGATCAAGTAATGATAAAATGTAGGACAGTTATTTGTCAATTTTCAAGATTTTGAGAAATTACCTCACTAGTGAGTGGACTTTGGTCTGGAGATAAAGAACAAAATGAATTAATTGATTAAAACTTTAAATCAAAAGAGGTTTTTTTTGGGATGAGATCATTCGAAAAGCCAAGTTAGACTCACGGTTAATTCAAGCGATATAAACAAAATAAACACAAATGTGACAGGAAAAATGTAAACTTCTTACTGTATCGGTTTTTTGATGCGCAATTCACAAAACTAAGTTCAAAACCATAATTTGTTTGCACTCACAGTGTTAGAAATCTTTCAACTGATCAAAGCAAATATATTAATAATAAAGCACCTTTTAATTTTCAAAATGTGACACCAAGTGATTTACCTCAATTAAAAAAAAAGAACGCTTGCAAGGTATTTTGAGAATAAAGAGTGAAGACTATCACTGCCGTGTGTTCAACTTATGGGAGAAAATGACTGAGTGACTGTGCAGTCTGCTGGTGAATGATGTGTTGGTGCCTTTATGTATAGGTATGTGTGTACGATTTGTGAGACGAACACTGGAATCCTGGACAAGTGGTGAAAGTGTGTTTGATCGATGGGAAGATGCTTGCTGTGGATCCTGAATGTATCTGTCTACGTGTTTTATATTGTGATTTGTAGACTTTATGCCAACCTGATTGGCTTTATCGATATCTGCCAATATTCAGCAATTTATGCTAAGTTTTAATGTCATAATTTGCCAATGTCATTCATTGGCTCGCAAAAATACATTTCCTTGGCGCTTCCATCATACACAGTATATTTTAATCCATAACTTACTTTACCATTTTCTCATTTGCCCTTCGGTATGTCCCATTAGGGGTCGCCACAGTGTCATCTTTATCCATGTGCTCCCATCTCCTCTCTCTACAACGCCCATCCCTCATCCACAATTTTGTCTAGCTAATGCTAATGTGCGCATCCGAGTTTCTGACAGTCTTATCTTTCTCTCTAACATCCACTGCCCTCATGTCTTCCCTGACAACATCAATCAACCTTCTCTTGGGTCTTCCTCTCGCTCTTTTGCCTGGCTCCTCCATCCTCGGCACCCTTCTACCAACATACTGTACTCTCTCTCGCCTCGTACATGTCCAAATCATGAAAGTCTGCTCTCTGGAAATTTGTCTCCAAAACATTCACCTTTGGCTGTCCCTCTAATGAGCTCAATTCTAATCCTATCAAACCTGCTAACTCCTAGAGAGAACCTCAGCATTTTCATTTCTGCCACATCTAGTTTTGGTTACGGTTGTCTCTTCAGTGCCACAATCTCTAATCCAGACATCATGGCCGGCCTCACCACTGTTTTAGAAACTTTCCCCTTAATCCTAACAGAGACTCTTCCGTCACATTACACACCAGACAGCTTCCACAAGCTGTTACAACTTGCTTGGACCTGTTCCTTGGACCTCCTTCCTTGTATTTGAAGTCATCCGCCTCGCTATCTCTTTCTGGAGCCTCAGTCTTCCGCCTCCACCCCTCTCATTCACGCACACATTGTTTTACTTCTGCCAATCTTCATTTGTCTCCTTTCCCATGCATGCTTCCATCTCTCTAATTGTTCCTCCACTTGATCCCTGCTTTCACTGCATATCACAATGTCATCTGTGAACATTATCGTCCACGGGGATTCCAGTCTAACGTCATCTTTCAGCCTATCCATTACCATAGCAAACAGGAACGGGCTCAGAGCTGATCCCTGATGCATTCCCACCTCCACCTTAAAGGTTAAGTGTCATACTTATAAATAGATATTTAAATGAAAAATACATAACATTATTCACTTCAATGTCCATACGAAAAAATAAATATGAGCGGAGAGCGCGTCACCCATGTGCAAATTTGCGGAAGTCTCATTTGACATCCAAGTGGTCGCCATATTGGGTGGATCTCTTACCCGTGACATCACCCAGGACATTCGCCGTTGAAAACACTGTGGCCCCTAGTGTGGGACAGGCCCCTTCAGACACGGAAGCTCTTTTCAAAGAAGAAAACAACTCACAATCGAGTGAAGTGTCAGGGGCAATATTACCCTATTGTCTTGAGCCATATTTAGATATGCGGATCACTTCTAACTAACAACAGACTCCCCGACAGTATGACATTACATAGCGTACTCAGCCGCGAGCGATGACAACGGCGTGGCCCGGGTGCGACGAGCTGATCACGGCTTCGGTTGAGGTGGCACCGAGGTGGCTCATCGCGGTGTCAAACCAGGCCGCTTTACGGCATTGTCTGTGCTTGCGGCTGAGTGCGCTATTGTCAGCAGGATTTTTTTATTGCGGCGGTGTTGTTCATCGCGGATAGTGGGGGATATGAACAACGCCACAGATGGCAGCTATGAACAACACTGCCGCCAATGGTGCACTTAACCGTATGTGACGACAACGCCGTAAAGCGGCCCGGCTCGGCACCGAGGTGGCTTATCACAGCGCTGAGAAAATGAGCTACCTTGACTGAAACTGTGATCGGCAGATGCGGAGCCGAAGCAGTGACTGGCAGACGCGGAGCCGAAGACGTGACTGGCGGACGCGGAACCGAAGCCGTGACTGGCGGACGCGGAGCCGAAGCCGTGACTGGCGGACACGGTGGTGACAGACTCCCAGACAGTATGTATAAGCCAGACCGGCCTAAGCTGTGCTCGTCCGAGAGGCAGGGCGCGACAGCCTTCGCCGGCGAGCCCGACACGAAAGCCATCCGACGTGCACATCGACACATTTAGCACCCGTCATACGTACGCAGATCTTTTATGTTATGAGAGACTGATTACATGGTCCGCCCCAAACTATTTTTTTGTAGCTCTATACACACCTACCTTTCATTTGGAACCCACGAAGCTCTGGTCCTTTGCACCCGTGCAATCAATTTTTCACGACGAACCAGGTTTCCTGGAAACTTATGAAGGGTAAATCCATCCTCCTGAATGTTCGAGCAATATACAGCAATGCAACGAGCCGGCTTTTTGGCTAACACGAATGAACAATGATCTATCTTCCCGTAGGTGAAACTAATACAAACAAACGAGTCTGCTTGACCGCGCACCTGCCTCCAACGTCACTTCTTGCTTCCTGTCGATAAATCCCTCGAGAGGATTTTCATGGCAGGAGTTACAAAAAGCTATATAAGTCAAAATCATTTTTGTGGTGAAAAAACTGATAAGTCCATACTGGCTGCCGTTTTTTCATTAATAACATACTAAAAGTAATCAATTTCATGAAACTTGACATTTAAAATCTTCTCCCACACTTACAGCACACCCCACCATGGTTCTGCTGCACTGATACATGTCCTATACTATTATGACATATTTCTCCATCCCACCAGGCCTATGCATGCAGTAGCACAGTTCTTCTTAGTATTCCGTCATAGGTTTCTCTAGATCCACGAAGACACGATGTAGCTCCTTCTGACCTTCTCTGTATTTTTCCATTAGCATCTTCAAGGCAAATAGTGCATCTGTGGTACTTTTTCTAGGCATGAAATCATACTGTATCTTGTAGATACTTACTTCTGTCCAGAGTCTAGCCTCCACTACTCTTTCCCACTACTTCATTGTGTGGCTCATCAGCTCCATCCCTCTGTCTGGCCAACCGGTAGAGATCCTTTTCTCCTTCCTTCATGTCCAACCTGGTGTACATGTCGTCATATGGCTCTTGTTTAGGCTTGATCACCGCTAACCTTTCACCTCTACTCAGTCCTGTCAATGTCCCACTTCTTCTTTGCTAATCTCTTTCCTTGTATGACTTCCTATATTTCGGGGTTCCACCACCCAGTTCCCTTTTCCCCGTTCCTACCAGAAGACACCAAGTACTCTCCTGCCTGTCTCTCTGATTACCTTGGCTGTAGTAGTCCAATCTTCTGGGAGATGCTCCTGTCCATGGAGAGCCTGTACCACAACTTTCCGAAATGCCGCACAACATTCTTCCATTCTCAACTTCCACCACATGGTTCTCTGCTCCACCTTTGTCTTCTTAATCTTCCTTCCCACCCATCCTTCCCGTCATCTTAGACACCACCATCCTATGCTGTCGAGCTACACTCTCCCCCACCACTACATTACAGTCGGTAACAGCTTTAAGATTACATCGTCTACACAAAATATAATCCACCTGCGTGCTTCTACCGCCGCTCTCTTAGGTCACTCTATGTTCCTGCTTTTTATGGGAAAAAAGTATTCACTACTGCCATTTCCATCCTTTTTGAAAGTCCACCACCATCTGTTCCTCAAAGTTCCTTTTCTGGATGCCGTACAAACCCATCACTTCTTCACCGTCCCTGTTTCCTTTACCAACATGTCCATTGCAATCTGCACCAATCACAACTCTCTCTCTGGGATGCTCAGGACTACTTCGTTGAGTTCCTTCCAGAATTTCTCTTTCAACTTGAGGTCACATCCTACCTGTGGGGCATAGCCACTAATCACATTATACACAATACCCTCAATTTCAAATTTCAGCCTCATCACTCGATCTGATACTCTTTTCACCTCCAAGACATTCTTAGCTAAGTCTTCCTTTAAAATAACCCCTACTCCATTTCTCTTCACATCTAATCCATGGTAAAATAATTTAAACCCTGCTCCTAAACGTCTAGCCTTACATTCTCGAGTTGTGTGTGTGTGAGGGGTTGGGGGGGGTCCTACTTTGCAGGTTTTTTTTTTTTTTTTACATTTTGCGGGGGGTTCTGGTCCCCATTACCTGCAAAAAAAACAAGGTATTACTGCACTTTCGTTGGCATATGAAAGTCCTATCGCAAGTTATTTGGGGGTAAATAAAACCTGTGAGAAGGTTTTAGCACATTTCTTTTGGCCTATCTTAAGGAAATATGTTGCTGGATTTTGTTAGACTTATCATGCATGCCAAATTGTTGGTAAACCAAATCAGAAAGTTCCTCCTGCTCCTTTAAAACCTATACTGGCTTCCAAGGAACCTTTTTGTCAAGTTATCACTGACTGTTGGTCCACTGCCTAAAACCAGATCTGGTAATCAGTATCTGCTGACTATAATGTGTGCTATTCCTATCCGTAGGATTTTAGCTCCTGTGATTATCAAGGCTTTGACCAAGTATTTATTTGATCAAAACTTAGTGTTTTGGTACAGAGAAAAATTGGGATAAGGGTGTGCATTTATTGTTAGCGGTCAGGGAATCAGTCCAGGATAGTTTGGGGTTCAGTCCCGTTGAGCTTGTTTTGGTCACAATGTACGCAGGCCACTAATGCACCTGAAAGAGCAATGGCTCAGTCGCAATCCTGAGATCAATCTTTTGGACCGTTTCTACTTTTCAGAACAGGCTTTTGAAAGCTTGTGAGTTGGCCAGATAAAACTTGAAAACTTGTCAAGCCAAAATGAAACAAAATTATGACAAAGTCAAAAGAATGAAGTTTTATTCCTGGTGAAAAAGTGTTTGTCTTGCTTCCCATTCCTGGCCCACCACTGAGAGCTAGATATCAGGGTCCATATCTGATCAACAAAAAGGTTGAGAGACTATATCGTCCTGATTACTGGCCGTCGTAAACACAAAAGGTTATGTCATGTGAACATGATTAAGAAATATCATGACAGTAGAAACCAAACAAGTCTGTTGTCGTGCATCACCCTCCCCAGTACTGATTGTATTGGTGATGATGATGTACATGTCAATGACAATCTTGTAGTTAACAATGTGAAGTTTGATTTGAGTGATAATGTTTCAAAGTTTTGCAATTCTGATGGTCACAAAACTCACCTTGATGAGAAATTGACACATTTGTCCGCTGAACAGAAACCTAAAATGTCACATTTGATTTTTGATTTCTCTCACCTATTTCCCGATGTGCCTGGCCGCACAGATGGAAGTAGGTGATGCTGTGCTTATGAAAAATTAATTCTTTATTCTTATTATGTACATTATTATGTTGTCTGATGCAGATCTTTGTTGAACGTTTTGGAAGAAAGGACTTTATTACATCATCTGACGCGGATGTTTGTTGAATGTTCGGGAAGTGCGTATATAAGGACTTGTTGCTTTTTAGATGGGCCTTCTTACAAGTAACAACTCCAATTATCTTCCTTCTGCCACTCTTCTTTTGGACATTTCTGGATTCATTACTCCATTGCTGGAAATAAGATTCACCTACAGGAACATTCATTCAGACTGGTGACTATACGTCATTTCATTAGTCATTGCATATGTTGTGCAATCTAATGTGTCATATTCGCCATTGTACCTCTATTTTGTATTTATTTGTTATTGGCTAACCTTAAATTTTGTTATCTTGAGTCTTGTGTGTGATTAAATTGTCTTAACGCAAAAATACTTTCTTATATTTTGCTGGTTTGACCAAGAGGGTTTCCTAATTCTAAATTTATTTATTGTTATTCAAAGTAATGAACAGAAACAGTATTTATTGCAGAAATAAAATTAATATTTTTTAACAATTAAGAACACAAGAGCATTCCGTAAATGAACAGGTCAATGCTCCATATTGTCAGCCGATCGGTAATCATTTTTTTTAAACTCACTGATTAGTTAGATTAATCAATTAATTATTAGTTAGATTAATCTCACCGATCAACCCCCAAAAATCCTGATGTAAAGCCTGCATCTGTCAATCCATTTTCCAAGTCGCCTATCCTCACAAGGTGTAGCAGGAGTGGTACAGTCTATCCCAGTTAACTCCAGGCAAAAGGCGCAGACTACACCCTGAACTGGTTGCCAGTCAATTACACGGTACATAAATTCATATTCAATTAAATTCAATTATCTCACTGGCAAAGAATACCAACCTCACTGGTTCCAAGCATGCGCAGAAGCTGAACTCGAAATATGGATGGGGGAACAACAGGCACCATGGCAACCAACTCCATCAGTCTGTGTAGAACTTCCGCTTGACACAGTGGAGTAAGTAGAAAAGAATTCTCCAGGGTGGTAGACAGGATGGAACGCAAATCCTTACAGTCTCGTCTAGTGTGAAGAATCGGCATTGTTCCCATGTGACCGATTATAAGGGAGGATAAAATGGCCAAGTTTTTATCTGTTTGAGCTAACTCCTGATTTGCTTCCCAGTTGACCATTGTATTTTCCCCTACCAGTATTTTTAAATGATCATCACCCAACCCAGGATCCAAGGCAAGCTGATAAACACAGTCTTTCAACACGAGAATATGGAGTCTTGCATAGGGCTGGTGAAGTCTTGAGGTTTCTTTGGCCCAAAGTCCACCTATGAGCTCAAGGCGCTGAGAAAGAAGGTTGGGGCAGCATGCCTCCAGCTCGTGTAGGCATTCGCATGCTACACTTCTCAAGATGAGAAAACTGTCATTTAGCAAGTCAGAGGTGTCCTGCACTATCTGAAGGAGCAGATCCAGGACGTCCACACATAGATTTGTTTTGTTGCTCACACAAAAAGTACAGATGAGGACAGAAGTTAATGTGATGAGCAGGCAACAGCGAAATTGAACACATGTATCTGGACAGTGGGCAAAAACTGACAGCAGCTCCAGTACTGTCTCCTCACCAACAGAGACTGTGGGACATAGGAGGGCCGGTTGCTCACATAGTGGGGACAGCAGGTATACCTGAGGTAAATGATAAAAGAGAGGTCATTACATCACACCAACAGAATACATTCAGCTTAGGTATGCAATATGTGATTAATAGATCACGTAGCCATGTTACAGACAGCTGCACATAATGTGTTTAGGTTTACAGCAGCAGGATGGCCTAGTAGTCAGCACACCTGCCTCACAGTTCTGAGGTTTAATTTTTTTTCCCCTGAGTTATGTCACATTTGAAGATCTCAAAATTAAGAAAGGTGTGTACCTGCATGTGTGCATGTTGGGTGTGGCTGTAAGAACAAAGATTGCCGGCTGAATTTCATTATTACAAAAAGTTATTCACAAAGACGAATAACTGTTATGAAGCCATCAAATCTCCCTGCTTGTCCGTCTCTGCTCTTTACTTTCTTTCTTCAAGAAGAAGAAGAAGAAGAAGCTGTTTTTGCAAGAAATGGGCAAGAATTTCAGTCTCTCGATGTGCAACACTAATAGAGACATACTCCAAGCGACCTGCAGCTGTAATTTCAGGAAAAGGTGGTGCTACAAAGTATTAATGCATGGGGGCCGAATAATATTGCACGTCCCACTTTTCAGGCTTTTATTTGTTAAAAAAATAAATATCCAATAAATTTCAGTCCACTTCACAATTTTGTCCCACTTGTTGTTGATTCCTGACAAAAAAAAAAATTGTAATTTTATATCCTCTCGGCGCCATGGTGGGTCAGCTTGTAAAGCGGCCTCACAGTTCTGAGGACCCAGGTTCGATCCCGGCCCCGCCTGTGTGGAGTTTGCATGTTCTCCCCGTGCCTACGTGGGTTTTCTCCGGGCACTCTGGTTTCCTCCCACAGCCCAAAAACATGCAATGTTTCTTTATTAATTGGACACTCTAAATTGCCACTAGATGTGATTGTGAGTGCGACTGTTTGTGAGTGTGGCTGTTTATCTCCTTTGCCCTGCGATTGGCTGGCAACCAGTTCAGGGTGTACCCTGCCTCCTGCCCGTTGACAGCTAGGACAGGCTTCAGCACTCCCCGTGAGGATACGCGGCAAAAGAAAATGGATGGATGGATATCTTTATGTTTGAAGCCTGAAATGTAGCGAAAGGCTGAAAAGTTCAAGGGGGCCAAATCCTTTCACAAAGTACTGTATATATCCTGTTCCGTGAGAAAAATGCTTACTCTAAACCGGTCCGCAGTGCAAAGGAGGTTGGGGAACAGTGCTCTAAAGAGGCCATCCCATTGCTCAGTGTAGCTGCATATTTCATCTTGTAATCTGCAGAATATGAATTTCTCTTCAATGCCATTTTTGTTCAGTCCTTCTCAGTTTTTATAAGTTACTGCTAATGTTAAAATGATGAATTTCAGGAACAAAAATAGAGATAGATACACAGGCCTAGAGGGACCTCATGGAGTTGTCAGTGTGAATATAATAGAAAAGCAGGTCAGTGGATGGATGGATAGACATTTTAATAATTTAACATAAAAGTCGCACCCCTGGCCTATGAAAAAAAAAATGTGACCTATAGTCCGAGAAATACGGTAAATGCTTTGTTTTTCTCAAAAATTGACTTCTCGTCAAAAAATGGCCCCTTACTTCAAACTTACTTCATTCTGTTCAGTACCTTTCTAACTTCTCCCTTACTAATCAAAGCCAGTTGCCAGTCATTCAAGCATGCCTCTTCTACGCTACCTTCTCTCCCATTTTCTTCATTCATTAAATTCTCAAAGTAATCTTTCCATCTACTTAGTACACTACTGGCACCAGTCAACACATCGCTATCCTTAATCACCTTTACTTGCTGCACATCCTTCCCATCTCTGTCCCTCTGTCTGGCCAACCTGTCCTGTTGTCCTTCTTTTGTATCCAACCTGGAGTACATGTCGTAATATGTCACTTGTTTAGCTTTCGCCACCTCTACCTTTGCCCTACAACACATCTCAATGTATTCCTCAGTGTCACTTCTTTTTCGCGAATCTCTTACCTTGGATGACTTCTTGTATTTTGGGCTTCCACCACCAAGTCTCCTTCTCCCGTTTCCTCACAGAAGACACCTTAAGTACTCTCCTGCCTGCCTCTCTGAATACCTTGGCAGTAGTATTCCAGTCTTCTGGGAGATCTTCCTGTCCATCTAGAACCCGTCTCACTTCTTTCCGGAAGGCCATATAACATTCTTCCTTTCTCAACTTTCACCACCTGATTCTCTGCTCTACCTTTTCTTTCTTAGTCTTCCTACCCACTCCCAGAGTCATCCTACATACCACCTGTCGAGCAACACTCTCCCCCACGACTACTTACAGTCAGTAACCTACTTCAGATTACACCGTCTGCACAAAATATAATCCACTTGCATGCTTTTACCTCCGCTCTTGTCGGTCATTTCCACCGTCTTCTGGAAATAAGTGTTCACCACTGCTAATTCTATCCTTTTTGCAAAGTCCACCACCATCTGACCCTCAAAGTTCCTTTGCTGAATGCCGTACCCATCCTTCTTCATTGCCCATTTCCTTCGCCCACATGTCCATTGAAATCTGCACCAATCACAACCAACCTCTCTCTCTCTCTCTCTCTCTCTCTCTCTCTCCCCCCCCCCCGAGGTCACATCCTACCTTTGAGGCATAGCCGCTAATCACATTATACACAATACCGTCAATTTCAAATTTCAGCCTCATCACTCGATCTGATACCCTTTTCACCTACAAGACATTCTTAGCCATTTCTTCTTTTAAAATAACCCCTACTCAATTTTTCTTCCCATCTATTCCATGATAAAATAATTTAAACCCTGCACCTAAACTTCTAGCCTTACTCCTTTTCCACTTGATGTCTTGGATGCACAATATATCAACCTTTCTCCTAATCATCATGTCAACTAACTCGAGCTTTTCCTGTCATAGTCCCAACATTCGAAGTCCCTAAATACAGCTGTAGGGTTTGTGCATTCCTCTTCTTCTTCTTCTTCCAACTAAGCAGTTTTCCTCCTTTTTTAAGTCTTCGACCTACATTATCTGAATTTCTACCTACGCCTTGTAGATTAACATTTCCGGGTGTGGGTGTAGGAAGCCCGGGCTATGACCTAACTGTTGTACAATTCATATGATGTACGCTCATATAGGTATGGCACAGTTTTACGCCAGATGCCCTTCCTGACACAACCCTCTGCGTTTATCCCGGCCGACAGGTAGCACAATAATGTGCTGCCCAACGGGCTGCAGATAATCAAAAAGAAGCAATGAAATAAAGTCAGCACAAAAGATACACAATTTACATACTACCTATTCTATGTTAAAGTTAAGGTCAAACGAAAGCAATCCCAATAAACACAGTCAGCACATAAGGTATACAAATCACATACTACCTGTGTTAAAAATAGAAAGGATTTGGCGATTTAAAGGATACGTGGAAGGAGGGGATTCAAACCACAATGGCCCTCACTAGTAGTTCAAGGTTGAGTCAACGATTTATGTTTGGTGCTCTTGTATACTCTACGCAGGCAAAACGGTAGCGCGCTAGGCTATCTTGGGCTGAGCAGCTTCAATGCGAACGACACGGCAACAATTTGGGGACCAAGATGAGACTTGTTCAATTTCCTAAATCCTCATGGCCCTCGTCGTATAAGTTCGATGTTTCTTCAACATCCACAAATTGATTACAAATGCGTCTTGTTGTGAGCAAGTTAAGCAAAGGAATACTTGGCTGATAAGCAAAGTTAAGTTGTTGGTTCCACTCGCCCAACTTCTTATTGGTACTCCCCTTGTTGTTTACAAAACATATGTTTTGCAGGACGTGTAGATACGAGCGTTGGATGTTTTCCTCATCAGTAAATATTGAAAAGATGTTTTTGTTGTTAGGGGTCCCAGCTAGGCTAGGCTAACGTAGGCCGAGCTGCTTCGACGCGAACGATATGACTAAGGTTCCACAGGTTGTGGTTTTAGAAAGATGGAGACATCCACTGGAAAGGAGAGGAATGAAGATTAGCCGAAGTAAAACAGAGTATATGTGCGTGAATGAGAAAGGTGGAGGGGGAAGTGTGAGGCTACAGAGAGAAGAGATAGCGAGGGTGGAGGACTTCAGATATTTAGGGTCAACAATCCAGAGCAACCGTGAGTGTGGTAAGGAAGTGAAGAAATGGGTACAAGCAGGTTGGAACAGCTGGCGGAAGGTGTCTGGTGTGTTATGATAGAAGAGTCTCTGCTAGGATGAAGAGCAAAGTTTACAAAACAGTGGTGAGGCCGACCATGATGTACGGATTAGAGACGGTGGCACTGAAGAAACAACATGAAGCAGAACTCGAGGTAGCAGAAATGAAGATGTTGAGGTTCTCGCTCGGAGTGAGCAGGTTGGATAGGATTAAAAATGAGCTCATTAGAGGGACAGCCAAAGTTGGATGTTTTGGAGACAAGATTCGAGAGCAGACTTCGATGGTTTGGACATGTTCAGAGGCGAGAGAGTGAGTATATTGGTGGAAGGGTGCTGAGGATGGAGCTGCCAGGCAAAAGAGCGAGAAGAAGACCAAAGAGAAGGTTTATGGATGTTGTGAGAGAAGGCATGAGGGCAGTTGGGGTTAGAGAGGAAGATGCAGAAGATAGACTAAGATGGAAAAAGATGACACGCTGTGGCGACTTCTAACGGGACAAGCCGAAAGGAGAAGAAAAAGAAGCACAGATGGTGGTTTTAGTCCACCGAAGTCGTCGCCAAGAGGGTCCCACGTCCAGTATTCACATCATTCGGTCCAAAATCTGGAGGACTTTTGGGGCTAATCTTTTCCTTTCGGTTTGTCCCGTCAGGGGTCACCACAGCGTGTGTGTCATCTTTTTCCATCTGAGCCTATCTTGTGCATCTTCCTCTCTAACACTCACTGTCCTCAGGTCTTCCTTTGCAACATCCATCAACCTTCATTTTGGTCTTCCTCTTTTCCCTGGCAGTTCCATCCTCATCATCTTTCTCCCAATATACTTACTATCTCACCTCTGGACATGTCCAAAAGTTCAAAGTCTGCTCTCTCCCAAAACATCTAACTTTGGCCCTCCCTCTAATGAGCTCATTTCTAATCCTATCTGACTTCAACCCCGACCTGAACCTCAACATCTTAATTTCTGCCACCTCCAGCTCTGCTTCCCATTGTCTACTCGGTGCCACCATCTCTAAACCCATACATCATGGCTGGCCTCACCACTGTTTTATAAACTTTCCCCTTAATTCTAGAAGAGACTCTACTGTCACAAACACACCAGACACCTTCCACCAGCTGCTCCTACCTGCTTGTACCAGGTTCTTCACTTCCTTACCACATTCACCATTGCTCTGGATTGTTGAGCCCAAGTATTTGAAGTAACCCACCCTCATAATCTCTTCTCCCTGCAGCCTCTCACTTCACCCTGTCATTCAGTTTTACTTCAGCTAAACTTCATTCCCCTCCTTTCCAGTGCATGCCTCCATCTTTCTAATTGTTCCTCCACCTGCTTCCTGCTTTCACTGCAGATCACAATGTCATCTGAAACTTAATGGTCCAAGGGGATTCCAGTCTAACCTCATCTGTCAGGCTATGCAATTCCACTGCAAAGAGGAAGGGGCTCAGAGCTGATCCCTGATGCAGTCCCACCTCTACCTTAAATTCCTCTGTCACAGCTACGGCACATCGCACCACTGTTATATGTTAAAAAGTGATTGCTGTTATGCTTCTAAAAAAAACAGAGCACTCGACGCTTACATGTTAACAAGCTATAGACACTCCCTATCTCCCTATCATAAATAGCCAACAGAGGTGACATAAGGCCCAAGTGTGTTTTCAAATCCACATTAAAAATTATTCTTTTGTCTCGTGGGTTTTAGAAAATGTCCACTTTACAGTGATTTTTCTTGCATTAAAGCGGATTTAATTGTACTCTCTCAAATGTTTATGTACTTGAATGCTCTTAAACATGTAAACCACATTGAGTTACCTTGTGTATGAAATGCCTAAATGCAGCCCTATGGGGGCACAAACCAGTGCAATCTGTAGGCCGGTCCCAAGCCCGGATAAATGCAGAGGGTTGCGTCAGGAAGGGCATCCGGCGTAAAAACTGTGCCAAACAAATATGAGCGTTCATCTAAAGAATCCCATACCGGATCGGTCGTGGCCCGGGTTAACAACGCCCGCCCCCGGCACTGCTAACCTGCAGGGCGTCGGTGGAAATTCAGCTACTGTGGGTCGAAGACAAAGAAGAGGAGGAAACCGGATCCAGCGTAAGAAGAAAAAGAGGAATGCACAGAGCCTACAACTGAGTGTATGGACTTTGAATGTTGGGACTATGACAGGAAAAGCTCAGGAGTTGGTTGACATGATGATGAGGAGAAAGGTTGATATTCTGTGCATCCAAGAGAGGAGGTGGAAAGGTAGTAAGGCTAGAAGTTTGGGAGCAGGGTTTAAATTATTCTACCACGGAGTAGATGGGAAGAGAAATGGAGTAGGGGTTATTTTAAAGGAAGAGCTGGCTAAGAATGTCTTGGAGGTGAAAAGAGTATCAGATCGAGTGAAGAGACTAAAATTTGAAATTGAGGGTGTTATGTATAATGTAGTTAGCGGCTATGCACCACAGGTAGGATGTGACCTAGAGTTGAAAGAGAAATTCTGGAAGGAACTAGATGAAGTAGTTCTGAGCATCCCAGACAGCGAGAGAGTTGTGATTGGTGCAGATTGTAATGGACATATTGGTAAAGGAAACAGGGGTGATGAAGAAGTGATGGGTAAGTACGGCATCCAGGAAAGGAACTTTGAAGGGCAGATGGTGGTGGACTTTGCAAAAAGGATGGAGATGGCTGTAGTGAACACTTATTTCCAGAAGAGGGAGGAACATATAGTGACCTACAAGAGCGGAGGTAGAACCACACAGGTAGATTATATTTTGTGCAGACGATGTAATCTGAAGGTTACTGACTGTAAAGTAGTGGTAGAGGAGAGTGTAGCTCGACAGCAAATGATGGTAGTATGTAGGATGATTCTGGTGGTGGGTAGGAGGATTAAGAAGACAAAGGTAGAGCAGAGAACCATGTGGTGGAAGCTGAGAAAGGAAGAATGTTGTGCGGCCTTCCGGAAAGAGGTGAGACAGGCTCTCGATGGACAACCGAAGCTCCCGGAAGGCTGGACGATGACAGCCAAGGTGATCAGAGAGACAGGCAGGAGAGTACTTGGTGTGTCATCTGGTAGGAAAGGGGAGAAGGAGACTTGGTTGTGGAACCCCAAAATACAGGGAGTCATACAAGGAAAGAGATTAGCGAAGAAGAAGTGGGATACTGAGAGGACTGAGGAGAGGCGAAAGGAGTACATTGAGATGCGACGTAGGGCAAAGGTAGCGGTGGCAAAGGCTAAACAAGAGTCATATGAAGACATGTACACCAGGTTGGACACGAAAGAAGGAGAAAAGGATCTCTACAGATTGGCCAGACAGAGGGATAGAGATGGGAAGGATGTGCAGAAGGTTAGGGTGATTAAGGATAGAGATGGAAATGTGTGACTGGTGCCGGTAGTGTGCTAAATAGATGGAAAGAATACTTTGAGAAGTTGATGAATGAAGAAAATGAGAGAGAAGGAAGAGTTGAAGAGGCAAGAGTGAAGGACCAGGAAGTGGAAATGATTACTAAGGGGGAAGTCAGAAAGGCACTACAAAGGATGAAAAATGGAAAGGCAGTTGGTCCTGATGACATATCGGTAGAGGTATGGAAGCAATTTGGAGAGATGGCTGTGGAGTTTCTGACCAACTTATTCAACAGAATACTAGCGGGCGAAAAGATGCCTGAAGAATGGAGGAAAAGTGTTCTAGTTCCCATTTTTAAGAGCAAAGGGGATGTTCAGAGCTGTGGGAACTATAGAGGAATAAAGTTGATGAGCCACACAATGAAGTTATGGGAAAGAGTAGTGGAGGCTCGAATCAGGACAGAAGTAAGTATCTGCGAGCAACAGTATGGTTTCATGCCCAGAAAGAGTACCACAGATGCATTATTTGCCTTGAGGATGCTCGTGGAAAAGTACAGAGAAGGTCAGAAGGAGCTACATTGTGTCTTTGTGGATCTAGAGAAGCCTATAACAGAGTACCAAGAGAGGAACTGTGGTACTGCATGCCTAAGTCTGGTGTGGCAGAGAAGTATGTTAAAATAGTACAGGACATGTATGATGGCAGCAGAACAATGGTGAGGTGTGCCTTAGGTGTGACAGAGGAATTTAAGGTGGAGGTGGGACTGCATCAGGGATCAGCTCTGAGCCCCTTCCTGTTTGCAGTGGTAATGGATAGGCTGACAGATGAGGTTAGACTGGAATCCCCTTGGACCATGATGTTCGCAGATGATATTGTGATATGCAGTGAAAGCAGGGAGCATGCAGAGGAACAATTAGAAAGATGGAGACATGCACTGGAAAGGAGAGGAATGAAGATTAGCCGAAGTAAAACAGAATATATGTGCGTGAATGAGAAAAGTGGAGGGGGAAGAGTGAGGCTACAGGGAGAAGAGATAGCGAGGGTGGAGGACTTCAAATAATTGGGGTCAACAATACAGAGCAATGGAGAGTGTGGTCAAGAAGTGAAGAAACGGGTCCAAGCAGGTTGGAACAGCTGGCGAAAGGTGTCTGAGGTGTTATGTGACAGAAGAGTGTCTGCTAGGATGAAGGGCAAAGTTTACAAAACAGTGGTGAGGCCGGCCATGATGTACGGATTAGAGACAGTGGCACTGAAGAAACAACAGGAAGCTGAACTGGAGGTGGCAGAAATGAAGATGTTGAGGTTCTCGCTCGGAGTGACCAGGTTGGATAGGATTAGAAATGAGCTCATTAGAGGGACAGCCAAAGTTGGATGTTTTGGAGACAAGATTCGAGAGAGCAGACTTCGATGGTTTGGTTCAGAGGCGAGAGAGTGAGTATATTGGTAGAAGGATGCTGAGGATGGAGCTCGCAGGCAAAAGAGCGAGAGGAAGACCAAAGAGAAGGTTTATGGATGTGGTGAGGGAAGACATGAGGGCAGTTGGGGTTAGAGAGGAAGATGCAGGAGATAGGCTAAGATGGCAAAAGATGACACGCTGTGGCGACCTCAAACGGGACAAGCCGAAAGGAAAAGAAGTGTATGAAATGCCTAATAGAAATCTTGGAATGCAAATGGGGTATGTCCAAACTTAATAAAAAATGCGATCTTATTTTCTGAGTACGGCGTAGGCCCATCTAATGGTTTGTTTATATCCGGAATATCAAATGCTAAAACGAAATTTTGGGACTTCCCTAAAGTGATTACACGGCGTAGGCCCATCTAATGGTTTGTTTATATCCGGAATATCAAATGCTAAAACGAAATTTTGGGACTTCCCTAAAGTGATTACACGTACATATCCTTACGTTATTTTATATGGCGCGTACATTAACACCAAAAGGAATATCTACAAATATTCATCATTGCTTGACAGCTTCAAATGTAATTATAGTACCAAGTTCTATTTCAAATTCATTTACACCCTATTGATGGAAGATTTTAGATTAATCTAGATGAGGTAGGCTCCACAGCACTCCCATGACCCCCGTGAGGATAAGCGGCTAAGAAAATGGATGGATGGATAGATCAGGGCGGGGGGTCAAATTGCTAACTCATTTTGTAATGAATTGTACACTTAGTATATGTTAAAGATTTCTGTTGGTAGCTACAAATGTTTAAATTTATTGACAGGTCTTACAGACTGGCAACATATCATCAGTTTACCTATTGGATACATGGAAAGCTTGGACCAAAGAAAAGAATACAAATACCATCTTGTGTGGTGAATAGCATTAAAAAAAGGTTCCCTCAAGAAGATGGTGTTTACAAAGAATATCACAAAGACATAATTTGATAATGTATTATCATGAAGACTAATAACATGTTAGTTTTTTTCTGCTTGGATTTGTGACAAACGTAAACTGTGTGCATGAGCAAACAGAGCTACACCCATACACATTTATTTACAATGAACCAACTTTTACTTATATGCAATTCATGTCCAAGCGATATTGGTTTTGTAGCACATGCATGAATACTTTGCTGGTTTGGTGCAAAACAAGTACACGGGCAACATAAATACATTTGTATTATGGGCCACCATTCAACACTTAAACCACATTACTATGTCAGATATAATTTGACACAGTATCTGGACTACATTTTTTCATTTCAAAATTTTAGATTGTTCATGGATGAAAAAAAAAAAAAAAAAGCAGAATAAAGTCTGTGTTGGAACAACCCCAAGCTGTCACAACCACATTATTGTGTTACAAGAAAGAAAAGAAAACTAGAAGCTAATTCTGTTATTTACTGTTGGTTTTTTTTGTCAGTGAACTGGGACAAATGTTTTTGCACAACAAGATCCTTTTCTGGTCGCTCCATTGATGCAATGTTCTGCGGGACATTCTGAGGCAGACAGATGTTTTCAACTTCAAGCTCACCATTCCTCAGGTGAACAACTTGTTCCATCAGTCTATGGCGCCATTCATCTGTGTTTGTGTCAGCCTCAGACTGTTTATCACAAACTTGCAGATCTTCAGCCCAAGGAAGCTCATTAGGACCAACTATTTTGTTCGCAGAACGGGGTACGGCCCTTACTCCTATCCTGACCAAGGATGCTGTACAAGAGATAGACCTCACTGATCTAGTTTGCTTCACCTGAGAGAGGGAAAAAAAAAAAAAAAAAAAAAAAAAAAAATTATATGTGTGTGTGTGTATGCTTACATTACAAACTTTCCAGAACCAAGTGAAAAGTTCACTTAGAACAACTGATCATAAATTAGTCAAAATTGATTGAAGAATAAGAAAAACAATCTGTGACAAAGTCAAGGAAATTTAAAGGCATGTCTATACACATAACTTGACTGCACACTTTTATGGTATATTGGCATACGACCCTGTGATGCCTTGACAAATGTGACTACATGATACGTTTGTTTTGCCACTGAACGGGTTGTTGGCTGTCACATACAGCGACACTAACACTTGCCATTCGGAGCTGATGTATTCTGAAAAATTAATTGCAACTGATACAGGTATACATAAACTGCACTGGGTAACAATGTCTGGAGAAAATTATTGGAAAAGATAATGTGAACTCTGTATAATTAAATTTATTAACGGATACAACCTTCACCAGAATATTGTGATATGAATGATGACTCAAAAGTAGTCTCTTAGTCAAATGGGCATGTTGAGAATGCACAGGCCCCTTCAGATTTCTTTGTCTGTTTCTGGGATTCATCAATAAGCTGCAGGATAATAAAATAACGTATCAATTCATCAATATTTGGTAGCTAACGTAAAAAAATGAATAAACCAGAAGCAATATTTCCGATTAATTTAAAATACACATTCCAATAAACAAATTTGTATCACAACACAATAGGCAAAAGACTTGAACTTGTATCATGAAAAGTAGCTGTAAAGTAAAGCTGCATTGGATCAGGACATTGGGTGAATTAATAAACTAATTCTTATATTAGGTGTCTTTCAAACAATAAAATTAGTAAGAATAAAATGAAAATTAAATTAAAAAATAAAATAACCCCAAATTGAATGTTGTCTGTCTTAAGTCAATTCAGTCCATTCTTTTGGAATTATAATTATTTTTCATATCATTTGTATTAGAAAGAGTAATCATCTGAGACTAAGAATTTATTTGGAAGGCAGACCGAAACAATCAACAGTGTTGGTATAACAGCCATCATAAAGTATCTTGTTGCTTTGCGACACTTGAGGCTATAGCTAGGCGGCTAATAACCAGTAATGGTGATTTTAGCTTCTATTATCGCCCACATAAATCACGCATAAAAACAACTCCGTAATTCCTCGAAAATAATGCGCATTTTTTTCCAAAAATATTTTCAAACAGTCAATAGAGTACATTATATTTAGGTATTGATGGAAAAATACGATCACATTGTATGGTCACATACATGTACATAGAGTGGTTAAAAAAAAAAGGTACACATACAAATTTCGATATGATATTCGATGTCTTATGTTACACATTTATATATATATTACGGTAATGTGCGCCACCAACCTGAACTCTGACCTACCTTGCATTTTACGATCGTTAGCGTAGCATATTTATTGCTACTGCACCAAACATCAGAAACAACTGCCCGTGAGTTTGTTTTAACTTAAAGACGAAAAAAATGACAATGGCTAGTTGTGCAGCCGCTTTTAAAAGAAATGTGTCATCACTCCGGATGACTACCAAACCGGAACCAAAACAACGTGAGCTGAAACTACGTAGTACGATCGTATGATCATTTAAAAAAATAGCACACAACTGAAATGCTCTCGTTTTTAAAGTGCCCATTACGCTGATTTCTACGTAGTTTGAGCTCTCGTTTTGATAGCAATCTGACGCTATGAAGATTGTAGCAGAACGGGGACAAGAGGCTGCGCTATTAGCACGGTGGACCTTCCCCTGAAAGCGCTGACAGTAATGAGGAATAAAGGGAACCAAGACTCTTGGGATTCAAAAAATGTTTCCTCACAAATGCCATGGAAGGCACAGAGGATGACATGCTGTCAAGAAGATGGGATTACTGTTCATGAATGCAGGAGGCATCAGAACTGGACCAGGTCATAAATGATGAGTTTGACAGTGATGCACAAAGGTAGTTACAATGGCTATTTTTCAGATTGGAGAGGAGTCAGATGCTTCTTTTGAATTCTTAGCCAAGAATGTGTAATGTAAACTTCACTATGAAAAAGTGTTTTATGCACAAATGCACAAATGTTTTATGCACAAATATGTTATGGGAAAAAAAATTCAAATTAAACAGTGTAAAATAGTTTATTTAAGACTGTACTATGTGTTATCAACAGTATTAATAAAATGGTATGCCATCGTTGAGCATTTATTTTAGTTGGTTGAAGGATTCTGTTCTAACAATTGCATGGACCAGGACAAGCCTGTCCTGTGGCCTGTCCTAAGATATATATTACCACTGCATCAGTACATGCAGAAACAGTGAAACGAGGCCTGCTGAATGGGCTGAAAGGCCACTCACTGAGAATGAGGCCGTTACTCCTAAAGAAAAATCAAAAAGATAGATTACAGTTGGCAAAAAGACACCAAGACAAAGATCTTAACTTCTGGAGACATGTCCTGTGGTCTGATGGAACTAAAGTGGAGCTGTTTACCCATAATGACCAACGTTATATCTGGAAGAAAAAGAAGCTTGAAAACCAGAGAACACCATAGGAACAGTGAAAGACGGATGTGACAGCATCATGTTGTGGGGCTGGTTTTAGAAATTAAAGATATTCAGATAAGAGCAATGTTCCCTTTAAGTTGCGCAACTGCGCAAATCGTCACACACACTCCGTGCAGATGAAAACAGATCCAGCGCAGTGAACTACAGCCTGATTTTTTTTTTCTTTTTTTAACACGGCAGCACACTGCCTCTCACAACGGGCTGCTGCTCGGCCACACTGGGCCACAGACTCTACTTCCTAGTTTACCTGACACCGCCTCCTGTGCACTTAAAGGGGTGCACTCATAATCACAAATAGTGACCACCTCCAGTTAGTTAGTTAGTTAGAAACACAGTCTGGCAACGTAGAGCAAAGGGAGTTAGACGTGCTGATGTTTACTCTCGATAATAATGGTAAAAGTTTGGGGGGGGGGGATCAATGAAGTGTGAATAATGGAAGAAAAAGTGGTGAAACTGGATGAAAGAAAGAAACAAAGAAAGAAAGATCTGGTCTGAAGCCAAAGTAAAAAGTAAAGGATGACATGGTGTGTAATGTTAAAATTCCACACTGGCACAGCCTAATCGAGGATGAAAGAACAAATGATACAGTGCCCAAAAAGCTAATTCTGTATTTTAAATCTAGGAGGCAACATAACATTAATCCTAAAACTGTTTGGGAGCATCATTCAGCTTTTAACATGCATTGCTTAAGTTATTCTGCAAGCAATAATTCAGTTTTACACCAATAAAAACAGACGGGGATATCATTGTGGGTTGACAATAAAAATAAATGAGACAAAGTTGGAAGGGTCATTTCAAATTTATAGTTCATAGTTGGCTTGCTTTGTATTTTTTTGTTTTTTGACATTTTCCAGTATAAGTTTGCAAAAACAAAATTGTTCTTATGTATGAATGTAATGTAATGTGAACCTTTTAAGCCATGTAAACCATGTAACTTCAATGAATGACACTGATATACCACAGTGTATAAGTCTGATGTTGCTCACAGTGGTCAAAGGGAGCGCTCATAGCCTTAGTGTGTTTGCTCAGATGTAAAAAATGAGAGGGGGAACATTGGATAAGATGTCTTGCGATATTAAGGCAACATCTCAAGAAATCAACCAAGAAGCTAAAACTTGGGCACAAATGGATCTTCAAATGGATAATGGCCCTAAGCATACTGCCATGTGAGTACGGTTTTAAATGGTTAAAAAAATAATTAAAGGGTCACCGACACCTAAAACATAATTTTTAGTATATTGCGAACCAAAAACAAACAAGCAAATAAATAAAATAGATAAATCAGCCGGAATGGTCCCATCTGTTTGTTCATAGCACGTCAGAATGTTTCCATATATGATTTTTTTCATCTCCTGCCATGAAAATTCTCTCGAGGCATTTGTGTTGAAGAACCTTGAAGTGACTTTTTTGCAAACAGCTACAGTGGCGGGTTTTAGTGTTTATACCCGTTTTACCGAGAAATAAGCTGTTTTTTTCTCGCATGTTAACCGAAAGGCCAGCTCGTTGCATTGCTGGATGGGAGGATGGATTCACTTTAACACGTTTCCAAAAGACCCAGTTCGTCGTGAAAAATGGGGGTCTAATTGGTCTCACAGTTTATAGCATGTTACGTGTGAATTTAGAATAAATCCCCTTGGGTCAAACCAGCAGAATATAACAAAACACTTGTATTGCGGTTAAAACAATTTCATCACACACACAATACAATATAAGAAAAAACAATAACAAAATAGAAGTACAAAGACAGTTAAGTAGCGTGTAACACGAGCTAACTAGCTAAACGATGTATAGTCACCAAACTCGAACAAATGTTATTTCCAATGAATGTTCCAGGAAGGCAGTGTGGCCGTTAGGCTAACGGCGGCCCACCAACGCGGAGGTGGGTTGGCAGGGAGGTGGGTGGCCGCGTGTGGGGAGGAGAAAGGAGCGCTACAACCCACCGGCCACCTGTGTCCGGGCACCCCTGACGTACTTACTTCGCCTGGCATGGGTCCTCCTGAGTATGCTACATACACAAGACATGTAAAAGGGTTAGGAAATCAAACAGTTATGGGCCAGTTATTTTTAATATTTAATCGGGTTCCTCGTTCTCCTCGTCTGTCTGTCAGGGAGTCTGTTGTCATTTAGAAGTGATCTGCATATCGTCTAATATGACTCAAAACAATAGGGTATTATGGCCCTGGTCACTTCACTTGCTTCTGAGATGTTCTCTTCTTCACAAAGAGCTTCCGTCTCAGAAGGGGTGTCAGAAAAATCCAAAAATCTCTTGTTCATCTGCCATAGCAACTGGCGTAGCGTGTTTTCTATGGAGACTGTCCCAGTGTGACATCTGCAAATGTCGCAGGAAACATGGCCGCCACAGGGATGTCGTGTGACACTTTCGCAACTTTGCGCTTTAATAAAACGCCCTCCGCTCACTTTTTTCAACTCGTATTATCATCAACGTGATTAATATATGGAGTTTTGATAACAATACCAATTTTAAATTGTATAATTTGGTGTCAGTTGCTCTTTAAGGATAAGGTCAATGTCTTGGAGTAAACATACTGATTTGAATCCTATAAAAAAATGTTGGCAGATCTGAAAAGGTGTACCAGTTCTGTTAGGAGGAATGGGCCAGAATTCCAGCAGAGTACTGTTAGAAGCTTGTGGAAGGTTACCAAAGACATTTGACCCAAGTCGTGCAGTTAAAAGGCATTGCTACTTGATACTCTGGAAATGCATGTAAACTTTTGACCTCAAAGCAAATCTAAAATTCATTATTGCAGCATTTAACTTCATCCATTATCTGAGCTGATTATCCTCACAAGGGTCACGGGAGAGCTGGAGCGTTTCCCAGCTATCATCGGGCAGAAGGCGGACTACACCCTAAACTGGTTGCCAGCCAACTGCAGGAAACTGAGACAAACAACAGTCGCACATACAATCACACCTAAAGGGCATTTAGTCTCTAATCGATGCATGTTTTTGGGATGTGGGAGGAAACCCACAAAGCCATGGGGAGCTCTACACAGGCAGGGAAGGGATTTGAATCTAGGCTATTTACATTTAAAATGTGCTTCTACTTACGAAAAATTCTGAAGTTCGTTATGAAACGACTTCCGGAACAAATTAATTTCGGAAGTTGAGGGACCACTGTATACAGTATATATCCACTCAACCATTTTCTGAGCCGCTTATCCTCAAGAATTGCAGGAATGCTGGAGCCTATCCCAGCTACCATCAGGCAGGAAGCGGGGGTACACACTGAACTGGTTGCCAGCTAAAAAGAGACCAACAGTTGCACTCACAATCAAATGTTTGATTTTCATGGTCTGATTTTAAAAAAAATTGAAGTTATTTCGAGTATCTTTTTTTCAGTGAGTATATTCTTAGTCAACACTTGGATGACTTTAGCTTTACTTGAGTGATATTCTAAAGTAACAGTACTCTTATTAGCGTGCAATATTTGGCTACTCTACCCACCTCTGCTAATATAGTGGCATATTGAGACCATCACAGTGCCCAAAGAGCTTTCCAAAGTCTCACATTCACCCAGCAATGAGCACGTGCGGCCATGCACTGCATGTTCAGCGTCTTGCCCAAGGACACTTCAACATGTGAACAGCTGGAGCCTGGATTTGACTCAACTACCCTCGGTCACTGGATGACCCACTCTACTCATTGCCGCATTATACCCAACTAATGTATGTTGGCGGGGTTTTTTTTTGTTTGTTTGTCTTTTAGCTTTATTGGTCCATGTCGCCCCTCCTCAACCAGTCGCCTTATCGTGATGGAAGGGTTTGTGTGTCCCGATGATCCTAGGAGCCAAGTTGCCTGGGGCTTCATAACCCTGGTAGGGTCACACATGGAAAAAAAGGTCCTAGGCGAGGGACCAGACAAACAACGACTCCAAAACCCCTATGACGAGTACAAAAATTAGACCTTGGTTTCCCTTGCCCGGACGCAGGTCCACGGGCCCGCCTTTGGCACCAGGCCTGGAGGTAGGTCTCGAAGGAGAGTGCCTGGTGGCTGAGCCTGCACAGCCCGAAAGGGGAGCATGAGTCCCCTTTCCCATGGGCTCACCACCTGTGAGAGGGGCCATAGGGGTCAGGGCCGATGTGAGCTGGGCGGTGAGCAAAGGAGAGGACCTTGGTGATCCGATCCCCGGCTACAGAAATTAGCTCTAGGGACATGGAATGTCACCTGTTTGGCAGGGAAAGAGCCCGAGTTGGTGCGTGAGTTTGAGAAGTTCCGACTAGATATCGTCGGACTCGCCTCTACGCACCACTTGGGCTCTGGCACCACTCTTCTTAAGAGGGGTTGGACTCTGTTCCACTCTGGAGTTGCCCACGGTGAGAGACGCCGAGCAGGTGTGGGTATTCTTATTGACCCCCAGCTCAGGGCCTGTATGTAGGGGTTTACCCCGGTGGATGAGAGGATAGCCTCCCTGCGCCTTCAGGTAGGGGTAAGGGGGACTGTTGTTTGTGCACCAAACAGCAGTTCAGAGTAAAGGAAATGAAATGTATAAAAGTTAACAAGGCGATGTATTTGCAATACTGCTTAATGTGTGAAAGTCTGTGGATGAAAAGTTGCAGTGTGAGAATGTGGCAAGAAAGTGATTACAGCAGATAGCGTGCTAGAACGTAATGTTCTCGACGTTTGGTGATGACCACAATCAGCAGACGCGACGCTTGACCCAGACCTAGAGGGAGACGGGAGCAACAAAACATCAACAACCGCAGGCGGGAGGAGTCGGCCCACCATCCTGCGGACCAAAAAAGACCAATGAGAGAGCGCTAAGGATAACTGCAGGAGACACATAACCAACAGTGAATTAGTTGATTGTACTTTTAAATTGTCCTGGGGAACTCGGATGTGGAGTACGTCGGCTGGAGGGAACAGAGACGTACAGGGTTGTATTGAGAGGGACCCGAGACCCAGGTGTTTGTGGAAGGAATAAATCCACTCGCGTGTGAAAATGCCGGCTTCCTGGTCCTTTCTTTGCAGAACGAGCGCGCAAATTGTTGGATGAGTGGTGGTCGGGTAAGGTCACAATTTGGAGTCAGATGAGTAACGGACTTTTGTATTGATCTAAAAATAATATCAAACAAGAGTACCCAGCCTTTAATGGAGTCCTTAGAGGGAGTGCAAGAGCACGCCCCCTCAGGCAACTCCATCACTCTGCTGGAGGACTTCAATGCCCACGTGGGCAATGCCAGTGAGACCTGGAAGAGCGTGATTGGGAAGAATGCCCCCCCCCGCCCCCCCGATCAGAACCGGTGTGGTGTTCTCTTGCTGGACTTCTGTACTTATCACAGATTGTCCATAACAAACACCATGTTCAGGCCTAAGGGTGTCCACATGTCCACCTGGCACCAGGACATCCTAGGTCGCAGTTCAATGATCGGCTTTGTGGTCGTGTTATCGGACTTGGAACCCCATGTCTTGGAGACTCTGGTGAAGAGAGGGGCAGAGCTGTCAACTGATCACCACCTGGTGGTGAGTTGGCTCCGATGATGGGGTTAGTTAGTTTGATGCCAGTCGGACGTGGCGGACGCAAACGTATTGTGAGGGTCTGTTGGGAATGGCTGGCACATTTCCTTGTCAGAAAGAATTTCAATTCCTACCTCCGAAAGAACTTTGCTCACGTCCCAGAGGAGGCGGGGGACATTGAGTCCGAGTGGACGATGTTCTGCGCCTCCATTGCTGAGGCGGCCAACCGTAGCTGTGTTCGTAAGGTGGTCGGTGCCTGTTCTGGCGGCAACCCACGAACACATTGGTGGACACCAACAATGAGGGATGCTGTCAAGCTGAAGAAGGAGTCCTATCAGGCATTCTTGGCCTGTGGGATTCCAGAGGCATCCGATAGGTACCGCCTGGCCAAGCGGAATGCAGCTTCAATGGTCACTGAGGCAAAAACCCGAGAGTGGGAGGAGTTTGGTGAGGCCATGGAGAACGATTTCAAAAGCAGCTTCGAGGAAATTCCGGTCCACCGTCTGGTGTCTAAGGAGGGGGAAGGAGTACACCATCAACACTGTATAGTGGGGATGGGGCACTGCTGACCTCAACTCAGGATGTTGTGAGTCTGTGGGGAGAATACTTCGAAGACCTCGTCAATTCCACCAACACGCCTTCCGATGTGGAAGCTGAGTCTGGGTGCTCTGAGGCGGGCCCTTCAATCTCTGGGGTTGAGGTCACCGAGGTGGTTAAAAAGCTCCTTGGTGGCAGGGCCCCAGGGGTGCATGAGAGTCGCCCTCTTAGAGATAGGGTGGGAAGCTCAGCCATCTGGGAGGGGCTCTGTTAAGGAATTCATTACTATGTTACTTATTATGATAAAAGTATATCATTACTACTATAGTTGCTGTTAGAATTGTTCTATCATGCGTTTGTTTCTGTTAGTCTTAGTCTGAATTGTTCCCTTTGTGAGCTGCGTGCGTGTCTTGAAGTATGACCCAGTGACACCTGGGAGGCGATGCCCCCCTGCCGCCCTCAAGCTGATACTCCTGAACACTGGGAAGCAATGTCTCCAAAGCTGATACTCCTGAACACTGGGAAGCAATGTCTCCATCCTGACCTCAGCATGTTTCCCTTCTGGCCTTGAGCATACTCCTCAACACTGGGAGGAGATATCCCCTTTCTACCACAAGATGATATCCCCAAATGCCATAAACATGTCTTTAAACAATGCCCTGCTTTTTCTCTTGTGGCTTTATCATGACGCTCTTGCAGCCTTGAATAAACATGTACCTTAGTGTTTATGTGCTGGTGGTGAAGCCATTTGTGTCAGCATTTTCACTGTGTAAGAAAGCAATAAAAAAAAAAAAAAAAAAAGAGCAGACGGGCTACCACTTTGGCGGTCTGAGGGAGCGCACTCATGTATTGGGTCTCCCTGCTGTCCCCCGCGAGAAAGACAATCTTGGTTGGTTTGAGTTCACTCTCTACAGTCCTCAGGCTTGTCTTAGCTGTTTTTCTCAGGATATCTCTGACATTCTAAAACTCAGTGTCGAGCCGCTGGTCCTCCGCATTGATAGGAGCCAGATGAGGTGGCTGGGGCGAATAATGCATCTGTGGTACTCTTTCTAGGCATGAAACCATACTGGGTCTTGCAGATACTTACTTCTGTCCTGAGTCTAGCCTGCACCACTCTTTCCCATAACTTCATTGTATGGCTCATCATCTTTATTCCTCTATAGTTTCCACAGCTCTGAACATTGCCTTTGTTCTTAAAAATTGAGAGTAGCACACAATTTACTTTTTTCCTGAATGTTCACCAAAATGCCGTCTCGATGTATTGCTGGATTTTTCTAGAACATTCGGGAGGATGGATTCACTCTTTACATGTTTCCAAAAGACAACTCGTTGTGAAAAATCAATTGCACAGGTACAAAGGACAAGAGCTCGGTGTGTTCCAAATGACAGGTGTTTAGAGCGCCACTAAAAAAAAAAAAAAAAAAAAAAGTGAGGTTGGTCTAATTTGTCTCACAGTTTATAGCATGTGTGTGAATTTAGAAAAAAAAAAAATCACCTTGGTCAAACGAGCAAAATATAACAAAGCACTTGTATTGTGTTTAAGACAATGGATAGGTCATACCTCAGTACGCCCGCCGCCTGCATTGTTAATCTGCAAGGCGTAGGTAGAAATTCAGATAATGTAGGTCGAAGACAAAAAAAAGGAGGAAAGCGGCTTTGTCGGCAGAAGATCAATGCACAGACCCTACAACTGTGTGTAGGGACTTTGAATGTTGGAACTATGATAGGATATGATATTTCGGTTTCATCTTTTTTGAGCGATCCGCATGGCGGAGCTAGCATGGAAATTGAAAGGCTGTGGAATATGCTTTTATATTAATGAGAAATGATGCACGGACGTTACAAAACTCAGCACACACCCCAGCCAGGTTTTGGAGCCGCTGATCTTGAACTGTAAGCAGTTTTACTCGCCGCGTGAATTTGCTTCTTTAATTCTCGTGTTTACATTCTGCCTCAAGTTAGCGTGAACGCAGCACTGCTAACGCTTGCTGAGCAGGTACACGAGATTGAGAAAAATCACAGATTCAGTACTCATTATCCTAGGAGATTTTAACACTGCTTAACTCAACCACGAACTCCCTAAATATAAGGAGCACAAAAATGTCCGACAAGGGAATATAACACTCGAGACCACTGTTATACTTCCATTAAAAATGCAGATCGTGCACCTGTCCGTGCTCCTCTGAGTACTGCTTACTCTACTTCAGTGATTTCCAACCTTTTTAGAGCCAAGGCAGATATTTTACTATTGAAAAATCCCACGGCACACCCTTTCCAGTGCATGCTTCCATCTTTCTAACTGTTCCTCCACTTGCTTCCTTCTCTCACTGCATAATCACAATATCATATGTGAACATCATGGTCCAAGGGGATTCCAGTCTAACCTCATCTGTCAGGCGATCTATTATCACAACGAACAGGAAGGGGCTCAGTGCTGATCCCTGATGCAGTGCCACCTCCACTTTAAATCCTCCTGTCACACCTAGAGAACACCTCACCACTGTTCTGCTACCGTCATACGTCATATACTGTTCTGACATATTTCTCCTTCACACCAGACTTACACATGCAGTACCACAGTTCCTCTCTTGCGACTCTGTCATAGGATTTTTCTAGATCCAAAAAGACACAATGTAGCTCCTTCTGACCTTCTCTGTACATTTCCACAGAGATCCTCAAGGCAAATGATGCATCTGTGGTACTTTTTGTCAGCATGAAACAATACTGTTGCTCGCAGTTACTTAGTTCTGTCATGAACACCCTTCAACCAATATACTCACTCTCTCACCTCCGGACATGTCCAAACTGTCGAAGTCTGCACTATCGAACCTTGTCTCCAAAACATACAACTTTGGCACTCCCTCTAATGGGCTAATTTCTAATCTTATCCAACCCGCTCAATCCGAGAGAGAACCTCAACATCTTCATTTCTGCCACCTCCAGTTCTGCTTCCTGTTGTCTTTTCAGTGCCACCATCTGTAATCCGTACATCGTGGCCGGCCTCACCACTGTTTTATAAACGTTGCCCTTCATCCTAACAGGGACTCTTTTGTTACACAAAGCAAAGCCTTTGGTAAATTCAGTTAAAAAGTGGACCAACAATGCAAAATTAGAACCTCAAAGCTTCTCTGACTGCACAGACTGGAGTGTCTTTGAAAATTCAGATATTGGTCAGATATTGTTACTGCGTATGTCAGTTTCTGCGAGGAGGTGTGGAAACCCCACCAGGCTATAGAGGTTACATATTGTCGTGGGGATAGGGCCCTCTGCAATCGCACTAGAAACCAGCTGACTAAAGAAATTAACATTGCAAAGAGGGACTATTCATCTAAACTGCAAAAACATCTTGCCGCTAATGACTCCAAATTAGTCTGTTACAGAAAATCACTCACCTCTTACAAACCACGCTCTCCTTAGTAGAAAACAGGAGTGGGCGAGCCAATGACCTCAATAGCTTTTACTGTAATTTGAAAAGGACACTCTCACCACACACCCACCAAACCGCACCACCGTCCACTCCAACATTTAACATCTATGAAAGCGACGTGAGACAGATCTTCAATCAACCAAAGATCAACAAAGCGCTGGGGCCAGACCTTGTGTCCCCATCATGCCTCAAAGTCTGTGCAGACCAACTTGGTCCTGTCTTCACAAAGATCTTCAACAGGTCTCTAGAACTGTGTAAAGTACCCACCTGCTTCAAACACTCCACCATCATACCGGTCCCCAAAAAGTAGCAGTCTAAGGTCTTAATGAGTACAGGCCTGTTGCCTTGACATCTGTGGTCATAAAGTCCTTTGAACGCCTTACGCTGGACCACCTCAAGAGCATCACAGGTCCCCAGCTTTACCCACTGCAGTTTCCCTATTGAGCTAACAGGTCTGCGCATGATGCCGTAAACATGGGTCTGCACTTCATCCTTGAACATCTTGACAGCGAGGGTACCTATGCGAGGATCCTGCTTGTGGACTTCAGTTCAATGTTTAACACCATCCCTGAACTCTCCTCCAAAGTTCTCCAGCTCACCGTCTGGCCTGCCATCTCCCAGTGGATCTACAACTTCCTCATGGGCAGGACACAGCAGGTGAGGCTTGGGGACACCACCTCATCCACTCGCACTCTCAACACCGGGGCACCCCAAGGTTGTGTCCTCTCCCCTCTGCGCTTCTCCCGCGACACAAACAACTGTCAAACTCCTATAGTTCGCAGATGACGCACAGTCATCGGACTCATTAAAGACAGTGACGAGTCTACGTATCGACAGGAAGTGGCAAGACTCAAGCTTTGTGTGTGGCCCACAAAACCTGGGTTGAACGCTCTAAAGACTGTAGTAATGATATTGGATTTCAGGAGGCATCCTTCACCACAGATGCCCCTGACGCTGTCCAACTCTCTTCTGTCAACCGTCGAGACCTTGAAGTTCTTGGGAATGACAGTCAGTCTCACAGGACCTGAAGTGGGAGACAAACATCAACTCCATCCTCAAAAAAGCCCAGCAAAGGATGTATTTCTTGCAGCTTTTGAGGAAGTACGGCCTGTCACAAGAGCTGCTCAGACAGTTCCACACAGCGGTCATCCTATCAGTAATGTGTACATCCATCACAGTCTGGTTTGGGGCTGCTACAAAAAAAGAGGACAAACTGACAGCAACGGACAATCTAAATCGCCAAACGGGTTGAAAATTTGCATGGCACTCGAACTAGGTCCGGAACGGGCAGGATCATTTTGGACCTTCTACATCCAGGCCACCAGCTCTTCCAGCTCCTTCTGTCAGGAAAGCGCTACCCTACCGATGAGTCAAAACTAGCGGACATTCGAACATTTTTTTCCCTCTTGCAATTTAGTCGTTCAATTCTTGATCAGCGAACCTACTATTTTCTACCTTGTGCTATTGTTGGGACACACACTCATATCCTGCTGCTCTAATCAGTATGAGCATTAGTAATATATTCTGTAGACTACTGTATGAGTCGTCACCTTAAACTGCTCCCTTTGCACAATTGTCATTGTCAGTGAACCACAGCCTGACTTTTTTTAAAACACGGTCTCCAGTTACTTTACCTTACTCCGGCACCCTCCAGCTCTTAAAGGGATAAACTCATAATTACAAACACCATAAGTGCTTTAGTTAGCAACACAGTCTGGGCAATGTAGAGAAAGAGAGTTGCTACTTGGATATGGACTTGGAGACATGCTACTTGGGTTTACTCTTGTTAACGGTAAAAGTAAAAAAAAAAAAAAAGAAGTGCTGATGCTTTAATGAATGTCGGGATATGTGAAGAATAGAAGAAAAAGTGGTGAGACTGGATGAGATTCTCTTTTGAGTAAAAAAGGTCTGGTCTGAAGCCAAAGTAGAAAGCATAGGATGAGATGGTGTATAATGTTAAAATTCCACCTTGGCACAGTCTGATCGAGGATGAAAGTACAGACAATACAGTCCAGAAAAAGCTAATTCTGTATTTTAAATATAGGAGGCAACATAACATTAACCTTGAAACTGTTTGGGAGCATCATTCAGCTTTCAACATGCGTTGCTAAAGATATTCTGGAAGCAATAATTCAGTTTTACACCAAGAAAAACAGACAGGGATATCATTGTGGGTTAAAAAAAAAAATGAAGCAAAGTTGCAAGCTCCCTTTCAAATTTATAGTTCATAGTTGGCTTGGTTTAGTTAGCAATGTATTTTTTTGTTTGTTGACATTTTCATTGTAAGTTCGCAAAAAACACAAAATTGTTCTTAAAATGTTCTCATGGGAATGTAAATGCTGTAATCAGAGTCTTTGAATGAGCCATGTAACTTCAATGGATGACACTGATCTGACCACAGTGCATACGTCTGATGTTACTCACAGCAGTCAAAGGTGGCGCTCACGGGCTTAGTGTGTTTGCTCAGACACGTAAAAAATTAGAGGGAACGTTGGTGTTGACATTAATTTACATGTTTATTTCACAAACGTTCATAACAAAAGAAGCCTGATCTTAAACAATCAGTTTTCACCCAGAGACAGGAAATGCAAGTTAACCGTACTGAGCATGTTCGGAAGTTATGCCAAAAGCACACGTTTAGAGCTTCTTCACACACAGCAAGCAGATTTACATCTTAAGTCATCAACATCCTGAGCCATGTCAAAGGAAATTCAGTTACACTAAAAACATTTCTGGGATATAACACAGGTAATGTTTCAGTATCTAACTATAATAAGTATGAGATTGTGATTTACTTAGACTTAATCTAAATTCTAACGTTAGACTAGTCTCTCCATATATCTAAATGCAAACGGTCACTTTCTCCAGTGGTACTGCGGTATATTGAAGTTGAAAACTTTTTCCCGCTACATGCTTTAGGAAGATATACATCATCGACTGCTAGCTTTCATCAATGGATTGACAATAGGTACCGCCGTAAATTACGCTAGATTATAACAATACATCATGATGAAATGAAATGATTGGATTATATATTTGGTTTTAAAATTGAATGTTTATTGACCTCTTTAAAAATGCCTGTCTCAGTCTTGCAGTGTCAAATTATGATTATGGTATTAGGTAACAACCACATACTTGGGTATTTTAAGGTCTTGGGAGTCCATCCCTAATCACACCCACAACTTTATATCTGCGGGCATGAATGGTGGACCACACGCGTAACTTCATATCTGCAGGCATGACTGACCACACCTGTACATTTTTCAAATGTGAGGGACTGATCATTCCTACCTGAAATGATCACTACACAGGCGCGTGTATTTCTTTGGGCACCATCCATCCCATTTAATTGCCGAAATCTAACTGTCTTTTCAGATGGTATTCTATAAAGATCTATTTGAAGAGCTGTCTCGTCAATTGTGACAACCAACAGCACAACAGGTCTCGGGCAACTTAAACAAATCTGCTCCGGTTCAACGACTCCCGCACTGCCGAACAGCTCTGTTTGACTGGCAATACAGCACCGTGAAAACAGTGACGTCACGTGCACAAGCTCTATAGCTCGTGAACTATCCATATTGAGTTATTGGAGCAAAGGTGTTACAGCCGGATGCCCTTCCTCGCGGCAACCATACATGATACATACGGGCACAGGGAGAACATGCACGCTCCTTACAGGCAGGGCCAGGATCTGAACCCCTTTCCTCAGAACTGAGCGACCAACGCTCTAACCCAGGGGTCAGGAACCTATGGCTCGCGAGCCATAACTGGCTCTTTTGGTGGTTGCATATGGCTCGCCGAGCCCTCATAACGACACGCTGTCCATGTGATTTTTGTCGTGCAGAGAAGGTTTGTCCTAGTGGCGTTGCCGTAGTTAGGTGTGGGAGGCAACGCAAATGACAGAGACAGTTTGCCATAATGGGTTGCCGTAGTTTATGCGTGGTGCAGAAGGGTCTAATGCTGATCTTATCGGAACAACTATTTATGGAAACGCTTTTGACAAAGGTCGCTCAAAGAAAAGAATAAGAGTACCACCAAAGTTTTCAACAAGAATGGACAGCCATTGTGGAGATGGAGGAGCACCTGAAGTCGCATTAATGGTAAGAAGTGCGTTTGTCATCATTGGTTAGCAACATCATAATGTTATTTAAAAGAATTCAGAGACTGTATTGTACTCTAAAAGTTTTGGTTCGACATAAATGTGCAAATACACCTGTATTTAGTTTTTTAAATATTGCATGGCTCTTTTGAAATCACGTTTAAAAATATTTGGCATTTTTGTCTCTCTCAGTCAAAAAGGTTCCCGACCCCTCCTCTAACCCATGAATCTCAAACTCCATTTACCTTGGGGCCTCTGAAGGCAGAGTTCTGGGTGAGGCTGGGCTGCAACCTGTGCGCATATGCACATGCGTGCAATTTAAGTTAGAAATAAAAAAAAAAAACATTCAATCTTTTCAAATATATTTCTTTTAATACAAAATAAGTTAAACAAGGAAACTGACCTAAACAAGTTGTGTGCAAAACTACTGATAAAACTCTCCATGGCAACACAGCTGTAACATTCATTCAATGAAAAATTTTCTCTGCTTGCATTAATCAATCATTGCAATCATTATGAAATGATGATCATTAATGCAGTCCAAAACTTGATTTCAATTTATATTCACGTACTGTACTAATGAATGAAATGGTTGCAGCCAATTGCTTTAAAAGTGGTATCTAGTTCAATTAAAATCATCTGGAATAAAATGGGACAAACCATCATTTGCTGAAAACAAATCTTGCAAGAACAATTTCATTTAGTTTCTGTTTTATTATTTTCTTATGTTTTAGTATGACCCAAATGAGATTAATATTTTCATTCAGGTACCTTAGAGCATTCACATCTTTTCAAACTATCTGGCATATGTTTTCCTTGCGTTTTTAAGCAAAGCAGTGTAGCCATCGTGAGCAAAAATTCCATCCAAAAATCTCAACGAATGCTGACCTTGAGGTTTTGACGCCATAAACGCTGACTGTAGGTTTTCTTCGTCCCTAATTATTTGCAGAGTCCCTGCCATTCGTTCATTGACGTGATTCAACGCGTGGAAGATACAGCCGTCCGCCGAATAAACAGACGATAACATACCAAGTGAACTAATATGACTATTACGACTACAATAAATTATGTTTCACTAAAACGTATTTTTTCTTTGAGGTGCCAATATATGCCACTGTATTACGCCAAAATGGAAACCATACCTTGTTGTTGTCGGTAACTTTGTCATCTCTGAGGTCACGGAGCAACTCAGTAAGCAAGGTGTCGGCGGATTTTGAGATGAATTGGGAGGGATGATGGGGAAAAGATGACATATTCGCCGTCCAGTATACAGCCATTGTCAAACCTCCTACGAAAATTATCGAAGATTTTGAAAAGAGCAAGTGCAAAGTGCCACAAAGACACAAACGCAATTCCAACCAGTGTGTTAGTGCTCGTGCTACTTCCGTTTCTGCTATATCCGCCTGTGCTACTTCCGCGTTTTCTTTTTTTTTTTTTTTTTTAATTGAAAGGCCAAACCAATGACGTTGAATAACGGGGGGGGGGGGGGGGGGACGCGCATGGTCTCTCTCTGGACAAAATTATAAGTCCAATCTCTCTGGCATCTTTACAGCCCTCCTGGACGTGACTCTGAGCGTAGGAGGAGATGGTGGCTCTGGAATGTTCTGCGGCGGCGGTTCATCTGTGAGTTGATCTGAACTGCCCCTCTGGGAACGCTCCACCGGAATGGGGCAACTCTGCTCAGGCGGGGCTCCCATGGGCGTGAGATTATGATGGTTCTGTCTCATGGTACCTTGGGGTCCATCCACTAGATACTTAGGTGGGGTGGCGTGACTACTGATGATGGCCCCTACTGTTGCTTGATCCTTGATCCACACCGCCTGTCCTGGTTCCAGTGCCTCGAGGTTCTGTGCACGATGCCGCTGGTTATAGTGTTGTGCGTCTTTCACTCGCTTCTCACTTTCCTTCAATCGAACGCCTTCAAGATTTGGAATAGCTGGACTCAGCAAGGCGGGAAGTACAGGCACTGTCGTCCGAAGCCTCCTTGCCATAAGAAGCTGAGCTGGACTATATCCATTCTCCAAAGGGGTATTCCTATAAGCAAGTAAGGCCAGATAGGGGTCGTCTGCTTTCTTCAAGAGACCTTTCACGGTCTGAACCGCTCGTTCAATCTTTGCATTGCCTTGGGGTATCTTGGGCTGCTGGTGATATGACAGAACCCAAAGCACGTTGCAAACTCTGAGAAAGCCACTCCTGAAAATTTTGCCCCCTCCCCATCCAAAACGAGAAGCTCTGGTATCCTGTGACGTACATAGATTGACTTAAGGTGGGTGATCACATCATTTGACCTTGTGGATGTCAGTAGAGCTAGCTCCACATACCTTGACATGTAGTCCACAGCCAGCAGGTAGGTCTTAGTCCAGAGCACAAACAAATCCACTCCCAGCTTCTCACATGGTTGGCCTGGGTACGGTGATGGCATCATTGGTTCTCTGTGGCTACTTCTTGCTGCATGTTCAGCAGTTAAGAACCAACTCATTCAGCTGCTAGCTCAGCCTGGGCCACCACACTGACTGTTGTGCCTTGCGACACACCTTGGTGACCTTCGTGTAATTTGATAAGGACATTATTTCTCATTGCTGAGGGAATGACAAGTCTCTGTCCCTTCAACAAGACACCATTCTGGACTGTGAGGAACGCCTGCTCTGCCCAATAAAGCTGTATTGGGCAGTCCTGGCTCTTTGGGCCTGTTGAGAGGCTAGCCTTCCGTGCACAGCTGCATCACACGTGCACACATACTGTCCCTCTTCTGCAGCTGCTGGACTTTGTTGCCTTCTTGAGTGTCGGGTGAGTTGTTCTTGTATATTCTTTGGAACACAGTGTGCGGCAAGACTGACATCGGCGCCCGTGTCAATTGTGAACTAGACACTGTGTTTATTAATGTCAAGTTTGAGCAACCGAGGGTCTCCATCTGTCGTGACGCTGCCGAGGAAGACTTGCTCTTTAACGTGCTCTTCTTCAACCTCATGCATAGATTTTGACTTCCACACACGTCTGCAATGTCCCTTCCTTCCACATGCATGACATTTCACATCATTAGTAGGTCAGTCACGAATGGAATGAGAAGGAGAGCTGCCACATTTTTGACACTATGACTGTGTGCCTCTTTCATTGTTTTGTTACTGAGCACTGTGTGACTTGTTTGTTTGGCTGTTTCCATAGTGAGTTTGGGTTTAACTGACCTGGAGGTGCTGTTGAACACTCTGTCAACAGATCCTGTATTCCTTGCCTCGGAACTTGTTTCCCCATGCAGACAAGACTGCTGTTTCTTCACTTCCTCATTCGTATGGCTTTATCCAAAGTTAGATCCGCATCCAACTGCATGCGTTCAGACAACCCTTTTCCAGCATGCCAACCACAATTCTGTCTCTGATCAGTTCCTGATCCAACACCCTATAGTTACAACGCTCTGCCAAAGCATCAAGTGCAGTGACGAACGAATCCACACTTTCTCCTTCTCTCTGATAACGCATGTTGAACTTGGTGCGGTCATAAATGATGTTTTTCTTCACAACAAAGAATGTCTGGAATCCTCCTCTCACTCCTAGGTATGTGTGTCTTTGGTGGTTCAACAGATTTAATCCAAGCAGAATGTCACCTGCCTCGTCTCCCATGCAATAAATCAACATATTTATTTGGTTACTTGCAAAGCGAAATCTTTCAAATCTCCGGTTCCATTTCTCCCATTCCTGCGGCTTTGAAAAGTTGAAGGGCTCTGGCGGCTGGATGTTGAAGGTCGCGCTCGGTCCGGCAGATATTATTGGCCGCTGTGGCGCGTTGTCCACCCGGGCGGGAGCTATGGCCCATGCCGGTCATGTTTCCTCCTTCTAAACTCATCGTTTCTCCACCACTGTCCAAACGAAGGTCTGTTAGGTCCACTCCACGCTAACTACACCACTTCTGACACCACGTCATGTTATTAAATAACATAGACGTGAGTCCACTGTGTCTTTCAATGTGCGTGATGTTTATTTTGCTTTCAACCGCCAAATCCCTAACTCACTTCCTTGTTGTCACTCCCCGTCGCGCCCTGCTGACGTCAACACAATCACACCACAGCCTAAAGGTAACATTTCAAGTTCAGAGAGAATCTTCTTCTTTTCCTTTTGGCCTGTCCCGTTATGGATCGCCACAGCGAGTGATCTTTTTCCATCTAAGACCATCTCTTGCATCTTCTTCTCTGACCCCAACTGCCCTCATGCCTTCTCTCACAACATCCATCAACCTTTTCTTTGGTCTTCCTCTCGCTCTTTTACCGGGCAGTTCCATCGTCAGCACTCCTTCTACCAATATTGTCACTCTCTCGCCTCTGGACATGTCCAAACCATGGAGGTCTGCTCTCTCGAACCTTGTCTCCAAAACATAAAATTTTGACTGTCCCTCTAATGGGCTCATTTCTAATCCTATCCAACCTGCTCACTCCTAGCGAGGACCTCAAGATCTTCATTTCTGCCACCCGAGCTCTGCTTCCTGTTGTCTCTTCAGTGCCACTGTCTATTATTTATTATTTATTTATAACACATACATTTGGCCGGCCTCACCACTGTTTTAACCCCCCACCCCATTCTGTCTGGTGGCCGTACAGGCCACCCAAAATGTGGCGTCCAGTCGAGCAGGTCAGAAAGTCATCCAGGGCGCCAAGCACCAGGGTCCCCACGGGGCGACTCGGGTGGACGACCTCGAGGAGGAACCCAAAGGCTTAGCAGGTATGAGATGGGAGCAGATGACGGCTCCGGATGAAGACCTCCCAGGATGTGGTCACGAGCCAGTGGCTGCCGCAAGTTGATCGACGCTGAGACGTGGATAGGTTGCCACAGAAGCGTGACTGTCCAGCCGCCGCCGAGACATGGTCGTGAGGAGGCTGTGGATCAGTCGCTCCCAAGGCGTGGTAATCAAGCGGTCAGCAATCAGTCGCCGCCGAAACAGGAGCGGAAGGCGGCCGAGGATCGGTCGCCATTGAGACTTGGTCTTCAGGGGGCCAGGAATTGGTTGTCATTGAGGTGTCATCATTAGGTCACCACCAAGGCTTGGGCGTGGCTCGGCAGCGGGTTGGTCGCCACAGCGACGTGAACTTGGCTCGCCAGCAAGTCGGTCGCCACCAAGGCTTGGGTGTGGCTCAGCAGTGGGTCGGTCGCCACTGCGACGTGAGCTTGGCTCGGCAGCGAGTCGGTCACCGCCGCGACATGAGCATGGCTCGGCAGCGATGTCCGTCATAATCAGGGCACATTGGTGGTGCAGATGGCGCAGTAAGCGAGGACAACGAAAGGGAACCCACCCGGATAGGAGAGGCTTGGTCCTCAGGCTGAGAGCAGTGGGAGGCAGGCAAGCGGCGTGCCCGACGATGTGGTCGGCGATGCTTCGTCTTCCCTGCTGGGTCCTGTTCTAGCCAGGGGGCGGACACAAATGTAGGACTTCCAGGCAAAGGCATAATGTTCTGAGTGGTTTTATTCCAAAAACAGGTCAATACCCAAATGCAGTACAAAACAAGGCAGAGGCAGCAAAAGGCAAGATCCAAAAAAATCGTGAAACAATGTCCGATGACTATGAAGCTAACCAAGGAGCATAACAAGACGTGATCAATCTAAAATGGCACAGACTCGCTGTGACAAAGGATTACTCTACACTAACTTACGCATAGTACCGGAGTATCCCAGACTGCAGTGAAGCATGCGCAACGAACTGACACATTTACCACTTAAGTACATAGTCCATTAGTGTCCCAAATGTGACACAGCTGTGACAGCTGTCCAAGGTAGCACTGCCTAGAACAGTGGCCTGGCCACACCCCTCACAGGAAGCGCCACCCACGTCAATGGCCAGACCATGCCCATGATACCATCTTTCTAATTGTTCCTCCACCTGCTCCCTGCTTTCACTGCATTTTGCGATATCACCTGCAAACATCAGAATAATATAAATAATGTCCATCCATCCATTTTCTTTTGCCGCTTATCCTCACGAGGGTCGCGAGGAGTGCTGGAGCCCATCCTAGCTGTCAAAGGGCAGGAGGCAGCGGACACCCTGAACTGGTTGCCAGCCAATCGCAGGGCACATAGAGACAAACGGGGCCACTCAGAATCAAACCTAGGGGCAATTTAGAGTGTCCAATTAATGTTGCATGTATTTGGGATGTGGGAGGAAAACGGCATGCCCAAAGAAAACCCACGCAGGCACGGGGAGAAAATACATAGTCCACACAGACGGGGCCGGGATCAAACCCGGGTCCTCAGAACTGTAAGGCTAACGCTTTACCAGCTGACCCACCGTGCCGCAATAATAATAATAAAATATATAATATAATCATAATATGGACAAAAGGCAATTCAAATTTTCTATCCACTTTAAATTGACAGTCATAACCAAATAAAATTAGTGACCGCAGTTGGAACAAACCTTCCGATAGTTTAAGTGCATAATTACATCAAGAACAGCACGTTATAACAACCAGGAAATATTTACTACATGTGTATCCATGACATTTGGTTGTTTTTTACCCCTTACTCCTAGAAAATGTAAATCGTGACAGACAATATGTATTATATTTCCCTTTTGTTGTTGTTTTTTTAAGACGTAATACTGAGTTATAGAAACTTTATCTGAAGAGACCACTTTTCTCCATTAGAAAATTCAGGAGATCTGAACTTACAATGAACCTGAGAAAACAGAACACCAAACAAGTGGTCCTCTTCACTGTTGGGAGTGCATGTTTTGTGTCAATTATTTCTTCATTCATTCTTTTATTTGTTTTATTTTTTGCGAGTTACGCTATTTTGTTTGCTGTGGTATTATAATTTGAACCCATGCTCGAGCCATCATTTTATCATGGTGGAGGGGTTTGTGTGTCCTGATGATCCTAGGAGCTGAGGGTCAGTCACCCATAGCAAAAAGGACCTAGTTGTGTCACGTCCCATTGGAACGAGAGGTAGGACCCAAATGCAGGAACTCGGAAGACGCAAGGTAGTTCAAGAAGAGACACGTTTATTGTATGCAGAGGTCGGGGATCGAGCCGGCAGTCCGGTGCAGCAGTGGTAGTTGTGACGTCGGGCGAAGAGAACAGATGAGGGGACAGGCAGGAGTCGGTACACGGGGAAGCAATCAACGCAGGCAGAAGTATCAAGGAGTCAGGCTTACAAGGTTGGTCAGAGAACGGACGGAGGTCGGTACACACAGGTTCAATCAGGAATACGAGAGTGCTGGAACGGGACATAAAGCTCAACGAACTGGCGGAGGACCAGTCGTCACTGGGTCCTATATATAAAGGGGATGATCAGCCCGCATGAGGAGCAGGTGTGTGCCTCCCAATTAGCGCAGCCGCGCGGGCACCCGCACAGCTCGTGCTGAAGTGGCAGGATCATGACAGTACCCCCCCCCTCAAAGGCACGGCTCCCGAGACGTGCCTAAACGAAAAAAAACAGACAATAATAACACAGGCAGGGGTGGGCGGAAGGGGGTCCGGAGGAGGGCACGCCCCCCCCTGAACCCCAGATTGGTGGCCATCCAGGCCACCAAACACGAGGCGTCCGGGTGGACAGGTCAAGAGGACGACCCGGACGCCAAGCACCAGGGTCCCCACGGGGCGATTCGGGCGGACGACCTCTGTGAGGAACCAAACGGCGAGGCAGGAACCAGAACGAGGCAGGCAACTGCTCTGGATGAGAACCTCCCACGCCGTGGTTGCGAGACGACCAGGGACTGGTCGCCACCGAGGCTTGGTCAGGAAGCGGCTGGGCGCACTCAGGAGCGAAGAAGATGATGGAGAGCAGGACCAGAGCCATGACCGCCACCCCGAAGTCTCTCCAGCTCCTGGGTGGCTCCACAGAACTCCCCAGCTCCTCCTGGACAGGGACGTGAGAAGGCGGCGCCAGTACCGCCCCCTCCTGGACAGGAACGTGAGAAGGCGGCAGCAGCATCACCAACTCCACCTCCTCCTGGTCGGGAGCGTGAGGCGGCTGGGGAACTGTCGCCACCTCCTGGACAGGAACGTGAGGGCGTGCCCGTCGCCGACAGAGCAGGAACGGGGAGCGGCCGCGGGCCGGTCACCGACAGAGCAGGAACGGGGAGCGACCGCGGGCCGGTCGCCGACAGAGCAGAAGTGTGGAGCGTCCGCGGGCCAGTCGCCACTGCCACTCCAGAGCACGGACGAGAAGCGGCTGTGGAGACGTCGCCACCTCCTGGACAGCAGCGTGAGGCGGCATCGGGTCGGTCCCCACTGCCACGTGAGCTTGCAGTGCATCTGTTGAAACAGCAACGTGGGCGTGGCGCGGTGGCGAATCCGTTTCCAGGGCAACGTGAACCTGAGTAGGCGGGGAGTCAGTCGAAACTGACACGTGGGCGTGTCTCGGGAGCGGGTCAGTTCCAACTGCCGCGTGAGCTCTGCTCGGAACCGCCAAAACCTCGACGTGGGAATGGCGAGGAGGCGGGTCAGTCTCCACAGCTACGTGCACTTGGCGAGGTGGCGAGTCTGTTCCCACTGTGGCGTGCACTTGGCAAGGGGGCGGGTCGGTTTCCACGGCAACGTGAACCTGAGTCAGCAGTGAGTCCGTCGCCGTTGCGACGTCAGCGTAGCTCGGCTGGTTCGCCAATCCTTGCCGGACCTGGGCCGTGAGAGCCGCCAATTCGGTGCTCTGCCTCTCTATCTGCACCCGCATTTCGCGACAGAACGCCTCGTGGTTTGACGGCTCCTCCTCCCTCTGGGCTGGAAGCTTCGCCGCCAGCTGCGGGTCTGCCGGTCTCACCGTTGCCAGCGAGGAGTGGGAGGACTGTGTCTTCGTTGCCACGCAGCGAGAGACACCACGGAGCGCCCGGCCAGGGCGTCTCCTCTGGCCGCCCCGCGGAGGTCCCGGGTAGATGGCCAATCGGGTTCCCTCGTACCGATTGGTGTACTTTGATCTACCGGGTGAAGACGTTCGGGTGCTGGAAACGCGGGGAGGTGAAACAAACTGACTGGGATGAAAGATCGGACGAGCAGATTCATAGTCAGAATAATTGGAGTCCTACTGAGGCAGCCGGTCAAACAAATCGTGGTCCTCCTCATATTCCGAAAAGTCAGAGTCCAGAAGAATATGAGGAGCCGGACGGGTCGTGTTCGGGATGTATTCATACCTCGCTGGCGGAGCGTAAGACACGGAAGTGGAGGACGTCAGGGAGCCTACCCGGATTGGACAGGCTTGGTCCTCCGTCAGACGGTCTACCTTGCGTCGGTCCCGGCGATGCCGGGTCTTCCCTGCTGGGTCCTGTGATGGCCAGTTCGTTCTGTCACGTCCCATCGGAATGAGAGTAGGACCCAAATGCAGGAACTCGGAAGACGCAAGATAGTTCAAGAAGAGACACGTTTATTGTATGCAGAGGTCGGGGATCGAGCCGGCAGTCCGGTGCAGCAGCGGTAGTTGTGACGTCGGGCGAAGAGAACAGATGAACGGACAGGCAGGAGTCGGTACACGGGGAAGCAATCAACGCAGGCAGAAGTATCAAGGAGTCAGGCTTACAAGGTTGGTCAGAGAACGGACGAAGGTCGGTACACACAGGTTCAATCAGGAATACGAGAGTGCTGGAATGGGACATAAAGCTCAACGAACTGGTGGAGGACCAGTCGTCACCGGGTCCTATATATACAGGGGATGATCAGCCCGCATGAGGAGCAGGTGTGTGCCTCCCAATTAGCGCAGCCGCACGGGCACCCGCACAGCTCGTGCTGAAGCGGCAGGATAATGACAAGTTGAGGGACCAGACAAAGTACAACTGTATAACCCCTATGATGAATACAAATATTGGATCTCAGTTTCAGTTGACTGGATGCGGGTCACCGGGGCTCCCCTCTGGAGCCAGGTCTGAGAGTTGGGCTCGAAGGCGAGCGGCTGGTGGCCGGTTCTGTACTCATGGGGCTCGGCCCGGCACAGGCCAATATGGGTAACATGGTTCCCCCTTCCCATGGCCTCAACACATGTGAGAGGGAAGAATGGAGCAGGAAATCGTAAGGCGGCTCGATGCAGCATCTGAAGTGATGCAGACTTTGTATCAGTCCGTTGTGGTGAAGAGGCAGCTAAGTCGAACGATGAAGCCCTCAATTTGCCTGTTGATCTAGGTTCTTACCCTCACCTATGGTCACGAACTGTGGGTCGTGACCGAAAGAACAAGATCCTGGGTTCAAGCGGGTGAAAGGAGTTTCCTCCGCAGAGAGACTGTGGATTATCCTGACCGGATGACTGAAAACACACAGACATGAAGCAAAAACTATTTTTTGGGCAAGTACATATTTTAAAAATAAATATAATGGATTAATGAGGAGCGGCATGGTGCCGTAGCTGTAAAGCATTAGCCTCACAGTTTCGAGGTCTCGGGTTCAATCCCAGCCTCACCTGTTTAGAGTTTGTATGTTCTCCCCTGTGGCTGCATGGGTTTTTTTTCCAGGCACTCCAGTTTCCTCCCACATCCCAAAAACATGCATTAATTTGTCCTAGGTGTGATTGTGAGTGTGACTGTTGTCTTTCTCCGTGTGCCCTGCAATCGACTGGCAACCAGTTCAGGGTGTACCCTGCGTTCTGCCCATTGACAGCTGGGATAGGCTCCTGCACTCCCACGACCCTTGTGAGAATAAGAAACTAATAAAATGGATGGATGGATGTTTTAACCCTAGCCTAACAATCAACCATCTCCACCTGCCTGCAGTCCCCCAAAAGCCAGCCATTGACAGCCTGCATGATTACAGACTGTCGCATGTACACCTGTGATCATGAAGGTCTTTGAGAGCCTTTTTGCACGTTGCCGAGATTGCTATCGCAAAAGCTCTTCACACTGCACTGAGCCAGGTGGATCACGTAAGGAACTATGAATGTGAGGATGCACTATATAGACTTTAGCTCAGGCTTTAATCCTATCATCCCAGGTACTTTGGTTGATAAACTCTCGCTCCTTGGACTATCCACCACACCATGTTGGATTAAGGATTTTCTCACAAACCATCCATAATCTGTCAGACTTGGCCCATACCCCTCTTCCTCAATCACTGTCAGCACCGGGTCCCCTCAAGGTTGTGTACTGAGTCCCTGTACTCGCTGTACACACATAACTGCACACCAACCCATTCCAGCAACTCTGTCATCAGATTTGTTGATGATACCACTGTGGTCGGGCTCATCTCAGAAGGAGATGAGTCTGCCTACATAAAAGAGGTTGCAAAACTGTTGTAGTGGTGTTTGGTAAGCATCCTCACACTAAACATCACAAAAATGAAGGAAATCATCCTGGACATATTGAAATGCAGCATGGACCCCCGGCCTCGATGTTGTCGAGTGTGTTGAAAGGGTCCACTTTTTCAGATTTCTGGGAGTCCACATCACATACAAACCTGGACTGCAAATATCATGCCGGTGGTGAGAAAGGACCAACCGTCATGGACCGGCCCACGCTATGGTCGTGCTCTCATTCTCTTCTCTCCACTCTCTCTTCCAGCACCTGTTCTCAATCAGCCATCTTCAGCACCACCACTATTTAAGACTGCCAGTTTTCCAAGTTTGATGCCAAAATATTGCAGGTCCTCACTGTGTTACCAAGGCCACTTGTACCCACCTCATTCCTGCCACCAAGCCAGTCACCTGATTCATTCCACTGCCTTCCAACTGTCCAAACCTCTGCCTGCCAACACATTACCTTTCCCTTCTATAACATGTTCATCATCTCCCATCCCCTCCTCGAGCCATCATCTTATCGTGGTGGAGTGGTTTGTGTGTCCCGATGATCCTAGGAGCTAAGTTGCCTGGGGCCTCATGCCCCTGGTAGGGTCACCCATGGCAAAAAAGTCCTAGGTGAGGCACCAGACGAAGTACGACTCCAAAAACCCCTATGATGAGCACAAAATTGGATCTTGGTTTCCCTACCCCGGATGCGAGTCACCGGGGCACCGCTCTGGAGCCAGGCCTGGAGGTGGGGCTTGAAGGCGAGCGCCTGGTGGCTGGGCCTGCACCCATGGGGCTCGGCCGGGCACAGCCCAAAAAGATGACATGGTTTACCCTTCCCATGGGCTCGCCACATGTGAGAGGGGCCATAGGGGTCGGGTGCAATGTGACCTTGCCGATCTGATCCCCGGCTACAGAAACTAGCTCTCGGGACACGGAATGTCACCTCTTTGGCAGGGTAGGAGCCCGAGTTGGTGTGTGAGGTTGAGAGGTTCCCACTAGATGTAGTTGGACTTGCCCCGCTTGGGCTCTGGCACCACTCCTCTTGAGAGGGTCTGGACTCTGTTCCACTCTGGAGTTGCCCAGGGGGAGAGACGCTGAGCATGTGTGAGTATACTTGTTGCCCCCCGGCTCAGGCCCTTTATGTTTGGGTTTACCCCAGTGGTTGAGAGGGTAGCCTCCCTCCACCTTCAGTTAGTGGGATGGGTCCTGACTGTTGTTTGTGCTTATGAATCAAACAGCAGTTCCGTGTACCCACCCTTTTTTGAGTCCTTAGAGGGAGTGCTGGAGAGCGCCCCTTCTGGGGACTCCATCATTCTACTGGGGGACTTTAATGCCCACGTGGGCAATGACAGTGAGACCTGGAGGGGTGTGATTGGGAAGAACAGACCCCCCGATCAGAACCCGAGTGGTGTTCTGTTACTGGACTTCTGTGGTCATCACAGATTGTCCATACCAAACACCATGTTAAGGCATAAGGGTGTCCACATATGCACCTGGCACCGGCACACCCGAGGTCGCAGTTCGATGATCCACTTAGTGGTCCTGTCATCAGACATGTGACTGCATGTCTTGGACACTCGGGTGAAGATAGGGGTGAAGCTGTCAACTGATCTCCACCTGGTGGTGAGTTGGCTCCGATGCCGGCTGAAGATGCCGGTCCAACGTGGCAGGCGCAAACATATTGTGAGGGTCTGCTGAGAATTGCTGGCAGATTCCTCTGTCTGAAGGAATTTCAACTCCCACCTCCTGCATGCCACAACGCATTCCATATAAAGAACCTCATGTTCCCCTTCCCGAGTGCTACTCCAGGGACCTTGGGTTACGTAAACAGTTTTTGTTTAAATGTCCGCTCATATTTGACCTCCAGCCATTAAGTTATCTCACCAAATGGTCCAAAGTAGCATTTGTCCTCAGTTCTCCATTTGTTCACCTCATTTTCCACTGAACCTCTTAAGGTGTTTGATCACACCGTTGAGGACAAAGAAGCCATCCGTCATCTACTCTCGCTCTCTCAGGGCAGTAGGTCCATCACCGACTTCCATATTCTTGCGGCGAATGTGGGTGGGACGACACAACACTCCAAGGAATTTTCCCCAATGGTTTCACCGAGCAGATAAAAGACAAGCTAGCAGTCAAGGACGAGCCTTCCTCTTTTGAGGCGCTAATGAACCTAGCTAACTGTGTAAATCACAAGCCACATGAAAGGTCTATGAGCGAGATTATCACTCATGTAAATGATCTTCCACCTTGAGCGCTTGACTCCTGCCTCCTATATCACACTCTGCACTTTCGTTATATTCTGTTCCACCCAATGATCACCCATCTGTCCCATTCTGCAGTTTTTAGTCACACTCCATTGTATCCATTGAACCCAGCCAAGTTGCGAAAACATGATTAAACCCCTAAGAGCTGTCTGGCAATCACCGTGAAACCATACCCTTCTTTGTCATAGTCTTAGTTCTTGGAATTCATTGACTTAAGATTGAAAACCCCACCATTGACTGGACTCATTTGTCTATCACCGGATGGAGTCCTCATTGCCATTTCCATTGGCTGCTATTACACCTACTGGCGACCCACCATTTTCTAATGCTCCAGTGGACCTTTCACAAATCTCACCTGAATATCATGAACTCTCCCCAGCATTCAGCAAAGAGTCCCCGCACCAACCTCACATCCATCTGCATTCCCTTTCAAAAAGATGGTTGGAAGCGCAGGACTGTAAGGTTGCTTTCTTAGCTTAGCAGACAGCCCTGCTAAATAATTTCTATAGAACATTTCTAAAGAATTTCTAAAGAACTATAGAACTTTAGGACCCAAGTCCTACAGAATTTCTATAGAAACATTTTTGTTTTGTAGAAACTTTATGGAAAATCACAGCAAAAATTCTACAGAACAAGTTGTTCTGTAAAAATTTTATTGAATTCTATCGATTTCTATAGAATTTCTACAGAAAATTTTTAGCAAGGAGGCCCGCCCGACATCTTCGCTTTTGTTTACGCTCCCTCCGCCTTTTTCGTCGCTTGCTGAGAGCGACTCTCCATGGAGATCCCGGTGGTCTCGTGATGTCCTCTGGAATATCATTTTTCTTTTGATATTCCTTTGTTTTTGATGAGTTATGCTTCATTCCCAGATCAATCAGGTCCTGGAAGCTATATGTGACCATTACTTTGCAGAAATCCACAAGTAGGGCCAAAATAATAAAAAAGAAAAAGCACCAAGCTGGCGAGCTAAGAGCCACTGCACCTGTTTGCGCCACCATCTTATCTGCCTACAATTCCAATTGCATCCAGTGACACAAAACAATTTTCCAGTCTATGGACTATGGTCTAATACTATGGTTGTCAAGGTTACAAACCCCACACCCCAGTCTGTCTGGTGGCCGTCAAGGCCACCCAAATTGAGGGGTCCGGCAGAGCAGGTCAGGAGGTCGGCCGTGACACCAACACCAGGCGACTTGGGTGGACTTACTCAAGGAGGAACTCAAAGGCACACCAGGAACCAGACAGGAGTAGGTGACAGCTTCGGATGAAGGCCTCCCAAGACGTGGTCGTGAGCTGGTGGCTGCCGAAACTGGTAGAGGACTGCTAAGGTTTGGGAAAAAGGCTGCTGTAATTCGGGCGCCATCGAAGCGTGGACGTTAGGCACCTATGGATCAGTCGTCGCCGAGGTGTGGCCGTCCGGGGGGCGTGGATTGGTCACCACTGAGGCGTGGTCGTCAGGTGGCCAAGGATCATTTGCCACTGAGGCGTGGTCATCAGGTGGCTGAGAATCGGTCTCCGCGGAGGCGTGATCATCAGGTGTTTGAAGATCGGTCGCCACCGAGGCATGGTCGTCAATCGGCTGAGGATCGTTGTCCGGCATGGTGTTGACGTGTGTTTTACTCCAGGCTAAGGTCATACACATGTAAGAAGTCCGAAATAGGTAGAGGCACAAAAACGTGAGGCTACAGGCAAGGTCCAAAAACTTGAAACGAAGTTCTGATGACTATCAGACAAAATTTGAAAACATAAACAAAAACATAACAAGAATAAGGAGGCACAGATACACTGTGACAAAAGGATGTTCGATACAAGGCTTGCAATTTACGCACAATTACAGAGAATCCAACATGCAGTAACAAACTGGGAAATGCCGATGACTCATTCAAAACTTAAATGCCTGGTATAATTACTGTCCAATGTAAAGCTTCTGCGTGACAGCTGTCAGAGGTGTTACCACGCAGGACAGTGGTTTAGCCATGCCCCTCACTGGAAGCACTGCTCAGGGCAGTGGCTTGGCCATGCCCCTGACAATGGTTTTGTTGTTTACGCCGCCACAGCCGTAGATCGGGATCAACTTTATAAAACTACGGAGATAATATTTTTCCAGCCACAGTTGTTCATGGTGTTCACAAAGTTAAAAAGCATTTACAATATACAGTGTTGCCTTTTATGCCTTTTTGCTCAGAATTCAAATGTATTTATGGGTAGGGTTACCCTATCCTACCCTAACCCTAACCCTCATGGACTAAAGGTGATTAATAAACAAGTTATTTATGTTTTAAGAAAGCTTTGTTTTTATTTCATCGTTTATATGGCTGACTGTACATATAGTATATTGATACACAGATTCATCTTGTGAAATTTACATGGTGTGTTACCTATAAATCATTACATACAGCGTGGAAAATAAGTATTTGAACATTGCTATATTGCAAGTTTTTCCACTGAGAAATAATGGAGGGGTCGGAAATTTTCATCGTAGATATATCGATATATCGAGATAATCTAAAAAGAAAAATCCAGAAATCACAATGTATGATTTTTTAATGATTTATTTGTGTGATACAGCTCAAATAAGTATTTGAACACCTGAGAAAACCAATGTTAATATTTGGTACAGTAGCCTTTGTTTGCAATTACAGAGGTCAAACGTTTCCTGGTTTGCGCACACTGCAGCAGGGATTTTTGCTCACTCCTCCACCCAGATCTTCTCTAGATCAGACAGGTTTCTGGGCTGTTGCTGAGCAACATGGAGTTTCAGCTCCCTCCAAACATTTTCTATTGGGTTTAGGTCTGGAGACTGCCTTAGCCACGCCAGAACCTTGAAATGCTTCTTACGAAGCCACTCCTGGCTGTGTGTTTCAAGTCATTGTCATGTTAGAAGACCCAGCCACAACCCAAGATTTTTTTGCATACAAGTTAAATCCATGGATCATGTAATGCCTTTGTACCAGGGGCTACCATTCCCCCTGTTGAGACCTGAGACTTCCCATGGCTCAAGATTGCCTCCCACTTAAAAAATGTTTTTGGTAGAATTTTTTTTTTTTTTTGTATCTGTGCTGACATTATTCCCATTTTGTAATGTAGTACCCTATTTCTTCCACATTTTTAGTTCTGCTGGTCATCTTTTTTGTTGCATTTTTTTTAACACATCGTCTCAAAGTATGTCTTTATTTGTTTCATGGTCATCTAATCCCAGAAAGGTTTTGGCTGCTGCTTCTTTTGCTGTTTTTATCTGTAAATCCATTTCCTCATGATTCTTTGTCTGTTTTTGATGTGTGTACTGCACATTTACTTATGGCTATTTCTTTTGGTAATTGAACTGCTATGAGCAAATTTTGTAGTAGCTCTGCATGTGTCACTGTAGTTGTCGCTATTGCTCTATTTTTCCAGTATTGTCTGTGTAGATTGTGATACCACCACGAATACAGCAGCATCTGGTCTCAGATTGTTTAAGACTGTCCAATAAGATATTGTCTGTACAGTTCAGTCGTCCCAATCCAAGTCTGGTTCTTTTTCTGTCCAATCAGGAACATTTCGTACTACCAAAACAAATTGTCCCAAACTCTTCCACTCCCGTTGTAATGACGTGTGTGGTGGTGTCCATTCCTTGTGTAGTGCATTTATTTTTTCAGTCAGTCTTGTTCCTGTCACCACGACTGATATCCCATCTGAGTACAGATAATCATGATTTTGTCTGGTGTGGGCTGTTATAAGTTTAGAGTATCTTATACTACAAAGTCACATGCAATGAGTCACTTCCTACGTCATTTTGTGGTTGTTCAATCACGTCATGAGCTGTTTGCAGCAAGAAATCTCCTGTTCTTGTGGGAGTTTTGTTTGGAATATCTAAGGTGTAGTAATAGTGCGCTGGATTCCTATTTTGTAAGATATTTAACTGTCCTCCCAGTAATTCCTTTTTTTTCTTTTTACTTCTATTTTTCCTGTCAGAGAGGGAATTAAGCCCAGTCCTAGTTTCAGCAAGCCATCTCTTCCCAACAAACGTACGGGGCAAATTAAAAAGTTGCATTTTGGGAGCATTAGTTGTGACATTTTTCCTTATCTGCGGCCACAATTATTAAATGTTTCGCATAAAGCTCCATAAATTTCTCCTTCCTCTGTCAGAAAGGTGTCAACTTTTTTTCTTCTTTTGTCGCACTCTTTCTGCGTGTTGTGCTTGGTTAACGTAATGTTACAGGCTGCCATTCGGTTTGTCAACCCAATGTTTTTCAATCCATTGTTTTGTAGGATTTTTTGAATTTGCATGAAGAGCATTTTTTAATTGCCCTTGATACACACTCCCTGGAGTGTGATCTTCAGGAATGCCACTGTTTGCTTTAAAACATGCAGCCATTCCAATTCTATATTCTTCAAATGGTTCATTATTTTATTTTGCACTTCCAATGGCAGAACAATTTGCTTTTTTTCTAAATCTAGCAGAGGTGCGCGATATTAACTCTCGAATTCCCTGCTGCTGTGAGAAAGTACTTTGCTGTCATACAAATTTATTGTACTTCCACACCATTTAAATGGTAAGATTTTCTCAAGTCTTGCGTTCCCTGGACGAATTATGTCAACTTTATGAGATGTGATACCTTTTATGGCCGTTTTCACATCAGCTTTTGTGTGTGTGTGTGTGTGTGTGTGTGTGTGTTTCTCTTATTTTATCCTGCAGGTTAACTATATACATTTTTTGTGTGTATGTTGATCTGGCCAGCAAAGTCATATTGTGTTAGCCACAAATTTAGATGTTTTATTTTAGTAGGACATTTGCTTTCTATAAAGTTCTAGTCCTTACACATCATTATTATTATTATTATTTTTTTTTTGCAGATGTTGTGTTTCAACTATTTTGCTATTTATCAACTATTTTGCTATTTGTTTTTCCCCTGTTGGAGTCAGTGGTTCACCTAGGGTGACTATACTGACTTCCCCCTGAACAGGGTGACAATTACGTTCTGTTTGAGGTAATTCTCAAGCTTGTGGCGGAGAATTCTTACCTCTGCATCCTCAAACAGTTGTCACTCAATTTCCTGTTCAAATGAGGTAGCGAACCTCCACTCACACTTTTACACATTCACACCTTGCCCTTTTCTCAGTTTTATAGAGTAATTGGTCTACTCGATAAGGACTAGTATTCTCGAGGTTTGGTTCTGCCGCAGTCACCCAGACGCGCATTCACTCATTCCTCATGAGTGTGGGAGTTTCCTACTCACCAGAGATGTCTTCACTTCCTTCGGCTTCTCGTTAACCCTCAGCCTCCCAGTCCCGGAAAGGGTCTCAAGTGCTGTGGCCACGGTCTTTACCTGGACGTCGACTCAGCCCCTGGAAACCTCAGGTATCTTGAGATCCGGCTCGAAGGACCAAGTAAATGTCAGGTTCACCAATCAGACATTCATTAAACAGGACAAAAAAGGAAGCAAAAACACCAGTTCAAGTCTCGCGAGGAGAGAGGAGAGGAGAGGAACTGTATCGCACAATTCACCACTGCACTCTCCGATTATCCTCTCCTCGGCACTTCTATTTAGTTTTAAGACGCCCCTTATTTACATGGATGTTACAAAAAGGAGACAAGCAAAACAGTTTGAAACAAGCAAAACAGTTTGAAACAATGTGTACATGTTTGTTCATGTGCGTGTGCATGTGTGGAAGATTGCTGAATACATGTGTGGTCATCATTTCTTTAACGGGCAGCAATTCTAACAGTTCTGATGATATGTTTTTGTTCTTGCTATCTCCTGCTCAGAGGCTGGCACATTATCTAGACCAGAGCAAAGCATTTCTTTATTGGAAGCAGATGTATGATAATTATGATCACAATTATTCCAACACATGGCCTGTCGCAAGAGGTGCTGAGACAGTTCTACACATCCAATCAGTACTGTGTACCTCCATCACAGTCTGGTTTGGGGCTGCCACAAAAAAGGACAAACTTTAACTGCAACGGACAATCAAAACCGCTGAATGGATTGTCAGCACCACTCATCCCACTATTGAAGAAACGTGAAGTAGGCCCAGATGGGGCAGGATCCTTTTGGACCCTCCACGTCCTGGCCACCAGCTCGTACAGCTCCTTCTGTCGGGAAAGCCCTACCGATCAATGTATGTCAAAAGTAGCAGGCATTTGAACAGTGTCAGGGGAATGGCCAAGCCACTGGCCTGAGCAGTATCACCTCTGGCTGTAGTCCCACAGCCGCGCTGCATTGGATGCTAATTAGACTAGGAATATAAGCCTTGCATTTGCCAGTTCATTGTGTTACTGCGTATTGGATACTCCACTATTGTGCGTAAGTTCTCAAGCTTTGTGTAGTGAATCCCTTCGTCACAGCGGGCCTGTGCTACTATAGTCTTGTTACATTTTGTTCATAGTTATCGGACCTTGTTGCATGTTTTTGGATCTTGCCTTCAGCCCCATGTTTTTGTAAAGCCACTATGTACAAGCCAAACGGATGACTTTGTCAAATAAAATAGGCATGGGAGCACACATTATAAGTTAGGAGATGAGGGTTCACGGTTTCTTTTAATGCCAAAATTATCCACAGATTTCACATCAAAACATCTGTAAATTGGAAACTATTTTCGAAAATGCCACACAATTGTTCTCTCGATCAGAGATTCAGATTACCCCATCTTAAAAAATGACAACCAATCAACATTTGCCACGTCAGCAGTGCTTGCTGATCTGACCCCATTCCTATTGGATACGATTTCACCGAACAGACGTCCACTATCTGGCATTTTGTGGCCAACTTTTGTGAAAAATAATTACAAAAATCAATAAAACAACAATAATATAATAATATACAATGTTCAAGCCTATGCGTTTGAGCCAGAATACATAGTCGGAACTTGTCATGTTGGACAGGGGAAGTGACACAGCACAAGAAAACTCAGAGATTTTCCAGACAGGCTAGTTTTGAAAGATTGGTGTTTCTGTTCTCTTTGTGATCTAATGCAAACTGAGGTGGAATGTCAGTGTTGTTGTGAGTTTGAAAAGCTCAAACAAAAATGGAGCGTATTGGAATGAATTTAGATCCCGATCAACTTGTATGCATCGCTTCCTCAGATAGATATGAAGTTGTTTGTTTGGAAGAAAACATGTTACATATCAATACAGAACAACATCCATCATAAAGTATCTTATTGCTTATTACAGCACTTAGGGCTCGAGCTCTAGCGACAAATAACCAGTAATGGTGATGTGAGCTTCTCTTTTCGCCCACATAAATAGCGCACAAAACAACTTAACTCTATTTTTCGGCATTTCTTTTGTCTGTTGATCGATAGTTCTCTTACAGCTGACTGTTTTTGTGTTAAAAATAGTAGGATTGGCATCCACTGTTAGTGTTTTTTTCTGTTTGGTGTAAAGATGTGGTGCGATGGAAAATTTGGGGTTCTGTTCCAGAAATTGTTCTTCGTAGTGATCACTGCAGATCCGTGGAGACTTCCTTGGCTGATCCGTAATCTGCTTTTCAGGCAGAAACCATCTGGTTGTATGCGCTCTTCTGTTGGTCTTTTCCATAATAGTGGTTATAAATAAATATGTAACCGGTTCCAGCAATCGTACGTTGCTCTCAGCTATAGATAAATGCGGATGAACGAGTCTCAACTGTGAAAGCCACTGCTTTATACTGTCAGATTAACCCCACAGGACGTTCAACAACAACAAATTTGGGTGCGATTTCTCAGTTTTGTTGCAGTTTGCTGCACAACACGTTGGCATCTTGCCTTGCTTGAAAGAATTGTCAGGAGAGCTAAGCACAATCAATTGACATCACAGGGCGGGGTCAAGGACATTCCTTTCGGGTCTGGCTATGAAAGCTGGCAGATATCCAGATATTGCGTGGATTTCAAATCTATTCTTTATTTTCATTTTATTTTCACTTTTTTTTCAATTAATGTCCAAAATATATTTTAAAATATTATTGCTTCAGAATGGAGGTTTTATTATGCAAAAAAAAAAAAAAATTGGACAAAGTCCACCTTTAACACAAAATAGGAACTTGACAGACTCTTATGTCCACCCATTCTCAATGAAGAAGACTTTTCTCTTGCAGAACTGTGACTCGTATAAGGAATAGTTCCTTTAAACAGAAATGTCTCTTGTTCTTTGTTCTTGTTACCTTGTTGTTCTTTGTTCTGAATGGGCAGCACCGACTGCTGGAGAAAAATTCCTTATGTGTTTTTACACATTTGGCCAATAAAGCTGTTTCTGATATGATGACATGTACACCAGGTTGAATACGAAAGAAGGAGAAAATGATCGCTTCAGGTTGGCCACACAGATAGAGATGGAAAGGATGCGCCCCAGGTTAGGGTGATTTAGGATATAGATGGAAATGTATTGAAATGTGTTGACTGGTGCCGGTACTGTGCAAAATAGATGGAAATAATACTTTGAGAAGTTGATGAATGAAGAAAATGAGAGAGAAGGAAGGGCATAGGAGGCGAGTGTGAAGGGCCAGAAAGTGGCAATGATTAGTGAGGGGAATGTTAGAAAGGCATTAAAGACGATGAAAAGTGGAAAGGGAGTTGGTCCTGATGACATACCAGTGGAGGTATAGAAGCAATTGGGAGAGGTGGCTGTGGAGTTTTGACCAACTTACAGAATACTACCAGGTGAGATGATGCCGAAAGAATGGAGAACAAAGGTGATATGCAGAGCTGTGGGAACTATAGAAGAATAAAGATGATGAGCCGCACAATGAAGTCATGGGAAATAGTAGTGGAGGCTAGACTCAGGTGTTACGTATGAATTTCGACTAACGTCCCCTTTGTTCAAACCAGCAAAATGCGACAAGGCAGTTGTATTGCGTCTCTGACAATTTAATCTCACACAGATCAACACAACACAAACACGATAAAATAGCTAACAAAAATAGGCGTTCAAGAACAAAGTAGTTGAGCCACAATGGCGAATAGTCACCAATGTTGAACGAGTGTTCCCAAACAAGCAAATGTTCATCCCAGCGGGTATTCCAAGTGAACGAAAGTTCCAGCTAGTCCAAAAACGAAAGGCGGCAGGTCTCCGTGTGGTTAGTGTTCCAAGCAGTGTAGTTTCCCAGAGCAGTGGTGAGGTCGTAACAAGAAGCCTCGATGTCCATCTTTCTCATCCTTATAAAGGTAATCCTTGAAACTTTTCAGACTTCCGCGTCACGAAGGACACAAAGAGTTCCCGTCACACATACCCAAGAGCATTAGAGGAAACTGCGTCGCATCATAAGGACTTAAAAGTATGAAAGGAAATTGTGTCACAAAAAGCCACATTATAACAACTTAAAAGCATAATAGTAAAATAAAGAGAACAGAGAATAAAAACACACACACATAACACAGGACAGAAGTAAGTATCTGCGAGCAATGGTATGGTTTCATGCCAAGAAAGAGTACCACAGATCAGGCTTTTTTATTTTCCTTCGAGAGCCCTGCTCACAAAGGTCACTGAAGGGAGGCGGACCAAGCAAGTTTGCAACGTGAGCATATTCTTGCAAAAACAACATTCCTTGGTAACGATGTGTGGGTGTGAGTCAAATGTCCTTGTCCACTGATCGGGCAAGCACAAATTGGCTCCTCGGTTGAGACACCTGTGTGTGGGCCACACATCATGTATGTCCAAAGCAATGATGCAACACTTCCCTCCTGTTTTTTATGTATTTGCACAAATTAATCTATATCTAGTAACATCTTCTAATGATTTTTCAGCTACAGACTAATTTTTATGAAAAAAAAATACACGTGCATTTAGAGAAAAATGCTTTTACTCATAATCTGGAAAAAGGGTTAAAAAGCCTGTTACCTCCGCACCTCCACCAGATGTTATTACGTGAAAATGGCTGTCTTGCCTGTTGATGTTATCACACTCCTATTTTTCCAATATTTTGCAAAGGTGTGTACTATGGCAAATGCATATTGGCTATCTGTATAAATAGTAACATCCTTTGTTTTTATTTTAAACGCTTCTGTTCTGTTGCCTGAGCTGAGTGATTTGATGGTAACTGTTCAGCTTTTCTTAAGTGTCTCTGTAACCTTTGCAATCTATCATCTAGATAAAGGTTTTGCCATAGTCTTGCAAAGCTAGTGCTGTGCTTGACACTAAAACTCGTTTTATTTCACAAAGAGCTTTTTCTGCTTAATCAGTCTACATTAAAGGTGATGTCATTTTGAGGTCTTCCTCATACATCATTTTCCTCAGGTGTGCAGTGATTTTCAGATAATTTGCATCCCAGATTCTGCAATAATTTCTTCATCCTAAAAATGACATGTTTTTTGTTTTAGGTTTCAGATCCTGAAGAATGGCAGTTTTTCTATCCTCTACTACAGTTTCTCATGTCCGTCATTTTGGTAAAAGGTATCCGTAGATGTGTTTCTTCTTTTATCTTTATTTTTTTCTTTTAGCGTGGTGTGATTTGCATACTCCTCCAAGGTGCCTGCAGATAGGTCAATGTAATGTTTTGGTAACACAGCTGCAAATTGCATCTTTTGAACCAGCACGGAGAGAATTTTGTTGTGGAAATGGCCAATTTACATCTCCATCTTCCTGCAGGCCGCTGTGAATTTTGAATACAGTTGTCATTCTCACTCTGTATTCCTCAAAAAGGCTAATTATACTTTTGTTTTACTTTTCCAATTTCAGGATAATTTGCTCAATGCATAAATGCTGGGTTGCTCTCTGAATTTTCAAATTTTCAATATCTTACATAACATATTGAGTTATGTTGGCTTTGTGTAAAGTTATACATTCCACAGCCTTTTTAACATCATCCATAGTTTAAGTCCTAAAGAGCTACGTCACCAAAATCACGTGACTGGCCATATTGCCGGTCAAACAAAGCATTGTTCAATGCTAAGTCCATTGAGTCGAAATGAAAATGTGTCTTATAGCACAACACCCAGAGTTTTGTCCAATACTGTTAAAAGTTTAGAAAGTGATAATAAATGAAGGTACATGGAAAAATGAGAGACACTTGGCATAGAGGACCCATATTTAATGCCGAAGTCGATGTTTTCGCTGATAAGAAATTGGACTGTTAATTCACTTTCACATGTCTTGGACAACTGGATATACACATGTATCTGATGAGTAAGTCGTCGAGATTTACACTGAAAAGTTTGCAAGTGTATAAAGTGTATAAAAGTCTGGACGCATACAAATACTTCGTTGGAATAAGTCCGACATAATGACGGGTTGACGGCTCGTGAACGTGTAAGCGTATTCGGCTTATACATTAACCTTTGCCGCAATCCATCGATCTTTTCAGCTAGTATTACCAGTAATACCAATATTTACATAAATTACACCTGGTTTTACACAAACTCGTGTTCATTAACTATGATTTAAAAAAAAGACGACGGGTTGACAACTTCTGAACACAGAAGTGTATTCCGCTTCACGTTAATCTTTGCCTGAATCCATCGATCTTTTCAGCCGGTATTCAATAAGAATACCAATATTTAAATAGATAACCCCAGGTGTTACACAAACTCGCATTCATTACCTATGATTGAAAAAAAAAAAATAGAGGAGGGAGTCGTCCTCACGGAACATACACGGAAGCGATTGTGGCCACATGTTAACCTCTCTGCTGTGACAGACAGTTTATTTTCTTTTTTTAAAATACGCATTATTCTCAAATGAGCCAGTTTGGCATTCTAAATACTTCTTGGTAATTTGAGATTGAGGATCCACTTGTGGTCAAAAGGGGGACATTGCTTCCCAGTGTTCGGGAGTATCTGCTTGAGGTCAGCAGGGGGCATCACCTTCATGGCGTCACTGGGTCACACTCTGGGTCATGCACGCCACTCGCAAAGAGAATAATTCAAAGCAAGACTAATAGAAACAAATGCATGATAAAACAATGATTATAACACATCCCTCCTGTTTATTATGTATTTGCTCAAATTCTCTTCTTATCTAATAAGTTGTTCTCATGATTTTCAGTTACAAAATCAGTTTTTACTAAAAACAAATACACATACATGGAGAAAACATGTTTTTACTCATAATCTGGGTTTAGAAACAAGTCAGGCAAGTTTAATGGAAAATCGTCATCGGCATTACTCCATTGGCAGTATTCATCATTAAATGATACATCTCCACCACCTGTTCCTTCGTGGAAAACAGTGTTAAGTTTTACAATGAGAACACATCGACAAGGAATACAACAACATCCACACAAGGTCAAAATTGCTGCAAAAACACCGACTGATACCTAATTGAGGAAACAGGGCTTTGTATTTTCCAAAGACATTCATCCAAGAGTGCCACAGTGAAGTGTAAACACCAAAATGTTTTTGATATTTCACCATTAGGGGTTTGGAGACCCTCTTATGCCATTGGTGTGTGACTTCTCCACAGCTCTGATGTTAGGTGAGAAGTGTGCGACATTGTTCTCTGAACATAGCACAAGGTTCCCCTCTCTCAGCCAACATGTCAACAGTGACTCCGCCTTGGAAATCTATAAATGAAGTAGCCCATAACTGCTCGTGCACAGCTTCAAACCCTGTCTGTGTCCAACTACCCAATTTTTTGAATTTTGTAATGAATGCAGTTGATTCTGTCTACATTTTTGTCGGCTGTATACCAACAAACTGAGGACTCAAATCCAACTGCCAATTGATCAACCAATTTATACTCACTTTGGACATCAGTGGCATCATTGTATGTTAAAACACTTTTGTTGTTCCCATTCAGCTGCTCTTTCGTCTATGCCAGTGTTTGGGTAAGACTGCATGTAGAGTAGATGTAAATTCATAAACAGACAACGTGTGAATAGATAAGATAATAGTGTTATCAATGCACAACAATCTGTCTCTTTCTTTTCCAATTCGTCAAAAAGCCTGTTACCTTTGCTTCATCAACAGATGACTTGACGCGACAATCTACTGTCAATCACAAAAATCGTTTTGCCCATCGAAGCTGTTAAATTTCCTGATTTGCTTCCAGATCTTATTAATTTGTTCCATGTGAAATTACTCAGTGCTATCTCATTAGAAAACTACATTTTTTTTCAAAAGAATTTAGTGTACACACAGAATCGCACTTTTACTTTCATTATCAGGTACTGTTCCACTCCAAATTCCAAAGTACAATCATCTAGTGATAGTGCCGGGATAATCTAAAAGTTGTCATGCAAACAACGGAGCCTTTCGATGAAGGGTTTCTGCTTGTTCTAGCATGCATCCATCCATTCATCTCCTTAGCTGCTCATCCTCACAAGGGTCATGGGAGCGCTGGAGCGTGTCCCAGCTGTCAACGGGCAGGAGGCGGGGCACACCCCGAACCAGCTGCCAGCCAACCGCAGGGCACACAGAGACAGACAACAGCTGCACTCACAATCTCACCTCGTGGCAATCTTGAGTATCCAATCAACGTTGCATATTTTTGGGATGGTGGAGGAAACCAGAGTGCCTGGAGAAAACTGCCGCAGGCACTGAGTCAACATGCAACTCCACACAGGTGGGGCCGGGATTTGAACCCCAGTCCTCAGAACTGAGGCCAACGCTTTACAACTGCTACACCGTGCCGCTTTTGTTCTACCAGAGAAAGCCAATTATTTTGGCAGGAAATGCCAGTTACAATTTGAAAGCAGTCATCAGCCTCTCATTTTTTGATCCCTTGTACGTCAGTGAATTTTGATTAGAAGAAGGGGTACAAGTAGTTACCTCTGTGGCCTTGAGACTGTCCTTGCTTTCGCAAATAAACAAAGTGAGGTATATTTGCTTCTTCACAAGACGGGGGGTTTCAAAGGTGCTTTGGTGATGCTCAAAATGATTTGGCGTGTCAAAGGTTTTTCTTAGTAGGTCAACATTCTGACGCTCCATAGATGTGTCATAAGCAGGAAGAATGCTATCATGATTGTAACCACCACAGACTCCCAATTTGGGATTTAACCACTTTTAGGGTAGGCATTTCATCTAGGTGTCCCTAATAGGTTTGGTGTCTTTGAATTTCTTCTCTGACTTTTGGCTGTTTTCAGATATTAGAAATCTGCACCCAGCCTAGAGTAAGCTTTTTGCTCACCTTTCCAAATGAATCCTAGACTGAAATAACCTTTTTACAATGCGTCAAATTAACCTAAATTGATTTTTTGTTTTTATTTTATTATTAAGCTATTTGCATTGTCAGTAACTCTTGAAAGGGACCTTCCCACTTTGGAAAATGCCAATGCTCCTTCCTCACAGCTCTCATAAGCACCCAGTCTCCCATCTCCACTAATTTGGCCTCCTGCTGAGAGCCTGGAAAATCCTTCTCACTTGGTGATTGTGTGTGTCCCTATCCTTCTAACATTTTTTCCTCATATAGTCAGCTAAATTCAAATCGTTATTAGTTTCAGATTGGGTCTTAAATTTAGGAACGTTATAAGACCTTGTAATCAATGTTTCATGGGGTGTTAGTAGTTGTAATGTTGATGTAATATTTGACAAAATCTAAACATTGTCCATAATCTGTTCGTTTCCTCCATAGGCTTTTAATCTGTTTGCAGATAAGCGCAATGATGTTTTAAAGCAATATAAAACACATATCCCAATTTTGTCAATTTTTATTTCTCTCTTTTTTTTTCTTCATTGATTTACAAAAGTTCCATTGTCACTGTACAGCTCCACTCCATGTATTATCCAGAATCAGCTGCACCCGTGTGAGGTCGTTAGCTGCAAAAAGACACCCGTCCACCACATACAATTAGTAAGACTCAAACTTGTGACATGACCAAGACCCAAAAGCTGTCCAAAGACACCAAGGACAATATCATACAACTCCACACGGCTGGAAAGGGGTACGGAGAAATTGACCCCTCCGTACAGGGCACTTAACCACGCCTCCTGAAGTGACGTCACGCCACGTGCGCTGACGTAAGACAAACAGTAAAAATGGCAAATACAATACAATACATTCTGAACTGAGACAGACTCCATGCTTTTGATTTCATTCAAATCAACGATATATTATAGATTCTAAATACAATACATTCTTAACTGAGAGAGACGCCATGCTTCTGATTTCATTCAATCATTCACACGGAGCAATGTTATGCTACCGGAGAACGTCATTCATTTATACGAGACGTGGATTAAAAATCAAATTTAGGGCATATCTTCGTGCAAACACAGTCTGGTTAAGCTTCTGGCCGCGAGCCAGCAAGAAATCAATACGTTTGTGCAGTCCGATCTTCGCTAAATATCGCTCAACAAAGAATAAGTGTGTCAATCGTTCACACGTAGCAGTGTTATGCTAGCGATGAACATCTCATTCATTTATACGAGACGTGGATTAAAAATCAAATTTAGGGCATATCTTCGTGCAAACACAGTCTGGTTAAGCTTCTGGCCGCGAGCCAGCAAGAAATCAATACGTTTGTACAGTCCGATCATCGCTAAATATCGGTCAACAAAGAATAAGTGTGTCAATCGTTCACACGTAGCAGTTTTATGCTAGCGGAGAATGTCTCATTCATTTATACGAGACGTGGATTAAAAATCAAATTTAGGGCATATCTTCGTGCAAACAGTCTGGTTAAGCTTCGGTCACGAGCCAGCAAGAAATCAATACGTTTGTGCAGTCCGATCATCGCTAAATATCGCTCAACAAAGAATAAGTGTGTCAATCGTTCACACGCAGCAGTGTTATGCTAGCGAAGAACTTCGAATTCATTTATACGAGACATGTATTGAAAATCAAATATAGGGCATATCTTCGTGCAAACATATGTGTTCCAGTTGATATTAGATGGATTTAGTTGATGATGCGGTCTTCCACAAAGTTTGATCCATCGAAGGCATTTTTCGTACTGGGTCTTCGGTTTTGGAAAGGGTACGAATCGAACTCCACCAACTAGCCTTTCAGGATACCTGTCGTCACTATTACAAAGTCCGTGACTACACCTCTTAACCATATTTTTTGTTAAATAACCCAAATACACGATAAAACGCTAACTAAACCTATACTGGACCATTCAATGTTGTCAGAGAAAATGGCGGGAGCAAAAACGGGCTTTGATCTATGCAGATCTCTGGCCTCTGATTGGTCAGTGACGCGGATTGCGCAATATCCACGGAGGGGTCAATTGCCGAGCAGCTTGGTGAAAAATGGTCCACTGTTGGAGCAATCATTAGAAAATGGAAAAAGCTAAACATGATGGTCAATCTCAATCGGAGTGGAGCCCCATGCAAGATATCACCCCGTGGAGTCTCAATGATCCTTAGAAAGGTGAGGAATCAGCCCAGGACTACGCGACAGGACTAAGTCAATGACCTGAAAAGAGCTGGGATCACCGTTTCCAAGGTGACTGTTGGTAATACACTAAGACGTCATGGTTTGAAATTATGCATGGCACGGAAGGTTCCCCTGCTTAAACCAGCACATGTCAAGGCCCGTCTTAAGTTTGCCAATGACCATTTGGATGATACAGAGGAGTCATGGGAGAAAGTTTTGTGGTCAGATGAGACCAAAATTGAACTTTTTGGTCATAATTCCACTAACCGTGTTTGGGGGGAGGCGAATGATGAGTTCTATCCCAAGAACACCATCCCTACTGTGAAGCATGGGGGTGGTAGCATCATGCTTTGGGTGTGTTTTTCTGCACATGGAATAGGACCACTGCACTGTATTAAGGAGAGGATTACCGCGGCCATGTATTATGAGATATTGGGGAACAACCTCGTTCCCTCAGTCAGAGCATTGAAGATGGGTCATGGCTTGGTCTTTCAACATGACAATGACCCGAAGCACACAGCCAGGAAAACCAAGGAGTTGCTTGGTAAGAAGCATATCAAGGTTCTGGCGTGGCCGAGCCAGTCTCCAGACCTAAACCCAATTGAAAATCTTTGGAGGGAGCTGAAATTCCATGTTACTCAGCAAACCTGTCTGATCTGCATTACTCTGCTTCAAGTGCTTGAACCAATCTCCCCCAACTAAAAACTTAGAAAGTGATCACTCAGTGAACTTTCTGTTGTTGAAGTGTTGTTCTCAAAGCCTTGCGTAGTTTTGGGTCTGCAACGGAAAGGTCTCCCACCTTGATCTCTCCACTAGGAAGGCTCCATAGTCTTTGTGGTAATGCTTGTCTCTTTCAAATCTCCTTTTCAAAAATCTGGGAGTGATGTTCAGCACATTTCCTGTTGTTTGGCATTTCACAGTGTCCATTTTCCTTGATTGTGATTCCCTCCTCCATTACTGATAAGAAGTGGAGATCATCTTGCAAGAAGTAAGCATTTTCTATGCCCTTCTCATTGAAATTAGACTCAAGAGCCTTTATCACGTATGGCGGAATAATGATTTCCTTTACTTGTGTTCGACATATAAATTGAACTTCACTGGTCAGATGAGCAGGCAACTGCTGACAGGGTCTTACTTGTCTCACAACAATCTCGTGGTCTGCTTCCAATTGCATCACCATAGTCAACAAAGGGATTTTCACAGCCCACGATACTCCAGCCGAGGTCCGTTCTTTGAGCAAATGGTACATTGACTTTGGCAGCTACAACTTCTCTTGGTAGCAGGGCTTAAGAACAATTGTAGCCTATTAGTAGGCCAATGTCACATTCAATGAAAGGAGCAATTTCTTCAGCAAGGTGCTACCAGCCCCGCAGTGAGAATGCATCCTGCCCGGCATTGAGAACTCGTTCGGCTCTAAGTAAGACCTCAGCCTCCACGACGTGAGGTGGAAGGTCAAGTTAGAGTTCATCCCGCCTGAAGTGTAACAACAAAGTGTGCGCCTGCCTCAACAATCTTCCCGTTGTGAGGACGACGTGTGGACCTGCTTCAACCTGCCCGACGTAAGATTCCTTGACGTGTGCGCCTGCCATCCGACCGACCTCCAAGCAAATTACGTCATGTCTAAGCAACGAGCAATTAAGACATTGCTATCACCGTTAAAACAAGCAAACAGCAAGCAGAGTCCAAAAGCATTTTGCGTTTAAGCTAACAATAAGTAAAAATTTAAACAAGTTGAATGTTAAGAAGGTTTAGCTTATCATCTGCTTATAAGTTTCCCAGTTGTGTGGACACCATAACAAGCATGTTGTTTCAGATTTCATAATGTGTTATTATTATTTAGCCAAAGGCCATTTTTGATACTGCTAAGGTAACAAGGTGGTGTAATTAATTGCAAGTGAAAACAAGTTCATTTGTGCTCCAGGAAATATTTAGACACTCTGAAATTTGTTGGTAAAACATAAGGTTAAAGAGGTTGATTTGTTCATAATTACCATTTCCATTTTGAAGTTTATACTAAGAAGTATACTTTATGCTCAAGCAAATTAACGTGATAAATATGGCTTTCTATCTTGATAATGCTGAAGTTATAGAAGTACACCAGTCATATCAAGATCTTAATGATGGTAATTGTAGGAATAATTGTGATCATAATTATCATACATTTGCTTCCAATAAAGAAATGATTTGCTCTGCCCTAGATAATGTGGCAGCCTCCTAGCAGGAGATAGCAAGAACAAAAACATCTAATCATCACAACTGTTAGAACTGCTGCCTGTTAAAGAAATGACACCACCACCACACATGTATTCAGCAATCCTCCACACATGCACAGGCACATGAACAAACATGCACACCTTGTTTCAAACTGTTTTGCTTGTCGTCTCCTTTTTGTAACATCCATGTAAATAAGGGGCGTCTTAAAACTAAATAAATAGAGGTGCTGAGGAGAGAATAATCAGAGAGTGCAGTGGTGAATTGTACGAGACAGTTCCTCTCCTCTCTCCTCGCGAGACTTGAACTGGTGTCTTTGCTTCCTTTTTTGTCCTGTTTAATGAATGTCTGATTGGTGAACCTGACATTTACTTGGTCCTTCGAGCCGGATCTCAAGATACCTGAGGTTTCCAGGGGCCGAGTCGACGTCCAGGCAAAGACCGTGGCCACGGCTCTTGAGACCCTTTCCGGGACTGGGCCTCCACTTTGCGCCTGGAGGCTGAGGGTTGACGAGAAGCTGAAGGAAGTGAAGACATCTCTGGTGAGTAGGAAACTCCCACACTCATGAGGAATGAGTGAATGCGCGTCTGGGTGACTGCGGCAGAACCAAACCTTGAGAATACTAGTCACTATCGAGTAGACTAATTAGTCTATAAAACTGAGAAAAGGGCAAGGTGTGTCCTGTACGTGAGCTCCGTGAAACGTGTGCATGTGTAAAAGTGTGAGCGGAGGTTCGCTACCTCATTTGAACAGGAAATTGAGTGACAACTGTTTGAGGATGCAGAGGTAAGAATTCTCCGCCACATGTGGTAGAAGCTTGAGAATTACCTCAAACGGAACGTAATTGTCACCCTGTTCAGTGGGAAGTCAGTATAGTCACCCTAGGTGAACCACTGACTCCAACAGCGGAAAAACAAATAGAAAAATAGTTGATAAATAGCAAAATAGTTGAAGCACAACATCTGAAAAAAATAATAATAATGATGTGTAAGGACTAGAAGTTTGTAGAAAGCAAATGTCCTACAAAAACAAAACATCTAAATTTGTGGATAACACAATATGACTTTGCTGGCCAGCTCAACATACACACAAAAAATATATATAGTTAAGCTGCAGGATAAAATAAGAGAAACACACACGCACACACAAAAAAAAAAAAAAAAAAACAACAACAACAACAAAAAGCTGGACTCAAGATGATGTGAAAACAGCCATAAAAGGTATCACATCTCATAAAGTTGATGTAACATAATTCGTCCAGGGAACGGAAGACTTGAGAAAATCTTACCACTTAAATGGTGTGGAAGTACAACAAATTTGGATGACAGCAAAGTACTTTCTCACAGCAGCAGGGAGTTCAAGGTTTAATATCGCGCACTCCTGCAAGATTTAAAAAAAAAGAAGCAATTTTTTCTGCCATTGTAAGACCAAAATAAAACAACAATGAACCATTTGAAGAATATAGAATTGGAATAAATGCATGTTTTAAAGCAAACAGTGGCATTCCTGAAGATCACACTCCAGGGAGTGTGTATCAAGGGCAATTAAAAAAAATGCTCTTCATGTGAATTCAAATAATCCTATAAACAATGGATTGAAAAACATTGGGTTGACAAACCGACTGGCAGCCTGTAACAATACGTTAACCAAGCACTACACGCAGAGTGCTACAAAGAAAAAGAAAATTGACACCTTTCTGACAGAGAAAGGAGAAATTCATGGAGCTTTATGCAAAATATTTAATAATTGTGGCCGCAGATGAGGAAGAGAGCAGCCATCTCCCCATCAAAAATGTCACAACTAATGCTCCCAAAATGCAACTTTTCAATTTGTCCCATACGTTTTTTTGGGAAGAGACGGCTTGCTGAAACTAGGACTGCGCTTAATTCCCTCTCTGACAGGAAAAATAGAAGTAAAAAGAAAAAAAAAGGAATTACTGGGAGGACAGTTAAATATCTTACAAAATGGGAATCCAGCGCTCTATTATTACACCTTACATATTCCAAACAAACCTCCCACAAGAACAGGAGATTTCTTGCTGCAAACAGCTCAAGACGTGATTGAACAACCACAAAATGACGTAGGAAGTGACTCATTGCATGTGACAATTTAGTCACATTGGTAAATAAGATAAACTTATAACAGCTCACACCAGACAAAATCATGATTATCTGTACTCAGATGGTACATCAGTCGTGGTGACAGGAACAACACTGACTGACAAACTAAATGCACTACACAAGGAATGGACACCACCACACACGTCATTACAACAGGAGTGGGAGAGTTTGGGACAATTTGTTTTGGTAGTATGAAATGTTCCTGATTGGACAGAAAAAGAACCAGATTTGGATTGGGACGACTGAACTGTACAGACAATATATTATTGGACAGTCTTAAACAATCTGAGACCAGATGCTGCTGTATTCGCGGTGGTATCACAATCTACACAGACAATACTGGAAAAGTAGAGCAATAGCGACAACTCCAGGGAACACAGTGACACATGCAGAGCTACTACAAAATTTGCTCATAGCAGTTCAGTTACCAAAAGAATTAGCCAGACGTAAATGTGCAGTACACACATCAAAAACAGACAAAGAATCATGAGGAAATGGATTTATAGATAAAACAACAAAAGAAGCAGCAGCCAAAACCTTTATGGGATTAGATGACCATGAAACAAATAAAGACATACTTTGAGATGATGTGTTAAAAAATGCAACAAAAAAGATGACCAGAAGAACTAAAAATCTGGAAGAAATAGGGTACTACATTACAAAATGGGAATTATGTCAGCACAGATAAAAAAAAAAATAATAAATTCTACCAAAAACATTTTTTAAGTGGGAGGCAATCTTGAGCCATGGGAAGTCTCAGGTCTCAACAGGGGGAATGGTAGCCCTGGTACAAAGGCATTACATGATCCATGGATTTAACTTGCATGCAAAAAAAACTTTTTTTGTAGGGCTTGTTTGATCTGTGTGCGACATAATCCACAAGGGAATGTGCATCCAAAACGTGGTCAGTTTCCTCAAGCTACACATCCATTCATCCCGCCATCCATTTTCTTAGCTGCTTATCCTCATAAGGGTCGCGGGGAGGGCTGGAGCCTATTCCAGCTGTCAATGTGCAGGAGGCAAGGTACACCCTGACCTGGTTGCCAGTCAATTGCAGGTCACATGGAGACAAACAGTCGCACTCACAATCACACGTGGGGGCAATTTGGACACAATGATAGATTTAGTCTATTACAAGCACGTAAGTGTCTCATTCCATTCAAAACACTGTTTGGGACACCATACAAATTACCAACATTTCCACACAATGAGAGGTAGATGAATGATGAAGGAAGAAAAAAAACACACACAAGTGGTTCCCTTTCTGGAGTTATTAACAACCCCAAACAGCTTGAAAATTGCAAAAAGGGGTACTTGAGTTCATTTGTTGATTGTAGGAAAGTTATTGCCCATTGTTAACACACAAAAAAAAATAATTTGTTTTTATTGGCCACTTGTAAAATAGCTGTTCTCATTCCCACTGCCAAGGTCGCTGTAGCCCGGTTACACATGGGAGTGAGACTGCTGTCATAATGGTGACTAAACAGATCCAGAGATAATACCAATGCTATTAATTGATAACAAATGCAAAAAAAAAAAAATAAAAATAAAAAAGTTGGGGGATTCTGTGTATCCATTAACTTCTCTTGAAAAACAAAAAAACTGTTTTCTAATGGCGTGTCACTAGGAAATTTCACATGCATCAATTTGATAGGACTAGAAACAAATTGGCAATTTTATCAGCATTGATGTGGAAAGCCATTTTTGTGCCAATGTCATGGTGGTGCGGCAGTAACTGTCTTTTTTATTTTTTTACACCGTATGCCTTCCCTGATGCAACCCTTCTGCATTTATTCGGAGAGAGAGCTGGAGCCAATCCCAGCTAACTTCGGGCAGCAGCAGACTACACCCCGAACAGCCAGTCGCAGTGCAGATGTCGACACCATCACTGAGCGGGAATCGATCTCACCCTGCCTTCACTCGAAATGTCCCTCTGATGGAAACCCGAACTACAATGTGGCCCTCTAGAGAAATGAGTTCGACATCCCTGCACTAGACCATCAAAAAAAAAAAAAAAAAAAAATGTAACAAGTTACTGTGCTTTAATAACCTTGTTACTGCCATTTGTTTATTCATCCTGTCTGTTTGTGAATTAACATCTACTGTACATGCAGTTTTATCCGAACACTGGCATAGACTGAGCAAGAGCTGAATGACATGGAGAAAATAGCAGAAAGAAACACGTGGATACACCTTACACACTGTAAAAGGTCATCTCAGCTGAGTCACCCAAGGGGAAAGGTGAGCAAAGACCAGCATACGGTGGGTGCAGATTTATAGTATCTGAAAATACCTGAAGGCTGGTGAAGATTTAAAAGACACTTGACTCATTTAGGGGTGACTTGGTCGACATGACTTCAAAATGGCTAAATAATATGATGCATGTTGGGCTGCAACATTGACAGCCATAATGATATTTTTGTTCATATGCTACTTTTGGACACCTGTAAAGCTGACAAAAATACATAACAACAGAACCAATAATTATACTCAGTCAACTATGCCTACCACACATAAGATAAAGAGGCGTAACCTCATTTCAAATAACTTTGGTAAACAACTATGCGGGAGGCATGAGGCATGAGAGGAGGACTCCATGTGTGCCTCCCAGTGAATCTGTTCAGCACTTTTTCAATTCCTTGGCAGAGTCTAATTGCTGGGGATTCCATCCTTGGGCTTATGCTAAATGAAAAACCCCACTTTATTCTCACCATTTGCCAATTTAATGCTACCTTAAACCCGAATGCCATACAAAAGAGTACGTCTACTACGGCGGGAGTATTTTAACCGAAAAAGCCTGAGGAACATTTTTTCATTATTATGATTATCATTTTTACAAATAGGAAACAAAACTGGTTGTTATTAATGTAGAATGCAGCTAACAAGGTAAACTAGAGTTACATCACATGCATGGGCCCTGGGCCACTAATGCGTGTAATTCCAACAGAAATGCCAACACGATGTACCCAGGAGGTAATGACTAAAACAACTCCTAACACCACTTGTCAGAAATGGAAAAGTGTTTATCTAACAACTAAGGCAGTAAATGATAAACTGATATTTTCTACTAATGTTGCATTGGTTAATTTCTCCTGTGTTAGCTTTACAGGGACAGATTTTAAGGTGGGAAGTCTCAACAAAACATGGTGTCATGATATCCATCTGCAAACTGCCCCACTGCTCCCATGCACCAATTTGTTGTGGTGGTGTGTTGGTCAAAAGTTGTATGACACACTGATAAATGCAACAGGAACGTGTACACTGGTATCAATGCTCTTATCTGTGACTGTGTTTCCATCCAAAGCAGAGGATATACAATTGGCCGCATGCATCTTTGGACCTCCCCTTGGGTTCTCCCGAAGGCGAAGGTCCTCTTGGAAAGATGGAGATCTGACATACATTGATGACATTGTGATCCAACCGTGCTATTGAAAAAACATTGAACGTGAGTAACTTCATAACTTGTATGACCAAAACAACTTGTACAATGACGGCCGTGAGGACATACAGGAAATTTAACAAGTCTTATCTTAGAACATCTTAGTACCCAAATTGAAGCCGTATCGTTCGCGTTGAAGCTGCTCGGCCTAAGTTAGCCTCGACTAGCGCGATAACAACAAAATGTGTCTGTAATCAAATATTGACTGAGAAGGAAAATATCAAATGGTAGGACCTACACGTCCTGCAAAACCCAGGTATTGTATAGAAGGGGTACCAAACATAGAACGTGGACTCAACCTTCAACTACTAGAATGAGAGGCATTGTGGTTTGAATCCCTTCCATCCACATATCCTTTAAATCCTCATATCCTTTATATTTTCACACAGGTAGTATGTGAATTGTGTACCTTATGTGCTGAATGTGTTTATTTGATTGCTTTGATCTGATTTTAACATGAACATAGATGAGGTAGTATGTGAATTGTGCATCTTATGTGCTGACTTTGTTTATTTGATTGCTTGTTTTGACCATTCTGCAACCCGAGGGAGGGCATATTTCCTGTGCAACCTGTTGTCCGGTCCCAAGCCCAGATAAATGCAGAGGGTTGCAGCAGGAAGGGAATCCGGCGTAAAACTGTGCCAAACATATATGAATGTTCATGAAAGTAATTCCATACTGGATAGGTCGTGGCCCGGGCTAACTTCGTCCACCCCCGGCACTGTTAATCTGCAAGACATGGGTAGAAATTCAGATAATGTAGGTCGAAGACAAAAAAGAGGAGGAAAGTGGCTTAGTCGCAGTGGAAGAAGAGACATGCACATATGCTACAACTGGGTGTAGGGACTTTGAATGTTGGGACAATGACAGGAAAAGCTCAGGAGTTAGGTGATATGATGAAAGGTTGATAAATTGTGCATCCAAGACAGGAAGTGGAAAGGGAATAAGGCTAGAAGTTTAGGAGCAGGGTTTACATTATTTTACCATGGAGTAGATGAGAAGAGAAATGGGTTAGGGTCATTTTAAAGGAAAAGCTGGCTAAGAATGTCTTGGAGGTGAAAAGAGGATCAGATCAAGTGATGACGATGAAATTTGAAATTGAGGGTATTATGTATAATGTGATTAGCGGCTATGCCCCACAGGTAGAATGTGACCTCGAGTTGAAAGAGAAGTTCTGGAAGGAACTAGATGAAGTAGTCCTGAGCATCCCAGAGAAAGAGAGAGAGGAAGAGAGAGAGAGAGAGAGAGAGAGAGAGAGAGAGAGAGAGAGAGAGAGAGAGAAGAGAGAGAGAGAGAGAGAGAGAGAGAGAGAGAGAGAGAGAGAGAGAGAGAGTTGTGATTTGTGCAGATTTCAATAGACTTGTTGGCAAAGGAAACAGGGGCGATGAAGAAGTGATGGGTAAGTAAGTACAACATTCAGCAAAGGAACTTTGAGGGTCAGATGAAGGTGGATTTTACAAAAAGGATAGAATCGTCAGGTGTGAACACTTATTTCCAGAAGAGACAGGAACATAGAGTGACCTACAAGAGCGGAGGTGGAAGCACACAGGTGGATTATATTTTGTCAAACGATGTAATCTGAAGGAGGTTACTGATTATAAAGTTAGTGGTGGGGTAGAGTGTAGCTTGACAGCATAGGATGATGGTGTGTATGATGACTCTGGTAGCGGTAAGGAAGATCAAGAAGGCAAAGGTAGAGCAGAGAATAAGGTGGTGGAAGTTGAGAAAAGAAGAATGTTGTGTGGCCTTTCGGAAAGAGGTGAGACAGGCTAGATAGAATCGTCAGGTGTGAACACTTATTTCCAGAAGAGACAGGAACATAGAGTGACCTACAAGAGCGGAGGTGGAAGCACACAGGTGGATTATATTTTGTCAAACGATGTAATCTGAAGGAGGTTACTGATTATAAAGTTAGTGGTGGGGTAGAGTGTAGCTTGACAGCATAGGATGATGGTGTGTATGATGACTCTGGTAGCGGTAAGGAAGATCAAGAAGGCAAAGGTAGAGCAGAGAATAAGGTGGTGGAAGTTGAGAAAAGAAGAATGTTGTGTGGCCTTTCGGAAAGAGGTGAGACAGGCTCTAGACAGACAAGAATAGGAAGACTTGAATACTACTTCCAAGATACTTTGAGAGGCAGGCAGGAGAGTACTTAGGGTGTCTTCTGGTAGGAAAGGGGAGAAGGAGACTTGATGGTGGAACCCCAAAATACAAGAAGACATCCAAGGAAAGAGATTAGCGAAGAAGAAGTGGGACACGGAGAGGACTGAGGAGAGGCGAAAAGAATACATTGAGATGCGACGTAGAGCAAAGGTAGAGGTGGCGAAGTCTAAACAAGAGGCACATGACGACATGTACACCAAGTTGGATACGAAAGGAGGAGATAAATCTCTACAGGTTGGCTAGACAGAGGGATAGAGATGGGAAGCATGTGCAGCAAGTAAAGGTGATTGAGGATAGCAATGGAAATATGTTGACTAGTGCCAGTAGTGTGCTAAGTAGATGGAAGGGGTACTTTGATAAGTAAATAAATCAGGAAAATGGGAGAGAAGGTAGAGTAGAAGAGGCAAGCGTGAATGACCAAGAAGTGGCACTGATTAGTAAGTGGGAAGTTAGAAAGGCACTGAACAGGATGAAAAATGGAAAGATACATACCGATGACATACCAGTGGAGGTATGAAAGCAATTTGGAGAGTTGACTGTGGAGTTTCTGACAATGCAGCCCTATGGGGGCACAAACCAGTGCAATCTGTAGGCCGGTCCCAAGCCCGGATAAATGCAGAGGGTTGCGTCAGGAAGGGCATCCGGCGTAAAAACTGTGCCAAACAAATATGAGCGTTCATCTAAAGAATCCCATACCGGATCGGTCGTGGCCCGGGTTAACAACGCCCGCCCCCGGCACTGCTAACCTGCAGGGCGTCGGTGGAAATTCAGCTACTGTGGGTCGAAGACAAAGAAGAGGAGGAAACCGGATCCAGCGTCAGAAGAAAAAGAGGAATGCACAGAGCCTACAACTGAGTGTAGGGACTTTGAATGTTGGGACTATGACAGGAAAAGCACAGGAGTTGGTTGACATGATGATTAGGAGAAAGGTTGATATTCTGTGCATCCAAGAGAGCAGGTGGAAAGGTAGTAAGGCTAGAAGTTTGGGAGCAGGGTTTAAATTATTCTACCACGGAGTAGATGGGAAGAGAAATGGAGTAGGGGTTATTTTAAAGGAAGAGCTGGCTAAGAATGTCTTGGAGGTGAAAAGAGTATCAGATCGAGTGATGAGACTAAAATTTGAAATTGAGGGTGTTATGTATAATGTGGTTAGCGGCTATGCACCACAGGTAGGATGTGACCTAGAGTTGAAAGAGAAATTCTGGAAGGAACTAGATGAAGTAGTTCTGAGCATCCCAGACAGCGAGAGAGTTGTGATTGGTGCAGATTGTAATGGACATATTGGTAAAGGAAACAGGGGCGATGAAGAAGTGATGGGTAAGTACGGCATCCATGAAAGGAACTTTGAAGGGCAGATGGTGGTGGACTTTGCAAAAAGGATGGAGATGGCTGTAGTGAACACTTATTTCCAGAAGAGGGAGGAACATATAGTGACCTACAAGAGCGGAGGTAGAACCACGCAGGTAGATTATATTTTGTGCAGACGATGTAATCTGAAGGAGGTTACTGACTGTAAAGTAGTGGTAGGGGAGAGTGTAGCTCGACAGCATAGGATGGTAGTTTGTAGGATGATTCTGGTGGTGGGTAGGAAGATTAAGAAGACAAAGGTAGAGCAGAGAACCATGTGGTGGAAGCTGAGAAAGGAAGAATGTTGTGCGGCCTTCCGGAAAGAGGTGAGACAGGCTCTCGATGGACAACCGAAGCTCCCGGAAGACTGGACGACGACAGCCAAGGTGATCAGAGAGACAGGCAGGAGAGTACTTGGTGTGTCATCTGGTAGGAAAGGGGAGAAGGAGACTTGGTGGTGGAACCCCAAAATACAGGGAGTCATACAAGGAAAGAAATTAGCGAAGAAGAAGTGGGATACTGAGAGGACTGAGGAGAGGCGAAAGGAGTACATCGAGATGCGACGTAGGGCAAAGGTAGAGGTGGCAAAGGCTAAACAAGAGGCATATGAAGACATGTACACCAGGTTGGACACGAAAGAAGGAGAAAAGGATCTCTACAGGTTGGCCAGACAGAGGGATAGAGATGGGAAGGATGTGCAGCAGGTAAGGGTGATTAAGGATAGAGATGGAAATGTGTTGACTGGTGCCGGTAGTGTACTAAATAGATGGAAAGAATACTTTGAGAAGTTGATGAATGAAGAAAATGAGAGAGAAGGAAGAGTTGAAGAGGCAAGAGTGAAGGACCAGGAAGTGGAAATGATTACTAAGGGGGAAGTCAGAAAGGCACTACAAAGGATGAAAAATGGAAAGGCAGTTGGTCCTGATGACATACCGGTAGAGGTATGGAAGCAATTTGGAGAGATGGCTGTGGAGTTTTTGACCAACTTATTCAACAGAATACTAGCGGGCGAAAAGATGCCTGAAGAATGGAGGAAAAGTGTTCTAGTTCCCATTTTTAAGAACAAAGGGGATGTTCAGAGCTGTGGGAACTATAGAGGAATAAAGTTGATGAGCCACACAATGAAGTTATGGGAAAGAGTAGTGGAGGCTAGACTCAGGACAGAAGTAGTATCTGCGAGCAACAGTATGGTTTCATGCCTAGAAAGAGTACCACAGATGCATTATTTGCCTTGAGGATGCTCGTGGAAAAGTACAGAGAAGGTCAGAAGGAGCTACATTGTGTCTTTGTGGATCTAGAGAAAGCCTATGACAGAGTACCAAGAGAGGAACTGTGGTACTGCATGCGTAAGTCTGGTGTGGCAGAGAAGTATGTTAAAATAGTACAGGACATGTATGATGGTAGCAGAACAATGGTGAGGTGTGCCTTAGGTGTGACAGAGGAATTTAAGGAGGAGGTGGGACTGCATCAGGGATCAGCTCTGAGCCCCTTCCTATTTGCAGTGGTAATGGATAGGCTGACAGATGAGGTTAGACTGGAATCCCCTTGGACCATGATGTTCGCAGATGATATTGTCATATGCAGTGAAAGCAGGGAGCATGCAGAGGAACAATTGGAAAGATGGAGACATGCACTGGAAAGGAGAGGAATGAAGATTAGCCGAAGTAAAACAGAATATATGTGCGTGAATGAGAAAAGTAGAGGGGGAAGAGTGAGGCTACAGGGAGAAGAGATAGCGAGGGTGGACGACTTCAAATACTTGGGGTCAACAATACAGAGCAATGGAGAGTGTGGTCAGGAAGTGAAGAAACGGGTCCAAGCAGGTTGGAACAGCTGGCGAAAGGTGTCTGGTGTGTTATGTGACAGAAGAGTGTCTGCTAGGATGAAGGGCAAAGTTTACAAAACAGTGGTGAGGCCGGCCATGATGTACGGATTAGAGACGGTGGCACTGAAGAAACAACAGGAAGCAGAACTGGAGGTGGCAGAAATGAAGATGTTGAGGTTCTCGCTCGGAGTGAGCAGGTTGGATAGGATTAGAAATTAGCTCATTAGAGGGACAGCCAAAGTTGGATGTTTTGCTGACAAGGTTCAAGAGAGCAGACTTTGATGGTTTGGACATGTTCAGAGGCGAGAGAGTGAGTATATTGGTAGAAGGATGCTGAGGATGGCGCTCCCAGGCAAAAGAGCGAGAGGAAGACCAAAGAGAAGGTTTATGGATGTGGTGAGGGAAGACATGAGGGCAGTTGGGGTTAGAGAGGAAGATGCAGGAGATAGGCTAAGATGGCAAAAGATGACACGCTGTGGCGACCCCTAACGGGACAAGCCGAAAGGAAAAGAAGAAGAAGAAGACTGTGGAGTTTCTGACCAACTTATTCAATAGAATACTAGCAGGAGAGAAGATGCGAGAAGAATGGAGGAAAAGTGTGCTGGTCTCAATTTTTAAGAACAAAGGCGATGTTCAGAGCTGTGGAAAATATAGAGGAATAAAGATGATGAGCCACACAATGAAGTTAGGGGAAAGAGTAGTGGAGGCTAGACTCAGGACAGAAGTAAGTACCTGCGAGACACAGTGTGGTTTCATGCCTAGAAAGAGTACCACAGATGCATTACTTGCCTTGAGGATGCTCGTGGAAAAGTACAGAGAAGGTCGGAAGGAGCTATATTGTGTCTTTGTAGACCTAGAGAAAGCCTATGACAGAGTACCACGAGAGGAACCGTGGTACTGCGTGCGCAAGTCTGGTGTGGCGGAGAAATATGTTAGAATAGTACAGGACATGCAGGTGTGACAAAAGAATTTAAGGTGGAGGTGGGACTGCATCAGGGATCTGCGCTGAGCCCCTTCCTGTTTGTGGTAGTAATGGATAGGCTGACAGATGAGGGTAGACTGAAATCCCCTTGGACTATGATGTTCGCAGATGATATTGTGATCTGCAGTGAAAGCAGGAAGCAGGTGGAGGAATAATTAGAAAGATGGAGGCACGCACTGGAAAGGAGAGGAATGAAGATTAGCCGAAGTAAAACAGAATATATCTGCATGAATGAGAGGGGTGGAAGAGGAAGAGTGAAACTCCAGGGAGAAGAGATAGCGAGGGTGGATGACTTCAAATACTTGGGGTCAACAATACAGAACAATGGAGAGTGTGGTAAGGAAGTGAAGAAACAAGCCAAAAGGAAAAGAAGAAAAGAGTTATTTTCTGATTGGTACTGGTTCTGACCTGCAAGGGCGGTGGTAGAAGCACACAGGTGGATTAAATTCTGTGCAGACGAAGTCTGAAGGAGGTTACCGACTGTAAACTAGTGGTAGGGAAGAGTGTATCTCAATAACACAGGATGGTGGTGTGTCGGACAACTCTGGTGGTGGGTAGGAAAATTAAGAAGACAAAGATAGAGCAGAGAACCAGGTGTTGGAAGTTGAGAAAGGAAGAATGCTATGCGGCCTTCCGGAAAGAGATGAGACAGGCTCTCGATCGACTGGAGGAGCTGCTGGAAGACTGGACTACTAAGCCAAGGTGATCAGAAAGACAGGAAGGAGAGTACTTGCTGTGTCGTCTGGTAGGAAATGGGAGGAGACCTGGTGGCGGAACCCCAAAATACAGGATATCACACAAGGAAAGATTCGCGAAGAAGAAGTGGGACAGTGAGAGAACTGAGAAGAGGTGAAAGGAAGACATTGAAATACAATTTAGGGCAAAGGTAGAGGTGACTAAGGCTAAACAAGAGGCATTTGACGACATGTACACCAGGTTGGATACGAAAGAAGCAGAAAAGGATCTCTACAGGTTGGCCAGACAGAGGGATAGAGGTGGGAAGGATGTGCAGCAGGTAAGGGTGATTCAGGCTAGAGATGGAAATGTGTGACTGGTGCCAGTAGTGTGCTAAGTAGATGGAAGGGGTAGATAGATAGATGGAAGAATACTTTTAGAAGTTGATGAATGAAGAAAATGAGAGAGAAGGAAGAGTAGAAGTGGCAAGTGTGAAGGACCAGGAAGTGGCAATGATTAGCAAGGGGGAAGTTCGAAAGGCACTACAAAGTATGAAAAATGGAAAGCCAGTTGGTCCTGATGACATACCGGTACCTGAGGTATGAAAGCAATTTGGAGAGGTGGCTGTGGAGTTTTTGACCAACTTATTCAATAGAATACTAGCGGGAGAGAAGATGCCGGAAGAATGAAGGAAAGGTGTGCTAGTTCCCATTTTTTAAGAACAAAGGAGACTTGCAGAGATGTGGTAACTATAGAGGAATAAAGTTGATGAGCCACACAATGAAGTTATGGGAAAGAGCAGTGGAGGGTAGACTCAGGTCAGAAGTCAGTGTCTGCGAGCAACAGTATGGTTTCATGCCTAGAAAGAGTTCCACAGAGGCATTATTTGCCGTGAGGATGCTAACTGAAAAGTACAGAGAAGGTCAGAAGGAGCTACATTTTGTCTTTGTGGATCTAGAGAAAGCCTATGACAGAGTACCAAGGGAGGAACTGTAGTACTTCACACGGAAGTCTGGTGTGGCGGAGAAATATGTTAAAATAGTACAGGATATGTATGAGGGCAGCAGAACAGTGGTGAGGTGTGCCATAGGTGTGATAGAAGAATTTAAGGTGGAGATGGGACTGCATCAGGGATCAGCTCTGAGCCCCTACCTGTTTGCTGTGGTTATGGATATGCTGACAAATGAGGTTAGACTGGAATCCTCTTGGACCATGGTATTTGCAGATGATATTGTGATATGCAGTGAAAGCAGGGAGCAGGTGGATTAACAATTAGAAAGATGGAGTCATGCACTTGAAAGGAGAGGGATGAAGATTTGCCAAAGTAAAACAGAATATATGTGTGCGTCGATGAGAGGGGTGGAGGGGGAAGAGTGAGGCTCCAGTGAGAAGAGATTGCGAGGATGGATGACTTCAAATACGTGTGGTCAACAATCCACAGCAATGGTGAGTGTGGTAAGGAAGTAAAGAAACGGGTCCAAGCAGGTTAGAACCACTCGTGAAAGGTGTCCGGCGTGTTATGTGAAGAGAAGAGTCTTTACTAGGAAGAAGGGCAACGTTTATAAAACAGTGGTGAGGCTGGCCATGATGTACAGATTAGAGACGGTGGCCCTGAAAAAACAACAGGAAGCAGAACTGGAGGTGGCAGGAATGAAGATGTTGAGGTTCTTGCTCGGAGTGAGCAGGTTGAATAGAATTAGAAATTAGCTAATTAGAGGCACAGCCAAAGTTGGATCTTTTGGAGACAAGCTTCGAGAGAGTAGACTTTGATGGTTTGGACATGTCCACAGGCGAGAGAGTCAGTATATCAGGAGAAGGGTACTGAGGATTGAGCTGCCAGGCAAAAGAGTGAGAGGAAGACCAAAGAAAAGGTTGATGAATGTTGTGAGGGAAGACATGAGGACAGTGGGTGTTAGAGAAGAAGATGCACGAGATAGGCTTAGATGGAAAAAGATGACACTCTGTGGCGACCCCTTACGGGACAAGCCGAAAGGAAAAGTACGAGAAGAATAAGTATCCATGGGTTATTGACATATTGAAGTTTTGTTTTACACGGAATTTAAGTGCACAACACAAGTCCGTCCTCATCTACTTCCACAGAATTTGTCCCCCTCCGGCGTCCTTCAGCTTGCCATTGACTAGTATTCACAAGGCTTCTCTTTCACAGTACCTTCGTGTAGACTGCGACAGTACCTTCGTGCAGATTTTATGTCGACACTCACTCCATCATACCCTGTAAGAAAAATTATTCTTACAACACGTCTTCTTGTCCTTCGGATTTCCATTAACCTTCAGATCCCAGGTTGAGAGCTTGAAGACCAGTCTATTGATGGGCCTGTGTTGTCGTGGCCACGGTCTTTCCTGGAGGTCGACTCTGAAGCTGGGATCCTCAGGTATGTTGGAATCCATCTCAAAGACCATGTAAATGTAAAATGGAAAGATGCCCTTAGCAGACAAGTCTCAAAACAGGATCTAACTGAAGTGACTAGACACCCAAGGCCGTTGAGTCTTCTGAAAACCACCTCTCTTGTGACTGGACACTCAATTTTTAGGCAGTTCCTGGAACCATGTCTTAGTGAAGGTTGCTGTCCTAACATAATCTTTCAGTCCCCCTTTTCGACTCGAGAGAGTCCAACACAACAAAGCACGAAAATTTTATTTGGCAAAAAAATCCAATTTGTAAAATCTGGTCATGAAAGCAGTGACAATAACCCAATCGCAAAATTTTAGCATCCCCCTTTTGAATTCGAAAGAAGTCAACTTAACAGATCAATAAAGGTTGATTGACAGGAGTGGGGGCAGTTGTCTTTCGTGGTAGAGGGTGTGACAATGGCCACCAACCAAAAAGGGAAAAGCTTGGGGTGTATTTTATTAATGAAAGGTATCATGTTGGAGTAAGTGTGTGTGGAGGTGAGATGATGACAGGAGTCAAGGTCAGGGCATGGTAGGTGGGATGGGGCAGGGGCTGGTGACATCGGGGCGGAATCGGGAGGGGCAAGAGGCTGTCCGGTCGGGGTACAAGCAGGACGGGTTGATGAAAGATAGTACCACGTGTCCCCCTTTCCCTCCAATCGAACAGCAGATGAAGTTCGTTCCACCACCTTGTAGGGACCGTCCCACCGGGGTTCAGACCACTTCCGCTTCAACACCTTGAGCCACACAAAAACACATTCATTAAGCACACAGCATCGGTTTGTTTTTCGGTGAGACGTGAAAACTCAAAAGTTAATTGTTTTAGCTCGGGTGGCCCTTCAACTGGTCGTGCTGATAAAGGACCTGAGAGCACTGGAAACAGTTGGTTGGTATGGCACTCAAAGAGTGTCCATCCTTTTGATGAATTTAGAGACATTTGAACGTTCATTAAGGCAATTGGGAGTGCTTGTAGCCAATTCAATTTGGATGAGGCCAGTGCCTTAGATAATTTTTCCTTGGTGTTTTGGTTCATGCGTTTGACTTGGCCTTGGGATTGGGGATAGTACACAGAACCAAACATATGTTTTAATCCCAGTGCTTTTCTACATCTTGTAGATGTTTGTTTTTGAAATGGGTTTAATTGTTTGATCTTTTCTTTTTCAGGAACCCATGGGAAGGAATGTAATGATTGACTTGATGTTTGACCACGGCACTTGCTGTTTCAGATCTGCAGGGATATGCCTCAGGCCAGCCAGAGAAGGCATCCACTATGACAAGCAGGTATCGATATCCCAACACAGATTTAATCATGTCAGTGAAATCCATTGACATCACCTGGCCAGGGGCCAGTCACTTCCGGATCGTGACTGCCCTGGGGTGGCTTGGTAGCAGGCATACTATTAAATCTGCTCATACACTGCAGTCCTGCAGTTCACTTTTAACAATGGTTTTCATGAACGGGTGCCACCACATGCTAAGCGTCTCTTCCACTCCCACGTGGCACAGTGCATGGGCTTCACTTATCAGTTCATTCAATTGTTTTTGAAGCGGGATACACTTATCATCTTTCGTCCACACACCGTCCTCATTCCTCGTTCCCCCCTTCGACTTCCATTCACTCTTTTCCTCTGGGCTGCCCTGCTGCTGCCACTCCCTAACTGTGGCCATGGTCACCTCCTCGCTGGCTTTCAGCTCATCGTGACTGACTGTCATCTGTAAGGTTGGGAGATAACCGGCATCCTCTTCTGCAGCTTTGTTTTCAGATGCCTTTCCCTGTGTGATGATGTTGGTGCCTTTGGAATGCCCTTGGCATTTTATAACAGCTACAGCTTTTGGTAACATGAGTGCATCCCTGTGCGGCAAAATGTCTTGTTGATGTTTTATTGGAGCCTCCATGGTAGTGAGAAAATCGTTCCTTTGCCACTCTGCAAGTACAGTGTGGATTACCACACGGGCATAGGCGGAGTCAGTCTAAATGTTTGCCGTGACTCCTTGGGCTATTGCTAATGCGGTTCTAACAGCTACTATCTTGGCTCTTTGTGCTGATTGGATGCCGGTTAATTTTACGGCCACGAGCGTTGTGAATGTGTCTCCCATCCATTGAATTACTGCAAATCCCGATTGTAGGCCTTCTGGGCCTTTGAAGCAACACCCATGTGTGAACAAAATCATTTCTGGGTCACTCACTGGTGTGTCATAGAAATCATTTCTGAGTGTATTTTCTTCCACAACCCGTCGTGCGCAACAGTGTGGTTCTCCTTCTATCAAACCATCAGCCATATTGATATCTTCATGTGTGAACAAAATATTTGGTTGTGTCAATGCCGCCTCAATTTTTCTTTGTTGGCCTCGTGTCATTGTAAATGCTTGGCTCGTAACATATTGAACCATGCTGTGTGATGTTCGGATTGTCAATGGATGGTGCAAACCAATGTGTGATGTTTTTTGTACCAGTCCAGCCAGTGCGGATGTGAATGCTTCACATACTGGATGTCTTTGCTTGTATTTTTCAAGAGGGGTGGAGCCATATAAGCAAACATTTTATTCACCTCCTCCCCCTTTGTGAAAAAGAACAGCAGTAATGCTGTTGACTTTTTCAGACGCCTCCAGGTAAAACATTTTGGAATAGTTCGCTATGGCTAGCGCAGCAGCAGAGGACATTTGCTGTTTTAAACCAATAAATGAGTCTTGTGCTGCAGGTGTCCAATGGAGAGGGTGGATCAAGTTTCTTATCCCCTGTTCATTGACCGATGCCCGCAGCGAGTGTGTTAACTCTGTGAAATCAGGGACATGGCGGCGTGAGTAAATACACAAGCCTAAAAAGGCGATCATTTTTTTGACGTTCGTAGGCTGTGGATGGTGTAGAATGTCGTCCTTGTGAGAAGAAATGATATATGTTAACCCAAGAATGAAACTTGAGGGCGGGGAATTTGAAGCTTGGTCTTTGAAAACTTCTAGCCAACCGTGGCCAAATGAACCAAAAACTGAGCGAATGGCGTCAATGCACGTTATTTCAGAAGGAGCAGCAAGCAAAATGTCATCAATATATTGTACCAGCAGTACTCTGTCCGAAAGCTGCAAAGGAGCCAACAATTGTTTCAAATAGGCATTAAAAAGTCCAGGTGACAACACGAACCCTTGTGGAAGACGAGTGTATGAATAACGTTCACCATTACATGTGAACGCAAAATATTTCTGCATGCTTGGATCCAATGGGATGCAGAAAAAGGCATTTGCCAAATCAATGCAAGTGAATTGAGTGTGGGAGGGGGAAATTTGGGAAAGGGCTGAGTGGGGATTAGGAACGGGTTGTGTGGGTGTAGTGACAGCCGCATTGATGGCACACGAATCATGGATCATTCGGTATTTACCAGTGTTTCTTTTTTCAACGGGCAAAATTGGTGTATTGTATTGGGACTGTGTAATTTTACACAACACTCCAGCTTTTATCAATCTACCAATATTGTCGGTAATGCCAATCAAACCCTGCTTCTTGATTGGGTATTGTGGAACATAAATCGGGTCGCGTGTCATTTGAAACGTCACTGGAGTCACATCGTAGAGCCCCAGATTGCTGGGATCGGTATACCAAAAAGTGTCAGGCATATCAGCCAATGCCAGTGGAGCCAAATCACTGTCAATTGTTTCTCGACCACGGTGTCTGTCCAATGGGCAATGCTCCAAAATGGAAAATGGGTGAAATGCATTTGATTGAATCCAATATGCATCAAATGATGGAGAATGCAACAACGTATCGAATACCGTTGGTTGCCAATCGGTAGCCATCGTGCATTCTCTGATAAAAGGGCCAAGATCTCTGGCCGAATGTGCAGGAGAGTCCATCAAAGAAATATGGGAGTGGCATGGTGGCATGGTGGAGTCGGGTGGGTCAACCATCATGTACCATTTTAGTTGTTCATCACTCAATGGAGTGTTGAATGCCACTCCAGGTTTTCCCACAAATAAATCACCGACGTTCAACTGCCAAAAATCACGTCGATGTTTTTAAATAAATCTGAATAAACCTCGTCGCCCCGCCTGTCATAGTTTAGAGTGCAGTGCATTCAATCACAAACCATGTCGTAAGCGCAAAGGTGTCGAATCCACGGCAATAATGTCAAGAATTCTTCTGCCTCTTTCCATCCTTCAGATTCAACGTCCACGTGTGCCCCAATAGATGACAGCAGAGGCGGGGGCAACAATGGCAGATGTTGGGGTTTCTTGAATCAATTGTAGAAATTGGATATCAGAATACTCATTTTTCGTAGAACAGTGGAAAGTGTTTCCATTCAGAGACTGTAGACACAAAAGAATGCATGAGAGTCTGTAAATAACATTGAGTGGTGGTTCGGTGGCTGCATGTATTGGCCAGCAGGTGGCGGCAAATTTTGCTGGTTCGGTGGCTGAATGTATTGGCCAGTAGGTGGCGCCAGCTGAATGCATGGGTGTGTGTGTGGTGGCTGTGGAGGTTGATCCACAAGTGGAGCTCCAAATGAAGCTTGCTGACATGGCCACCACGGCCCTGCCCACCATACTGTCTTCTGCCCCTTCCTCTGTTGACCCAGTGTCGATGGAGCTGCGGTGCGCGGCAGTCACGAGTCCAATGACCCATTTTTTCACAGTTGAAGCACCCTCCCCTGGAGCGGGGTCGGTCTCCCCGGTTGGCTTGCCAGTCAATGTTCGTCGGTGGGGTTCCAAGAACAGAAATAGACACCCTGCGCAGTGACGGGACCAGATTGATGGACATGACACTCACCACTATTAGGCGTGTAAGGAGTTTGAAATTGGACCTAGGAATCATTTTGTTTCTGTAAAGTTTGTAATTGTAACAAGGCCAATTGGGATTTAGCATTTTTACGTTTTTCTACTTTTGTGTCAATTTCTTTGGTGTGTTTCCTCAAATAAAAGTTCAACCAAAACATGGTCAATAAATGACTCAGCATTCTCATTAGATTTTGGAGCAAAGACCAGGTCGGACAGTATAATCTCAGGGAGGGGAAACAATGCGTCCAAAGCACCCAGTATGTTATCAAATTCAGTGACCATTAGTGCATTACCGTCAAGGAGGCTGCCGACAGTGGAGCGAGACATCGAGACGTCGAGCTCCATCATCAGTATTTTCAAATCACCAGCAGTCAAAATTTGCCCAGTTGTATTACGTCCAATTCCAGGTTCGGTCAATAATTGGACTCCAGAGGTGTGAAATGTGACAAATACGTTTAATGAACAGAGCGCTCTGTGACACACAATGTGACACAGGCAAAGGCTGTGGTCTGACACCGAGTTTGTGTGTGTGTGTGTGTGTGTGTGTGTGTGTGTGTGTGTGCGTGTGCGTATGAAAGCAGAACAACGATTATATAGGCAATGTTGGAAAGCTGCCGTTGGCAGTTAAGTCTCAAAACTGGATCTAACTGATGTGACTAGACACCCAAGGCCGTTGAGTCTGCTGAGAATCACCTCTGTTGTGACTGGACACTCAAGGCAGGTGCCTGCTAAAAAACAACTCAGTTTTGGCTAGTCATACAAGGCTGAAGCCTGCTGGAAAAAAAAACCTCCATTTAAGGCAGTTCCTGGAACCTGGTTTTAGCCCAGGTTGCTGTCCTAATATAAACTTTCATCTTATATAAAGATAATGAGGGACAGAAGAGGTCTTCAATTGGCTCATCAGGAGGATGGGTTTTGCTGACCAGCTGCACCTTCAAACCACCTTCTGAGTCAGCCTCACCGTTGTGCCTCTTTTTATTGCTTTCTCAGGTCAAAAGGTTGCGTGGTTACAAGTTCACTCAGTACAAATACTGAAACAGATGGCTACACCATCAAACAACATAAACACTAAGGTACATGTTTCTTCAAGGCTGCACCAGTGTCCTGATAAACCCACAAGAGATTAGCATGGCATTCTTTCAAGACATGTTTATAGCGTTCGGGAGTAACCACTTGTGGTTAGAAGGGGGAAATTTCCTCCCAGTGTCCAGGAGTAGCTGCTTGAGGTCAGCAGGGGACATCGCCTTCCATGCGTCGCTGGATCACACTCTGGGTCATGCCCACTGCTCGCAAAGAGAATAATTCAGAGCAAGACTAATAGAAACAAATGTATGATAGAACAATAATTCTAATGCTTGTGCCATTGCTCACATCCTGCTGGTCCAATCAGTATTTGTACTATTAATTATATACTGCAGACTATTCCATGATTAATTACTTTAAACTGCTCCCTTTGCACAATTATCATTTCACTGGTCTATAACGGAAACCGAGAATGGGTAAAGGCACTCTGTATAAGCTAACATAATGTGGGACGTTGACGCACTGTTAACTGCTCTAAATGAAGAAGACTCTGCATCTTTCACATCTATGACTCTTATCAGGAATACTAACTGAATGTCTCTTGTTCTTTGTTCTTGTTTGTTTGTTCTTTGTTCTGAATGTCGTACCAGGGTAGCACTGACTGCCGGTGACAAATTCCTTGTGTCCGCCTGCCCGTCTGCTCCACTGCAGTGAGCATTGAAGATCATGGCTTAATGAAGCCAACAGAACCACATCACCTGCAAAAAGCAGATATCCGACGCTGAGGCCACCAAACCGGACACCCTCTACACCTGCGCCTAGAGATTCTGTCCATAAAAGTTATGAACAAAATCGGTGACAAAGGGCAGCCTTGGCAGAGTCCAATTCTCACCAGAAACGAGACCGACTTATTGCCAGCAATGCGGACCAAACTCTGACACCGGTCATACAGGAACCGAACAGCCATATCAGGGGGTTCGGTACCCCATACAACCAAAGAACCCCACACAGGACTCCCCAAGAGACACAGTCGAATGCCTTCTCCAAATCCACAAAACACATGTAGACTGGTTGGGCAAACTCCCATTCACCCTCGAGGAGCCTGCCGAGGTTATAGAGCTGGTCCACTGTTCCACAGCCAAGACGAAAACCACATTGTTCCTCCTTAATCTGAGATTCGAATTCCCAACGAACCATCCTCTCCAGCACCCCTGAATAGACCTGACCAGGGAGTCCTTGTGTGTTGTTACATACTTGGCCATTAAAGCTGATTCTAATTCTGATTCTGCTTGTTAATGAGCCTTTCTTATTGAGACTTGGGAAAACTATGAAAGGTCTGTGTCTTCCAGAAATATAGCAATTCCAGATTTGCGTTGGGCTATCTTGGTGATATCAATGTAACGGTCAAGGAACACGGGGATTTACAGTGAAGAAAATAAATATTTGAACACCCTGCTATATTGCAAGTTCTCCCACTTCGAAATCATGGAGGGTTCAGAAATTTCCATCCTAGGTGAATGTCCACTGTGAGAGAGATAATCTAAAATGAAAAATCCAGAAATCACAATGTATGATTTTTTTAAACGATTTATTTGTGTGATACAATTGCAAATAAGTATTTGAACACCTATCTATCAGCTGGAATTCTGACCCTCAAAGACTTGTTAGTCTGCCTTTAAAAGTCCACCTCCACTCCATATATTATTCTGAATCAGATGCACCTGTGTGAGGTTGCTCGCTGCATGAAGACAGCTGTCCACCCCATACAATCATTAAGATGGCCAAGACCAAAGACATAATTGTACAATTCCATATGGAAAGGGCTATGGAGAAATTGCCAAGCAGCTTGGTGAAAAAAGATCCACTGTTGGAGCAATCATGAGAAAATGGAAGAAGCTAAACATGACGGAATCAGCACAGGACTATACGACAGGACTTGGTCAATTACCTGAAAAAAGCTGGGACCACCATTTCCAAGAGCTCTCCAAAGACACCAGAGACAAAATTGTACAACTTCACATGGCTGGACAGGGCTACGGAGAAATTGCCAAGCAGCTTGGTGAAAAAAGGTCCACTGTTGGAGCCATCTGTAGAAAATGGAAGCTAAACATGAAGGTCATTCCCAATCGGAATGGAGCCCTATCCAAGATATCACCTTGTGGGGTGTCAATGATCCTTAGAAAGGTGAGGAATAAGCCCAGGACTACACGACAGGACGTCAATGACCTGAAAAGAGCTGGGATCACCGTTTCCAAGGTGACTGTTGGTAATACACTAAGACGTCATGGTTTGAAATCATGCATGGCACAGAAGGTTCCCCTGCTTAAACTAGCACATGTGAAGGCCCGTCTTAAGTTTGCCACTGACCATTTGTATGATACAGAGGGGTCATTGGAGAAATTTTGTGGTCAGATGAGACCAAAATGGAAGATTTTGGTTATAATTCCACTAACAGCGTTTGGGGGAGGACGAATGATGAGTTCCATCCCAAGAACACCATTCCTTCTTTGAAGCATGGGAGTGGTAGCATCATGCTTTGGGGGTGTCTTTCTGCACATGGGACAGCACGACTGCACTGTATTAAGGAGGGGTTGACCGCGATGTGATATTTTGGGGAACAACCTCTTTCCCTCAGTCAGAGCACTGAAAATGGGTCGTGGTTGGGTCTTTCAACATGACAATGACCTGAAGCACACAGCCAGGAAAACCAAGGACTGACTCCATAAGATGGATATCGAGGTTCTGGCATGTCTGAGCCAGTCTCCTGATCTAAACCCAATAGAAAATCTTTGAAGGGAGCTGAAACTCCATGTTTCTCAGCAACAACCCAAAAACCTGTCTGATCTAGAGAAGATCTGTGTGGAGGAGTGGGCCAAAATCCCTCCTGCACTCTGTGCAAAGCTGGTGAACAACAACAGGAAACGTTTGACCTCTGTAATTGCAATTGTTTTCTCAGGTGTTCAAATACTTATTTGCAGCTGTATCACACAAATAAATTGTTTTTAAAAAAATCATACATTGTATTTCTGGATTTTTCTTTTTAGATCATCTCTCTCACAGTGGACATGCAACTACGATGAAAATTTCAGACCCCTCCATGATTTCTAAGTGGGAGAACTTGCAATATAGCAGGGTGTTCACATATTTATTTTCTTCACTGTACACATGAAAAAAAATCTCAATTTATTGTGTTTTTGAATGGTTAAAATGAGTATTTGTTTGCCTTCATGTATGAGGGATTGTTTTCAGTTCAGAGGTACTACAAGAGCTATTGCTAAAGTGTTAGTTATATAAGGAATCTTTAGAGTGCTCTACTTACCTAGTGCTCTTTGTTTATGTTCGGAGATCCGAGATAAAGGAAGGGGATGTAGATTATTGGTTGTTCGTTATTAGGCCCAGTAGGGTTCTCACCTCTCCTATGTGTTATGGCTGCATCCCTCTAGTTATTGCCTGTGGGAGTCTATGGTAGCCAAATTTTAACAGTGGTTTTCTCAGGTGTTCAAATACTTGTTTGCACCCATATCACACAAATAAACAGTTAAAAAAATCATACATTTTGATTTCTGGATTTTCTTTTCAGATTATCTCTCACACAGTGGACATGCACCTACGATGAAAATGTCAGACCCCTCCATTTCTAAGTGGGAGAACTTGCAATATAGCAGGGTGTTCAAATACCCTTTTTCGTCATTGTAGAAGCACTCAGGAAAAGTCTGGCACAGTATGATAAGGCCTCATTAGCTTTGGTCAATGGGGAAAGGTGTGCGGAATGTTGTATTACCAGTGAATTCCAGTCTAACCTAATCTGTCACCTTATCCGTTACCAATGCAAACAAGAAGGTGCTCAGAACTGTTCGCAAAGGCAGTCCCACCTCCACCTGAGCTTCTTCTGTCACACCTATGACACAACCTACCACTGTTCTTCTACCCTCATACATATCCTGTACTGTTCTAAAATAGTTCTCTGCCACTCCAAACATCCGCATGCAGTACCACAGTTCCTCTCTTGGTACTCTGTCATGGGCTTTCTGTAGAGCCACAAAGACACAGTGTAGCTCCTTCTGACCTTCTCTGTACTTTTCCATTAGCATCCTCGAGGCAAATGATGCTTCTGTGTTACTCTTTCTTACCATGAAACTATATTGTTGTTGTCCCCTGCATTTTTCCTACCAAGAAAGCAAGTCTGCGGTTGACACAGTCAAGGTGGTACTGCACTTTATCCTAGAACACCTTGATGGCACAGGTATCTACACGAGGATCTTTTTCCTGGACTTCAGCTCTGCCTGAAACACCATTATCCCCAAATTCCACTTCTCCAAGCTTCAGGTCAGTGTCTCACCTGCCATGTGCTCATGGATAGAAAACGTCTTGACAGGCAGGACACAGCAGATGAGGCTGGGATACACCATCTGTCCTACACTTCACCACCATCATTTGTAATATGTAATATCAAGATAAAAAGCTAAATTAAACTTGGACTAAGACAAGAGCATGCAAAATCCTCTCGGACACTCCACCTTCCTGGTCACCACCTCTTCCAGCTGCTGCCCTTAGGTAGGTGCTATTGATCAATACAAGCTAAACCAAGCAGACATCTTCATCCCTCCTGCCATTAAATTCTTCAACATTTAACATACAAACCCATTATTACATGCTGCAAATTTTATCTTGAGTTTGCAGTCACAGGCAGCATGCGGACCAACTGGTTAGTGCAGGGGTGCTTAATATGTTGATCGCGATCGATCGGTCGATCGCAGGGCAGTCTTGGTCAATCACGGGACAGGGTGCCCCCCCCCAAAAAAAGTCAGCCAATATTCCCTCTAAACTGTGCGCGTGCGCAATTGTGTATCTCTTCCCAGATATTCTGCGTTCCGTGGAAAAAAAAATCTAATGCAAATTGAAAGTATAACATACAGCTATTTAGTTTGTGGCATTTGCAGTGTGATTCAATGAGTGAGGGATGACTGGTTGTTACGTCCAATGGCACAATTCACATACGTACTGTAAAAAATGAAAAGAGGAAGCCACTGGTTTCTTAAGGCAGCACACGGAACTTTCTCTAGCAATGACCGCTGCTCCACCACACACTGTTTCCTACTTTACCTTACAACCCCCCCCCCCCCCAAAAAAAAAGAGTACCAGCATGACCACATACACTGGTACTTTCTATTGCTCAGTGACTGTATTTGAGAATCAGAATCAGCTTTATTGGCCAAGTGTGTGACACAAGGAATTTTTCTTCGGCAATGGATGCTGCCCTGGTACAACGTTCAGAACAAAGAAAAGGAGACATTTCTGTTTTTAGGTTTTATGTTTATTTTTACATTTGTTTTATTTTTATGTTTTTTATGTCTCAAATCTTCTGTCAATTGGCTGTTGTCTTACAACAGGGGTATTCAAGGCGTCGATCGCGACGGCGTGCAGACAAAAAGAAAAAAAAAGATAGCAGTATTTTTCTGACCTTTAGCTCACAGCACATGTTTAAACAAAGACAGTACAGGAAAACACGCTAGTCAGCGAGTTCCCCCCTATTTGAAGCCCTCGCTTAAGAAATCTTATGAAACATGAATCTGGATGCTGGAGTAAAGAAGACAAAAACCCATCACTTTCATACGGAATGTAATGGCAGATTTTTTTTCATTATGTCATTTTCGAAGTGCGTTTGCCTTATCTGCCAGTGTAGTGAAATGTATTGCGGGATTTTTGAACTGTTTATGGAAAATACAACACTGACATTCTGCTGAAAAGCAAGCTGAGAATGAGAAAAATGAACGAACTAAAATCCCTATTGGCCGCACAGCAGTCACGTTTCACATGATATAGTTGAACAGCAAAAGCCACCTACTAAAGGAAATGAAATGTATAAAAGTTAATCAACAAGGCGATGTATTTGCAATACTGCTTAATGCGTGAAAGTCTGTGGATGAAAAGTTGCAGTGTGAGAATGTGGCAAGAAAGTGATTACAGCAGATAGCGTGCTAGAACGGAATGTTCTCGACGGTTGGGTGGTGATGACCACAATCAGCAGGTGTGACGCGACGCGACGCTTGACCTAGAGGGAGACGGGAGCAACAAAACATCAGCAACCGCAGGCGGGAGGAGTCGGCCCACCATCCTGCGGACCAAGGAAGACCAATGACAGAGCGCTAAGGATAACTGCAGGAGACACATAACCAATAGTGAATTAGTAGATTGTACTTTTAAAATTGTCCTGGGCCACTCGGATGTGGAGTACGTCGGCTGGAGGAAACAGAGACGTACAGGGTTGTATTGAGAGGGACCCGAGACCCAGGTGTTTGTTGAAGGAATAAATCCACTCGTGTGTGAAAACGCCGGCTTCCTGGTCCTTTCTTTTCAGAACGAGCGCACAAATTGTTGGATGAGTGGTGGTCGGGTAAGGTCACAATTTGGAGTCAGATGATTAACGGACTTTTGTATTTATCTAAAAATAATATCCAACACTACCGAACCATTGTTCCGGGTTCATCACATCATCACTAATAACAAGAACTCCTTTCAAGACGGAGAGAAGGTAAAAGAGGCATAGCTAACTTGTTGTTCCAATCTTTTAAAAATAAGGCAGAAATATCTTAAATAAAATCTCAGCAGCTGTAACTGAGTACAATTACACGGGGCTGTGAAGCCATGGGTGATGAGTGGAAGGACATCGGAGATTGCGAGTGTTTCTCACTGCAGCTGGACGAATCCACTGACGTGACTGGCACAGCTCAGGTGTGCATTTTCATTTGTTTAGTGAACATTAACGTGAACTCATATAGTTACAAAAATGTTTATGGTTTGCTATGTTATGTTGTACAATATTGGCTCATGCGGTTATGCAAAGCACACAAAAATACATTTACACGTAAAGAATCCTCAATATACTTTAAAATAAATGTGTTTTGTATGTTTGTAGTGGGTAGATCTATGTGGCTTGGTCATTCTATTTCATTATTGGTCATTTAAAAAAAAAACGTCAGCACCACCTCCACCTGATCTTTTAAAGATATCAGAGGATATGTAAATGTGCCGTTTAATTTTCCGGTACTTTGTATTATTTATGTTTGGATGTTGTTCGTGTTCCATAACTACTTGTTTCTCTGGACCAGGCCACTCTGGTAAAAGATATTTTAAATCTGAATAAAACTTTCCTGGTTAAACATTTTTAAAAACTTTTATACAGTTAGCTCACTCTATGGATTTCATTTCTTGTGTAAGAGGTCATAATGTTGTGGCCAGTCAACCTTTATCGGTTAGTAATATGTTCACAGAATTAATATAAAAATGGGATAACAAATTCCAAATCTTCCAAATATAAACACTCTCTCTCGGTAGTTTCATCAGCGATAACTGTGCCAATCACAGAAAAGCTGTCTATTGTCTACTGTACTCAGAGCCGAGCACAACTTTCTCCCACTGTCTTTTGACAAACAATGGTCAAATTCACAAGACATAAATACAAAAAAAAAAAACAAAGTGGTCACTGTCCGACTCTTTTTTCCAATTAAACCAGAGTTGAAGACACAATGGAACAACTGAAAGCTTACCACAAGCATCTACACACACACACACACACACACACACACACACACACACACACACACACACACACACACACGCAGACACACACGCACGCACACACACACACACAGCTCTTTATTTGTGTGCATTGAAGGGTGTCTGTAAAACTCTGAGTTAAATACAGTGAAGAAAATAAGTATTTAACTGAGGAGAACAGATGATTCAACAGTTGTTGGACTGAAACATTTGCCTTCATTGTCAATGTACAAGGTTTGCTTACATATATGCTTTGTTATGTCAGGAAACATGAAGACGTATAGGAACATGAAGAAATATGCATTTGGAGTATTATCCATCTTTGGATCAACATACAGTGAAGAAAATAAGTATTTGAACATCCTGCTATATTGCAAGTTCTTCCACTTAGAAATCATGGAGGGGTCTGAAATTTTCATCGTAGGTGCATGTTCACTGTGAGAGAGATAATCTAAAATGAAAAATCCAGAAATCACAGTGTATGTTTTTTTTTAATTATTTATTTGTGTCATACAGCTGGTAATACTGTAAGTATTTGAACACCTGTCTATCAGCTAGAATTCTGACACTCAAAGACATGTTAGTCTGCCTTTAAAAGTCCACCTCCACTCCATGTATTATCCTGAATCAGATGTACCTGTGTGAGGTCGTTAGCTGCATAAAGACTTCTGTCCACCCATACAATCATTAAGACTCAAACTTGTAACATGGCCAAGACCAAAGAGCTATCCAAAGACACCAGAGACAAAACTGTACAACTCCACACGGATGGAAAGAGAAATTGCCAAGCAGCTTGGTGAAGAAAGGTCCACTGTTGAGCAATCATTAGAAAATGGAAGAAGCTAAACATGACGATCAGTCTTAATCGGAGTGGAGCTCCATCCAAGATATCACTTCATGGGGTCTCAATGATCCTTAGAAAGGTGAGGTATCAGACATGACAGGACTTGGTCAATGACCTGAAAGAGCTGGGGCCACCGTTTCCAAGGTGACTGTTGGTATTACACTAAGACGTCATTGTTTGAAATCATGCATGGGACGGAAGGTTCCCCTGCTTAAACCAGCACATGTTAAGGCCCGTCTTAAGTTTGCCAATGACCATTTGGATGATAAGAGGAGTCATGGGAGAAGATTTTGTGGTCAGAGCATTGAAGATGGGTCGTGGCTGGGTCTTTCAACATAACAATGATCCGACGCACACAGCCAGGAAAGCCAAGGAGTGGCTCCGTAAGAAGCATATCAAGGTTCTGGCGTGGCCTAGCCTGTCTCCAGACCTAAACCCAATAGAAAATCTTTGGAGGGAACTGAAACTCCATGTTTGACAGCAACAGCCCAGAAACCTGTCTGATCTAGAGAAGGTCTGTGTGGAGGAGTGGGCCAAAATCCCTCCTGCAGTGTGTGCAAAGCTGGTGAACAACTACAGGAAAAGTTTGACCTCTGTAATTGCAATTGTTTTCTCAGGTGTTCAAATACTTATTTGCAGCTGTATCACACAAATAAATTGTTTTTAAAAAAATCATACATTGTATTTCTGGATTTTTCTTTTTAGATCATCTCTCTCACAGTGGACATGCAACTACGATGAAAATTTCAGACCCCTCCATGATTTCTAAGTGGGAGAACTTGCAATATAGCAGGGTGTTCAAATGCTTACTATACTTATTGGAGAATTAAAAGAATGTCTCTTTTCAAACAGCTTGAACACAGATTAATTAACTTCTGGGTTATTGGCATGAGTTAAAATCTCAATATTGGAAGGTGTATGTAAGCGTCCGTGTCCCACAAAAAAAAAAGGCTGTTGGACCCATATCTGAAAGGAAGTCATTTTAAACTGTATTTTCCAATTCTGACCTATTTCTCCCATTTTACACATTTTTACAAACTTCTGACACAGATTTTATCCGATTGACTTAAACTCTTTGTGTCTCATTAAAGATGTTGAAGGTGAAAAGTTATCACATGCTTTTTATTACATATAATGCCGTTGCGGTGCTGATCGACAAGAAAACAATGCTGCTTTGAGGGTTTAGGGGTGAAATGCATGAAACAAATGTACATCAAGATTAGAATTCAATATTTTAGAAAAATGGCTGAGTTGCGCCCCTTGCAAATCTTTAATCCATGAGCCCCACCTGTATGTTTTACATCTGTATCCCATAATTGGGAGGTACCTTTATGTAACAGCCCAAGACTTCTTAAAGTCTATTGGAGCCATACACTTACGCAAAATGGAAAGCCGCCATTTTATAGTGTCCTTTCAAATTCCATCCTATTTTTCACCTATTCTGACCTATTTTACAACCACAGCCGTCATATTTTATTAACTCCTACTGCTTTTATCCAATCGATTTCAAAACTTTGTGTCTCATCGAAAGATACTGAAGATGAAAAGTTAATTTTTAAATTTAAGCTGTTGTTTGTAAATAATTGTGCTTTGGAATGCAAATGATCTGGAACTTTACATTAATAAAAATTTGAAAAGTATGGTGCGCATTTCTTTTCAGCGGATCTGCAATGTGCCAGTACCCCAACATGGCCTTAATGGCTGCTCACTGTTTCTTCTTCTTATTATTATTATTATTATCCATCCATTTTCTAAGCCGCTTATCCTCGCGAGGGCCTCTGAAGTGCTGGAGCCTATCCCAGCTGCCTAAACTGGTTGCCAGCCAATCGCAGGGTCTGTCTCCATGTGCCCTGCGATTGGCTGGCAACCACTTTAAGGTGTACCACTGCCTCCTGCCCGTTGACAGGTGTGATAGGCGACCCTTGTGAGGATAAGCAGCAAAGAAAGTGGATAGATGGCTAGAATACTGTATTATATCTACAGAGGTCTAGATCCTACCACGTGATCGAAAATTGAGGTCGATCATGTGATTTTCATATGATTTTCAGCCGAAAAAAAAATGTTTAATTGCTGACATTTTAAATGTTATACAATGACAAAATTCCTGCAGCCCAATAGGAGCACTAGACAAGTGCAATCTGTAGGTCGGTCTCAAGCCTGGATAAAGGCTGAGGGATTGCCTCTGGAAGGGCATCCATCTTAAAATTTTACCAAAAATTAGGAACATCATCTCAAGATAGGTCGTGGGCCATCTTAGCAACGTCTGCCCCTGGCATCGATAACCTGCAAGCCGGTGGTGGGAATTCAGTTACAGTGGGTCAAAGACAAAGGAGAGGTGGAAAGCGGGGTTTTCCCCAGAAAGAGAAGACGAAAGCACAGAGCCAACAACTGACTGTGGGAACTTTGTATTTTGGGTCTATGAGTGTTGTGCGGCCTTTCAGAAAGGGGTGAGACAGGCTGTCAGTACATAGGAGGAGCTCCCGGAAGCTGGACTACTACAACGAAGGTGATTAAAGAGACCGGCACGAGAGTACTTGGTGTATCTTCTGGTAGGAAAGGGGAGTAAGAGACATGGTGGTGGAACCTCAAAGTACAGGAAATCATACAAGGAAAGAGGTTAGTGAACAAGTGGGACACTGAGAAGAGCTAGGAGACGAGAAAGAAATACATTGAGATGCAACATAGGGCAAAAGTAGAGGTGGTGAAGGCTAAACAAGACACAAATAAGGACATGTACGCTCGGTTGGACACTAAAAGGAGGAGAAAAGGATCTTGACAGGTTGGCCAGACAGAGATAGAGGTGGCAAAGATGTGCAGTTGGATAGGGTAATTAATGATAGAGGTGTAAATGTGTTGAATGATGCCAGTAGTCTGCTAGAAAGATGGCAGACTTTGAGGAGTTGATGAATGATGAAAATGAGAGAGAAGAAAGTGTAGAAGAGTCAAGTATAGTGGACCAGGAAGGTGCAAAACGGAAAGGCAGTTGGTCCTAACGAGATATCTGTTGGGTAAAGAACGGGGTGGTCAAACTTTTTCTCAAGATATCCTTTTCAAGTAGCCAACCTTCCCTAATCTATCCATCGAGGTGGATAGATGCAAAGAACGCATTCGTGAGAGTGTATCGTTGACGCGACGGCTGTGAAAAAAGCTAGAGACATAAATAGGAGTCAAACTCGCCGGCTTGCAAGAACACACCTTTATGTGCACATGTGCAGTGAAACACCAGAAAGGCCAGGATTAGTAAAACTGACTGTCAGTCAATGATGCGACGTGAGTGACGGATTGGGCACACCTTAATTAAGTGACGGGATGGATGATAGGCTGACATTCTTTTTTTCTGTCACACAGTGTTGTGCTCGACCAAAACTGTCGATCGTGATGTTTCTGGAGAGGTGGCTCAACAGAAGTGTTTCAACATAATTCTAGTGGGTGAAAAGATGCCTGAGAAATGGAGGAAAAGTCTGCTAGTGCCCATTTTGAAGAATAAAGATGATGTGGAGAGTTATGGGTACTATAGAGGTAAAAAGCTGATAAGCCACACAATTAAGTTATGGGAAAGAGTAGGAGAGGATTAGACTCAAGCCAGAACTGAGTATTTGTGAGCAACAGTATGTTTTCATGCTTAGAAAGAGTACCACAAATTCATTATTTGGATTGAGGATGTTATTGGAGAGGTACAGATCAGAAGGAGTCAGAGTGTCTTTGTGGATCTAGACTATGGGTCAGCAACCCAGTGTTGAACATTGCATCTTGAAGAGACTGACCCACAATCTGACTACTCAGCTCGATGATGGTGTTTTAAGTTTAACTTCCATGACTGATGTTCTGTTTCGTTGCATCGATAAAATTATAGAAATATAACAACGAAAACATTTTTATGTTACATTTGAGTATTAAAATAATCCCAATAATCCCTTCTGTAATTTCAGAACTCCCCATGGAAATAAAGTACATTGCTCTTCTCTTTTTTCCCCCTTGCAGGGCAACAGACAGAGCATCATAAAACAGCCTGCAATTATAAAAATAAAAAAGCAGCCTTTCAAAAAGTTATGTACAATGAAAATAGGCCAGTTTCATTTCATTTCATAAAACAAAATGCACAGTCCTTTTCTCTTTCCCCTGAATTGTGGCAACAGGCACAAATGAATAGGCTACAATTCCACATGAGTCTAATAAATCAATGCCTGCAATTAAAACGCTTAATTAATAAAACAGCACCTTTCTGAAAAGGTAAAGTGTTTAAAATTAAAATAATACAGTTTAAGTTCCATTTTTATGCACTAACCATCTCTAGTTTTCTACAAATGCTAAGTAAGTCAGCGCAATGTAAAAAGCAGCATCCTCTTATCTTTTGGCACCCACAATAAAACGTAGCCACCCTTGGACACCGTACATTCAAAATATAAACTGACAAAAATCAGACACTACAGACACCTTGTTGGTAAATATCTGGCAAAAACAGATTTGTATTCTTACCCGTTGAATGTGATTTCTGATTTTGACATCACTGAACAGCTTCTCATCATTGCACATGTAAAATGTAAATTTCATTTTGACACATTGACTCCAAGGTCTCGTCTGTGAGGTAGTTTGCGGTATTTGGTTATAATTTATTTTGTGTTTGAGAATATCTGGTTGCACAGGTACAGGTAAGAAAATGAGTATTTGAACACCCTGCTATATTTCAAGTTCTCCCACTTAGAAATGATGGAGGGGTCTGAAATTTTCATTGAAGGTGCATGACTACTGTCAGAGAGACAATCTAAAAAGAAAAAATTTGTGTGATACAGTTGCAAATAAGTATTTGAACACCTGAGAAAACCAATGTTAATATTTGGTACATTAGCCTTTGTTTGCAATTACAGAGGTCAAACGTTTCCTGTAGTTGATCACCTGCTTTGTACACACTGCAGGAGGAATTTTGGCCCACTCCTCTATACAGATTTTCTGTAGATCAGACAGGTTTCTGGGCTGTTGCTGAGAAACACGGCGTTTCATCTCCCTCCAAAGATTTTCGATTGGGTTTATGTCTGGAGACTGGCTAGGCCATGCCACAACCTTGATATGCTTCTTACGGAGCCACTCCTTGGTTTTCCTGGCTGTGTGTTTCGGGTCATTGTCATGTTGAAAGACTCAGCCACGACCCATCTTCAATGGTTTGACTTGACGGGAAAGAGGTTGTTCCCCAAAATCTCACAATCTCGTGTAGTCCTGGGCTGATTCCTCACCTTTCTAAAGATCATTGAGACCCCACAAGGTGATATCTTGCATGGGGCTCTACTCCGATTGAGATTGATGTTTCCATTTTCTAATGATTGTTCTCTGTTTTCTGTTCTGTATGTTGTACCAGGCCAGCACCGACTGCTGGAGAAAAATTCCTTGTGTGTTCTACACACTTGGCCATTAAAGACGATTCTGATTCTTTGCCCATCATACATCCGCGGGTTTGTTTGTGACAGCCACCTGCCACTTCTTCTTTTTCTTCTGACTTGTCCCGTGAGGGGTCGCTACAACGTGTCATTTTATTCCATGTGCAGCCATCTCCTGTATCTTTCTCGTGAACACCAACTACACTCATGTCTTCCCTCACAACATCCATCAACCTTTTCTTTGGTCTTCCTCTCACTCTTTTTCCTGGCAGCTCCATCCTCAGCACCCTTCTACCAATATACTCACTCTTCTTCCTCTGGACATGTTCAAACCACCGAAGTCTGCTCTCGCGAACCTTGTCTCCAAAACATCCAACTTTGGCTGTCTCTCAAGTGAGCTAATTTCTAATCCGATTCAACCTGCTCACTCCTAGCGAGAACCTCAATATCTTCATTTCTGCTACCTCCAGCTCTGCTTCCTGTTGTCTATTCAGTGCCACTGTCTCTATCCCATACATCATAGCTGGCCTCACCACTGTTGCATAAACTTTGCCCTTCATCCTAGCAGAGATTCTTCTGTCACATAACACCAGACACCTTTCAAAAGTGGATCTAACCTGGTTGGACCCGTTTCTTCACTTCCTTACCACACTCACCATGGCTGTGAATTGTTGACCACAAGTATTTGAAGTCATCCACCCTCGCAATCTCTTCTCCCTGGAGCCTCTAACTTCCCCCTCCACCCCTCTCATTCACGCACACATATGTTCTGTTTTACTTTGGCTCTTCTTCATTCCTCTCCTTTTTATTCTTTCTAATTGTTCCTCCACCTGCTCCCTGCTTTCACTTCAGATCACAATGTCATCCGCGAATATCACAGTCCAAGGGGATTCCAGCCTAACCTCATCTGTCAGCGTATCCATGACCACAGTAAACAGGAAGCAGCTCAGAGCTGATCTTAAATGCTTCTGACACACCAATGGCACAACTCACCGCTGTTCTGCTGCCCTCATACATGTCCTGTACTATTCTAACATATTTCTCCGCCACACCAGACTTGTGCATGGAATACCACAGTTCCTCTCTTGGTACTCTGTCATAGGCTTTTTCTAGGTCTACAAAGACACAATGTAGCTCCTTCTGACCTTCTCTGTACTTTTCCACAAGCATTCTCAAGGCAAATAATGCATCGGTGGTACTCTTTCTAGGCATGAAACCATACCGTTGCTCGCAGATACTTACTTCTCTCCTGAGTCTCGCCTCCATTACTCTTTCCCATAACTTCATTGTGTGGCTCATCATCTAAATTCCTCTGTAGTTTCCACAGTTCTGAACATTGCCTTTGTTCTTAAAAATGTGGACTAGCACACATTTCCTCCATTCTTCTGACATCTTCTCTCCCGCTAGTATACTATTGAATAAGTTGGTCAAAAACTCCACCGCCACCTCACCAAATTGCTTCCATACGTCCACTGGTCCAACTGTCTTTCCATTTTTCATTCTGTTCAGTGCCTTTTTAACTTCTCCCTTACTCATCATTGCCATTTTCTGGTCATTCACGCTTGCCTCTTCTACTCTACCTTGTCTCGAATTTTCTTCATTCATTAACTAACTAACTAACTCAATGTACTTTTTCCATCTAATTAGTACACTACTGGCGCCAGTCAACATATTTCCATCGCTATCCTTAATCACCTTTACTTGCGGCACATCTTTCCCATCTCTCTCCCTCTGTCTAGCCAATCCTTTTCTCCTTCTTTCGTATCCAACCTGGTGTACATGTCGTCATATGCCTCTTGTTTAGCCTTCGCCACCTCTACCTTTACCCTACGTCGCATCTCAATGTATTCCTTCCGCCTCTCCTCAGTCCTCTCCGTGTCCCACTTCTTCTTCGCTCATCTCTTTCCTTGGATGTCTTCTTATATTTTGGGGTTCCACCATCAAGTCTCCTTCTCCCCTTTCCTACCAGAAAGCACCCTAAGTACTGTCCTGCCTGCCTCTCCGAGTACCTTGGCAGTAGTATTCCAGTCTTCTAGGAGCTCTTCCTGTCCATCTAGAGCCTGTCTCACCTCTTTCTGAAAGGCCACACAACATTTTTCCTTTCTCAACTTCCACCATCAGATTCTCTGCTCTACCATTGTCTTCTTCATCTTCATCTCCATCCTCACCGCTACCAGAGTCATCCTACACACCACCATCCTATGTTGTATAGCTACACTCTCCCCGACCACTACTTTACAATCAGTAACCTTCTTCAGATTACATTGTCTGCACAAAATATTATCCACCTGTGTGCTTCTACCTCCGCTCTTGTAAGGTCACTCTATCTTCCTTCTCATCTGGAAATAAGTGTTCACACCTGCCAATTCTATCCTTTTTGCAAAATTCACCACCATCTGAGCCTCAAAGTTCCTTTGCTGAATGTCGTACTTACCCATCACTTCTTCATCGCCCTGTTTCCTTCGCCAACATGTCCAGTGAAATCTTCACCAATCACAACTCTCTCTCTCTCTCTCTCTGTCTCTGGGATGCTCAGGACTACTTTGTCTAGTTCCTTCCAGACTTTTCTTTCAACTCGAAGTCACAACCTACCTGTGGGATATAGCCGCTAATTACATTATACAGAATACCCTCAATTTCAAGTTTCAGTCTTATCAATTGATCTGATACTCTTTTCAACTCCAAGACATTATGAGCTCACTCTTCCTTGAAAATAATCCCTACTCCATTTCTCTTCCCATCTACTCCATGGTAAAATACTTTAAACCCTGCTCCTAAGCTTCAAGCCTTACTCCCTTTCGACTTGCTCTCTTGAATGCACAATACATCAACATTTCACCTCATCATCATGTCAACTAACTCCTGAGCTTTTCCTGTCATATTCCCAACATTCAAAGTCCCTACACACAGTTGTAGTGTCTGTGCATGTCTGTTCTTCTTCTACCTACGCCTTGCAGATTAACAGTGCCGGGGGCGGGCGTAGTTAGCTCGGGCCACGACCTATCCGTTATGGAATTCGTTTGATGAACGCTCATATATGTTTGACACAGTTTTACGCTGGATGCCCTTCCTGCGACAACCTCTGCATTTATCCGGTCTTGGGACCTCACCTAACCCAACTCCAACTTGTGTCACCTTTCAGCTTCTTTTTAGTCACATAAATCACATGATGCGTGTGTGTGTGTGTGTGTGTGTGTGTGTTTGTGAAAGAGAGAGAGAGAGAGAGAGAGAGTGAGAGAGAGAAAGAGAATGACACTTTCATTGATTACATCTGTCTGATTGATGACATCTGTTTTCAAGACAATGAGTTCAAAGGTAGAAGGTAGGTGATGATGTGTAACCAACTACAGTATGTACAAAATGAGAACATATGAATGATTTCTTTAACAGACAAGATCCCAGAAAGAGGAGAGTAACAGTCCACAAGTCAAGTAAGTCAACCTCCAGAACAGAGGCAGAGAGGAGGGAGAGCAACCCCGACAAGTTTTCTTCTATCCACAAGAAGCCTAATCCTTTAAAAACAAAATGTAGCGTCCTCAGGTCAAAGCCACTGACAGACCACAAAGCATTCCTGAAAGAACACAAAAGGTGTTACAAGTGCTGCTCTTCTACTCACAGAGTGAGAGACTCTCAAGTGGTTCTGAAGTGCAAAGTGTGTGAGAGTAACCAACATTGCACAGCCCTACATCCAGACACCAGCTCATCTCCCACACATGCCATGCAGGAGCCGGAGTCAACAACCCCAGAGCAGCAAAGGAGTACTCCAGAGGTAACCTCAAGATGTACAGAGGTATATGGGCCAGGTCTCCCAGCACGATCCTGTTCAGAGATTTCTTTGGTGAGGGTTTATCCTCAAGGACAGCGGGAACAATGTCAAAATTAAATCAAATCAAAAGCCTTTAATGTTATTCTATGCTCTGCATGCAACGAAATGATGAGTGATTCTCTACAAGGTGCAAGGTGCAATAAAATAGAATAAAAATCTAAGAACATCTTGGGTAAAAAAAAAAAAAAAAAAGATAAAACATCGAGGCACAGTTATTGCTAAAATAAATAAATACATTCATTAATTAATGCACAAAAAGTGCAGTTGCAATATATTAACAGTACATTGTTGTTACGTTCAGTGGTTTGAGTTCAAGGAGTTGATTGCTCTGGGGGGAAAACTGTCCTTGAAGCTGGTTGTCCATGTTTTGTGGGACCTGTACTGCCTGCCAGAGGACAACTGGTTAAACAGGTGATGACCAGAATGTGAAGAGCCCTTTACAATATTACTGGCTCTGCTGTGATAGCGGGAGTTGGCAATGTCCTCTACGGAGGGCAGAGAGCAGCCAGTGATCTTCTGGGCACTGTTGACCACTCTTTGCAGCGCTTTCCTGTCCACTGCTGTGCATCCTGCATACCACAATGTGATGCAATGAGTGAGGATGCTCTGCACGGTGGTTCTGTAGAAGGCCTGCAGCATCTAGGTATCCAAGTTGTTCTTCCTGAGTACTCTCAGGAAGTGGAGTCGCTGCTGGGTCTTTTTCACCACCGCAGTGGTATTTACAGTCCATGTGAGTTTGTCTGTGATGTAGACTCTCAGAAATTTGAAGGAGTGGATCCTTTCCACACACTTCCCATTGATGAACAGTGTATGCCGTCCTTGATGACCAGAGCAATCACTTGCTGGCCAGGTCAGAGTTCTTCCAGCTGTTTGGACGCCAAGTAAGCGGGAGTTGGTAATGTCCTCAAAGGGAGGGCAGAGAGCAGCCAGTGATCTTCTGGGCACTGTTGACTACTCTTTGTCGACTATTCCAGATAAAAGCCGTCAATGGTGGTGAGTGTTTTGATCTTCTACCTCTCATTGAATGTAATGAGATAATGAGCAACATGTCAGAAATCGCAACACCAGAGGTTGCTCTTCTGCACTTCGATTTAACGTCTGTGGCACCTTCCCTCCCAAAGTTAGACCGTGATGCTGAAATCTTACTGTTGGGGAGAGACATGATCAAAGTACATAAGGTGAGACAAACGGTCAATGGTCCCAACAATGCACCTTTTCCTCAGCCCCTAGATCTACGCTGGGTAATCGTTGTAGAAGTATGGATTGACAATGCCCACAGTCCAACAACAGTTAATGTCTACAAGACAAATCTCCTTCAGAAGGACGTCCGTCAAACCTCACTCCTTGCCAGAATCACATCAACGTGAAAGAGAGAGCAAGGAGTCAGAACGTGGAATCCTTCCCTGTGTGCTCAAACGCAACCCCTTGAAAGAGAGGATAAGTGACGGCGGGGAGTCTCATATTCATTCTCACATGCCCAAGCACTCCCGTGTGCCAGCTGAGGACAAACTTGGTCACACAGTTTTTGAAAAGACAGAGAATGACAACAAGTGCGCCATGTCATTGGAGAATGAGTTATTTCTCGAAATCATGCAAAAAGAGTCCTACAAAGATGAACAAAGCAGCTGGGTTGCCCTTCTGCCCTTTAGGACACCCAGATGACAGGTAACCAGCCTCCACACTCAAACAAGGGAACAACAATCTGCCTCAGTCTCAGAATGGTTTCAGCGGTTCTCTACCTGGACCACTCCAGAATGCTGTTGCCTTCTTGATCTATCAAGACTGGTCTCACAAGTCAGGCTCCGCGGACTCACCTCACATGGACACTAAAGAAGGAGAAAAGGTTCTCTACAGGTGGGCCGTAGAGAGGGCGAGAGATGGGAAGGATGTGCAGCAGGTTAGGGTGAATCAGGATTGAGATGGAAATGTGTTGACTGGTGCCAGCGGTGTGCAGAGTAGATGGAAAAAAGACTGAGAAGTTGATGAATGAAGAAGAAAAGGAGGATTAGAAGAGGCAAGTGTGGTGGACCAGGAAGTGGCAATGATTAGCAGGGGGGAAGTTACAAAGGCACTAAGAGGATGAAAAATGGAAACGCAGTGAGTCCTGAGGACTGGGGAGGTTTGGAAGCAATTTGGAGAGGTTGGTTTGGAGTATTGGACCAATTTGTTCAACAGAAATCTAGCAGGTAAGATGTCTGAAGAATGGAGGAAAAGTGTGCTAGTTCCCATTTTTAAGAACAAAGGCAATGTGCAGAACTGTGGGAACCAGTCACTGTGATTTGACGGGCGCGATCGCACTCGTAAATCTGCACAGTCGAGCACGAAAAATCACACACGTAAAATTTGTTACGAGTAAAAATACATAAACATTCTCAGCGCACATGAAAACCAATCCAGCGCAGTGAACCCCAGCCTGACTGTGGAAGCACATGGTGTCCTGTGAGTTTACCTGACTCCGCCCCCCTTCGCCTCTTAAAGGGGTACACTCATAATTACAAAGACCGTCCACCAGCATAGTCTGGGCAACGTAGAGCAAAGAGAGTTACACATGCTGCTTATGTTTACTCTGGATAAAAATGATAAAAGTTTAAAAAAAAAAGGAAGTGGTGTTGGGAATTTGAATAATAGAAGAAAAAGTGGTGAAACGGGACGAGATTTTCTCTTTTTTTTTGAGTAAAAAAGATCTGGTCTGAAGCTAAAGTAGAAAGTGCAGGATGAGATGGTGTAAAAAGTTAATATTCCACCTTGGCACAGCCTGATTGAGGATGAAAGCACATACAATACAGTGCACAAAAAGCTAATTCTGTATTTCAAATATACGTAGCAACATAAAATTTACCTTAAAACTGTTTGGGAGGATCATTCAGCTTTCAACATGCATTCCTAAAGATATTCTGCAAGCAATAATTCAGTTTTACACCAAGAAAAACAGACAGGATGTGAGGGAGGACATGAGGACAATGGGTGTTTGAGAGGAGGATGCACAAGATAAGCTTAAATGGAAAAAGATGACACGCTGTGGTGACCCCTAACGGGTCAAGCCGAAAGAGAAAAAAGAAGAATAGGAAAGTTAACATAAAAATCCACACTAATAGCTAAAAGGCCAGCCTGACATCTGACATACAATGATCAAAGAGTAAGTAATTAGCTAGGATATGCACGAAATCAAAGTGAACATATTTGCATTCCCACACAACAGGCACCAACATAAACATCAGAGACTGAGCTAGTGCATCACAATAAACTTACAGCCAATACTTTCTGAAGGCTAGTATACACAAAATTATGGATACGATAAACTTTAAATGCATTCTGTGACTGGTTTGTTACACAAGTGAAAGTTCGTTCTTCTCTGTAAGTGTACCAAGCATGAACGAATGAGTGCTGCCTCCCAGAGGTCAGATGCGAAATTACATTAAAACATTAAATTAACAAGCCTGTGTACAAATGTAACTGATTAACACGCGAAAATGATAATACAATATGCAAAACAGAAGAATACCTCATGACATCTTGCAGGGCAGAACACTCCCCGTCTGACATTGTGCAAATGTCACTCCTCGACTTACATTGCCATTTTCCAATGATCCTCAGTTCTCTTTTTGGAAGAAGTAGGATGACCTCAGACACAAGTCTGAGGAATGTCTTGACAGTGTCCTGAGTGGTTATCCTGACCTCTATCTTCCTAAACTTCCCATCACTGCTTGGGAAGGTTGAGGTGACCAGTCCCATCAGCCACTCCTTATGAGGAAGTGGGTTATCCTTCAGAAGCACGATGTCTGTCCCGTCTGCAGATTTCGATGTGCTGTCAGCCATTTGGCCTCGGTTAAAGAGTGCTAAGATACTCATCTCTCTTGTGGGCCCAAACCCGTTGGCAAGAGCTTGCACTTGTTTCCACTGAGACCTGAAGAGATTTTTTCCTGTGAAGTCGCCTGGTGGAGCAAGTAGACCCTGCTTTTGAAGTAGCAGCATACCAAGAGTGAGCAGGAATGGAGAAGATGGATCAGAGGAGATGGGGACAAGTGCTCTTGTATTGACGATCGCTGACACTTCCGCCAACAAAGTACAAAGCACATCGTGGGTCAAAGGAGCACCACTGGTCTGCAGAAGCAATGAGTCCAGGCTTCTTCGAGACACGCCTATGTGGGAGGCATGAGGGGGATTGAATTCTCAGGCACATCCCTTGTTGTGTAAGTACTTTAAGACATTGGTCTGGTGTTTCTCATAAATCATGCCCAACTCCCCACTTGATCCGATGAAGTTGGTTCCTCTGTCTGATCTCAGCAGTTTTGCTAGTCCAAAGAACCTGCGCAGGGCATTGATACAGCTGGCATTGTCCATTGAGTCCATGACTTCAATATTCATGGCTCTGGTACTCATGCAGGTGAATAGTATGACCCACCGCTTGCTCTATGCAGCACCTCCTTGGGTACGGCTGGTGGCCACAGTCCAGGGACCAAAATCATTTAGTCCCACAAAGCTGAAGGGGGGAGAACTGCTCAGGCGTTCTGGAGGAAAATCTGACATCTTTTGTTCTTCCATTTTACCTCTCAGCTTATGGTGTTTGACACAATGATGGAGTGCAGAGCTTATCACCATCCACAGACGAGCTGCCCTGATTGCTCCTTCCAAGAAGTGTCGTCCCTGGTATTTCACCTTTGCATGGTAATGATGCACAACCAGAGTTGTGACATGACTCGTCTTCAGAAGAATGAAGGGATGTTTGACTTCTGGGTGGAGAGGAGAATGTCTCAGATGTCCACCGACTCTCATCATCCATGAGAGGGTCAAGGTTCAGAACTGTGCTGGTTTTAGGAATCACTCCTTCCTTTTCCAGTCCAATGATCTCCTTTGGATAGGCGTCCTTCTGAACGGCACTGAAGATGACCTTCTTGGCTGGTTGTAGTTCATCTGGGGTGTGCGGTCTGTCACACAGATGCCATCCTTTGCATGGGTGAGGTAGGGTGAATCTGGTCCCCCTTGATTTTGAAAATTTGAGTCTTTTGAACTGAACTTATTTCAAGCGTGAGGCTTGATATTAAAAGTAAAATGGTGAAATTCAGATGAAATATTTCAATGTTTAAGGGTTCCTCATCGCAATGGAAATCTCAACATTGCATCAGTCAAATTGACACATTAAAGCCTACATTTCTACTCGCATCAGTGGACTGCAAGCAATAAAATATCCGCAATTTCATAAAAAAATAGCCAAAAGGAAAGATTAAAATGTATTCGTAAAATTTTCATTCAAATGAACATCCATCATTCAAAACATACATGCTGAAATGTACCTACAGAACGCTGCAATCGTAAAATGTTACATTTTTCTAAGTTTGTCTCCAGTCTCCAAATGCAAATACCAATTTTCAATTTCAGTTTTCAATTTCTTCTGTTGGTTTGGTACAGCTTTCCTGTCATTTTCCACAACTTGCAAAATATTTTGGTAGTTTTTTTCTATTTTAGCGGATTTTAGAAATTCGGCAGCTAGTTTTACACCTCTCTCAGCGCTGTCGTTAGTCACCCTCAGGTTTTGGACAACAGATTGTTTTCGGCAGTTTTCCATTGACTGCCATTGTTCAGGATCTTCATGAAGAAAATCAGTGTCTATATCAAGTAATTCAATGAATTTCCACGAATCGCATGAACACAAATCTTTCAACTTTGTATGTTCAGGGTCAAAACGGGGGAAAATTGGTTTCCCATGACAGGTCCCGCGCCGACTCTAGTTATGTGGTTTCTTTGGTAATGAGATAATTGTTTCCACTATTTCACGTTTCTCTGTCTCGTCGAGACTGACACTGAAGAGACTGAGCGGAATCATTTCTGGCACCAAGTACCAGTAGTGATTCATGAATCCCTTCAAAATGGCTTTAGCTATCACTGGATCAATATTCACAAATTTTATCAAATTTTTAGCCAATTGTAAATCATTGATCGGCGCTTCCGAGCTAATTGGACACATGAACCACCACGGCACATAAATGTGCGTCACAAAAGTCACAAATCTTGCTACTTTATCCATGACAGACTTTGATAAGAGTCTATCCTTCAAATCAGTGACAGAATTTCTAAAAAGAATCATTTTGATCGCATACAAAAGTTTCACCATCCAGCGAGCTTTGTGTCTCGCACCGGGTTTCTGAAAGTTGGATGTATTGTGCTCTCCTAGGTAAACTAAAACTAAGTCTAGCAGTTCTCCGTAGTCGGCTCGTGGTAACAAGTTCAAAGCAGCCGAGTTGGGGTCACCAGTGCCTGTCTTGATGGTTGTCAGAAGTTCAATTACATGATGTCGCTGCTCCAGCATAAAGGGATCCGAACTGCTGTCTCTTGTCAGCTCAGCAGTCAAATGCAGTTCGGAGTACCTGTCCCTGAATTTCGTAAACACTGACACATCTTTGCTTTTCGATACTTCCACACCCAGAGCAACCCAAGCCTTTGTGAGTAAGATTTCACCCACTTGTCTTCGACAGGCGCACCACAACAGAGCTTTCCCGAGGTTTTCCTGGATGCAAATGCAGTCAGCTGTGAGATGTCCCTTATTAGCACTGGTGGTATCAAATACCATAGCTGAAATATTGCCACTACAGTTCCATGTCTCCGCTAGATTGAGAGTAGCTTTGGAAAGAAGATCTCCAGCTCTTTCCAAGGACTTTACATTCAGGGCAGGAACACCGAGCAATTTGATCCCACCCACGCCCGAAATCAACACTGGAAGACGATCATCCTTTGCGTATTTATCAGGTAACGTCTCCATTAGTTTGCCATCCCAGTGAATTGCTCCTGGTCGGGGAGGAACCCAGTCCGTCTGGATTCTCTCAGCAATGTTGGTGGCCACGTCCTTCCAGTACCGGTAGGAATGCACCGGGTTCAAGTTTACTGCAGATGTAGTGCCATCACGTGAGCTACGGTTGCCGCTAGGGCAGTAGGAGAAATATTGTTCATCATTGCCGTTGAAACTAATTTCGGTGATTTCAGTCCATCAAATGGGATGTGTATATCTGAGCTGAGTCTTCTTCAGTCTTCTATAGGGAAGTCTAGTCGATGTTGATGGAACGAATTTGTCTGAATCATCTGTTTTGGATGACTCGTCCGGGTCTTTGACCAGTTCCTTATTCACTTCTGTCTCAAGCTGTCATTGCCGTTCTCTCTCAATGCGCATGGTGTTTTGTGTGATACGCTCCGCGACTTTCTTCTCGGTTGTGGCGAAGTTTGAATCAATGCCTCCCATCACATTCGTCCTGGTTCCCATCATGTTTTTCAGGAACAGGTGGTCTTCTTCATTCGAAATATGATCGAAGAACGTCTCCTCCAACCTTCGATGCGTTTAAGCGGTCTTCCTGACAATCGTTGATCTTTCGGAATTTTCATCAGCTCTTGCATATCAGCGTATAACGATTCAACCTTCTCCGACATGTTGTTTCCCGCAACTGTTGGTATCCTCGCTTTCTGGTAAAAAATCACGACTTCCTGAATGACAGATTTTGCGGCTTCCCTGATAGGTTTGGCGACGTCTTGTCTTTGGAATTCCTCTTTTGCAGCAATGAATGACAGAAGAATCTGTTTTCTGGAAGGAAGTTTGGCTCCTTTGATGGCTTTATCATCCGTGGTTGGGACGGTCCCAAGCAAAAAATACTGCGGGTCTTTCTGTTTCGCAGCAGCCATGTTGACAGTTAAAATGACTTCGCATTAACTGAGAGGTAAACACTAACAAGGGCTGAGAGGTCAACCTACTCAAGGATTTCATGAGTGCTTCTGAACGTTCCGGGGAATGTCCTGACGTTCTCGACGCCGCTCAACGATAGCTTAGAATTTTTTTTCCAGAAAATGGTTTTGCTTTTTTGCCATTGCTGATCGACTATTCTTGATCAAAATCCGATCTCCATGAGAAACACAATCCAATTTCGTTAAAATTTGAAATGCAGCTCTTACATGATGAACCTCACCTCCAGAAAAAAGTTTGTTGATTTTGAAAGATGTCGGGGGACCAGATTCACCCAAGTGTCCAACCAAATGTATATGTCATCATGTACCTCCTGCTTCTTCTGGAAAAAAAAGTGTTCCATCCTTTTTGCAAAGTCTACCACCATCTGACGCTGGAAGTTTGAAGCAGAAGGAAAAACAAAGACAACACCATGTTTTTCTCAAATATATAAACCCATTCCACCGTCAGCGCTGTTGGATTAATTCTCCATAAAGTTATCTTATGCTTATCTTATTAAAAGATCGTAGCTTGAAGGAAATTTGGTTGGAATGAATGATCAGTTCCCCGAGGAAATCAATGAGAGGTGTAAAACTATACCCACTGATGAAGATGAAGAAGGGATAAAAGTGTGGTTGGTGCTCGACAGGATTTATGTTGATGGGTAACAATTCAAGACTCCAACATCACTCCTTAGTATCCTAAATAAGTACTTGATTTGTTGATGTCACAAATTGTCATAAATGAATAGTATTCTGTATCATTCTCCTACTTAAACTTGGTTAAAAAAAAAAACAATCATGCATGCCAACAGCATGAACTTTCACTCCTATCTTCCTATTTTTCAGCTCTGCTCTTTGCCAAATGCACTAAACACACAACTTGCCCAATCTTCCCCTACGCACCACAATTCACCATCACCAGACTGTATTATCTTCTTGTTACTTTTTGTTTCCTATATACAGTGTCTGTTTGTTATTTTCATACGTACCCTGGAATCACAGGATTTTAAGAGAATATCTTTAACACTGTATCTAAATACAATTCGGCAATATAATTTTTCTCAAAGTCCTCATAAAATCAACAAAGAATGCATAGCTTAAATCTATTTTAAATTATGATGCACACACCCGTTTTACACTTGACGTTCGTGTCTTGGAATGTCGATGGCATTCGATCACGGGCAAAGACAATTAAAATTATGCATTATATCACCAAATTTGCAGCACGGTAATGAAGCTGTAGAGCGTTGGCCTCACAGTTCTGAGGACTGGGATTTAAACCCCAGCCTTGCCTGTGTGGCGGTTGCATGTTCTCCCCATGCCTGTGTGCGTTTTCTCTGGGCACTCTGGTTTCGTCACACATTCCAAAAAACATACAGTTAATGGACACTCTACAGCCAAGGTGATCAGAGAGACAGGGAGGAGAGTACTTGGTCTGTCTTCCAGGAGGAAAGGGGAGAAGGAGACTTGATGGTGGAACCCCAAAATACAGAAAGTCAAACAAGGAAAGGGGTTAGCGAAGAAGTGGGACACTGAGAGGACTGAGGAGAAGCAAAAAGAATGTATTGAGATGTGACATAGGGCAAATGTAGAGGTGGTGAAGGCTAAACAAGAGTCATATGACGACATACAGTATACACCAGGTTGGACACGAAAGAAGAAGAAAATGATCTCTACAGGTTGGCCAGACAAAGGGATAGCAATGGGAAGGATGTGCAGCAGTGATGCGTGATTAAGGATAGAGATGGAAATGTGTTGACTAGTGCCAGTAGTGTGCTAAATAGATCAAAAGAATACTTTGAGAAGTTGATGAATGAAGAAAATGAGAGAGAAGGAAGAGTAAAAGAGTTAAAAAAAAAAGTGTGATGGACCAGGAAGGGTAATGATTAGTAAGGGGGAACTGAGAAAGGCACGAAAGAGGATGAAAATTGGAAAAGCAATTCATCTTGATGACATACCTGCGGAGCTATGGAAGAAAACTGGAGAGTTAGCTGTGGAGTTTTTGACCAACTTATTCAACAGAATACTAGCAAGTGAGAAGATGCCTGAAGAACGGAGGAAATATGTGCTAGTTCCCATTTTTAAGAACAAAGGTGATTTGCAGAGTTGTGGGAACTATAGAGGAATAAAGTTGATGAGCCAGAAAATGAAGTTATGGGAAAGAGTAGTGGTGGCTAGACTCAGGACAGAATTGTCTGCGAGGAACAATATGATTTAATGCCTAGAAAGAATACCACAGATGCATTATTTGCCTTGAGGATGCCAGTGGAAAAGTACGGAGTTCAGAGGGAGCTACATTGTGTCTTTGTGGCTCTAGAGAAAGCCTATGACAGAGTACCAAGAGGAACTTTGGTACCTTAAGTCTGGCTTGACAGTTCTCTAAGTTAGAATAGTGTAAGACGTATGAGAGCAACAAAACAGTGGTGAGGTGTGGAAGAAGAATTTATGGTGGAGGTGGGACTGCATCAGGGATCAGCTCTGAGCCCCTTCTGTTTGCTGTGGTAATTGATAGGCTGACAAATTAGGTTAGACTGGAAACCCCTTGGACCATGATGTTCGTGGATGACATTGTAATTTGCAGTGAAAGCAGTGAGCAGATGGAGGACCAATTTGAAAAATTGAGGCATGCACTGGAAAGAAGAGGAATGAAGATTAGGTGATGTAAAAAAGTATATATGTACATGAATGAGAGGGGTGGAGGGGGAAGTGTGAGGTTCCAGCGATAAGAGATAGCAAGGGTAGACGACCTCAAATACTTGGGGTCAACAATCCAGAGCAATGGTAAGTATGGTAAGGAAGTGAAGAAACGAGTTCAAGCAGTTTGGAACAGCTGGCGGACAGTCTCTTGTGTGTTATGTGACAGAAGAGTTAGGGTTTAGGGTTAGGGTTAAGGGCAGTTTATAAAGCTGTGGTGAGGCCAGCCATTATGTACGGATTAGACAAGGTGGCACCGAAGAGACAACAGGAAGCAGAGCTCGAGGTGGCAGAAATGAAGATGTTGAGATTCTCTCCAGGAGTGAGCAAGATGGATAGGATTAGAAATTAGCTAATTAGAGAGACAGCCAAAATTGGATTTTTTGGAGAAAAGGTTCGACAGAGCAGACTTCGATGGTTTGGACATGTCCAGAGGCAAGAGAGTTAGTATTGGTAAAAGGGTGCTGAGGATGGATCTGTCAGGCAAGAGGAAGACCAAAGAGAAGGTTGATGAATGTTGGGAGGGAAGAAATCCCTATAGAGCTCACGGGTCTCCGGATGATGCCGTCAACATGGGTCTGCACATCATCCTTGAACATCTCGACAGTGAGGGAACCTATGCAAGGATCCTGTTCGTGGACTTCAACTGCGTTTAACACCATGACCCCAGAACTCCTTTCCTGAAAACGTATTCAGCTCAGCGTCTCAGCTGTCATCTCAGCCTCAGGTGAGGCTAGGTCAAACCACCTCATTCACTTGCACTGTCAGCACCGGGGCACCCCAAGGTTGTGTCCTCTCCCCTCTGTTCTTCTTGCGTGACACAAATTACTACACCTCAAGAAACCCAGCTGGCAAACTCCTGCAGTTCACAGACAACACCACAGTCATCGGTCTCATGAAAGACGGCGACAAGTCTGCATATCAACAGGAAGTAACGAGACTGGGGCTTTGGTGTGCCCAACTAAACCTGGTGTTGAACACTCTAAAAACTGTAGAGTAGAATGTGGACTTCAGGAGGCATCCTTCCCCACAGCAGCGCTCTGACGCTGTCAGCCGTTGAGACCTTCAAGTTCTTGGGAATTACAGTCTCGCTGGACCTGCAGTGGGAGATGAAAATCAACTCCATCCTCAAAAATACCCAGCAAAGTATGTACTTGTTGCCGATTCTGAGGAAGTGTAGCCTGTCACAATAGCTGCTGAGATAGTTCTACACAGCGGTCATCCAGTCAGTACTTTGTACCTCCATCACAGTCTGGTTTGGGGCGGCCACGAAAAAGGACAAACTCCAACTGCACTAGACAATCAAAACTATTGAACGGATTGTCGGCACCACCCTACCCACCCTGAAAGACTTGCACACCACTCGAACTAGGTCCAGACGGGGCAGAATCCTTTGGGACCCTCCGCATCCTGGCCACTGGATCCTCCAGCTCCTTCCATCAGGTAAGCTAGCAGGCATTCAAACAGTTTTTTCCCTCTTGTAATTAAGTCACAAAATTCTTGGTCAGTGAACCTATTATTTTATGCATAGTGATGTTGTTTGGACACACCCTCACATCCTGCTGACCCAATAAATATTTGTACTAGTAATATATACTGCAGGCTGGATTTGTTACTTTAAACTGCTCCCTTTGCATAATTGTCATTGCACCGGTCTGTAACAGGAACCGCGAACGGGTAATGGCACTCTGTGTAAGCTAACATTATGTGGGGCATTGACTCAATATGGCTTCGTGATATCTTTCGTAAACACCATCTTCTTCAGGAAATGTTTTTTGAATGCTATTGACCACACAAGATGGGATATACACTGTATATCAGGGATACTCAATGCATTGATCGTGAGGCAGTTTTGGTCAAATTATGTGACGCTTGATTCAGGTGTGGCCAATACGTCCAGTGCACGCACATAAAGGCGCATTCTAGCAAGCTGGCCTCCTATTTACGGCAGTCATGGCAATGCGCGTGGGATTGTTCGGGCTCAGTCATTAAGGCACATTTGGGATAGTGAGGGTTAGAGAACCCATACCCGAACAATCCTCTCTTGATTCTTGTTCAATGCTGGAACGTGCTTTCCAGTTGATAAATAACAAACAATACATTCGCATTTGTTTCTATATTCTTGTGTTCGGCTTTGTGAGACGTCCATAGCGAAATGCACGCGGAAGCGGAGCAAAAATGAACACACGGAAGAAGCATGGATGGGGAAGTTTCAGACTGGCACGGATGTGGAAAAAGTAGAAAAATTCAACAATTCAAAAAATTCTATGCGCATGCGCATTAATCCCAAGAGGACTTTTCAGCATGGGGGAGCACTCAAACCATCACACCAGCCGACAGAGTGCACCGGCTTGTGTTGCCATATGGTTGCATTTTGCTTATTAAAAGTTATAGGAGCAATTTTAGGGATGTTTACCACCAGTATTTCCACTTTTTAATCATATTACTTGCACTGTATGCGGTTTTACAGGTAATACATACATTTTCTTTGCCGCTTATCCTCACGAGGGTCGTGGGGAGTGCTGGAGCCTATCCCAGCTGTCAACAGGCAGGAGGCAGGGTACACCATGAACTGGTTGCCAGCCAATCGCCAATCTTCTTCTTCTTTTCCTTTCGGCTTGTCCCGTTAGGGGTCGCCACAGCGTGTCATCTTTTGCCATCTTAGCCTATCTCCTGCATCTTCCTCTCTAACCCCAACTGCCCTCATGTCTTCCCTCACCACATCCATAAACCTTCTCTTTGGTCTTCCTCTCGCTCTTTTGCCTGGGAGCTCCATCCTCAGCATCCTTCTACCAATATACTCACTCTCTCGCCTCTGAACATGTCCAAACCATCGAAGTCTGCTCTCTCGAATCTTGTCTCCAAAACTTCCAACTTTGGCTGTCCCTCTAATGAGCTCATTTCTAATCCTATCCAACCTGGTCACTCCGAGCGAGAACCTCAACATCTTCATTTCTGCCACCTCCAGTTCAGCTTCCTGTTGTTTCTTCAGTGCCACCGTCTCTAATCCGTACATCATGGCCGGCCTCACCACTGTTTTGTAAACTTTGCCCTTCATCCTAGCAGACACTCTTCTGTCACATAACACACCAGACACCTTTCGCCAGCTGTTCCAACCTGCTTGGACCCGTTTCTTCACTTCCTGACCACACTCTCCATTGCTCTGTATTGTTGACCCCAAGTATTTGAAGTCGTCCACCCTCGCTATCTCTTCTCCCTGTAGCCTCACTCTTCCCCCTCTACTTTTCTCATTCACGCACATATATTCTGTTTTACTTCGGCTAATCTTCATTCCTCTCCTTTCCAGTGCATGTCTCCATCTTTCCAATTGTTCCTCTGCATGCTCCCTGCTTTCACTGTATATGACAATATCATCTGCAATATATATATATATATATATATATATTATATATATATATATATATATATACAGTGGAGAAAAGTATTTGAAACCCTGCTTTATTGCAAGTTCCCACTTTCCAAATGAATACATGGCACAGCATGTACTTAAGTATTCCACAAGGAGAAAAAACAAGATACAGTGAAGAAAATAAGTATTTGAACACCCTGCTTTATTGCAAGTTCTCCCACCTAGAAATCATGAAGGGGTCTGAAATTTTCATCGTAGGTGCATATCCACTGTGAGAGAGAAATCACAATGTATGATTTTTTAAAGATTTATTTGTGTACTACAGCTGCACATCAGTATTGAACACCTGAAAAAAATCAATGTAAATATTTGGTATAGTAGCCCTTGTTTGCATTTACAGAGGTCAAACGTTTCTTGTAGTTGTTCACTAGGTTTGCACACACTGCAGGAAGGATTTTGTCCCACTCCTCCACACAGATCTCTCGATCAGACAGGTTTCTGGGCTGTCGCTGGGAAACACGGAGTTTCAGCTCCCTCCAAAGATTTTCTATTGGGTTTAGGTCTGCAGACTGGCTTGGCCACGCCAGATCCTTGATATGCTTCTTGCAGAGCCACTCCTTGGTCCGGGTGATTTGGGTCCTTGTCATGTTGAAAGACCCAGCCACGACCAATCTTCAATGCTCTGACTGAGAGAAAGAAGTTGTTCCCCAAAATCTCACAATGCATGGCCGCGGTCATCCTCTCCTTAATATCGATAGTTGTCCTATCCCATGTGCAGAAAAACACCCCCAAAGCATGATACTACCACCCTATGCTTCACAGTATGGATGGTGTTTTTGCGATGGAACTCATCATTTGTCTTCCTCGTTTGTGGAATTATGATGAAAAAGTTCATTTTTTTTCTCATCTGACCGCAAAACTTTCTCCCATGACTCCTCTGTATCATCCAGATGGTCATTGGCAAACTGACGACGGGCCTTGACATGTGCTGACGTCTTACCTTGGAAACGGTGGTCCCAGCTCTTTTCAGGTCATTGACTAAGTCCTGTCGTGTAGTCCTGGGCTGTTTCCTCACGTTTTCCAAGGATCATTGAGACCCCATGAGGTTATATCTTGCATGGGGCTCCACGCCGATTGAGATTGACCGTCATGTTTACCTTCTTCCATTTTCTAATGATTGCTCCAACAGTGGACCTTTTTTCACCAAGCTGCTTGGTAATTTACTTATTGATTGTGTGGGGTGGACAGCTGTCTTTCTGTAGCTAACAACCTCACACATGTCCATCTGATTAAGGATAATACATGGAGTGGAGGTGGAATTTTAAGGGCAGACTAACAGGTCTTTGAGGGTCAGGATTCTTGCTGATAGACAGGTCTTCAAATACTTATTTGCAGCTGTATCACACAAATAAATCGTTAAAAAAAATCATACATCGTGATTTCTGGATGTTTCTTTTCAGATTATTTCTCTCACAGTGAACATCCACCTATGATGAAAATTTCAGCCCCCTCCATGATTTTTAAGTGGGAGAACTTGCAATATAGCAGGGGGTTGAAATACGTATTTTCTTCACTGTATTTTGAATTTTTTTTGTATCCCATTTCAAATGTTTTATCTCTTTGTCTTCAAATGATTTTAATCTTGTAAAGGACATTGAGTTACTTCGTATATGAAATCCGCTATACAAATACATTTGCTTTGCTTTGCTTTACATTTTATTGGTTGGCTCCCAACTGCACTCACAGTAGACCGTGGCTAGTAGGTGGACGAGCCTTGAGAGGGATAGGTCAGAACATAAGCGGGCCGTTTTTCTCTGGTAGACCGTCTCATGGGGACCTGCTGATGTTGCTGAGTAGGGATCTGGGCATTTATCTGAACAGTGTGTCGTTCCTCCTGACCCGCTGCAGTTCCTGACTCCTCCCCATGTGGTTCATCCTCGATGGAGATCCCCTGCTCTACGTCTCCAACACTTCCTCGTCCTTGTTCAGGTGCTTCGTGAATTGTGTCTCTCTGGTCGATCTCACTCTGCTCTTCCATTTTATGGACTGCAGGAACAATGGGCACTTTATGGCTGAGATTTCTTGCTGGTGTCCACAACGAGTAATGGTGTACCCCCTCACCTTCCTGGGTGTCCACTTTTCCCCTCTTTTCCTACATCAATGGTGTATGGCTTTCCTTCAAGTTTATAACTTTCCCAATTGTGGGGTCCTTCCTTTGCTCTCGCACCAGCTCACTGACTGATATTATTATTATTGTCCGTAAAGACAGTGAAGTGCGGTGCATAGAACAGAAAAACCCAAAATTAATCAAATATGGCCCACTTCAATGCCAAGAATTTAAGCTTTGTGCTGTGCAAGTGATAATTCCATTCAGATGGCATCAATGCACTTGACCCATACCCAATCATCCTCATCTTGCCATCTGGTGCTGATAAAGGACTGGCCAGAGACCTTGTTGGAATGCATCTGTCTTCTTCTTCTTCTTCTTTTCCTTTCGGCTTGTCCCGTTAGGGGTCGCCACAGCGTGTCATCTTTTGCCATCTTAGCCTATCTCCTGCATCTTCCTCTCTAACCCCAACTGCCCTCATGTCTTCCCTCACCACATCCATAAACCTTCTCTTTGGTCTTCCTCTCGCTCTTTTGCCTGGGAGCTCCATCCTCAGCATCCTTCTACCAATATACTCAGTCTCTCGCCTCTGAACATGTCCAAACCATCGAAGTCTGCTCTCTCGAATCTTGTCTCCAAAACATCCAGCTTTGGCTGTCCCTCTAATGAGCTCATTTCTAATCCTATCCAACCTGGTCACTCCGAGCGAGAACCTCAACATCTTCATTTCTGCCACCTCCAGTTCAGCTTCCTGTTGTTTCTTCAGTGCCACCGTCTCTAATCCGTACATCATGGCCGGCCTCACCACTGTTTTGTAAACTTTGCCCTTCATCCTAGCAGACACTCTTCTGTCACATAACACACCAGACACCTTTCGCCAGCTGTTCCAACCTGCTTGGACCCGTTTCTTCACTTCCTGACCACACTCTCCATTGCTCTGTATTGTTGACCCCAAGTATTTGAAGTCGTCGACCCTCGCTATCTCTTCTCCCTGTAGCCTCACTCTTCCCCCTCTACTTTTGTCATTCACGCACATATATTCTGTTTTACTTCGGCTAATCTTCATTCCTCTCCTTTCCAGTGCATGTCTCCATCTTTCCAATTGCTCCTCTGCATGCTCCCTGCTTTCACTGCATATGACAATATCATCTGCGAACATCATGGTCCAAGGGGATTCCAGTCTAACCTCATCTGTCAGCCTATCCATTACCACTGCAAACAGGAAGGGGCTCAGAGCTGATCCCTGATGCAGTCCCACCTCAACCTTAAATTCCTCTGTCACACCTAAGGCACACCTCACCATTGTTCTGCTGCCATCATACATGTCCTGTACTATTTTAACATACTTCTCTGCCACACCAGACTTACGCATGCAGTACCACAGTTCCTCTCTTGGTACTCTGTCATAGGCTTTCTCTAGATCCACAAAGACACAATGTAGCTCCTTCTGACCTTCTCTGTACTTTTCCACGAGCATCCTCAAGGCAAATAATGCATCTGTGGTACTCTTTCTAGGCATGAAACCATACTGTTGCTCGCAGATACTTACTTCTGTCCTGAGTCTAGCCTCCACTACTCTTTCCCATAACTTCATTGTGTGGCTCATCAACTTTATTCCTCTATAGTTGCCACAGCTCTGAACATCCCCTTTGTTCTTAAAAATGGGAACTAGTACACTTTTCCTCCATTCTTCAGGCATCTTTTCGCCCGCTAGTATTCTGTTGAATAAGTTGGTCAAAAACTCCACAGCCATCTCTCCAAATTGCTTCCATACCTCTACCGGTATGTCATCAGGACCAACTGCCTTTCCATTTTTCATCCTTTGTAGTGCCTTTCTGACTTCTCCCTTAGTAATCATTGCCACTTCCTGGTCCTTCACACTTGCCTCTTCAACTCTTCCTTCTCTCTCATTTTCTTCATTCATCAACTTCTCAAAGTATTCTTTCCATCTATTTAGTACACTACCGGCACCAGTCAACACATTTCCATCTCTATCCTTAATCACCCTGACCTGCTGCACATCCTTCCCATCTCTATCCCTCTGTCTGGCCAACCTGTAGAGATCCTTTTCTCCTTCTTTCGTGTCCAACCTGGTGTACATGTCTTCATATGCCTCTTGTTTAGCCTTTGCCACCTCTACCTTAGCCCTACGTCGCATCTCGATGTACTCCTTTCGCCTCTCCTCAGTCCTCTCACTATCCCACTTCTTCTTCGCTAATTTCTTTCCTTGTATGACTCCCTGTATTTTGGGGTTCCACAACCAAGTCTCCTTCTCCCCTTTCCTACCAGAAGACACACCAAGTACTCTCCTGCCTGTCTCTCTGATTACCTTGGCTGTCGTAGTCCAGTCTTCCGGGAGCTTCTGCTGTCCATCGAGAGCCTGTCTCACCTCTTTCCGAAAGGCCGCACAACATTCTTCCTTTCTCAGCTTCCACCACATGGTTCTCTGCTCTACCTTTGTCTTCTTGATCTTCCTACCCACCACCAGAGTCATCCTACACACCACCATCCTATGCTGTCGAGCTACACTCTCCCCAACCACTACTTTACATTTAGTAATCTCCTTCAGATTACATCGTACAATTGTGGAGGCAATTAACAATAATAGCAATTGCAAAACCAGATAACTGACAGAGCTGGAGGCAAAAGATGACAAAACTAATCTGAAAATACAAATTTAAGAACAAAATTGAAATGAAAAGAAAAAAAGTGCGGCTGTGGTGAAAAAAAAGGACAAAGTGTCTGCATTTCGGTAGGTACATTTCATTGAACTCTTATTTTGCTCTTATTTGTTTCAGCTAGCATGATGATAGAGGGGAATTGCCCCACTGGGCCATATTTTATAGAGGAGGGGGTCAGCAGGTGACATTGATTTTTAGTTACTTTTGTTTCAGTGTTAATTGCTGCATTTTTTGTACTTGAAAGCCTCCTCGTCCACACTTAAATATGGAATAAAATTTTAAAACATCTATCAAGCATATGTGAGGATGTGGAGCAATCACAGGTGTCTGTTAAAATGTTACATCTAAGGATTGGAATGCAATTTTTCATTAGCGAAGTTTTCATTCCAATTTACCTCCAACTTTCCAATTTCCCCCAACTTCTTCCTTCTCCAGTCTCTGCCCTCCTCGTAGGCGTGACTGTCAGAGAATAGTCCAATCACAACCTAGTTCTTGAATGTCTATTGACTTTTTGTATGTTATTCCCTACTTCTTTCTTCCATCTACCCCTCAATGAGACACATGAGCCTGGAGGAGAAGGAGATGAGAACAGGGAGAGAAAAGAAGTGAGCAGCAGAAGAAAAAGAAAAAGAGGGACCCATGGGAAGAACAATAATACAGATAAAATACTTGATAAAGTGCTTAGTTGACAACTGAAACAATTTCACCTCTATTTTCCCAGAGACAGGACAGACATTGGAGCCCTGACAGGAGAGACATTTTTGCAACAGTTCTGATATGATTCTATCTTGATGAGTTAAAGACAGTCAAAGGCACCAGATAGAAAATATAAATTAAACAGGATTATCCACAAAACACGTTCTGAAGATAGTGACTGAAGAAGATTGAAACAAAAGGATGGCAAACTTGGGTCTCCAGTTGTTAGGTTATTTCCTGGCCTTGGGTGGCTGGATTGGAATAATTTCCACCACAGCTTTGCCCCAGTGGAAGCAATCATCATATGTGGGTGATGCAATTATCACCGCTGTGGGTCTGTATGAAGGGCTGTGGATGAGTTGCGCCTCACAGAGCACAGGACAGGTCCAATGCAAGATCTTTGACTCGATGCTTTCTCTTGACAGTGAGTACAGAGCTCAGTTTTGACTGGAAAATATTTGTCGCGCTAACTTGTGTCTTCTAAATTAATTACATCCATTATTGCCATAGTTGCCTCAGTTTTTTTATGTTTAAATGTGTGTATATATAGTTTTGTTTAAAATGTTTAAATGTGTATACATATATATATATATATATATATATATTTACTTTATATGTACTGTATTTGTGTGTGTGCGTGTGTGTGTATATATACATATATATATATATATATATATATATATACACTCACACACACACAAATACAGTACATATAAAGTAAATATTTTTCAAATTTGTATAAAACCGAACACTCAGAAGAATATTGTACTGTCTTTGTAAATGAATATGGGCTGTGTTTAGGCAAACACCACTGATGATTCACCAACACAAACACATGAATATGGGCTTTGTTTTGGCAAACACCAGTAATGATTCACCAACTAAAACGCACACACAGACACACACATTCACTGTTGTGAATGGAGCATATCCTGAGTCAAAACAAAATGTACTGGTGACTATAATATATGAATATTCACCAGACAGAGATATACCATCCAACCAACATATGATCTACGGCAGGTGTTGAATGGATGCATCAAAAAATTAGAATAGGTTCATTAACGATTGGTCTCTTGTACTTTTATAAATTCCCTTTCAATATTTACATACTGTTTAGCCATTCCCTTTCAATACTCATTCACTTTCAGGTTTGTGTGTGTGTGTGGTGTGTGTGTGTGTGTGTGTGTGTGGTGTGTGTGTAATTATGCAAAAATATGTTCCCCCCACACAGTTATGTGTGCGTAGGCCTTTGTCTGAAGGACATTTTTTGTATTTTTTGAGAAAGCAAAACCACCAGTATTTTCCATGCATTGGCTCTATGACAGTAGTCCACTGTATAGTTGTGGTCTCTGATTTGCATTTGTGTCTCTTCAGTGAATATCAGTTAGCTTGTTTTTAAGTTGATGTTATGATCAATCTTTTTTTCTTTTACATTCTCCTGCCCCCTCTCTCTAGTCCATATCCAGACATGTCGTGCCCTAATGGTCGTGTCAGTACTGCTTGGCCTTTTCGGCATCATCATCAGTGTGATTGGCATGAAGTGCACAAAAGTGGGAGATAATAACCCGACAGTCAAGACACGTATTGCAGTGACTGGAGGAGCTCTCTTCCTATTTGCAGGTATTAATTGTATTTTTCCTTTTTTTTAAAATATTTACTTTATTTTTACTTTCAACAAATTAGTAACTTTATGGTATCAGGAGTCCAGAGGAAAATGTCAACCAGTTATTGAGAAATACACAATTGTACAAAGTACTAAACATTTGTTTAGGAAAAGATTGGGATCTACAAAGAATACATGAAGTGGGCAGGGAAATGTAAATATACACTAAATGTAACCTATTACAATGAGCATGATTTTTTTCACATTTGTCACTGTCAATTGTCACAAGTTTTTCCATTACCTTCCTATACGTATATATCATCACAATTGCCTGACCCAATTTAGAATTTCTCACCCCGTAAAGTTAGATCAATGATTTGTTTTTTAATATATTAAATATATTTGAAAATAAGTGTTGAAAACCTGCTATAGGCTGGCAACCAGTTCAGAGCGAAGCTTGGCTTTCCCTCAAAGATACAGTTGGGATAGGGTCCAGCACGCCCAAAACCCCTGTGAGGATAAGCAGTACAGAAAATGGATGGATGTGTGGATGGATGGATGGAAGAAGTACTGGAAACAAGTGCTGGGAGTGAGAACAGTTGCGTTAAAATCTTTTACATTATTTCAGTTGTTCACATTTTTCAGGCATGGCTAAAACCAAGGCTGAGTACACTCTCGCATGATTCAGCTTTCCCCTACTATATAAGTACTGATAGCCTTCCTTCAAGATGACCCAGTCATTGATTGGCCCTCTAACTCGCATAGCCTGCTAGAATGCTACACCACTACTCCGCAATGTAATGTGGACCCACACCGACTAATGCATATGAGTTGACACCTGACCCCTGTTAACAGCTAGTGTCTGTGTTTCCAATAAGTCACCACTTCCCTTGGTTTTGTCCAGTGTGAGTCCACACAACAGAGAAACTTCAGTGAAAGTTAAGAGTTTATTAAACACAATGGAACACAGCTTTATATTGATGAAAAATGGAAATTTTTACATGACTGCACACCTTTGGGTGATGCTGTATCAAGAGGATCATTGAATTCTGTCAACAGACCCTTGCAGCTTCCACTACTGTACCTGGTTGCTGCTCATCAGTGGAATTTGAAGAGCGAACTTTTAAATACTATGCACTTGCCTCAGAAATGTCTTTAAATGACTATACATAGGAAACCTCTTTCCTCTTTGAGTCACACAAAATTATTTAATAGTATTGTGGTTTTCTTGAACTGTGTTGTCTTGCGGCCAGTTCAGGGTGTACCTCAATTCTTGCTCAAAGATAGCAGGGATAGGATCCAGCGCGCCTGTGTACCTAGTGAGGATAAGATGGATGGATGTCTAATTTGCGTTGCCTACGCAACAGAAATGACATGTACAATATGTCGTCATAAGGGCTCTGGGAGCCATATAAACCATCAGAAGAGCCGATATGGCTCGTGAGGATAGGTTCCTGACCCGTGCTGTAAATAATTCCATATCAGATCGGTCGTGGCCCAGATTAACCTCTGCTCCAACACTGTGAAGCTGCAAGGGTGCCTGTGGAAATTCACATACTATGGGTCAGAGAGGTTGAAAGTGAGTTCTTAGGCAGAAAGAGACGACGAAAGCATAGAGCCTAGCATTGAATGTGGGGACTAGGATATGAAAATATTGGGTACTGGTTGACAGGATGATTAGAAAGCTGATATATTGTGTATTGTGGAGACCAGATGGAGAAGAAGGACGCTAGGAGTTTAAGGGTTAGGTTGAAATTGTTTTACCGTGGTGTAGAAGGGATGAGAAATGGGGAATCGGTTATTTTAAAAGAGAGAGCTAAGAATGTCTTTGAGGTGGAAGGAGTATCAGATTGAGTGATGAGGCTGAAATGTGAAATTGAGGGTGTTACTTATAATGTGATTAACGGCTAGACCCCTGAGGTAAGTGCTGAAAGAGAAATTGTGGAAGAAGCTAACTGAAGTACGTAGTTCTGAGCATCCCAGACAGAGAGAGAGAGTGTTGTGATCAGTGCAAATTTTAATGGATATGTTGGTGAAAGAAACAAGGGTGATGAAGAAAAAACAGGTAAGTACAGCATCCAGAAAAGAAACTTGGAGTGACAGATGGTGGGAGAAAACGACTGTAGTAAACACTTTTTCCCCAGAAGAGCCAAGAATATAGGGTGACCTACAAGAGCGAGGTAGAAGCAAGGAAGTGAATTTCATCTCATGCAGACGATGGAATCTGAAGGAGGTTAATGACTGTAGAGTAGAGGCAAGGGACAGTGTGGCGAGACAGCATAGGATGGTGGTGTGTAAGATGACTCTGGTAATGAGGAAGAAGATTAAGAAGACTAAGGTAGAGCAGCGAATCATGTGGTAGAAGCTAAGAAAGGAAAACTGTTGTGCGTTTTTTCAGGAAGAGGTGAGACAGGCTATTGGTGGACAGGAGCAGCTGCCAGAAGACTGGAACAAGGTGATCAGAGAGACAGGCAGACAGAGAGTACTTGATGGAGCTTCTGGCAGGAAAGGAGAGAATGAGACTTGGAGGGAGAACCTCAAAGTATAGAAATTCATAGGAAAGAAGTGAGCGAATAAGTGAGACACAGAGAGTTACAGAGGAGAGGAGAATGTCACATTGAAATGTGACATAGGGCAAAATAGAGGTGACAAAGGCCAAACAAGAGGCAAATGCTGACATGTACATGACATGTAGGATGTGTAGCAGGTTAGCGTCATTAACAGTAGAGATGGAAATGTGTTGACTCTTTCCAGTAGTGTGCTAGATAGATGGAAGGAATACTTTGAGCAGTTGATGAATGAGGGAAATGAGAGAGAAGGAAGAGTAAATGAGGCGAGTGTAGTGGAGCTAAAAGTGGCAATGATTAGTCAGAGTGAAGTTAGAAAGGCATTAAAGAGGAGGAAACATGGAAAGGCAGTTGGTCCTGTGGAGGTATGGATGCATTTTGGAGAGGTGGCTGGGAAGTTTTTGACCATTTTTTTAACAGAATTCTCCTGGATGAGAAGATCCCTGAGGAATGGATGAAATGTATGCTGGTACCCATTTTTAAGACTGATGTGCAGAGCTGTGGAGACTAAAGAGGAATTAAGTTGATGAGCAACACAATAAAGTTATGGGAAAGAGTACCATAGAGTAGATTCAGGAAAAAAGTGTTTATTTGTGAGTAACAGTATGGTTTCATGCCAAGAAAGAATACCATCCACCCACCCATTTTCTGAGCCGCTTATCCACATAAGGGATGCTGGAGCCTATCCGACCTATCTTTGGGCATGTGGCAGGATACACTCTGAACTGCTTGCCAGCCAATCGAAGGCACATATAAACAAACAACCATTTGTACTCACATTCACACCTACAGGCAATTTAGAGTCTTCAGTCAACCTACCAGGCATGTTTTTGGACTGTGTAGGAAACCAGAGTTCCCGGAGAAAACCCACACAAGCACATGGAGAACAGGCAACCTCCACCCACTCCATTCAGGCGGGGCCAGGTTTTGAACCCTGGACGTCAGAAATATGAGGCAGTTGTCCTTACCGGTCGCCCACAGTGCTGGCGAAAGTGCACCACAAATGCATTATTTGCCTTGACGAGGTTGACCTAAAAGTACATAGAAGATCAGAAGGAGTTACATTATGTGTATGTAGATCTAGAGAAAGCCTATCAGGACCTCTGGTACTGTATTCGTAAGTGTGGAGTTGCAGAGGAGTATGTTAGAATAATACAGGATGTGTATGATGGCTAGTTTCTGTAGCCGGGGATCGAATCGCTAAGGTCCCCGCCTTTGGCTACTGCCCAGCTCACATCACACCCGACCCCTATGGCCCCTCTCATAGGTGGTGAGCCCATGGGAAGGGAGACACATGTGACCCTTTCGGGCTGTGCTCGGCCGAGCCCCATGGGTGCAGGCCCGGCCACCAGGTGCTCGCCTTCAAGCCCTACCTCTAGGCCTGGCTCCAGAGGGGGGCCCCGGTAATCCATGTCCAGGCAAGGAAAACCAAGATCGGTCAAAAAAAGGGTGGCATGCCCTCTCCAGGTCGGGAATAAGATCCTGCCCCAAGTGGAGGAGTTTTATCCCTGTGGACAATGATGTTTGCAGATAATGTGATATGCACTGTGAAAGCAGAGAGCAGATGGAGGAACAGTTAGAAAGGTTGAAGCATGCATTCGAAGGAAGAAGAATAAAGATTATCCAGTCAGACAGAATATTTTTGTATGAATGAGAGGGGAGGACGGGGAGAGGGAGGCTAGAGGGAGAAGAGATAGCAAGGGTGGAGGACTTGCTTGTTGGCGTCAACAGTTCAAAGCAATAATGAGTGGAAGGAAGTGAAGCAATAATGAGTGGAAGGAAGTGAAGAAATAGGCCAAAGCAGGTTGGAACGGGTGGACGAAGGTGTCGGGTACGTTGTGTGAAAGAAGAATCTCTCCTAGATTAAAGGGTATAGTTTATAAAACAGTGGTGAGGCCAGCCAGGATCTATGGATTAGAGACAATGAACTAACTGAAGAAACACCAGGATGCAGAGATGGAGGTCGTGGAAATTAAGATGTCGAGGTTCACTTTGGGAGTGACAAGGTTGGATGAAATTAGACATGATCTCATAGGGACAGCCAAGTGTAGATGGTTTGGAGACAAAGTTGGAGACAGCAGAGTTAAATGTTTCACACATCCAGGAGAGTCATAGTGAGTACATTGGAAGAAGAGTGATGAGGATGGAGCTGTTAGGCAAGACAATTAGAAGAAGACCCAAGAGAAAAGGTTGATGAATGTCATGAGGTAAGACACGAGAGCATTTGGTGAGGAGGATAGAGGAGATAGGCTTGCATGGAAAAGCTTGATGCTGTGGAGACCCCAAACGAGACAAGCAGAAAGTAGAAGAAGATGCAGAATATATCTGACCACAGTGTAAAATAGAATGAAATTGATGTTAAAAATACTCATTTATTATTAATTTTCATATTCCTGATAGGGCGGCTGGCACTTTGGAGCAGCTGTAAAGTGTTGCCCTCACAGTTCTGAGGTCTCGGGTTCAATCCCCGACCCGCCTGTATGGAGTTTGTATGTTCTCCCAGTGCCTATGTGGGTTTTCTCCAGGCACTCTGTTTTCGTCCCACATCCCAAAAGCATGCAACATTAACTGGACACTCTCAATTACCCTTAAACATTATTGTGAGTGTGTCTGTTTGTCTCTATGTGCCCTGCGATTGGCTGACAACCAGTTCAGGGTGTAGCCTGTCCTGCCCGTTGACAGTTGGGATAGGCTCCAGCACTCTCTGTGACCCTCGTGAGAATAAGCGGCTAAGAAAATAGATGGATGGATGGATATTCCTGATAAAGTGGTATGGCAATTGATTTTGCCGAATTCTTCGTTTTCTTACAGGTTTGTGTACATTGGTTTCTGTTTCCTGGTACGCAACACAGGTGTCTTATCAGTTCTTCAACCCAAATACTCCACCCAATGCAAGGTATGTTTAAAAGATTTTGCATCCCCCTGTACTGTAAAAGTCCCAAATTTTGCCTATTTAGGTATCCATAGTGTGACTCTTTAACATGGACTCAGTATGAAATGGCAAATTTCATTTAAATTAAACACCATGGTTTTGTCACACCAGTATACAGAAAAGGCACCTCTGATAGCTACTTCTGTTTGACCCATTTTTTTTCTATGACTGCCACAATTCCTCTAATTGGTTGTCTCTGTATAGAAGACCCAGTTATGTGAGCACACGTGTTTGCTATGTAGACAGCGCTGGCTCAGGAGGGGAAAGCGAAGGCAGAGATCTTCGCTAGTGACGTAGTTAAGCAAAAGAAATTTGAATTTCCTGATTTTAGGCCTCGATAGAAAAACATCCGCAACTCAGGAATAGTTAGACAATTAGAATTCATTATTCATACATTTTCTGAGGCATCACAGAGCCAATATTACATGCCAAATACAAAAAAAAGTTATGGCAAAATATGTCCCCTTGAAAGTTCATCCATTATCAAGTGGTACCAAAATGTTTGAGATACCTAATAGAGATTTTGAACATAATGAAAACATCCCAAAGCGGAAAAAAAGTTTCGTTAGCACAGGGTGATTCTAGCATGTTTAGTCTGAGTCTTTGGCCCTCTTCGGATTCTTGATTTTGCTTTGGAATTTTCCTTTCCTTTCTTATCCCATCAAGAAGAACCAGATGTATTTGGAGGATAGGACATTCGAATTTTAGGAAATGTGACTCGGTGCAACCTTTAAGCCACATTCAGTATAGGTTTCTCCTGAACAATCTTTTCGAAAAGAAAGGTGATTTATTACGCACAATCCTTTACAGGTGAAAATATTTAAAGCAACAGTCCATCAACGATTATAGACTTCATGAAGACACTCAAAAATTTTCATGCAATACTTAAAAAAGCAAATAAATTATTTTCATAAAATACAAAAATTGTGCAGAATGGTATATGTAAACAAATGTGTCAAAAATGGTCTTTGTGAACAATGGCAATGCAAATGTAAAATTCTGAGATGTACAGTAAGTGTGTATAAAATGTCAGACTAACATCTATACAGAAAAAACAACTGTATACACAAAATACACTGAACAAAAATAATGCAAAACTTGTTTTTCCTCCCATTTTTCATTTGCTGGACTCAAATATCTATTTTTTTTCCATATACACAAAAGGCCATTTCCCTCAAATATTCTCAGCAAATCTCAGTAACCTGTTACTGAGCATTTCTCCGTTGTCAAGATAATATATCCCACTTCACAGGTGTGGCATATTAAGATCCTGATTAGATTGTTGCACAGGGGTCCCTTCGACTGACCACAACAAAAGCCAACCAGAGCTGTTGCGCGTGAATTAAAATGGTCTTTTTGTGTATGTAGAAAAAGGATTGGATCTTGGAGTCCAGCTCACAAAAAAATTGGAGCAAAAACTAAAGTAGGGCATTTTTATTTTTGTTCAGTATATAAAATATAGACGCATGCGGAAGGGATAAAACTTCAAGACAAAGGAAAGAAAATATAAGCAAACAACCTAGATTTTTTTTTCCATGAATATTTATACATAAAACTGAACATACAAACGTATTCGCAGATGTACAATTTGTGAAAAAAAGCATTAAAAAAATTCCTGTCGATACACCCAAGATTTTAATTAATTCTTTTAAATATAGAAAGACTTTATATGGGCAGAATCTGTAAATTATTAAAAACATTTTATTAGTTAAAGTTAAAGAAAGTGATATAATTTATGTATGCAAATATGATGTGATATAATTATGTTAACACAAATGAAGCCTAAATATCAAATACAGGGACTCCTCGATCTACCAACGAGATCCGTTCCTACGCTGGTGACAGTCACCTGAATTTCAGCAAAAGTCATATTTCAACATTAAATTCAAAATACTTCGTATGAAAAACTAAAATACATTAAAATTAAATAAATAAGATGCTGTACTGACCATTATTGTGAGAGGTGGATGGTGAAGAAGGAGAGGAGGCTGTGCTTAGCTATGCAAAGGAAGCATGTGCAGGTAGCCCTTTTTTTCCTTCACGAAAAAAGTTGCTAAGAGATCACTGTATACCTCATAGGAGTGAAACCCTTCACCTGTGTTTGTCCTTAATAATGATTGCCACGGTCGACCGACTGAAGCCCAAGTCTTTACCAATGTTCGTCGGTGTTAGTCCATTCTCTGATCTTTTTATCATGTTAAGCTTTGTGTCACGTCCCATCGGAAACGAGAGTAGGACCCAAATGCAGGAACTCGGAAGACGCAAGGTAGTTCAAGAAGAGACACGTTTATTGTATCCAGAGGTCGGGGATCGAGCAGGCAGTCCGGTGCAGCAGCGGTAGTTCGGACGTCGGGCGAAGAGAACAGATGAGCGGACAGGCAGGAGTCGGTACACGGGGAAACAATCAACGCAGGCAGAAGTGTCAAGGAGTCAGGCTTACAGGGTTGGTCGGAGAACAGGCGAAGGTCGGTACACACAGGTTCAATCAGGGATACGAGAGTGCTGGAACGGGACATAAAGCTCAACGAACTGGCGGAGCACCAGTCGTCATCGGGGTGATATAAATACACAGACTAATCAAGCCGCATGAGACGCAGGTGTGCACCCCAATCAGCGCGCCCGCGCAGGCACCTGCACAGCTCATGCTGGAGTGGCAGGATCATGACAGTACCCCCCCCCCTCAAAGGCACGGCTCCCAGACGTGCCTAAACGAAAAAACAGACAATAACACAGGCAGGGGTGGGCGGAAGGGGGTCCGGAGGAGGACACGCCCCCCCTGAACCCCAGACTGGTGGCCATCCAGGCCACCAAACACGAGGCGTCTGGGCGGACAGGTCAGGAGGACGACCCGGACGCCAAGCACCAGGGTCCCCACGGGGCGATTCGGGCGGACGACCACTGTGAGGAACCAAACGGCGAGGCAGGAACCAGAACGAGGCAGGCCACTGCTCCAGACGAGAACCTCCCACGCCGTCGTTGCAAGACGACCAGGGATTGGTCGCCAACGAGGCCAGGTCCTGAAGCGGCTGGCCGAACTCAGGAGTGAAGAAGATGATGGAGAGCAGGACCAGAGCCATGACCGCCACCCCGAAGTCTCTCCAGCTCCTGGGTGGCTCCACAGAACTCCCCAGCTCCTGCTGGACAGGGACGTGAGAAGGCGGCGGCGTCAGTACCGCCCCCTCCTGGACAGCAACTTGAGAAGGCGGCGCCAGTACCGCCCCCTCCTGGACAGCAACTTGAGAAGGCGGCGCCAGTACCGCCCCCTCCTGAACAGCAACTTGAGAAGGCGGCGCCAGTACCGCCCCCTCCTGGACAGCAACTTGAGAAGGCGGCGCCAGTACCGCCCCCTCCTGGACAGCAACTTGAGAAGGCGGCGCCAGTACCGCCCCCTCCTGGACAGCAACTTGAGAAGGCGGCGCCAGTACCGCCCCCTCCTGGACAGCAACTTGAGAAGGCGGCGCCAGTACCGCCCCCTCCTGGACAGCAACTTGAGAAGGCGGCGCCAGTACCGCCCCCTCCTGGACAGCAGCGTGAGAAGGCGGTGCCAGTACCGCCCCCTCCTGGACAGCAACTTGAGAAGGCAGCGACCCCGTCGCCGCCTCCCCCGTCGCCGCCTCCTGGACAGCAACGTGAGAAGGCAGCGACCCCGTCGCCACCTCCTGGACAGGAACGTGAGAAGGCAGCGACCCCGTCGCCGCCTCCTGGACAGGAACGTGAGGACGTGCCCGTCGCCGACAGAGCAGGAACGGGGAGCGACCGCGGGCCGGTCGCCGACAGAGCAGGAGTGTGGAGCGTCCACGGGCCAGTCGCCACTGCCACTCCAGAGCACGGACGAGAAGCGGCTGTGGAGACGTCGCCACCTCCTGGACAGCAACGTGAGGCGGCGTCGGGTCGGTCCCCACTGCCACGTGAGCTTGCACTGCATCCTTGAAACGGCAACGTGGGCGTGGCGCGGTGGCGAATCCCTTTCCAGGGCAACGTGAACCTGAGTAGGCGGAGAGTCAGTCGAAACTGACACGTGGGAGTGTCTCGGGAGCGGGTCAGTTCCGACTGCCGCGTGAGCTCTGCTCGGAACCGCCAACACTGCGACGTGCACTTGAGGTGGTGAGTCTGTTCCCACTGTGGCGTGCACTTGACAAGGGGACGGGTCGGTTTCCACGGCAACGTGAACCTGAGTCAGCAGCGAGTCCGTCGCCGTTGCGACGTCAGCGTAGCTCGGCTGGATCGCCAATCCTTGCCGGACCTGGGCCGTGAGAGCCGCCAATTCCGCGCTCTGCCGCTCAATCTCCGCCCGCAGTTCGCAGCGGAACGCCTCGTGATTTGACGGCACCTCCTCCCTCTGGGCTGGAAGCCTCGCCACCAGCTGCGGGTCTGCCGGTCTCACCGTTGCCGGCGAGGAGTGGGAGGACGGTGTCTTCGTTGCCGCGCAGCGAGAGACACAGGGAGCGCCCGGCCGGGGCGTCTCCGCTGGCCGCCACGCGGAGGTGCCGGGTAGATGGCCAAGCGGGTTCCCTCGTACCGATAGGTGCACTTGGATCTACCGGGCGAAGTCACTCGGGTGCTGGAAACGCGGGACGGCGGGGCAAACTGACTGGGATCAAAAGCCGGACAAAGAGACTCAAAATCAAAGTCGTCGGAGTCGTACTCAGGCAGCCCGGCATACAAATCACGGTCCTCCTCATATTCCGAAAAGTCAGAGTCCAGAAGAATATGAGGAGCCGGATGGGTCGTGTTCGGGACGTATTCGTAATTCGCTGGCGGAGCGTAAGACACGGAATCGGAGGACATCAGGGAGCCTATCCGGATCGGACAGGCTTGGTCCTCCGGCAGACGGTCTACCTTGCGTCGGTCCCGGCGACGCCGGGTCTTTCCTGCTGGGTCCTGTGATGGCCAGTTCGTTCTGTCGCGTCCCATCGGAAACGAGAGTAGGACCCAAATGCAGGAACTCGGAAGACGCAAGGTAGTTCAAGAAGAGACATGTTTATTGTATGCAGAGGTCGGGGATCGAGCAGGCAGTCCGGTGCAGCAGCGGTAGTTCGGACGTCGGGCGAAGAGAACAGATGAGCGGACAGGCAGGAGTCGGTACACGGGGAAACAATCAACGCAGGCAGAAGTGTCAAGGAGTCAGGCTTACAGGGTTGGTCGGAGAACAGGCGAAGGTCGGTACACACAGGTTCAATCAGGGATACGAGAGTGCTGGAACGGGACATAAAGCTCAACGAACTGGCGGAGCACCAGTCGTCATCGGGGTGATATAAATACACAGAATAATCAAGCCGCATGAGACGCAGGTGTGCACCCCAATCTGCGCGCCCGTGCAGGCACCTGCACAGCTCATGCTGGAGTGGCAGGATCATGACACTTTGTTTCCATGGTAAATGCTTTTCTTTTGGCTGGACCAGAATTGCTAAAAAGCCCAGCTTTTGGGCCATATTGTGTAAAGAGGTGGGCAAAAAAGGAAGAGATACTCCCGGGCACGCAATGTCAGATAAGCAATATGCTTTAGCTAAGCAGAAACACAATGGAGCCAGGGGCAAAATGGCGGACGAGACATGGGTGTCTTGAAGTCAAAATGTCATAGGTCGAGGATATTGTAACCTGAGGACTCTCTATATTGTAATCTGTGGTTGCTTTGTGGTGACATCTTGTGGTTAAAAAAAAACTAACATTCTAGACGTTTTATTTTATTGTTGATCAAATATTTTGCCGGTAAAGTCAACAAGCTTGAGATTTTACCTCAGCAATACTTGCCATCAAACCGTACTAAAGCGGCGACAATTACCAGAGAAATTGTTTTTGGCATACTTTGCAAATAATGATGATCCTGATCCTAACGACATTGCGTCATTTGAAATGGTGTCATCCTTTTCTATGTTCGAAAGGAGGCACATTTTATTTCTACCTGCCCCAATGAAGCATTCCTATAAAGGTGGACAAAAGATGGCATAAAAGTTAGGAGACTGGAAAATCCAACATGAACAACATTAAATCTCATGTTCCATCCCTGAATATTTGCTCATAAGAACTGTTGGCCAAATACTCTAGCAGTCATCTGATATTTATAGAACGAAACTAAAATATGTAAGTTTTGTTCTATAATTTAATTCATCCCAATGGAAGCAGTGGATTGGGACAGGATCCAATGCAATCCAACTTTATTTATTTTGTTTGTTTTACAGATTTACTGTATCACAGTGGCGTTTTAAAGGTCAAGTGTCATCTCTATAAACATTCTAAAATAGATATTGTCATGAAAAATGCATACGACATTATTCACTTCAATGTCTATACGAAAAAATAAATATGAGCGGAGAGCGCGTCATCCATGCGCAAAGTTACAGAAGTGTCATTCGACGATATCCAAGTGGTCACCATATTGGCTGGATCTCCTGTCCGTGATATCACCCCGGACATTCACCATTGAAAACATGCGGTGGAACCGAGTGTGGGAGACGAACACGCCCCTTCTGACACAGAAGTATTTTTCGAAGAAGAGAACATCACACAACCGAGTGAAGTTACCAGGGCAATATTACCCTATTGTTTCAAGCCACATTCAGATGATATGCGATAACGGCTATACTGCTTGCCTGTCCTATCCACTTCCGCAACGGAGATGAGCCATCGTGGCCCGACGCCGCTTACCATGGCGCCGAGCTGGGCTGCTTCACGCCGTTGTTCATAGCCGCCCCCGTCTGCATTGAACAGCACCACTGTGCACACGGCTGAGTGCGCCATTGTCGGCAGCGTTGTTCAGAGCTGCCGGCGTTAGCTTAGCCAAAGCCGTGACCGGTGGACGCGGCGCCTCGGCCGGGTGGCTCATTTTCGGCGCCGAGGTGGCTTATCACGGAGTCAAGCTGGGCTGCTTTACAGCCTTGTCGTCGCACGCCGCTGAGTGCTCATTGTCAGGAGCGTTATTCATAGCCGCTGTCATCTGCGAGCCAACGCGGCAGCCTTCGCTGGCGAGGAAACGCAGCAGCCTTCTCCGACACATTTAGCACGCCTGTCATATGTACACGGATCTTTTGTTACTTTATGAGACTGATTACGCGGTCCGCCCCAAACTATTATTTTTTTTGGTAGCTGTACACACACCTACCTGTCATTTGGAACCCACGAAGCTCTCGTCCTTTGCACCTGTGCAATCCATTTTTCACGACAAACCGGGTCTCTTGCAAACTTATGAAGGGTAAAATCCATCCTCCCGAGTTTTCAAGCAATGTCCAGCAATGCAATGAGCCGGCATTTTGGCTAACATGAAGGAACAACGGGCTACCTTCCTGGAGGTAAAACTAATAGAAACAAACGAGTCCACTTGAAGGGGGTCCTGACATGAACGTCACTTCCTGCTTCTTCTCGAAAACAAATCCCTCAAGAGGATTTTCATGGCGGGAGTTACAAAAAGCTGTATACATCATTTATGGTGAAAAAACACATGGGTCCATGTCGGCTGCCGTTTTTTTCATTAATAACATACAAAAAATCACGCATTTTATGACAGTGGCCCTTTAAGGTTCCTCTGTGATTCCTTAATATTTCAAGTGAAGTTTATTGAGAGTCGATCAAGTCAACGTGAATATAGTTTCTCAAGGGGGGAGGGAGACAAAGACAAAACTCTAATTGTAAACATTCAGCCATCCATTTTATTTGCTGTTTATCCTCACAAGGATTGCGGGAGTGTTGGAGTAAATCCCAGCTGCCATCGGGCAGTAGACCCTGAACTGGCTGCCAGCCAATCGCAGAGTACATGGAGACAGACAAGTCACACTCACGATCATACCTCGGGGCAATTTAGAGTTTCTAATTAATTATGTATCCATCCATCCATTTTGTGACCTATCCTTACGGGTGTCACAGGAGTGCTGGAGTAAATCCCGTCTGTCATTGGCCAGGATGTAGGGTACACCCTAGTCTGGTTAACATCCAGTCACAGGGCACATGGTGACAGACAACAATTATACTCACAAGCATACCAAGGGGCAATTTAGAGTCTCCAATTAATGCATGTTTTTGGGATGTGAGATAAAACCGGAGTGCCCGGATAAAACCCACACAAGAACGGGATGAATATGCAGGCAGCTGGGCAATCTGATCCCCAGCTACAGAAACGAGCTCTACGGACATGCAATGTCCCTTCTATGGCAAGGAGGGAGTCCAAGTTGGTGCGTAAGGTCGAGAAATTCCGGCTAGATATGGTCGAACTCCCCTCTACACACCAGTTGGGCTCTGGCACTAGTCGAGCAGGTGTGGGAATATTGATTGCCCTCGAGCTCAAATTGGGGTTGCCTCTGTGGATGAGAGGGTAGCCCCCCTTCGCCATTGGGTGGGGGGACGGACCCTGACTGTTGTTTGTGCCAATGCACTAAACAACAGTTCCGAGTACTCACCCATTTTGGAGTCTTAGAGGGAGTACTGCAGAGTGGTTGACACACTTCTGCAACATCGTGTGGACATCGATGATAGTGCCTCTGGATTGGAAGACTGAGGTGGTGGTCCCACTTATTAAGAAGGGGGACCGCAGGGTGTGTTCCAACTACAGGGGGATCACACTCCTGAAGTTCCGTTGGGATGTCGAATCTCAGATTCAGGAGGAGCACTTTGGTTCTTGTCCTGGCTGTGGCACAGTGTACTAGCTCTACACCCTTGGTAGGATCCTCAAGCGTGGATGGTAGTTTTCTCAGCCAGGCTACATATATTTTGAGAACTTGGAGAAACCGTTCGACCGTGTCCCTCGGGGAGTCCTGTGAGGGATTTTCGGGAGTATGAGGTACCGTGCCCCCTAATACAGGCTGTTCAGTCCCTGTATAACTGGAGCCAGAAATTTAGTCCACATTGCCGGCAATACCTTGGATGCATTTCCAGTGAGAGCGAAGGCTGCCCTTTGTCACCAATAATGTTCATAACTTTTATGGACAGAATTTCGAGGTGCAGCTGATGCGTAGAGTGTGTCCGGTCTGGTGGCTTCAGCATTGCTTCTCTGCTCTTTGGAGATCATGTGGTTCTGTTGGGTTCATTAAGCTGTGATCTCCAATGCTCACTGGAGCGGTTCGCAGGCGAGTGTGAAGCAGCTGGGATGAGAAGCAGCACCTCCAAATCTGAAACCACAGTTTTTAGTTGGAAAATGGCAGGGTGCCCTCTCCAGGTCGGGGATAAGGCCCTGCCCAAGCAGTTCAGTGGGACCTCTCCTTTCAAAATTGGAAGTCGTTTTGTAATGTGAAAACTTAGTAAGTAGTTTGGCATTTTACATGTAAATAGCCTAATCTGTTCCATGCCCCTCAACACCACCCACCCAAAAAAAAGCATTCAAAGTGTACATAATGTAAAGAAAAATATAAAATGATGTTCATTTACCTACTGCATTGAGTGTGTGGCAGCAAAAAAGCATCGTGGTGTCTTCAGAGGTGGAGGCACGCACACAACTTAATTTCACTAAAACTCATAAATTCCACAAACTATGAATTCAAAACAAACATTACCATTAACTTTCAATGTTTCATGAGGTACCATTCCAAAAATGTTTGCCTTTGATGGCTTTTAATAATCCTATGGAAATGTGCAAGGCAAATGACTTCCAAGTGAGCGATAGCCCGACATTTTCCAGATGATTCTTTTGAATAAATTTGGAAATTTCATGGAATTTCATCAACACATCTTTTATTCTGGATTTCTTTTGCATATTTCTCGATGAATTCTTGTTTTGTTTCTGATGGAAAAAACAGCTCTCATCTTTTCATCACTCCTCAATTTGTTGGGGGCCATGACGAAAAATGATGAATAAATTGCGAAGAAGTTGTCGAGTGTGCGCCAGCATATGACAATGGATTCGGTGAAGTACATACAGGAAGGTTAAAAAAAAGGCTAAAAAAAGGTTGACGTTGCTCCGAGCCAATGAAGGGATCTGATGCCAGGAATATGCTATGGGCTAGCCACCAGGGTAAGCTGCTCGATTGTGCCACACATACCAAGAGACAGTATGTGCGTCATGGCTGAAGATTGACATCCCTTCTAGCCTTTCATATCCTAAATTTCTTTCTTAAGTAGAGACAAAACTTTTTCGTGGAGGCTTTTCACAACCTGAATCTTTCGTCAGTAGAGACTTTCGTAAGCAGAGCTATCATTGTATCTTGAGGTCTTTTTCACGAGTGAGGGAAGAATGGAGCGGGAGATCGACAGGCAAATCAGTGCAGCGTCTGGTGGACGGACTTCGTATTGGTCGGTTGTGGTGAAGAGAGAGTTAAGGCAAAAGGCGAAGCTCTTAATATACCAGTCAATCTACGTTCCTCTCCCCACCTATGATCGCGAGCTGTTGTTCATGACCGAAAGAACAAGATCCTGGATACAAGCAGCCGAAATGTGTTTCGTCCGCAGGGTGTCCAGAGAGCTTGAGGAGCTCGGTCATCCAGGAGGGCCTCAGTGTCGAGCTGCTGCCCCTCCCCATTGAGAGTAGCCAGATAAGGTTGCTGGGGCATCTAATCGGGATGCCTCCCGGACAGCTCCCTGCCAAAGAGGTGACATTCCATGTCCCTCGAGCTAGTTTCTATAGCTGGGGATTGGAACGCCAAGGTCCCCGCCTCAGAGGTGGTGAGCCCATGTTACCCTTTCGGGCTGTGCCCAGCCGAGCCCCGTGGGTGCAGGCCCGGCCACCAGGGACTCGACTTCGAGACCCACGTCCAGGCAAGGAAAACAGAGATCCAATATTTGTACTCGTCATAGGGCTTTTGGAGTCGTAATTTGTCTGGTCACTCACCTAGGACATTTTTGCCATGGGTGACCTTATAAGCTTAGCTCCTCGACTCAGAAACCCCTCCACCATGATCAGGTGACAGCTCGAGGAGTATGGAAGTAAATATTTGCCACCAGGATTTTAATTAAAAATGCCACTGAATGTTTTATGTTGTAAAATTCACATTGTTTAACTTTCCAATGTTAAAAATTTTTTCATATAAAAAAATTCAACCTTTAAAATTCAAATGCAATATTTTCAGTCTTCTGAGATTCAACTGGCTACAATTCGCAGTCTGAAATTCAACTGGCTACAATTCGTTGTCTGTCAGCTGGGTGCTGGGTTCTGACCTGAAGTAACCCTTCCTTCTTAACACTGAATTTAGACGGTGAATAACTCAACGTAGGGGAATCTGATCAAACTGTCACGGAGACCCGCACCACCACACCAAAGTACTTCTATTGTTTCCTGCTTTGGATGCAGGTGGCTGATCAATTGCTTCCTTCTCTGAGATCATTGTTGGCCTACAATAAGCACTCCTTGTGTTCGCTGCCACATTTAAACTCGTTGAATTTTGACCTATGTATAATTCTCAAATCTTGAGCAGAAGTGTGAACAGAATTATGGCATTTTTTTCCTGCCTTAGAGCCTGACATCTGCATTGCAGGTGGTGTGAAAATGCCACATCTTTCCCTGGTGGCAATGTTCCCTCAAATTTTTCACGTCTTTTTCATTCCCTGAGCACACTGAGGACCACTGTGAGCAACATTAGAAGTGCTTACTGTGGCCACACACAAGTAGGGTTACACACCTGGGATCATGTAAAGTTTCATGGCTTATCAAAGAATCAAATTACAACAGCAATTTCCATTAGTTTACTTTTAATACAACTCATTTGGCCCACTTAAAATGAAAAAGACAAAACTCATTTATTGAGGATTGTTTGTGAGATTTGTAGCATGTGATGTGAGAGTCCTGCTTTGGCTTAGGTCGGGTAGGTCCAGGTTTGGGCTGGGTGAGTGTCTTGCTTTGGAAGAAATGAGACATACACAATTTCAGACATAACATTTTGTTGACATTAAAACATTCACATTTTTCCACAAAGACGTGTGCTATAGCTTGTGATACAGTGTCTTTTATTAGCATTTCTTTTCATTTTCCATAAAGGATTTAGTCATAAGAGAATTGCTGTTAGCTAGATGATGCCACCAAACACAGTTTTATAGCTGAGGGAATTTTCCTCCCTGAATTTGATATATACAACTAGCATTTTGTGTACTGTTATGTCTGTTCTCTCATCTACTATCACGATAGATAGATAGATAGATAGATAGATAGATAGATAGATAGATAGATAGATAGATAGATAGATAGATAGATAGATAGATAGATAGATATAGATAGATAGATAGATAGATAGATAGATAGATCGTTCTTTTTCTCACGGTCGTTTGCGCTCTCCCGATGTAATGTACCAATCCCTTTTCCCATCTTGAGTCTTAATATAATTCCAACAGCATTCAAATGACTTTTCTGCTGAATGTGTCCCTTGAGGTAGTCCAGCTTCCATTTAGTCCATATTGTTCCATCGGAAAAATAGCTCACAATTTTAGCTTTGATGGATATTTTGCAGAGAAGACCTTTCTCACTCAAAAAAAAATATCTCACCCAGTTTCACCACTTGTTCTTCTATTTACACATTCTCCGACAGCTCATCCAACTTAAAAAGAATCGCAGATCTTTTTGACTTTGGTTTTGATAGTCGACATAGCAGCGCGAACGTGTGGGCACCTGCACAGCCAGGGCTGGACCAGCAGGACCATAACAGAACCCCCCCTCTAAGGCACGGTTACTCCTGGACATGAACGAGAGGCAGCTGCGGAGCCGTCGCCACCTCCTGGACAGCAACGTAAGGTGGCTGCGGAGCCACCAGCTGGGGAACACATGCCATTGTCTGCTGGACAGGAACGTGAGGTTGCTGCGGAGCCCTCGCCGCGGTCTGCTGGACAGGAACGTGAGGTGGCTGGAGAACCCTCGCTGCCATCTGCAGAGCCACCACCTCCTGGATGGGTACGTGAGGCAACTGTGGAGCCATCGCCGCCGTCACCTCCTGGACGGAGGCGTGAGGCAGCTGGGGTGCCCTCGCCGCCGTCTGCTAGACAGGAACGTGAGGCGGCTGGGGTGCCCTCGCCGCCGTCTGCTGCACAGGAACGTGAGGCGGCTGGGGAGCCCTCGCCGCCGTTTGCTGGACAGGAACGTGAGGCAGCTAGGGAACCCTTGCCACCGTTTGCTAGATAGGAACGTGAGGTGGCTGCGGTAGGGAATCTGCTGCCTGCCACGACGTGGGCTCGGTTGGGGGAGGAGTCGATGGATGCTGTGACAAGAGAATCGGTCAGCAGCGCGTCTGTCAAAACCGTTACGTGAGCATGGCAAGGAGGCGGATCTGTTTCCACAGCGACGTGGGAATGGTGAGGTGGCGGATCTGTTCCCACTGCAACGTGCGCTTGACTTGTTAGCGAATCAGTTGCCGCTGCAGCGTGAGCCTTGTTTGGTAGCGGATCCGTAGCCACTGCAGCGTGAACCTGAGACAGGAGCGAGTCAGTAGCAGTCGCGACATCAGCGTAGCTCGGCTGGTTCTCTAATCCTTGCTTGACCTGGGCCGTGAGGACCGCCAGTTCGGCGCTCTGCCTCTCTATCTCCGCCCGCATTTCGCGGTAGAACACCTCGTGATTTGGCAGCCCCTCCTGCCTCTGGGCTGGAAACTTCGCCACCAGCTGCGGGTCTGCCGATTTAACCGTTACCAGTGAGGAGTGGATGGACGAGGACGGTGTCTTTGTTGCCACGGAGCGGAAGGCACAAGAGAGCGCCCGTCCTGGGCATCTCCTCTGGCCGCCACGCGGAGGTCCCGTGTAGATGGCCAAGCAGGTTCCCTCAAACGGACTGATGGACTCGGACCTACCGGGCAAAGACGCTCGGGACTGGGAGGTAAAGCGAACTGACTGGGATTAAAGATCGGGCGAAGAGATTCATAGTCAAAATAATCCGAGTCGTACTCAGGCAGCCTGTCATATAAATCACGGTCCTCCTCGTAGAGTCCAAAAGAATGTGATTTGCTGGACGGGTCGTGTTCGGAACACATTCATAGCTTGCCGACGGAGCATGTGACACGGAAGCGGAGAACGTAATGGAGCTTACCGGACAGGCTTGGTCCTCTGGCAGTCGGTCTACCTTGCGTCGGTCCCGCTGACGATGGGTCTTTCCTGCTGGGTCCTGTTTTGGCCAGATCGTTCTGTCACGACCCATCGTAACGGAGCTCGGACCCAAATGCAGGAGTCGGGAGACGCAGGTGTAATTCGGGAAAAACTTTTGTTATTCCAAGGTCGGGGATCGGGTAGGCAGTCAGGTGCAGCAGCGGTAGTCGAGACGTCGGGTGAGCAGGTTAGCGGGTAGGCAGGAGTCGGTACACGGGAGAACGATCAAAGCAGGCAGGAGTATCAAGGGAGTCAGGTTTACGAGGTCGGTCGGAGAACGGGTGGTGGTCGGTACACACGGGTTGTCGATCAGAGATACGGGAGTGCAGGAACGGGGCATGAGTTGCGACGATCTGGCCCCGGACCAGTCGTCCCCATGGTCCTATATACACTGGGGCCAATCAGCCAGCATGAGGCACAGGTCTGCGCCTCCCAATCAGCGCGAACACGTGGTCACCCGCACAGCCAGGACTGGACCGGCAGGACCATGACATCATAAAACTTACCCTAATCTTCTCTTGAAAGTTTGCGGCACTTAAATTTAAACAACACAAAGAGAGAGTGAAGCATTTATCAATTTTCAGAGCGGCTTATCCTCACGAGTGTCGCAGGAGTGCTGGAACCAATCCCAACTGTCTCAGTTCACCTCCACGGCATTGTACCTCTATATCTGCCTATACCCATGGTCCTGGTATAACCTGCAACCTTGCAAAGCTCTATTGCTTAGTCCTTTTATTCTGGTTGAGGTCATACTTCAATTACTAGGAAGGATGAAATGTTTAACAATTCATTTGAACAATAACGTTAGCAAATGTTCAGCGCTGGGCTTTCCTACATTTGGTTCAGGATAATGTTCAGGATTTAGCCTGCATCTTTTATTGCCAAAACTACTTCTCGTCGTGACGTCATGCACTCTCATATCAAACGTAGCTTTGCCACACTGTATGGGGTCTGTTTCGAAATTCAGTCCGATGCTCCCATTGTGCCTTGAGAGTGCAGCAGCCAGAGACAGAGCAATCGCCACTTACTACTGAGTTGTGGTGGCACTGTGGCGCAGCTGTAAAGTGTTGACCTCACAGTTCTGAGGTCCAGGGTTCAATCCCGGCCCTCCCTGTGTGGGGTTTGCATGTTCTCCCGTGCCTGTGTGGGTTTTCTTCAGGAACTCCGGTTTCCTCTTGCATCCCAAAAACATGCAACATTAATTGGACATTCTAAATTGCCCCTTGGTGTGATTGTGAGTGTGTCTGTTTGTCTCTATGTGCCCTGCGATTGGCTGCCAACCAGTTCAGGGTGTACCCTGCCTCCCGCCCATTGACAGCCTGGATAGGCTCCAGCACTCCCAGCAACACTTGTGAGGATAACCAGCTAAGAAAATGGATGGATGGATTACTAATGAGTTGTGTTGGCGATTGTTAGGGATCGTTTAGTCCACACGTGTCAAACTTAAAGCCAGATTTGGCCCGCGAAGGCAAATCATGTGTGCAAATCTGGACCAAAATTTCCAATTTTCATATCCTAAATGATAACATTGAGATATCGCAAGCATTTTTGTGTTGCCAAACATCAACAACAGTTTAAAAACTCATAGCCTTGTTTCCTATTCCAAAAGTACTTAATAAATTCCATGTGTAAACATGATTAGGTGGTGAAAGATTTTTATGATTTCACAGTCATAATGGCATGCCGAGGGAAAGACCGGAACTACAATGTGGCCCGCGACAAAAACAAGTTTGACACCCCTGGTTTAGTACATCCGCCATTTTGAATGTGTCAGTTTTGCTTGCATCGAGTTTAACACACACGAACAACGCTCTGAGTTACTGAAGCTTCCAGAGTACAGAAAGCACACGCAGACTGATTTTCCTAACACACTCAATGTTGATTTGTTTTGTGTTTTTTCTGACGGTTCGTCTAAATGTAATGCAGTTATGTTTCCCGTATTTTCCAAACTATAAGTGTTACATTTTCCAGCACTGTGAGCCTTGTGGCCTATGCAACAATGCGCTTAATATATTGATGAGTGGATATCAATTTAAACCTACAACAAAAACTTGTTAAAACGTTATGGTTAAAACTCAACCGTTTCCTATCATGCGCAAGGGTTTGGCCACACGCAGATGCCACCCGTGTGTTCAAGAAGATTCTACCTGGAAAGCATAGATGAAGAAGATGAAGCTACCTCCAGCATAGAAGAAGACATTGCGAGTTACGTTTTTTTTCACCAGAAAAAATGCATTGGTTGTTTTGGACTTTATAAGGGCCCATATCACAGATTCTGTAAAAACAGCAGTCAAGCAATCAAACTCAATTCCAGCTGTGATTCCTGGTGGTACAACAGCGTTTTTGCAGCCACTGAACATCAGTGGGACTCAGGTTTTTAAACCGGCATTCCAAGATGATGGTTTGGATTAGCAGCAACAAGAAATCTTTCACAAAAACTGGTCGCATGCAGAGATTATACTTTTCTGAGGTCTGTCAGTGGATTTTAAATGCGTGGAACAGTGTGATAGAATCTACCATCACCAACTGATTTTGGACTGTGACGTGAGAACAGCACAACTTCAGCAGTAATTCGAGATAAAAATGATAATGAGAGTGACAGAGAGACTAAAATGATGTGTGATGGACACATTCTGAGGCTCTTCAACTCTGATACTGAAGATGATGATTAAGTGGTTTCTGTGAAAAGGAGGAGAATAAATAAAAACGCTGACTTTTCTGTTATGTTTGAACCGTTTTAATGCTTTGTTATAGTCACTGTTTAGAAACAAGGTATCTAAAATAAACATTTACAAAGTCTTTCTTTGTAAATGTTTGTAAATTTCTCCTCTAATTTCACAATAAACTGGTCGGTATCTATCCGTGGTGTATATTCTGATGGGGCTATCCTAGCAGACCTTTCTGTCACATAACACACCAGACCCCTTCCGCCAGCCGTTCCAACCTGCTTGGACCCATTTCTTCACTTCCTTACCACACTCACCATTGCTCTGGATTGTTGACCCCGAGTATTTGAAGTCGTCCACCCTTGCTATCTCTTCTCCCCGGAGGCTTACTCTTCCCCCTCCACCCCTCTCATTCACGCATATATATTCTCTTTTACTCTGGCTAATCTTCATTCCTCTTCTTTCCAGTGGATGCCTCCATCTTTCTAATTGTTCCTCCACCTGCTCCCTGCTTTCACTGTAGATCACAATGTCATCTGCGAACATTATGGTCCATGGGGATTCCAGTCAAACCTCATCTGTCAGCCTATCCATTACCAGACCAAACACGAAGGGACTCAGAGCTGATCCCTGATGGAGTCCCACCTCCACCTTAAATTCTTCTGTCACACCGACACAGCGATGAGAAGAATGTGACTAACGCTGTTACTCTTTTTCAGTAACGGGTTATCTAACTAATTACTCTGACTGTCAGTATAACACCATTACCATTATCAACACTATTACTGCACGTTACTGAAGCCGCCCAATAAAAAACATAAAAGCTGTTCACACTCACAGACACAGGACTTGGGCCTGTGTCTTGTACTGTGTGGCTGACTGTTGCAGAGTGACAAGGGAGGGGAGGGTGAGATAATCGCTTAAGCAATGATGATTGGCGAAGGTATAGTAAGATTACGTCGTCACCCAATCAGACAAATTAGGTGGGTGGGTGTTGAGAGCGCCTCCATAGTGGTAGGTGTTTAGAGCGTGAATAGTGAGCGATCGCGAGTGAGGAGGACTTAGACTCCGGTGGGAAGACTGCATTTGCCAAATGGAGATTCAGACACCACTTTGTGTTGAGGCAAAAGGTAAAAATGTGCATGTCAAGTGTGGGGAAGCTGGTCTTCACACCAAAGAGGAACAGACTCTATTAGCTCAAGTTTGAGAAGCATATTCTCCTACAATACAACCACTGGTTTCAGGGCTAAAATATTGAGAATACTGGGTTGGGTGAGTGGATGTTTGGAGAGAGGAATCCATGCATGATAAGAGTTGGATTTAACAAACCCATTAACATTTTCAGTTAAATGTACGACATGAGTCGGAATAAATTCAAACCTCTGTGCAGGTAACTGTTTTTTGCTGTCCTGCTCTATCCATCTGGCTTGTGCGTGTATGTGTGTGTGGGAGGTGATGAGGTAACCCATGCTCTATGCATCTGGCTTGTGTGTGTATGTGTGTGTGTGGTGGGGGGTGGAGGGGGTTACCCATGCTCTATACTTCTGGCTTGTGTGTGTATGGTGTGAGAGGGATGAGATAACACAATAGTTACTTTTGCTTACTGATACAGTGGAGTAACTCAATTAGTAACTTAGTTACTTCTTTGAGAAAGTAACTCCAACTACTTTTTCAAAGTAACATTCCCAACACTGCACCTACAGCACACCTCACCACTCGTCTGCTGCCGTCATATATGTCCTGTACTATTCCAACATACTGTATTTCTCTGCTGCACCAGACTTACACATGGAGTACCACAGTTCCTCTCTTGGTACTCTGTTATTAAAAAAGCCCGTTATCTCCTTACCACTACTAGATGTCACTATGTGACAATGGCTTCAATGAATTCTCAATCACCAAAATGATTTTACACATCATTGCTGATAAATTTTCCAATTTGTTTCTGGTTCCTAGCAAATGGACGCAATTGAAATACCCGGTGAGAATCAGAAAACAATGTTTTTCATTTTTCAAAAAAAGTCAATGGATATACAGAATCTCAAATTTTGCATTCATTATCAGGTACTGTTTTACTCATAACTTCCAAGGTGCAATTATCTGGTAATAGCGCTGGTATAATCTGTAAAAGAGGTCTGGGACCCATGCAAACGATGCAATCTTTTGATAAAGCTGTTGCTGCTTGTTCCACCATAAGAAGACTATTATTATTTTGTCCCAAAAATGACTGTTATTACATGAAACCACTCATCAACCTTTAGCTTTTGGATCATCCTTACCTTTTCTAATGTTGCTCTAGGAGAAAGGGTCCTAGCTATTACCTCTATACTTTTCACAAAGCATCAAAGTGCAGCGTGGATTACCAGAGATGTAGACCCAGAGGAAAAAGCCCCAACATGAATTTGCTCCTTCATTATTTTCATCTGTCACCAAAGTGTCCCAACTCGTGTGCATTCAGATTATTCATCATATACCACTTAATTTGACTAAACACTGCTCCTTGTTTCTCTATTTGTCGGACTTGACCATGGGATTATTATAAAATGAATTTTGGATCATCATCACATGCATGAGAACCCAATTGTGGATCATTTAGGTTTTGGATTGCCATAGGTTTTTTGTGCATGGCATGACAACATTACGACACCCCACAGATATCTCAAACGCAGGAAAAATGTTACGATGGTTACGACCACTCCACAGCATCCCTTTTCGGGACCTAACCACTTTAGGGTAGGTATTTCATCTAGGTATCCCTGTAGGTTCAGCATCTTTAAATTTCTTCACTGGCCGTCAGCTATTTTGAGATACTATAAATCTCCACCCATCTTGTTAACCAGTCTTTGGCTCACCTCCCCAATCGGATCCTAGACTGAAATTACCTTTCTGGAATGTGCCAAATGAATCCAAGTCGACCTAATTTTTACAGCTGTGAGTGTTCAACAAAACCGTTAAATAAAACCTGAAATGGACATTCCCACTGAGGAAAATACCAGTGCTTCTTTTTGTTCCTCACCAGGATCCAGTCTCCTGGTTCCAACAATGTGATATCCTGCTGATATCGATAAGTCGTGATGCTTTGTTGGAAAGAGTTCTACCCGGTTTGAGAATGCATCTATTATGACCAAGCAATACTTTTTTTTTTCTTCATATTGTGTCAGGTAAATTCAATTTGAAGTAATAAGGAGAGAATACCCGTTTTCTGTTACTTGAGCTCAAAGAGAACGAAGAAGAGTCAGGTACAATTCTTGAATGTTCTAAAGCAGTCTTCTGTCATGATCCTGCTGTTCCGCGCTAATTGGAAGGCACACACCTGCGCCTCATGCGGGCTGATTATCCCGTGTATATATATATAGGACCCCGATGACGACTGGTTCTCGGCCAGATCATTGAGCTTCATGCCCTGTTCGAGTACTCCCGTATCCCTGATCGTCAACCCATGTGTACCGACCTCCGCCTGTTCTCCGACCGACCCCGTAAGCCTGACTCCCTTGACACTTCTGGCTTCCTTGATTGATCTCCCGTGTACCGACTCCTGCCTGCCCGCTCACCTGCTCTCTTCGCCCGACGTCCCAACTACCGCTGCTGCACCTAACTGCCTGCCCGATCCCCTACCTTCTAATAATAAACGTTTTTCCCCGAAATACCTTGCATCTTCCGTGTCCTCCTGCATTTCGGTCCTACCTCCGTTCCGATGGGTCGTGACACAGGGGATTATCAGCCTGCATGAGGCGCAGGTGTGTGCCTTCCAATTAGCGCGGCCGCGCGGGCACCCGCACAGCCCGGGCTGGAGCAGCAGGATCATGACATCTTCCTTGAAACCTCTCTTTTTATTAGATTTAGGAGGTCCCTACCAATGGTGACAAATCTAAAGGGTGGGGGTGAGCAAAAACGTGTGTGACTATGTGTCTGCATGCTGTTGGAAAGTTACGATATGTAAACTAACAAATATGTACGATAACGACGTATGTGTTGAGCAAAGTGTTCTTTTCAAGCAGAAGCATTCTCTTCATTGCAGCAAATGTGTGATAAACATACATTTTGATTAATAAATCTCACTTTGGTTTAATTCAGAGGCCCGTAGCTCAGTGGTTAGAGCACTGGTTTGGTAAACCAGGGGTTGTGGGTTCGTATCCCACTGGGGCCTCCACTCCCTGAGAAGGGTTGTGTCAGGAAGGGCATCTGGTGTAAAAATTATGCCAAACATATATATGCATTCATCTGAGATGATACGCTGTGGCCACCCTGAAAGGGACAAGCCAAAAGAAACACGCACTTTGGTTTAATTCAATAAAGTTCATGTGGACAATTTGGAGAATGTTTAGTTTAATTTTTGTTTTTATTTGTCAGTATAATATTAATATTACCTGTCCTCCCATTTTCGTGAGAATAATATGAATGTTACTTGTCCTCCCATTATCCCTCCTGTTGAGACATGCGTTAGCTCATGACTCAATAGATGTTGTTTTAGGTTTGTTTTTTTTTTTCATACATCCTGTTCCATTTTTTGACTCTTTTGCTGAGTTTCTCGTAATGTATTAAATTCTAGATTTGTAGTTGTATCAACGTCATAATTTGATTTTTTTTTCCCCATGCAGCTTCCTTGATCATTTTATCCCAATCCCAATTAATTCATATTTTTTGTTTGTCTGTGTGACACATTTGGATACAACAACAGTTTTTTGCAGTTGTTTCATTTCGTAATTGAACTAACAATTTTGCATACATTGCCTGTGGATGAAATTATCTGCGTTTTAATTTTTTTTTTCAGTATTGCATAAAAATATGAACCGTTGCAAATGCATATTGGTTGTCTGTATAAATCATTACATTTTTCTTTCATTAGTTTACATGCCTCAGTTAGTTAGTTGTACTGTTTTACAGCATATTCTGATTTTGTTTTCCCAAATACGAACACAGCATTCCCTATTGGCAATGTCTTTCATGTCACATCTGCTTTATTTATTTTTTTAAAAATTCTTTACCAATTTTGTTACCAATGTTTTGTTCCATCTCCTGGAAATGGCAACATTTGCTGGATTAAGAGTTGTACATCTTTCTATTTTGATAGAAATGTCATGTTTCGCACAAGGTGAAACAAAACTGTTAATGCACTTATTTCTATGAAGTCATAAAGTGACCTTTGAAAGTCATAATCTTATCACAATTTTGCAAAATCAAGACCGCGCTTGTCACCAATGCTTGCTTTATGTTGCAAAATGCTTTTTTCGCTTCCGCCCTCTATTTCAACAATGATATCACTTCCTTATTGCATCATTTTGTGTAATGGAGTTGTTAATTTTGTCAATTTGGTACCCAAATTCAGCATTAATTTGGCAGTCCCAAAAATCACAAATTGTTGAATTGTTTCTGGCTTTCGAGTTTGTAAAATGTTTAACCTGTTTTTGGCAAATTTGGAGTTTCTTTTTGCTTTGTGCCCGTCCTCAGCCAGATGCTTTAAGAGAGCCACTGTCTTTCACGTTTCCTTATCACGGAACGCTATTGCTACATATTTAAATAAACCATGGAGTTGAAATTTTGACTCCAAATGTGAATGTAAACCAAATTTGGCATTCTTTACCCACTGCGGTTGAAAGAAATGCATTACTTATATCTATTACGATGAATATTATTGCATCTGGTCTGAGGGAATTAAAGTGTCAAAGTCAGGCACGCAAGGTAGTCTTGTTTTTTATGTCCTGAGGTGCAGTCGGCACACTCCCCTTAAAAAATTTTGTCCAAGTCCAGTCTGTCTCAGTTGGTCATTATTTTATGATGTTATGTCATATTGTGAAAAAGGCAGTTGGGTGTAGAGAGGAGCGTGGACTCACCTCTCTGTTCTTAATTTTAAACTTTCCTTTGTTGTACTGATGTCAGTCCCGTCTCTTCATCATTTCTTCTTTGAAATATTATTTAATATTACTTTCTCTCAACTTTCTCATCTCTATCTCATGCTATTTTCATCCAATATTCTATGTATCGCTTTATTACTACTTATTATTATTACTTATTTTATTATATACACTTGCAAGGTCGCTACTTTCTGGCTATTTAACTCACCAGTGAAATTGTGTTTGATATCCATTTATATAAATATTAGTTTGGTGTTGGATCAAATTTTTCTGACATATTTCCAATTTTTACACTGCAGTGTGTCCCTAAGTTTTTCCTTACTATATTTTCCCCCATTTTAGTCAATTTGAACCAACAACTCCTATGGAGTTCTAAGTGGCTTTGTTCTATGACTCTTTCAAGTGGAGAATTGTTACCTTTATTTTGTGTAGTGGTATGTTAAGTTGACAACTTAGGCTACACCGGGATTAGGGGTGTTTATGGAATTTATTGCGAAGCTATTTACACATGGAATTTAAGTGCGCGACAGGGCTCCGCCACCCTCAGGACGTTTTGGGAATTTTAGGAGCAAAAGCTATTTACACACGGAATTTAAGTGCGCGACAGGGCTCCGTCACGCTGAGGAGGAGCAAAAGCTATTTACACACGGAATTTAAGTGCGCAACAGGGCTCTGTCACGCTCAGGGTGTTTTGGGAATTTTAGGAGCAAAAGCTACTTACACACGGAATTTAAGTGCGCGACAGGGCTCCGCCACCCTCATGGTTTTATCACCCTTAAACTGCTTGACATTGACTAGTATCGACAAGGCTTGATCGTGTCTCCTTACACGCTTTAATGACTCCCCGTCATTTACTCTTTGAGCCGGTTTCACTCTTTTTAAACCAAAATTGGACTCACCCTGTTGTCTCTGGATCCCGTCAACCGTCGGATACCAGCCAGCGGGCTGCACTCCAGTCCCGGAAAGGGTCTTTAGACTCAGAAAGAGTCTGCCGTGGCCACCGGCTTTCTGGGATTCAACACACCTGCTGCCATCTTGGGATCCGGCTCAAAGGACCAATTTAATGTCAGGTTTAAACAGCCTCGGACATTTAAAGTAAAATTATCAAGGAAGGAAGACAAGAGGACCTTCTGGCTCGCGAGGAGAACGTGAGATGTGTCTCTTTCACAATCTCCAACCCGTTCTAATCACATCTCCACGTCTACACTTTTTTATTCCTTTGTGTGGTCCGCATCACACAAAGCAAATTGTGACAAACAAAGCAACAGTGACAAAAATAGTCCATGTGAGTCTTTGCAATGTCTTCACCATCCTCGGGATATCGTCAGTCTTTGTTGTCTTCTGCATCACTGTCTGGTGTTTCCACGTCACTCAATGTAAATTGATTGCATCACATTGTTAAAGTACATCATAGCAAAGTTTCCATGGCACCCAATGTGCCTCTCGATTGCATTGCATCACATAAGCATTAAAAACCCAAGAAAGCAAATATGAGATAACTTTATATCCAATTAACAGTACTATGAACTAAACATTCTGGTACCCACATGTCAGCTCCAGAACTCTCTGAGTGATGAATGGTAAATATACAGTGATATAATACAATAGGTGTAAATGTGTAAACAGTGTTATTATATCACTTATAATAATCATATGATATATAAACAGTCAAAGTTATGGTGCGGTAATGTGGCTGTACTGCCTCGAAAAAATGGCACAACAAAATCGTTTTGGTGTGACCAACAGAAAATGTTGTACATACATTGTACAACAGGTCTGCCGTTGACTTTACAAATCCAAAACTATTTTGGACAAACATTTTTGTTTCTAAGATTTACCAATCATTTGAATAACTAAACTAACTAAACTAAACTGTTGTATGACCACAGTTTTTTTTTTTTTTTTTTTAATAACTGATTTAGATCTGCGTGGCATGGATTCAACCAACTTGTGGGAACTTTCAGCAGTTTTTCCACTCCAAGAATTATTTAACGACATTCCACAATTCATTCACATTTCTTGGTTTTGCTGCAGAAACAGCTTTTTTTACGTCACCCGACAAGTTCGCAATTGGATTGAGGTCGAGGGATTGGGCTGGCCACTCCATGACATTAACATTACTGGTTTGGAATGGATTGTATTTTCCCCTTGAGTCCAGGTAGTAAATGGAAGAAGCACTCTCAGAGATTGAAGTTTGGGCGAATTGTGTCATAAAGGGGTGTCACAGCTGCACGGAATCTGTCCGGTCATCTGTGACCTTTGTTTACCCCCCCCCCCTCATAAAGTCATCCCCTGTTCCTTTGTCCATTCCTTTAAACATAACACCCACCCGCCCCCGGGCATGGACAGAAGATTCCACCCGCCTCTGTCCTGCTGGGGAGTTTTCATCCTCCACATCACCTATGTCGAATCCTTTCCCCTTCCTGGCACCAGGACGTCTTTGGGCATTGCATAATTGGGTGCAAGAAACAAATGAGTGCAGATTTGGAACCAGAACCCCTGGTGATAACCCCAGGTGGTCATCCATTGAGGTGGCTAACTGTGAAAATACCAAATGGGCCATAGAATTCTTAAACTAAACTAAAGAGGATGAAATATGGAAAGGCACTTTCCCACTAGTATTCAACGGAATACTAGTGGGCGAGAAGATGCCTGAAGTATGGAGGAAAAGTGTGCTACTTTCCATTTTCAAGAGTTTATTCTATTGAATAATTTGGTCAAAAACTCCACAGCCAGCTCTCCAAATTGCTTCTATACCTCCACTGGTATATCATCAGGACCAACTGTCTTTCCATTTTTCATACTGTACAGTGCCTTTCTAACTTCCCCCTTACTAATCATTGCCACTTCCTGGTCATTCACGCTTGCCTTTTCTACTCTAGCTTTTCTCCCATTTTCTTCATTCATTAACTTCTCAAAGTACTCTTTCCATCTACTTAGCACACTACTGAAACCAGTCAACGTATTTCCATCGCTATCCTTAATCACCTTGAAATGCAGCCCTATGGAGACACAAACCAGTGCAATCTGTAGGCCGGTCCCAAGCCCCGATAAATGCAGAGGGTTGCGTCAGGAAGGGCATACGGCGTAAAAACTGTGCCAAACAAATATGAGCGTTCATCTAAAGAATCCCATACCGGATCGATCGTGGCCCGGGTTAACAAAACCCGCCCCCGGCACTGCTAACCTGCAGGGCGTCGGTGGAAATTCAGCTACTGTGGGTCGAAGACAAAGAAGAGGAGGAAACCGGATCCGTTGTCAGAAGAAAAAGAGGAATGCACAGATCCTACGACTGAGTGTAGGGACTTTGAATGTTGGGACTATGACAGGAAAAGCCCAGGAGTTGGTTGACATGATGATTAGAAGAAAGGTTGATGTACTGTGCATCCAAGAGAGCAGGTGGAAAGGTAGTAAGGCGAGAAGTTTAGGAGCAGGGTTTCAATTATTCTACCACAGAGTAGATGGGAAGAGAAACGGAGTAGGGGTTATTTTAAAGGAAGAGCTGGCTAAGAATGTCTTGGAGGTGGAAAGAGTATCAGATCGAGTGATAAGACTAAAATTTGAAATTGAGGGTGTTATGTATATTGTGATTAGCAGCTATGCCCCACACGTAGGATGTGACCTAGAGTTGAAAGAGAAATTCTGGAAGGAACTAGATGAAGTAGTTCTGAGCATCCCAGACAGCGAGAGAGTTGTGATTGGTGCAGATTGTAATGGACATAGTGGTAAAGGAAACAGGGGCGATGAAGAAGTGATGGGTAGGTACGGCATCCAGGAAAGGAACTTGAGGGACAGACGGTGGTGGACTTTGCAAAAAGGATGGAGATGGCTGGAGTGAACACTTATTTCCAGAAGAGGGAGGAACATATAGTGACCTACAAGAGTGGAGGTAGAAGCACGCAGGTGGATTATATTTTGTGCAGACGATGTAATCTGAAGGAGATTACTGAGTGTAAAGTAGTGGTAGGGGAGAGTGTAGCTCGACAGCATAGGATGGTGGTGTGGAGGATGACTCTGGTGGTGGGTAGGAAGATCAAAAAGACAACGGTAGAGCAGAGAACCATGTGGTGGAAGCTGAGAAAGAAAGAATGCTGTGCGGCCTTTCGGAAAGAGGTGAGACAGGCTCTCGATGGACAGCAGAAGCTCCCGGAAGACTGGACAACGACAGCTAAGGTAATCAGAGAGACAGGCAGGAGAGTACTTGGTGTGTCTTCTGGTAGGAAAGGGGAGAAGGAGACTTGGTGGTGGAACCCCAAAATACAGGGAGTCATACAAGGAAAGAGTTTAGCGGAGAAAAAGTGGGACACTGAGAGGACTGAGGAGAGGCGAAAGGAGGACATCGAGATGCGACGTAGGGCAAGGGAGAGGTAGCAAAGGCTAAACAAGAGGCATATGAAGACATGTACACCAGGTTGGACACGAAAGAAGGAGAAAAGGATCTCTACAGGTTGGCCAGACAGAGGAATAGAGATGGGAAGGATGTGCAGCAGGTAAGGGTGATTAAGGATAGAGATGGAAATGTGTTGACTGGTGCCAGTAGTGTGCTAAATAGATGGAAAGAATACTTTGAGAAGTTGATGAATGAAGAAAATGAGAGAGAAGGAAGAGTTGAAGAGGCAAGTGTGAAGGACCAGGAAGTGGCCATGGTTAGTAAGGGGGAAGTCAGAAAGGCACTACAAAGGATGAAAAATGGAAAGGCAGTTGGTCCTGATGACATACTGGTGGAGGTATGGAAGCAATTTGGAGAGATGGCTGTGGAGTTTTTGACCAACTTATTCAACAGAATACTAGCGGGCGAAAAGATGCCTGAAGAATGGAGGAAAAGTGTTCTAGTTCCCATTTTTAAGAACAAAGGCGATGTTCAGACCTGTGGGAATTATAGAAGAATAAAGTTGATGAGCCACACAATGAAGTTATGAGAACGAGTAGTGGAGGCTAGACTCAGGACAGAAGTAAGTATCTGCGAGCAACAGTATGGTTTCATGCCTAGAAAGAGTACCACAGATGCATTATTTGCCTTGAGGATGCTAGTGGAAAAGTACAGAGAAGGTCAGAAGGAGCTACATTGTGTCTTTGTGGATCTGGAGAAAGCCTATGACAGAGTACCAAGAGAGGAACTGTGGTACTGCATGCGTAAGTCTGGCGTGGCAGAGAAGTACGTTAAAATAGTACAGGACATATATGATGGCAGCAGAACAATGGTGAGGTGTGCCTTAGGTGTGACAGAAGAATTTAAGGTGGAGGTGAGTCTGCATCAGGGATCAGCTCTGAGCCCATACCTGTTTGCTGTGGTTATGGATATGCTGACAAATGAGGTTCGACTGGAATCCTCTTGCACCATGATGTTCGCAGATGATATTGTGATCTGCAGTGAAAGCAGGGAGCATGCAGAGGAACAATTAGAAAGATGGAGACATGCACTGGAAAGGAAAGGAATGAAGATTAGCCGAAGTAAAACAGAATATATGTGCGTGAATGAGAAAAGTGGAGAGGGAAGAGTGAGGCTACAGGGAGAAGAGATGGCGAGGGTGGAGGACTTCAAATATTTAGGGTCAACAATCCAGAGCAATGGTGAGTGTTGTAAGGAAGTGAAGAAATGGGTCCAAGCAGTTTGGAACAGCTGGCGGAAGGTGTCTGGTGTGTTATGTGACAGAAGAGTCTCTGCTTGGACAAAGGGCAAAGTTTACAAAACAGTGGTGAGGCCGGCCATGATGTACGGATTAGAGACCGTGGCACTGAAGAAACAACAGGAAGCAGAACTGGAGGTAGCAGAAATGAAGATGTTGAGGTTCTAGCTCGGAGTGAGCAGGTTGGATAGGATTAGAAATGAGCTCATTAGAGGGACAGCCAAAGTTGGACGTTTTGGAAATAAGATTCGAGAGAGCAGACTTCGATGGTTTGGACATGTTCAGAGGCGAGAGAGTGAGTATATTGGTGGAAGGGTACTGAGGATGGAGCTGCTAGGCAAAAGAGCGAGAGGAACACCAAAGAGAAGGTTTATGGATGTGGTGAGGGAAGACATGAGGGGCAGTTGGGGTTAGAGAGGAAGATGCAGGAGATAGGCTAAGATGGAAAAAGATGACACGCTGTGGCGACCCCTAACGGGACAAGCCAAAAGGAAAAGAAGAAGATCCTTAATCACCTTGACTTGCTGCACATCCTTCCCATCTCTATCCCTCTGTCGGTCCAACCTGTAGAGAACCTATTCTCCTTCTTTTGTGTCCAACCTGGTGTACATGTCGTCATATGCCTCTTGTTTAGCTTTCTCCACCTCTACCTTTGCCCTACGTCGCATCTCGTTGTATTTCTTTCGCCTCTCTTTAGTCCCCTCTGTGTCCCACTTCGTATTTGTACTTATATTTTGGGGTTCCACCACCAAGTCTCCTTCTCTTCTTTCCTACCAGAAGACACCCCAAGTATTCTCCTGCCTGCCTCTCTGAATACCTTGGCATTATTATTCCAGTCTTCTGGGAGCACTTCCTGTCCATCTACAGTCTGTCCCACTTGTTTCCGACAGGCCACACAACATTCTTCCTTTCTCAACTTCCACCACCTGATTCTCTGCTTTAACTTTGTCTTCTTAATCTTCCTACTCGCTAGAAGAGTAATCCTACACACCACCATCCTATGTTGTCGAGCTACACTCTCCCCACCACTACCTTACGGTCAGTAACCTCCTTCAAATTACATCGACTGCACAACAGAGAGGTCATATCCAAAGGCACTACTTACATTATACATAATACCCTCAATTTCAAATGTCATCGTCATCACTCAATTAGATACTCTTTTCACCGCCAAGACATTCTTAGCCAGCTCTTCCTTTAAAAGAACCCCTACTCCATTTCTCTTCCCATCTACTCCATCATATAATAATTTAAACCTGCTGCTAAACTTCTAGCCTTACTCCCTCTCTACTTGCCCTCTTGGATGCACAATATATCAACCTTATCATAATGTCAAGTAACTCCTGATCTTTTCCTGTCATAATCCCAAAATTGAAAGTCCCTACACACACCTGTAGGGTATGTGCATTCCTCTTCTTCTTCTGCTGACTAAGCCGCTTTCCTCCTCTTTTTTGTCTTTGACCTACATTATCTGAATTTCTACCGACGCCTTGCAGATTAACAGTGCCAGGGGCGGGCGTAGATAGCCCGGGCCACGACCTATCCGTTATGGAATCTGTTTTATGAACGCTCATATATGTTTGGCACAGTTTTACGCCGGATGCCCTTCCTGATGCCACTCCCTGCATTTATCTGGGCTTGGGGACCGGTCTACAGGTTGCACAAGATTGTGCTCCCCATCGAGCTGCAGATAGTAAAAAATAAAGCGATCAAATATATAAAGTCAGCATTTAAGGTACACAATTCAAATTCTAACTAATTTATGTTAAAGTTAAAGTCAAATAAAAGCAATCAAATAAACAAAGTCAGCACATAAGGAACAAAATTCACATACTATCTAGTCTATGTTAAAGTTAAAGTTCAGAGGGTATGTGGGGAAATGAGATTCGAGTATGAAAATATAAAGGATATGTAGATTTAAACGATATGGGGATGAAAGCAATTCATCCCACAATGGCTCTCACTCCACTAGTTGAAGGTTGAGTCCACTTCTGCAAATTCCTATAAGTCCTCACGGTCCTTGTCGTACGAGTTGTGTAAGTCATACAAGTATGAAGTTACTGACATCCGATGTTTCTTCATTAGCAACGGTTTGATCACAAACGCGTCTTGTTGTTAGCCAGCTAAGATAAGGTAGCGATCCTCGTTGTACACGATAGGTAAGTTTTGCAGGTCGTGTCGGTACTAGCGTTTGATGTTTTCCTCCTCAGCTAATATTTGGTTACAGAAGCGTCTTGTTGTTAGAAAGCTAGGCTAGGCTAAGCTAGGCCGAGCAGCTTCAACGCAAACGATACGGCTCCAATTTGGGTACTAAGTTTACACAGATGATGATTTTTACTCCACTGAAGTCGCCAGCTGGGCGTCTCACATCGATTATTCACAACATTCGGTCCAAATTCAGCAGGATTTACTTATTGTACGATCAAGCAGGCAGGAGCCTCCTTGTTTAGCTACCACCATCTTGGGAACCAGAAGCAGTTTCATGCATTATTTGCCTTGCGGATGCTAGTGGAAAAGTACACAGAGGGTCAGAAGGAGCTACATTCTGGCTTTATGGATCTAGAAAAAACTATCACAGAATACCAAGAGAGGAACTGTGGTACTGCATGCCTAAGTCTGGTGTGATGGAGAAATATGTCAGAATAGTGCAGGGCTTGTATGATGGCAGCAGAACAGTGATGAGGTGTGCCGTAGGTGTGACAGGAGAATTTAAGGTGGAGGTGGGACTGCATCAGCTCTGAGCCCCTTCCTGTTTGCTGTGGTAATGGATAGGCTGACAGATGAGGTTAGACTGGAATCCCCTTGGACCATGATTTTTGTAGATGACATTGTGATATGCAGTGAAAGAAGATAGCAGATGAAGGAACAGTTACAAAGATGGAGGCATGCACTGGAAAGGAGAGGAATGAAGATTAGCCAAAGTAAAACAGAATATATGTGTGTGAATGAGAGAGGTGGATGGGGAAGAGTGAGGCTCCAGGGAGAAAAGATAGCAAAGGTGGATGAAACTGGTCCAAGCAGGTTGGAACAGCTGGCAGAAGGTCTCTGGTGTTTTATGTGACAGAAGAGTCTCTGCTCGGATGAAGGGCAAAGTTTATAAAACTGTGGTGAGGCTGGCCATGATGTACGGATTAGAGACGGTGGCACTGAAGAAACAACAGGAAGCGGAACTGGAGGTGGTAGGAATGAAGATGTTGAGGTTCTTGCTCAGAGTGTGCAGGTTGGATAGAATTAGAAATTAGCGACTGAGAGGCACAGCCAAAGTTGGATGTTTTGGAGACATGGTTCGAGAGAGCAGACTTCGATGGTTTGGACATGTCCAGAGGCGAGAGAATGAGTATATCGGTAGAAGGGTGCTGAGGATGAAGCTGCCAGGCAAAAGAGCGAGAGAAAAACCAAAAAAAAGGTTGATGAATGTTGTAAGGGATGACATGAGGGCAGTTGGTGTTAGAGAGGAAGCTGCAGGAGAGAGGCTAAGATGGAAAAAGATGACACACTGTGGCACCCACTGATGGGACAATCCGAAAAGAAAAAAAGAAGAAGAGAGCATTTGAGCTGAACAGTCTATAATTTTTTGCACCTCTTTGTAAATTTTCCAATCTCCAATCAAACTTGTAATCAAAGTATGCTGTTCTTCAGAACAATGGTTTGAACAACCCATTTTCTTCAGGCTTTCAAGAAGAAATGCATGTTCAACAGGTGCTGGCTTCATCCTTTAATAGGGTCCCACCTGATTTACACCTCTTTTTCACAAATTTAATGACCTCTCTAATTCAATATTTTTTTACCAGATCCGTTTCAACAAATCGCCCAATTGCACATTCTTAAGAGTGTGTATATCATGAACGATGGGTCTTGTTGGTTTTCTGAGAATCTACTGCACCTACTGGTAACTTCTTTGACATGTAGCAATAAAAAATATTGACAATATGGATTAATCTGGTTAGTCACATTGGACTGCTATTATTTTAAGCACTACTGTACTTAATGTGGGGGCAATTGAAAGGCTCAGTAATTCACAAGCAAGGATGGGTCGCAGTAAGTGACAAAGCCAAAAAACAACATTGAATGCTTATAACCTTCGATCAATCACGCAGCACTGCTTTCAAAATCGTCAACATTGTGCAAAGGATATTGCTACATAGGGTCATGAACATTTCAGAAAACCATTGTTAGGTAATATCTACATTTACAAGTTAAAATTCTATTGTAACTTTGGATCTCCAGAGGTCATCTTTTGGTCACCACTTAAATTGAACAACGTACACACAACTTTGGATAATTAACCCTGATCCATAGCATGGAGGATCTGCCATGTACAACGGGCACAAATAAAATTAATTTCAAGACTGACTGAGATTGATTTGCTTCCAGAATTTTCATTTAAGGTAGTGTTTTGCTCTATAGTTACAAGTTGCAATCTGAAACCCCTGTTCAATGGCGTACAGTGGAACCTTGATTTACCTGACCCTGATTTAATGAATCGTCTGGACAGTACACGTTTCCAAAAACAGTTTCCAGTTGTCACTTACACTACCACTGAGTCTGTTAGTTCCAGAATTAGTTGTTGTTGTTTAATATTGTTGTGGTTCAATCCAGGTAGAGATTGGGACATACATATTTCTGGGTCACAGAAATAATACAATATGACTAGATCCAATCAACAGGCATGCCTATGTGATGGCCATGTTGAATGGAATGACATTCCATCAACCAACGTGTTGACATTGGGCAGTCAGGTTTATTGTAGCAACATTTCCAGGCCATGCATTGCTGTGGTGGCCATGATGGTGGCAGTTCTATCTCTTGTCACATAGTGCTGTATACAGAGAGACAGCAGCATGGTGGTGGTGTAAACTTCATCAGACACAAGTCTCTGAAGTTTGTAATGTGCTTTTTTTAATAGAAGTTACTTTTTTTTCCAAGCCATTTCTCTATGCCAGTGGATTTGGAACGAGGAAGCACACGAATTCCTTGCGACCCATGAAAGCAATCATGTGGTTTGGTTATATTGAACTTTTAAAACATTTTAAACCTTTTTAAATTTATAAACTGGAAAGATTGTACTGTATAATGGGGTAGTGGTACACTCCCCTAACTTTGGTGTTGGCAGCATGGGTTCAGTTCCCACTCAGTGACAGTGTTTATATGTTCTCTGCGACTCATTGGCGACCAGTTCTGGTTCACCTTTTTGCCTAAAGTCGGCTGGGATAGGTTCCTGCGCCGCGCGACCCAAACAAAGATAAGAGGCATTTAAAATTGATGGATGGATGAAACTGGGTGTTTTAGCACATGAAAATTACAAGAAAATAATTTTGTAGTGTACAGTATTACCGGTGCACATGGTCTCAAAAAAGTGCTTCACTATGACAGACAATCAGATGTATTGAATGACACACAGCTCCTACTAATCTGCTAAATTGAGGTTCAACTGTAAATTAATGTTTTGTTTTGTTGTACAAATGTTTGTTTCTCTCTTTACTGTGCAGGTATGAGTTTGGCTCAGCCCTCTTTGTGGGCTGGGCAGCAGCAAGTCTGACTGTACTAGGGGGCTTTTTGCTGTGTTGTTCCTGCTCCAAAGAGGACATGCAGGGCCAGCAGTATTATCGCCAGTCACAGCCATCCACAGCCAGGGAGTATGTGTAAACCCCAAACCACTCCCTTTGTCATCAAACAAATAGTTTACACGGGAATATCTGAGACAGCACCCCATCTTTGTTCAGACTATGCCGCCCATCACAAAGTATTATACGCATACAGATGTAAAGATCACTATTACAATGTCATAGTCAAACTGAATAATAACTTGACAAATATTTACCTGTAAAATATAATATGAATGTGAAAACTATGATAAGAATAAATTTCATTGTGAAAAGAGTTTAATCTGGTGACTATGTGGCTTGTGTTGCCACAATTTAGAGGTTAACTAATGATTGAATATCTATATTATATTACATATCATATATATCATGTTGAGATGTTTTTAGTGTTCAACAAAATCAAAGCAAAACCATGACTTGATCTTAGTTTAATACACTCATGACCTTTACGAAATAAAAATGCTAGATTGGATCAGTGGCTCAGAAAATGGATGAATGGATGGATGAATAGTTGGATGGATGGATGAAATCAAACAATAGCAATGTATGGTTAAAAAAAAAACTTCTAAATCCCAAAGTGGCTTAAAATAAATACATAGAATAATGAGCCCTTATTTGATGAGTGGCACACTGAACAACTGGTTAACACATTTTCAGGTTTAAATCCGGCTTTGCCAGTGTGGAGTTGTTATGCTCTCGCTGGCTAATCCAGTTTCCTCCCAGATCCCCAAAACATGCATGGTAGGCAAATTGATGACTACAGTAGGTGTGAACGTGAGTGTGAATGGCTGTTTATGTGTTCCCTGCGATTAGCTGGTGACCAGTTCAGGGTGTACTCTGCCTCTTGCCCAAAGATAGCTGTGATAGCCTCCAGCATGGCTGCGACATTTGTGAACATAAGCAAAGCAGAGAATGCAAAGAAATTAGTCCACTTTATAGTCAAAAGTGCTGATGAAAAATTTAAGGTGGAAGGTAAGAGGAGACACTGATGGTGTAGTGGTACACATGCCTGACTTTGATGCGGGCAGCGTGGGATCGATTCCCACTGAGTGACGGTGTTGATATCTGCCCTGTGACTGACCGGTCGACCAGTTCAGGGTGTAGTCAGCCTTTCGCCTGAAGCTATCTTGGCTAGGTTCTGGCTCTCCCATGACCCTTGTGAGGATATGTGGTTTGGATAATGGATGGATGTGGTAAGAGGAGAGAAGTTCAGTCTTGAGGAATTGAAGGGACATGCCTGATGAACAACTACAGCAAATGTTTGACCTCTGTAAATGCAAACAAAGGTTACTGTTCCAAATATTAACATTGGTTTTCTCAGGTGTTCAAATACTTATTTGCAGCTGTATCACACAAAGAAATGGTTAAGAAATCATACATTGTGATTTCTGGATTTTTCTTTTTAGATTATCTCTCACAGTGGACATACACCTACGATAAAAATTTCAGACCCTTCCATGATTTCTAAGTGGGAAAACTTGCAACATAGCAGGATGTTCAAATACTGATTTTCTTCACTGTACATCTGCGGCCCAGGCTCAGCCAGATTCAGCTTCCAGCAGCCCAAAGTTAAATAGAGTTTGAGACCCCTGCTTTAGCTATTGCTTGCCATGCAGTACTTTATTACTGATCGAACACACTGAGCATTGAATCAGACCCCATTCACAGTCAGCCTTATGGATAACAAATTAAGATGGCAACTACTCACACTTATTTAAAATCAATTAACCAGGCACAAATCTGGATCAACATTTTAAGGTGTGGTGTACAATTATTTGTACAAAAATGATCACTGCATGAGTCTATGTTCTCAGCAGAAATAGTTCTTGACTGGACTGCTATTTACAGTACATATAGTGAATGGGTAGATGTAAATATGAGTAAACAAATAAAGCCAAATTCCCTAAAACATTTGAGTGGTCCAATTGAAAGGTCTAAACAATATCAATGTTATTATTGTTAAAATAATACGGCACGGTGTATCAGCTGTAAAGTTTTGGCCTGACAGTTCTCAGGTGCAGGGTTCAATCCCGGCCCCGCCTATGTGGAGTTTGCATGTTCTCCCTATGCCCGTGTAGTTTTTCTCTGGGCACTCCGGTTTCCTCTTTACAACGGAGTCACTGTGATTCCTAATAATAATAATAACATCCATCCATCCAATTTCTTCACCACATATCCTCACGAGGGTTGCGGGGAGTGCTGGAGCCTATCCCAGCTGTCAACAGGCAGGAGGCAGGGTACACCCTGAACTGGTTGCCAGCCAATCGCAGGGCACATCGAGACAAACAGCTGCACTCACAATCATAGCTAGGGGCAATTTAGAGTGTCCAATTAATGTTGCATGTTTTTGGAATGTGGGAGGAAACCGGAATGCCTGGAGAAAACCCATGCAGGCACGGGGGGAACATGTAAAATTCACACAGGTGGGTCCAGGACTGAACCCAGGACCTCAGAACTGTGAGGCCAACACTTTACCAGCTGAGCCACCGTGCCGCCTAATAATAACAGTAATAATAATATTAATACATTCATTTGACACTCTAAATTGCCCCTAGGTGTGATTGTGAGTGCGACTGTTGTCTGTCTCCATGTGCCCTGTGATTGGCTGTCAACCAGTTCAGGGTGTATCCTGCCACCTGATCAGTGACAGCTGGGATAGGATCCTTGTGAGGATATGCGGCTGACAAAATGGATGGATAATAATAATCTCCTTTCGGCTTGTCCCTTTCGGGGTCGCCACAGCGTGTCATCTCAGATGAACGAACGCACATATCTGTTTGGCACAATTTTTACGCCGGATGCCCTTCCTGACGCAACCCTTCTCAGGGAGTGGAGGCCCCGGTGGGATATTACTTGTTATTTGTTATGAGGGCTCTGTAGGCTCTGCGAGCAATATGAAAGAGCCAGATATGGCTCGCGAGCCATAGGTTCTGACCACTGGTGTAGAGTTTGCATGTCCTACTCATGCATGCATGTGTTTTCTTCAGGTATTCTGGTTTCATTCCACATCCCAAATATATGCGTGGTAGGTTTTTCATGTTTTTAGTCCTTTTTTATCCTTATTTCTCTTCTTGTGAAACAAAATGAAAAATAAAAAATAAACTGCAAAAATTTATCTGACATTTGATCATTTCAAAAGGGATAATATCGGCCATTTAAATCGGTCAGAACATCTATAAATATTCTTGTCATTATTATTTATCATTATTGTTATTATTATTATGTTATTATTAGAATTATTATTATTAGGAAAGCATGAGTCAGACACTGGCAACGCAATGTATGTATACACATGTTCAAACAAATCAGAAAATGATGAAAAGAAGTTCAAAGCCCTTAACAAAATTTGAATGTCCTGTGAAGACGTGTGCAGGGTTGACTTTGTTGTTGTTCGAGTGATGAACTTAAGACAAACATCACTGTGTTAATCACAGTTGATTGGAGCAACGGCCCCTGACATGAAAGTAAAAAAAAAAAAAATGAAAGTCTAAAAATTGATTGCACATGAATCCATCCATCCATTATCTGACAAATCTGACCTCACAAGGGTCGCAGGAGTGCCAGAGCCTATCCCAGGAGAAGTGGTACATCATGAACTAGTTGCCAGCAATTATTGATAAACAAACGTAGCAAACAGCCTGTAGATTATTGTTATGAAGGTTTTCATTCCTTCTTCACATAAACCCTCAAGTAAAAGATATACGTAAGTTTTATTAAAACCAGTTAAAGATAAGCACAATTGAGCCAAAATGTGATGAGAAAATGTAATGAAGTAAATTTGATCGTGTAGTTTACCAACCAATGGAAAAAGGGTGTTTAAATAGTAAAGTAGTGAATGGTTTGTGGACGTTTACTTTCAATTTACCTGCTGGCTCGCGACATTAGCTTCCCCACAGCCGATGTTACCAGCAGTCAGAATGACTTTAATTTGACAGTACAGTTTTCCTTGTAAATGTTCTCCAAAATGAATAAGTACTCCAGTAATATGGTCCCGAGTCATCATCCATTGCGACTGTGAAGCAGACCCTCCCCCAAATTATCAGGCAACCCCCCTCCAACTCTCACTGTCCATTTTAAAAAGACTTCTTCAAATCCTTTTTTTGGGGGGGGGACTTTTAACTCGTTTTAACTAGTTTTTTTAACCTCACTAGTAATTTGTTTTATTTGTCCTATTTAAACTGTTTTTACATGTTCAAATCTTATGTGCAGCACTTTGTGTGCAACTGTGGTTGTTTTTAAAATGCTCTATAAATAAAGTTGAGTTGAGTAATATTCATAATTGTCTGACGCTACTTTAATTACAATTCTTAAAACTTAAAAATTATATTTTTCTAGAGTTTAAAATACTTCTTCCTCTTCTTTACGCAAGCCAGAAAAATAAAGCCACAACTCATAAATGCAAATGATATATGGCATGAGCTGTCCGATTTAATGGTCAAGTCAGTGGAGATGTCAGCGTGCTACCAGATGTAGTTTGTTTAAACTTTTCAATCTCACCTTTTCAGGGATTACTTTTCTATATCTAGAATCAGAGCAACATATTTTAGAATACATCTGTCAAGATTATTGATTTTTCAATTAAATTTTACTTACTACTTTCCATTTCATCATCAGTTTTATAGATTTGTCCACTCTTCTGTCTTTTAATTCTATTCTTCTTTTACTTCTCTCTAATTCAGGGCAGAGTTGTTGAGTGAAACTAGTTTCCCTGACTGATCAGCTTTTTATCAACGATTTTTCCAACTGTCCAACCACTGTTCATCTCCTTCCTGTTGCCTTTGACTCACATATTTCTGACAGAAGAATATTTCTGTCTGTCAGATTTCTTAGTATTTTCTTAGACCAGTTTTATCCCTTTTGAATTTTGATTTGAGTGATATGACCTGATCTGTTTTTTTGGGTCATTATACACAAGTTCAAATTAATTTAATGTTATCAAACACAGTTCACCATGTGCACCTCCTGTCCTGAAACTTGAAATGTGATGTGTCATGTTGGTTTGTGATTTCCCTTTTCGTGAATATGAACTCTGTTTTGTTGTTTATTCAGTTTAATATGAGATATTAGAAAGCAATATTTTCTGATTTGAAATGCAGACTAAATGTTTATCCTATATCCCACCAGAAACAGGGAGCAATACAATGGAACCTCTCAGGTTGATAGTCTTTTCCAGGTTTGAAAATCACCTCTACTTTTACGCTCAGAAATACTGGAAATATTAATAGATGTGGTCAAAGTCGCATCATATACAAAAAAAAATTCTACACCCAATTTTCAAGGATATAACATTCTGACTCCCACTAGTGTTACAGCACTATTTAGGTATTCAGTAACAAATGATAAGACCGTCCTGCAGGTATGGTGTGATGGCATTTGTATCACATAGGCCCCAGATTTATTTTTAAAACATGTTTTAACAATGTTACATCAATGTATAAATAGGTAAGCAGTGTGTTTCAGAAAGGCCACAACAAAAAGATACACAAAAGTTAATGCTAAGAATTAATGAGTTTACTAATGCTCTGAACTGCATTCTTGCGATTTAATGAGGTCTTGTGAAATTGTACTTTCAATACTAACATTCTGTGTTGGTTGAACAAAACATTTTTTCACAATTGAAATTAATTCCCAGGTCTTAATATATCCTTGGAAGTGCTTTCAAGTAAGTAGGTGAATACATTTTATTTAAAAAGCACTTCTCACAGAAAGGAATAAACATCTTCAATTTGCTAAGGAAAAGGCCAGCATAAAGATAACAAAAGCATAGAATGTGTTGTCACTCATGGAGGCAGGACTTAATAACTAAAGTTGCAATTTACATTTCTTAAATAGTGTTGCAGATCTGTCCATCTAGCACATGATACATCACCAATAACAAATACTGTACAACTCACCAAGAGTGGTGGATCTTTGCCAGGCATGGTGTGAAGTCATGGACCGGAGGAACTTGGTGTATCTCCGTGATAGAACTTAGTTCCATGCTCACATCACAATACGGCAAAATTCAGAAGGACTTGTTCCAAGACACATTTTTTTTTAATTTTTTTGCAAATGGGGAGCTCATAAAAGATTTACAGTACTTGGTTGTGTAATTTCACACTTGATGAGCCAACAGACAACAGAGTTGAAAGTATTTCCACACAAGCAATGTAAAAGTCACGTTTCCTATAATAAAGTGTATGTTATTTCAGGGGCATATCTTTATGAAACCTTTGGTCATATTCCAAATTGGAAGACATTGGGGTCATTCTGCCTGTGGTTCCACTGTACTTTGGGGAGTCTTCTATCTCTGTGTAGACAGTCAAGCCCTCTTGAGGGTTAAAAAATATTTGAGTTTATGGAAAAAGAGGATCTTACAATTTGCTTTTCTTGAATAAACGTTAAACTTTATTAATTGTGAAAAAAATGTGTTTCATTACTTTGGAGGGATTGCATGACAGAGACATGTTGATGAATACATTTTTCATCTTGCCCAGGACTCTTCATTGGCATTTTAATGGACTTATAGTGTACGTGTGAAATTACTAGACCTGTCATAACACCCAATCATACGTTTGAGATCTCAAGGGTATTGGCTCATGCCTCTGGATGGTCTTGATTGCCTGTCCCCAGCTGGAATGGAATGTTCATAATGTATGTGAATGTTTTTGTTTCACTGTGTTAACATGAATGACAGAATACCTGTTGTGGTTGAGCACCAGTCCTGCTTCACTGCCTCATGTACCACTTTGCTCAAAGAACAATGTTTATTTTGTGGATCTACTCATTAGTGATATATTCCCAACTGTTTCTTTCAAAATAAAAAAAGGATTGGCTTCGTCCATGAATCAGGTTTTGTCTTAGACCAGTTCCTGAACTTCAATGTTCCCACAAGTATTGCTTTTTAATAATGATACAATAACCTTTATTAGTCACACAGTGGGGGAATTTGCATAATTTCAGTAGCAATAGTGGATACAGGACACACAAAAAAAATTACAGGCACAATACAAAAAAATGAACTCTTTTTATCCATCTTCGATTTTCTGAACTGCGTATCCTCACAAGGTTCGTGAAAAAGCTAGAGCCATTCCCAACTATCTTTAGGCAGGAATAGGTAGGAACACTCTGAACTGGTTGCCAGCCAATTGCTGGGCACATATAAACAAACAACCATTCCCACTCACAATCACATAGGCTCGCATGCATGTTTCGGGGATATGGGAAGAAACCAAAAAGCCAGGAGAAGACCCACACAGGGAAAACATCCACATTCCACACCAGCAGGGCCGGGATTTGAACCCCAGTCCTCAGAACTGTGATGCAATTACTCTAACCCAGGGGTGCACAGACTTTTTTTACCACAAGATCAACTTTTCAAGCATCCAGCCTCGAGCGATCAACGTTGGGTGGGGTGGGTGATGGGGGGGGACGTCTTTTTTTTTTTTTTAAGAATGACTAATGATGAAATAGAATGACCTCCTTCTTAAGGATCTTGGGTCATAAAGATCTACCCACTCAAAAAATGCAAAACATATTTATTTTAAAGTATATTGAGGGTTCTTTATGTGTAAATGTTTGTGTGCCTTGCATAACCGCGTGAGTCAATATTGCACAACACAACATATTTAACTATAAACATTTTTTGTAACTATCTGAGTTCATGTTGATGATCACGAAACATACGAATGAAAATGCACACATTGGGTGTGTCACTCACATCTGTGGATTGGTCCAACTGCAGTGAGAAATACTCACAATCTCTGATGTCCTTCCACACATCAGCCATGGTTTCACAGCGCCGTGTAACTGTACTCCTTTACAGTTGCCGAGATTTTATTGAAGATAATATTTCTGCCTTATTTTTAAAAGATTGGAACAACAAGTCAGCTATGCCTCTTTTCCTATCTCCGTCTTGGAAGGACTTCTTGTTATTAACGATGATGTGACGCACCTGGAACGATGCTACGGTGGCAGTTTTCGCTGTTGGAACTATCCATCCATCCATCCATCCATTATCTATCGCTTTTCCGGGTCGGGTCACAGGGGAAGTAGTTTCAGCAGCGATACCCAGACTTCCCTTTCCCCAGCCACTTTTTCTAGCTCTTCCGGAGGGATCCCGAGGTGTTCCACAGGCAGTCGAGAGACATGGTCTCTCCAGCGTGTCCTGGGTCGTCCTCGGAGTCTCTTTCCAGTGGGATATACCCGGAACACCTCATCAAGGAGGCATCTGAATCAGATGCCCCAGCCACCTCATCTGGCTCCTCTCAATGCGGAGACGTAGCGGCTCGACACTGAGCCCCTCCCGGATGACCGAGCTTCTCAACCTTTCTCTCTGCGGAGGAAACTCATTTCGGCCACTTGTATCCGGTATCTTGTTCTTTCGGTCACGACCCACAGCTCATGCCCATAGGTGAGGGTAGGAACGTAGATTGACTGGTAAATAGAGAGCTTCGCCTTTCAACTTAGCTCCGTCTTCACTACAACGGACCAATACAAAGTCCGCATCACTGCAGATGCTGCACCAATCTGTCTGTCGATCTCCCGATCCATTCTTCTCTCACTTGTGAATAAGACCCCAAGATACTTGAACTCCTCCGCTTCAGGAAAGATCTCATCCCCGACCTGGAGGGGCACACCACCCTTTTCCGACTAAGGACCATAGTCTTGGATTTGGAGGTGCTGATTCTCATGCCAGCCGCTTCACACTCGGCTGCGAATCACTCCAGTGAGAGCTGAAGATCACGGCTTGATGAAGCCAATAGAACCACATCATCTGCAAAGAACAAAGATGGGATGCTGAGGCCACCAAACCGGACACCCTCTACGCCTTGGCTGCACCTAGAAATTCTGTCCATAAAAGTTATGAACAAAATCGGTGACAAAGGGCAGCCTTGGTGGAGTCTTACTCTCACTGGAAACGAGTCCGACTTCTTGCCGCCAATGCAGACCAAACTCTGACAGCGGTTGTACAAGTGGACATGTGAACACCCTTATACTTGAACATTGTGTTTGTTATGGACAATCCGTGATGAGCACAGAAGTCCAGTAACAGAGCACCACTCAAGTTTTGATCGTTCTTCCCAATCACACCCTCCAGGTCTCACTGTCATTGCTCACGTGGGCATTGAAGCTGTTGAACTATATTGTGTGAAAAGTGACTGCTGTGCGGCCAATTGGGATTTTAGTTTGTTCATTTTTGTTATTCTCAGCTTGCTTTTCGGCAGAATGTCGGCGTCGTATTTTCCAAAAACAGTTTGAAAATGCAGCCACACATTTCACTCCACTGGCAGATGAGGCAAATGCACTTTGAAAATGACATTGTGAAAAACAAGTCCGCCTCCCATTCTGTATGAAAGTGATGTTTTTGTTTTCTTCTTTACACCACCATCCATACTCCTGTTTGATGAGATTTCTTAAGCAAGGGGCTTAAAATAGGGGGGAACTAACTGACTAGCCTGTTTTCCTGTCCTAAGTGTTGTTGTTTGCACATGTGTGGTGAGCTAAAGGTCAGAAAAATATGGCTGTCTTTTTTTTTCAGCACCCCGTCGCAATCGACCCAAAACTGCCTCACGATTGACTCATTGAGCATCCCTGCTCTAACCAGTCATTCACTGTACCCCATTCCTAATGCATAAGGTTCAATATGATGTCGGTATACCCTTTGGAACTTCTGTATAACAGCTTCAACTCTTCAAAGAAGGCTGGCCGCAAGGTTTGGGACGGTTTTATTTTTGACAATTCTTCCAGAAGTGTATCGTAGTTTCTGGACAACAAGTGGCTGCTTTCTTAGTCCCACCTCCACCTCAAATTCTTTTGAAACTCCCATGCCACACCCCACCACTGTTCTGCTGCCCTCATACATGTTTTGTACTATTCTAGCATATTTCTCCGCCACACCAGACTTGCGAATACAGTATCATAGTTCCTCTCTTGGTACTATATTATAGGCTTTCTCTAGAACCACAAACACGAAATGTAGCTCTTTCTTACCTTCTCCCTACTTTTCCACAAGCATCCTCAAGGTAAATAATGTATAACAATAAAAAGTGAAGAAAATAAGTATTTGAACACCCTGCTACAGTGAAGAACGTAAGTATTTGAACACCCTGCTATATTGCAAGTTCTCCCACTTAGAAATCATTGAGGGGTCTGAAATGTTCATCGTAGATGCATGTCCACTGTAAGAGATAATCTAAAAAGAAAAATCCAGAAATCACAAATTTTTTAATGATTTATTTGTATGATAAAGCTTCAAAGAAGTATTTGAACACCCTAAAAGACCCGTTAGTCCGCCTTTAAATGTCCACCTCCACTCCATGTACTATCCCGAATCAGATGCAGCTGTGTGAGGTCATTAGCTGCATAAAGACACCTGTCTACCCCATACAATCAGTCAGACTTCAACTTGTAACATGGCCAAGACCAAAGAGCTGTACAAAGACGGAGACAAAATTGTACAACTCCACACAGCTGGAAAGGGCTAAGGAGAAATTGCCAAGCATCTTGGTGAAAAAAGCTTCACTGTTAGAGCAATCGTTAGAAAATGGAAGAAGCGAAACATGCCAATCTAAATCGGAGTGGAGCCCCATGCAAGATATCACCTCGTGGGGTCTCAGTGATCCTTAAAAAGGTGATGAATCAGCCCAGGACTGCACAACAGGACCTGGTCAATGACCTGAAAAGAGCTGGGACCACCATTTCCAAGATTACTGTTGGTAATACACAAAGATGTCATGGTTTGAAATCATGCATGGCATGGAAGGTACCCCTGCTTCAACCAGCACTTGTCCAGGCCAGTCTTAAGTTTGCCAATGACCATTTAGATGATACAGAGGCTTTATGGGAGACAGTTTTGTGGTCAGATGAGACCGAAATGGAACTTTTGGTCATAATTCCTCTAACTGTGTTTGGAGGAAGACAAATGAGTTCCATCCCAAGAACACCATCCCTACTGTGAAGCATGGGAAGTGGTAGCATCATGCTTTGGTGGTGTTTTTCCTGCACATGGGACAGGACAACTGCAATGTAGAGCATGACCGCGGCTATGTATTGTGAGATTTTGGGGAACGACCTCTTTCCCTCAGTCAGAGCATTGAAGATGGGTCGTGGCTGGGTCTATGTTGAAAGATAATGACCTGAAGCACACAGCCAGGAAAACCAAGGAGTGGCTGCGTAAGAAGCATATTAATGTTCTGTCGTGGCCTAGCCAGTCTCCAGACCTAAGTCCAATAGAAAATCTTTGGAGGGAGCTGAAACTCCATGTTTCTCAGCAACAGCCCAGAAACCTGTCTGATCTAGAGAAGATCTGTGTTGAGGAGTGGGCCAAAATCACTCCTGCAGTGTGTGCAAACCTAGTGAACAACTACAGGGAACGTTTGACCTCTGTAATTGCAAACAAAGGCTACTGTACCAAATTTTAACATTGTTTTTCTCAGGCGTTCAAATACTAATGTATCACACAAATAAATGGTTACAAAAATGATACATTGTGATTTCTGGATTTTTCTTTTTAGATTATAGGGTTAGGTTAGGGTGAGATGTGAGATGGGATATGGGAGCATAATCATGGTGAACATGATTATCTTCAGCCCGTTGGGCAGCACAATATTGCGCTACCTGTTTTTTTTTTTTAGATTATGTTTCCCACAGTAGACATACACCTACAATTAAAATATCAGACCCCTCCATGATTTTCAAGTGGGAGAACTTGCAATATAGCAGGGTGTAAAAATACTTATTTTCTTCACTGTATGCCTTCCCATATATTGGGGGTCCAACCACCAAGTCTGCTTCTCCCCCTTCCGTGCAGAAGGCACACCAAGGACTCTCCTGCCTGTTTCTGTGATCATCATGGCTGTAGACGTCCAGTCTTGGACCTCCTCCTGTACCTTTGAGAGCCTTTCTCCCCTCTTTCTGAAAAGCTGCACAACAGTCTTCATTTCTCAGCTTCCACAACATGGTTCTCTGCTCCAACTTTGTCTTCTTGATATTCCTCCCCACCACCAGAGTCATCCTACATTCCACCATCCTATGCTGTCGAGCTACACTCTCCCCTACCACTACTTTACAGTCAATAACCTACTTCAGATTACATCATCTGTACAAAATATAATCCACCTGCGTGCTTATACCTTCGGTCCTGTGGGTCACTATATGTTCCTGCCTCTTCTACAAAAAAAGTGTTAACTACTGCCATTTCCATCCATCCAAAGATTCACCACCATGTGTCCCTCAAAGTTTTTTCTGGATGCCATACTTACTTCTCACACACTGCTTCATCGGCCCTGTTTCCTTTACCAACATGTCCATTACAATCTGCACCAATCACAGCTCTCTCTGTCTGGGATGCTCAGAACTACTTCATCTAGTTCCTTCCAGAATTTCTCTTTCAACTCTAAGTCGCATCCAACCTGTGGGGCATAGTCGCAAATCACATAATACAAAACACCCTCAATTTCAAGTTTCAGCCTCAACACTCAATCTGATACACTTTTCACCTCCAAGACATTCTTAGCCAGCTCCTCCTTTGAAATAACCCCTACTCCATTTCTCTTCCCACATACTCCGTGATAAAATAATTTGAACCCTCCCCCTAACGTCTAGCCTTACTACCTATCCACCGAATCTCTTGGGTGCACAATATTTTAACCTTTCTCATAATCATGACATCAAGTCATCCCTGGGCTTTTCCTGTCATAATCCCAACAGTCAAATTCCCTACACTCCTTTTTAGGTTCTGTGCATTCCTCTTCTTCTTCTGCCGAAACAACCGCTTTCCTCCTCTTCTTTGTTTTCGACCCACAGTAGCTGAATTTACTATTGCGTGCGACCAAAGACATAAAAACATGCAGAAATGTAGAAAGAGGAAGCTTATAGAAAAATGCAGGAACATGCTAGAACGCGCAAAAACATGCAAGAAAATACTTTTTTTCAATAGTGTTCGAATTAATGCACATCGTGTTATCCCATATTTACTCTTATACCATTGCAAAGCATTTATTCAGCAGTATAACCTTGTATGAATCATGTATGTTGAAGTTGTCTGTGAAGAGACAAGCGTGTGATAAGGAGTATGACCAGGGTGCTAAATGCTCCAAGATCAGAACTGTGCCCTTATCTTCTCAGAAGAGAGTGGATGGGGCATTTTGCATTTGGCTGTTGGGTGTCTCAGTGCCGAGGAAAGACATATTTGCTTTCTGTGTGCTCTCCCTCCCTTTAGAGAAGCTATGTAACTGGGGATCACCTTCAGGAAGTAAAAAGGGAGAACTCAGCAGAGTGTGCTTCAAAGTGGTAGGAAATTATAAGTGTGAACATCTCCATCCGGTCACTCTCACGTAAAAGAATGATGATGACTTCTGAAGATTACTGACTGTAAGGTAGTGGTAAGGGAGAGTGTAGCTCGACAGCATAGGATGGTGGTGTTTGGAGACAAGGTTCGAGAGAGCAGACTTCGATGGTTTGGATACGTCCAGAAGCGAGCGAGTGGGTATATTGGTAGAAGGGTGCTGAGGATGGAAATGCCAGGCAAATAGCGAGAGGAAGACCAAAGAGAAGTTGACTGATGTTGTGAGGGAAGAGATGAGGCCAGTTGCTGTTAGAGAGCAAGATGCAGGAGATCAGAAGTTTGCACGTAATATTATGAATAACTTGTCACGATATGTATTATTAGTTTGGGATTAAAAGAAGATGTTGAATGCTTGGAGTTGTCGAGGGGGTGCCAATACATTGAGGGTCATTCGGGAGGCCTCGTCTTTGAAAACGGACATACAATATTTGAACTTTAAGTACATGCTAGATTAAATATCTTTGTGTGTGTGTGCATGTGTCTGTGTTTGTATTTAGAAGGTATGCTCTATAAATTGGGATTTGGATGTACTGTATATTTAACAAGGTTAGTTTCCTGTGTGACATCATCACAAGGATACAGAAATGTTCAAGCAGCAGTGTCATCGTTCAGAATGTCCCTGCCCTAGACAAAAACGATCCTAGCCAACTCCAGTAGGGGTTGGTTTCAAAGTTGAGGCAGGAATTTTCCATTTCAGTTCCATAACATCCAAACTGTAAAATATGAACAAATTTGTCAAGTATTACTTGTAACCAGTGTGCTGATTTTAACTGGCTTAACAAAAAGGTCGCAAATACTATACCTCTGTACCGATCACTTCATTCATGTAGGAATTATTCTTCTCAATATCAAATTACCAAGAAGTATTTATAATGCCAAGTTGACTCATTTGAGAACAACGCATATTTAAAAAAAAAAAAGAAAGAAAACATCAGTCACAGAGAGGTTTATGGAGGTTAATGTGTGGCCACAACACTCTTCCGTGTACGGAGATTAACATGTTCTGTGTAAAATGACTCCCTGACCTAAATTTTTTTCTCAATCATAGTTCATGAATGCGAGTTTGTGTAAAACAAGTGGTCAATCTAAGTGGGTCCATCACTATGTGGGATTTATTCCATATTGAGAACAGATCCAGAAACGTTGTATTTGTATGTGTCCAGACTTTTATACGCTTTCAAACTTCTGTGTAAATCTCGACGACTTACTCACCAGATACATGTGCATATCCAGTTGTCCAAGACAAGCGGAAGCGAATTATCAGTCCAACTTCTTATCGGCGAAAACATGGACTTCGGCATTAAATGTGGGTCCTCTATGGCAAGTCTCTAATTTTTCCCACATACCTTCGTTTATTTTCACTTTCTAAATGTTTAACGGTATCGGACAAAACTCTGGATGTCATGCTATAAGACATTGTTTCGTTTCAATTGAATTAACTTTCAACAATGTTTTGCTAAACCGGCAATATGGCGATGTCACGTGATTTTATGACATTGGCGCACGAGCTCTATAGAGCGTTGGCCTCACATTTCTGAGGATCGGGGTTCTAATCCTGGCCGTGCCTGTATGAGGTTTGCATTTTTACTCTGTAATCTGAGTCAAAGTGAACAATTTACTGTATACTTTATCATACTCCAAGTAAAAAAGGCAAGGAGCAGAATGGATTGGGCAGTTTTTCTTTAAAATCAAGATACATTTTATTTTGTTTCTTAAAAAACAAACATTACAAAAAAAATCTCAATATAGAAGTAATACAATGAACAAGAGATAAACCACATATTTGAGGAAGAAAAAAATGTAACACCCCCCCCTTCCAAAAAAACAAAAAAACTTTTACGTGGTTCTTGCCTGGTACAAATGATTAAATGGCTACATTGAGAATGCAGTGATTGTGGACGATCAAAATTTATGAAGCATAAGAAATCATAAATGGAAGAAACAGGAGAAAAATTGGACCTTAAATGGTAACTTGTTCATTAACATGTTTGGGTTTATCAAGTTTTAATGTCTTATGTAGGTGACACAGCAGACCTAACAGTGAACCATGATCTACATTCAACTAAATGAATAATTTCCAAAATTACAACCTTCAATTTTATTCTCATTTACTGGTCTGCCCACAAAGCAGCAAAATCAAAAAGAATAAAACATAGCTTTAATCCAGTAAGATATTTGTGATATTTTAATGTAGCAATGGCAAAATAAATGAACATTAAAAGTTCAAAAGTAAAATTTCTGTAAATCACTTTACTGCGTATGGTGACTTGTCACAGTGTAACTTTCGTGCCTTCCGCATACAAGGAAACAAAAACGGCATGACTGATAATTTTGAGGGAAGAACATGAATGAAAATGTTTATGCAGGATGGAATTTCAATGAACCAAAAACAAATATAAGTACTTTTTTCAAAAGCCTTATAAATTGTCCTATTGGTTGAAGATGGAGAAGTCAGGGGTGAGAAGCTCAAAACAATGGGTGAAACAGAGTGTGAAATCAGATGATCAGATGGCTAAACTATGATCCATGCTCAAGGTAAGTAGAGAAAAGACAAGCACATCTAGTCCACACCATGTAGCCAGGCCACCAAGAGAACAAAGCAGACCACTAAAAAAAAAAAAATAAAATAAAATAATTAAGATGGACATTTTTGGGGTACGATCTAGTCTTCCCCAGAGGGAGCTTCCTCCTCTGAGCCCCCCTCCTCCTCTTCATCCTCCTCCTCTCCAGTACTCTTCTTTGTCATCTTGGGAGCATGGGATGTATCTTTCTTCTCAGCTTCCTCCTCCTCCTCAAAGGGACTCTCAGGATCCTCCTCTTCCTCTTCTGGTGAAATCTTTTCCATAGCCTTGGTATTGATGCCTTTTCCCTTGCCTTTCATAGGGCTGGGGTTTACTGGGAAGGTACAGGGGAGGACAACAGAAATTAATTTCCTTCATATTAACCACATTATTATTATATTGTATAACCTAGAGAACTTCCTTTCCAGAACAATTTATCTGAATTTCCATATTTTCAAACATTTGTCAAAAACATTGACAAGACAGCTCAGCAACCAACTGCTGGCATTCTGCACCGGATGTACCATACGCATAGCTAAGAACAAGAATTGGGCCCGCCATAAGTTCAACTGGCAGTGAAGCTAGAAGTGCACCACGATGGACCAACAACTTTCTTTTACAACCTCTTTTACTTTTATTTTTGTGAATCTTCTTCAACCAAACAGTCTGTTTTCCTCCTGAGATGCATGAAAATCTTCCCCAAATACCAGCGGAGCTACAGTCGTGAGAAGCACAACAATGGTTGTCACAACATACAAGATCAGTGCCTTCTGCAAACTCACATGCCAATGTAGTTGGGTCGTTGTGTTGAATACACTACAAAGAATAAGATGTGTTCAATTTGATAAACTTTATTGTTTTTAGAAAATAATCATTAACTTGGAATATTATGGCTGCAACATGTTTCAAAAAGCTGTGACATGGTCATGTTTACGTGTTACATCCCTTTTTCTTTTAACTACATTCAATTAACGTTTGGAAACTGAAGAAGTGGGACCCGGAGAGGACTGAGGAGAGGCGTAAGGAATACATTGAGATGCGTCGTAGGGCAAAGGTAGAGGTGGCGAAGACAAGACAAGACTCATATGACAACATGTACTCCAGGTTGGATACGAAAGAAAGAGAAAAGGAGTTCTACAGGTTGGCCAGACAGAGGGATAGAGATGGGAAGGATGTGCAGCAAGAAAAGGTGATTAAGGATAGCGATGGAAATATGTTGACTGGTCCCAGTAGTGTGCTAAGTAGATGGAAAGAGTACTTTGAGAAGTTAATGAATGAAGAAAATGGGAGAGAAGGTAGAGTAGAAGAGGCAAGTGTGAATGACCGGGAAATGGCATTGATTAGTAAGGGAGAAATTATAAAGGCCCTTACAGAATGAAAAATGGAAAAACAGTTGGTCCCAATGACATAACAGTGGAGGTATGGAAGCAATTTGGTGAGTTGGCTGTCGAGTTTTTGATCAAGTTATTCAATAGAATACGAGCGAGAGCGACGATGCCTGAAGAATGGAGGAAATGTGTGCTAGTCCCCATTTTTTTACAACAAAGGCGATGTTCAGTGTGGAAACTACAGAGGAATGAAGATGATGAGCCACACGATGAAGTTATGGGAAAGAGTAGTGGAGACTAGACTCAGGACAGAAGTATATGTGATTAACAGTATGGTTTCATGCCTAGAAAGAGTACCACAGATGCATTATTTGCCTTGAGGATGCTTGAGGAAAAGTACAGAGAAGGTCAGAAGGAGCTACATTGTATCTTTGTAGACCTAGAGAAAGCCTATGACAGAGTACCAAGAGAGGAACTGTTGTACTGCACGCGCAAGTCTGGTGTGGCGGAGAAATATGTTAGAATAGTACAGGACATGTATGAGGGCAGCAGAAAAGCGGTGAAATGTGCCGGTGGTGTGTCAGAAGGATTTAAGGTGGAGGTGGGACTGCATTAGGGTTCAACGCTGAGCCCCTTCCTGTTTGCGGTAGTAATGGATAGGCTGACAGACAAGGTTAGACTAGATTACCCTTGGACCATGATGTTTGCAGATGATATTGTAATCTGCAGTGAAAGCAAGGAACAGGCGGAGGAACAGTTAGATGGAGCTACGCGCTGGAAAGGAGAGGAATGAAGATTAGCCGAAGTAAAACAGAATATATGTGCGTGAATGAGAGGGGCGGAGGAGGAAGAGTGAAGCTCCAGGGAGAAGAGATAGCGAAGGTGGATGACTTCAAATACTTGGGGTCAACAATACAGAGCAATGGAAAGTGTGGTAAGGAAGTGAAGAAACGGGTTCAAGCGGGGTGGAACAGTTGGCGGAAGGTGTCTGGTGTTTTATGTGACAGAGGAGTATCCACTAGGATGGAGGGCAAAGTTTATAAAATGATGGTGAGGCCGACCATGATGTACGGATTAGAGACGGTGGCTCAGAAGAAACAACAGGAAGCAGAACTGGAGGTAGCAGAAATGAAGATGCTGAGGTTCTCGCTTGGTGTGAACAGGTTGGATAGGATTAGAAATGAGCTCATTAGAGGGACAGCCAAACTTGGATGTTTTGGAAACAAGATTAGAGAGAGCAGACTTTGATGGTTTGGACATGATCAGAGGCGAGAGAGTGAGTATGTTGGTAGAAGGGTGCCCATATGTACCTTTCAGCATAAGTGGTGCCTTCAGATGTGTAAGTTAGTTACCCATGCCACTGGCACTCACAGTCACATGCCATCACAGATGCGGGCTTTCAACTTTGTGTACATAGAAGTCCATATGGTTGTTTTCTTTTTTGGGCTGAAGAGCACAACATCCACAATTGCCAAAAATAATAAGAAATGGCGGCACGGTGGGGCGACTTGTTACAGTGTTGGCCTCACAGTTCTGTGTACCCAGGTTCAGATCCTGGCCTCGCCTCTGTGGAGTTTGTATGTTCTCCCCATGCCTGCGTAGGTTTTCTCTGGGCACTCCGATTTCATCTCATATCCCTAAAACATGCAATAATTGGAAACTAAAAATTCCTCCAAGGTGTGATTGTGAGTACTATTACTGTTTTTTTCTAATGTAGTGTTCAAAATAATACCAGTCAAACGTGACTAACCAGATTAATCCATGTTAGTCCATTTTTTTTAATTGCTAAATGTCAAATTACCAGTAGGTACAGTAAATTCTCAGAAAACCAACAAGACCTACCATTCTTAATATACACACTCTTAAGGCTGTGCAATTGAGCAATTTGTTGAAAGGGTTGTGTTAAATAAATAGCAGTGTGGCATTCAGTAACATAAATTTTGTGAAAAACGGGTGTGAATCAGGTGAGCCCTATTTAAGAATGAAGCCAGCACATGAACATGCATTTCTCCTCGAAAGCCTGAGGAAATTGGTCTTTCAACACATTATTCAGAAGAACAGCGTACTTTGATTAAAAGGTTGATTGGAGAAGGGAAACCTTACAAAGACGTGCAAAAAAATTATAGGTTGTTCAGCAAAAATGATATCTGAACAAGGAGAGCAAAACCAGAGACCTGTGACAGAAAATAGAAGAAAACCATCAAAATAGATCACAGAATAAAACCAGAATAACAAAGGCTCAGCCAGGCCCAGGATGATCAAAGACACTCTGATGTTACCTGTAAGTACTATGACAGTGACAAGACGTCTGTGTGAAACGAACTAACTAACTTAGAAAAATCCCCCACAATGTCCCTCTGTTAAAAAAAAAAATGCATGTCTAGAAGAGGATACAGTTAGGCAAAGAACACAACTGATCTAAAAAGAAATGGGGTACTATATTGTGGACTGATGAGAGTAAAATATTTCTTTTGGGTTCAGGGGCTACAGACAGTTTGTGAGACAAACTCCAAACTGAATTCAAGCCACAGTACACAGTGATGACCGTGAAGCATTGTGGTGCAGGCATCAGGATAAGGGCATGTTTTTCCCACGATGGTGTTGGGTCTATCTATCGCATACCAGGGATCATGGATCGGTTTGCATATGTCAAAATACTTGGAAGTCATGTTGCCTTATGGCAGTGCTTCTCAATTATTTTCTGTCAAGATCCCACCACAGCCAAAAATTCCCACTCCCCCCACCCTCCAACACGACAATAAATATCATTTGTCGATGACATTGTTATAAGTACAGCTCTGCATAACATTTTGTTCTGACTAACATAAAAAAATAGAAATATAGTTCAAGTTACAACAGATAACATTGTTTTTTAGTTTGTAATAGAAAAGATTTTAAGCGCATTAATTGCCTGAAATAAAAAACAAAACCTTGTTTAAACTGTAAACATCTTTGACTTATTGCGCCATATGATAGTGAAAAATAAAATTAAATAAAATCAATAACTTCAAATTCAGTTCATCAACATTAACTCAGGAGCAAAATATATAAAACAACAAAAAATGAATACATCTGTTATGCAGTGAGGTTTTTTTTTGTTGCACTGAGCAATGGATAGGTTTCCGATTACCCATCATGCCTTGCGTCGGATGCCATACTGTGTGTCTTAGAGTTTAAAGAACATTTGTGAATGGTGAAGCGTGAAGTTTTTTCTATCGTTCATTTTTACATTTGGTGCAAGAGTTATAACGCAAATGCAATCGTATTCGACAAAAACATTTGATGCTTTAAGCAGAGCCAGATACTTGGAGAAATTGAAGGACATCGGCGGCAAAGATCCATATGAATTTCAAGCATGCGACTGGAGTGACGATGTGGAAGGCTATCGTGACATTACATATCCGATATCGTTAATTATCTTGTGAATTCTGTGAGCACATATACCCTTGGTGAACTAAAGGCTTACAAGTCTCTACAAGCCTACAATGACTTTGTAAGTGGGTGGGTTCAAGATGAACGGCAACAAGTGATCGGTAATCAGTGTGTAATGGCGGCTCGAGTAAGACATTCTCAGATGTCTACCGAGCCACTACTACGTCCCTGGATCATATCCCAATAAAAGGCTGCGTTCTCTCCGGTCATTGTACCTGTATAGCTAGTCTTGGAGAAGTGTGTTCACACGTGGCTGCCCTTCTTTTTGCAATTGACCCCTCCGTACAGGGCACTTAACCACGCCTCCTGAAGTGACGTCACGCCACGTGCGCTGACGTAAGACAAACAGTAAAAATGGCAAATACAATACAATTCATTCTGAACTGAGACAGACTCCATGCTTCTGATTTCATTCAAATCAACGATATATTATAGATTCTAAATACAATACATTCTTAACTGAGAGAGACGCCATGCTTCTGATTTCATTCAATCATTCACACGTAGCAATATTATGCTAGCGGAGAACGTCTCATTCATTTATACGAGACGTGTATTAAAAATCAAATTTAAGGCATATCTTCGTGCAAACACAGTCTGGTTAAGCTTCTGGCCGCGAGCCAGCAAGAAATCAATACGTTTGTGCAGTCCGATCATCGCTAAATATCGCTCAACAAAGAATAAGTGTGTCAATCGTTCACACGTAGCAATGTTATGCTAGCGGAGAACGTCTCATTCATTTATACGAGACGTGTATTAAAAATCAAATTTAAGGCATATCTTCGTGCAAACACAGTCTGGTTAAGCTTCTGGCCGCGAGCCAGCAAGAAATCAATACGTTTGTGCAGTCCGACCATCGCTAAATATCGCTCAACAAAGAATAAGTGTGTCAATCGTTCACACGCAGCAGTGTTATGCTAGCGAAGAACTTCGAATTCATTTATACGAGACGTATTGAAAATCAAATATCGGGCATACCTTCATGCAAACGTGTTCCGGTTGATATTAGATGGATTTAGTTGATGATGCGGTCTTCCACAAAGTTTGACCCATCGAAGGCATTTTTCGTACTGGGTCTTCGGTTTTGGAAAGGGTACGAATCGAACTCCACCAACTAGCCTTTCAGGATACCTGTCGTCACTATTACAGAGTGAGTGACTACACCTTTTAACCATATTTTTTGTTAAATAATCCAAATACGCGATAAAACGCTAACTAAACCTATACTGGACCATTCAATGTTGTCAGAGAAAATGGCGGGAGCAAAAACGGGCTTTGGTCTATGCAGATCTCTGGCCTCTGATTGGTCAGTGACGCGGATTGCGCAATATCCACGGAGGGGTCAATTGAGGCTTCAGTAAAATTACAGGATAGCAATACAGTTATAAATGAGAGGTCTTACTGGTTACCGCCCTCTGCAGTTACAAATTTAAGTCGATTTTTTTTCTCTTAAAGAATTCTATCTCATACCTTTGTACATAATTTACATAATTTATTCATTCCTTGTTGCCTCAAGTATTTAATTTAAAACGTTACCTGTTACGAAATTATCCGAGCAAACTTCATATTGTCTCTTTGTTGGATCAGGAAGAAATACAGCTCAGTTGATCCTCGACAACCATAGGTTCCATCTGTCTGTCGACCGTCGCTTAGTATTACTACCCTGGTTGACAACGACCTTTGGAATATGAAAATACTACCTCATTGTTCGCCCAGATTCAGCGCGGTTAGTACAGCCTTATGTGTGGCCCGTATTATCGGACGAAAGGGGCTTGCTTGCTTTGTTTACATAGACCCTTCCCTTGCTTCAGACACACAAAATGGCGGACAAGGGACTAGGACTGTGGTGACATAATCGGAGACCTATCCATTTGGTACGCTACCTTATATGATGCTAACAATCTCACTGGTTTAAGTGGCTTTCACAAAGTGGAATGATTGTTCGCAATATTCAGCATGTTTTAGCTGGACAAAAAAAATCCAGCGGCTAATCAGCATGACTGGGGTGTAATGTCTAAGTGGCGCTTTAATTTATTTGGCTTCATACTGTCCGCTGCTAACATTTTTAAACACAGTAAACACACCGGTCATTCCACGTCTCCCACTGTAGTCACAATGAAGACAAGCGCTACATCCGCTTTCCTTGTCTTAGCTTTTGGGTGATTTTCTTTTGTCTCATTGTCTTTGTCTCTCCCTGCCTCTCTTTTCATCCCTGTTAAAAAAAAAAATAATGCTGTCTCTTATGAGTTTGTTTACTGTAATCCAAATTGCCTGCTCGGTGCAATAAAAAAAAAAAAAAAAAAAAAAAAACTACACCATCGAGCTAATACTCCCTGCGCACACTGACAATGAGAGCGCCACTGCCAACTACTGTAGTCGACGGGCAATTACACTTTATTCTAGTTCAGAAAAAAAAAAAAAAGCATGACCCCCAGAGTCACCCCCCCATGCGTAGCACTCTTTGAGAAGCACCGCCTTTCGGATCTGCAATTTTGCATTGTGATTTTGCGTCTACACTAATACAATGTTGTAGGAACTTGAATCAAGTAATTTCCCCCCCGAAAGGCTGTCAGGTGGATAAATACCAAAATACAGTTGTCTCGGTGTGAACCATCCAAATGCTACATTTGTGAAACAATGAGCCCACAATCATCGCCTTGCTACATTCCCTACATCATGTTGACATAAGGTGGAGGACCATAGACTCGTAATTCATGCCACAGACATTTTGTGAGTCTTCTCCAACATAATCGTCTGCATTAGGACTTTCAGATACTGGCAGGTAACCAAAGATTAACTTTAATTAATTACATTTCAAATTTGATCAGTGGGCAGGTAGTTCAGAGACCCCATCTCGTTGTAAACAAGCAATCAAAAATAAGGGTATGTTCACGAAGCAAAACTAAGATTTTTTCGCCCAATGTAAGGAATCAGTTTTTCATGTCAGTGTGAACAGTTCTGATTTTTTTCACAGGCCAATTTCATGTGCGGATAAAAATCGGAAATTTATTTGACAAGTGCAGTAGGGACCCTCAAAAGTTTCAAATCAGAACTATACATCATCAAAAGGTGACAAACATCACAAGTGTTTGAAAAAACAGACGCCGCGAAACGGCAAAAAGAAGACACTTTAAAACTTATAAAACGTTTGCTCTGGTTGCACAAAATCCCTCAAATTGCCACAAATGGGACATGATGAGACCTACGTATGGGGCCATATTTACTTCTGGCAATGCTTTTGACTTGTGGTTGCTCCATGAGCAGTATGACAACATGTTTGTGCATGTGGGTGTGACATCACAGCCCCGTTCCATCCATAGTAGAAACTACATTTGTTTCGTAATGTGAAGAGCAATAAAAGATTGAATTTAACAAAAAATTGAAATTGGGCATAATGCCCTGCAGTGTGAACGTCTCCCAAGTCTGGTTCAATTGTTCTTTACATGATGGTTTATCATCGCTTCAGAGTTGCACAAATTTTGTAGGATGGACAGATTAGTATTCATTTCTGATAAGCAGCACATAGTAGTGCGAAAAATTATTTGCCAACTTGTGGCTTTTCTTGGACATGCATCGCAAATGTGGATGCAAGTAGAACATTTACACACATCAGAATAAGAATCAACTTTATTGGCTAAGTGTGTGAAACAAGGAATTTTTCTCCTGCAGTCAGTGCTGCCCTCGTCCGTCATTCAGAACAAAGAACAGCAAAGTAACAAGAAAAAAGAACAAGAGACATCACAGAAAAGTTGTTAGGCACAATAATTTATCTTCTTTTCCTTTCGGCTTGTCCCATTAGGGGTCACCACAGCGAGTCATCTTTTTCCATTCTCACACTATCTCTAAGGGAGAGCCCGGACACCCTTTACTACAACAGACCAATACAAAGTCTGCATCACTGCAAACACTGCACCAATCCGTCAATCTCCCGCTCCATTCTTTCCTCACTCGTGAACAAGACCCCAAGATACTTGAATTCCTCAACTTGGGGCAGGATCTCATCCTCTCATCCTTGACCTGTAGGGGGCACGCTACTAACGTTCCCTCTCAGCTGCACAACTGCGTATTTGCGCACTTGTCGCACACTCTCAGCGCAGAGGAAAACAGATCCAGCGCAGTGAACGGTCGAATGCCTTCTCCAAGTCCACAAAACACATGTAGACTGGTTGGGAAAACTCCCATGCACCCTTGAGGATCCTGCCGAGGGTGTAGAGCTGGGCCACTGTTCCACAGCCAGGACAGAAACATCATTGCTCCTGGTGAATCTGAGATTCAACTTCCTGATGGACCCTCATCTCCAGCACCTCTGAATAGACCTTACCAGGAGGCCAAAGAGTGTGATCCCCCTATAGTTGGAACACACCCTCCGGTCCCCTTTCATAAAAAGGGTTACTACCACCCCAGTCTGCCAATCCAAAGGCACTGTCCCCCGATGTCCATGCGATGTTGCAGTGGCGTGTCAACCAGGAAGAGCCCCACAACATTCAGAGCCTTTACAGGGGTGTCAAACTCATTTCACATTGTGGGCCACATACAACCTCGGTAGGAGTCGAGTGGACCGGACCATTAAAATTACACCATACTCTGCTATAGATAATCAAAAATATGTCTTTCCTTTATTTTGGTGTAAAGAAGCACAAGAACATTCAGAAAACGTTGAAATTTAATAAACATTCCTTTGACAAAACATTTCATGAAACACCTCAGATTTCCCGAGACAAATGTGCAATTTACTTTTGTCATTCACATGTATTCACATGTCCGAAATCCTCTCTGCTATGGTATTCCTCCTCAGGCTAATATTGGCAAAAGCTTGTTGCTTCTCGGGACATACAAGTTCAGCTGCCTTCATCATGCATCGTTTAACAAAGTATCGCTGCTTCCTGACTTGTCGGTTCTGGATGAAAGTTATCTACATTTTGCTCAGACCCGTGGGCCGTGTATTTGACACCCCTGCTTAAGGAACTCCGGGCATAATCTCATCCACCCCCAGAGCCATGCCACCAAGGAGCTTTTTAACCACCTCGGCGACCTCAACCCCAGAGATAGAAGAGCCCGACTCAGAACCCAGACTCAGCTTCCTCATGGGAAGGCGAGTTGGTGGAATTGAGGAGGTATTCGAAGTAATCTCACCACCGACTCACAACATCCCGAGGTGAAGTCAGCAGTGCCTCATCCCCACAACACACAGGGTTGACGGTGCACTGCTTCCCCCTCCTGAGATGCCAGAGGGTGGACCAGAATTTCCTTGAAGCCATCTTGAAGTCGTTCTCCATGGCCTTACCAAACTCCTCCCACGCCCATGGTTTTCCCCTCTATGACCACCGAAGCTGCAGTCCGCTTGGCCAGGCGGTACCTATCAGCTGCCTCAGGAGTCCCACAGGCAAAAAATGCCCAATAGGACTCCTTCTTCAGCTTGACAGTATCCCTCACGGTTGGAGTCCACCAACGTGTTTAGGGTTGCCGCCACGACAGGCTCCGAAAACCTTACGGCCACAGCTCCGGTCGGCAGCCTCAGCAATGCAGGTGCGGAACATCATCCACTTGAACTCAATGTCCCCTGCCTCCCCTGGAACGTGAGCAAAGTTCTTTCGGGGGTGGGAGTTTAAATTCCTTCTGACGGGGGAATCTGCCAGCCGTTCCCAGCAGACAGTCACAATACGTTTCGGCCTGCCACATCAGACTGGCATCTTCCCCAACCATTGGAGCCAACTCCCCACCAGGTGGTGATCAGTTGACAGCTCTGCCCCTCTCTTCACCCGAGTGTCCAAAATATGCGGTCACAAGTCTGATGACACGATAAAGTCGATCATCGAACTGCGACCTACGGTGTCCTGGTGCCAGGTGCACATGTGGACATCCTGATGCTTGAACATGGTGTTCGTCATGGACAATCCGTGATGAGCACAGAAGTCCAGTGTTAGAACATTACTCGGGTTCTGATCGGGGGTGCGGGGTTTCTTCCAAATCATGTCCTTCCAGGTCTTACTGTCATTGCCCATGTGGGCATTAAAGTCACCCAGCAGAATGATGGAGTCCCCAGGGGGAGCGCTCTCCAGCGCTCCCTCTCAGGATTCCAAAAAGAGTGAGTACTCTGCTATTTGGTGCATTGGCACAAACAACCGTCAGGACCCAACCCCCTACCTGAAGTCAGGCTACCCTCTCATCTACCGGGATAAACCCCAATGTACAGGCCTCGAGCTGGGGGGAAATAAGTATACCCAGACCTGCTCGGCATAAACTTGGGCAACTCCAGAGTGGAACAGAGTCCAACCCTTCTCAAGAGGAGTGTACCAGAGCTCGAGCGGTGCGTAGAGGCGAATCCGACTATATCAAGTCGGAAATTCTCGACCTGACACACCAGCTCGGGCTCCTTTCCTGCCAAACAGGGCACATTCCATGTCCCTAGGGCTAGTTTTTGTCGCCGGGGATCAGATTAGCAAGGTCCCCGCTTTTGACCAAAGTCCAGGTCACATTGCACCCGATCCCTATGCCCCTTCTCACCGGTGGTGAGGCCATGGGAAGGGGGACTCATGTTACCCTTTCAGGCTGTGCCCGGCCGTGCTCCATAGGTGCAACCCCGGCCACCAGGCACTCGCCTTCGAGCCCCAGCTCCAAACTTGGCTTCAGAGGGGTGCGCCGGTGACCCACGTCTGAGAAAGGGAAACCAAGATCCAACATTTGCACTCGTCGGAGGGGTTTTGGAGTCGTACTTTATCTGGTCCCTCACCTAGGACTTTTGCCACGGGTGAGCCTACCAGGGACGTGAAGCCCCAGACAACTTAGCTCCTAGGATCATCGGGACACACATACCCCTCCGCTATGATAGGGTGACGGCTAAAAGAGGGGGGAACTAGCATACTTTTCCTTCGTTCCTGAGGGAACTCTTCACTCGCTAGTATTCTGTTGGTATATGTTGGTCAAAAACTCAACATCCAACTCCCCAAATTGCTTCTATATCTCTACAGGTATGTCATCAAGACCAACTGTTTTTGCATTTTTCATCCTCTAACCCCTTTTAACTTTCCTCATACAAATCATTGCCACTTCTTGGTCCATCACACTTGCCACTTCTACTCTTCCTTCTCTCTCATTTTTTTCATTTAACAACTTGTTCTTGTTATTCTTTCTGTCTACGTAGTACACTACTGGCACCAGTTAACACTTCATCTCTATGCTTAGTAACCCTTACCTTCTCAACACCCTTCCCATTTCTATCCCTGCCTGGCCAACCTGTAGAGATCCTTTTCTCCATCTTTCGTGTCCAACCTGGTGTCAGCATGCTTCTTGTGTAGCCTTTGCCACCTCTACCTTTGCCCTACGTCGCATCTGAATGTATTCCTTTTGCTTCTCCTCAGTCCTCTCACTGTCCCATTTCTTCGGTAAACTCTTTCCTTGTATGACGTCCTGTATTTTGGGGTTCCACCACCAAGTTTCCTTCTCCCATTTCCTCATAGAAGATACACCAAGTACTCTCCTGCCTGTCTCTCTGACCACGTTGGCTGTAGTAGTCCAGTCTTCTGGGAGCTCCTCCTGTCTATTGAGATCCTATTTCAACTCTTTCCAAAAGGCCACAAACATTCTTCCTTTCTCAGCTTCCACTACATGGTTCTCTGCTCTCCCTTTGTCTTAATTTTCCTCCCCACCACCATCCTATGCTGTCGAGCTACATTCTCCCCTACCACTACCTTATAGTCAGTAACCTTCAGATTACTTTGCCTGCATAAAATGTAATCGACCTGCACGCTTCTACCATTGCTCTTGTAGGTCACCCTGTGTTCCTGCCTCTTTTGGAAAAAAAGTATTCGCAACTGCCATTTGCATCCTTTTTGCAAAGTCCACCACCATCTGTCCCTCAAAGTTCCTTTCCTGGATGCTGTACTTACCCATCCTTTCTTCATCGCCCCTGTATCCTTTACCAACATGTCCATTACAATCTGCACCAATCACAACTCTGTCTGTGATGCTCAGAACTACTTCATCTAGTTCTTTCCAGAATTTCTCTTTAGACTTTAGGTCACATCCTACCTGTGGGGCATAGCTGTTAAGGACATTACACATAGAACCCTCAATTTCAAGTTTCAACCTCCTCACTGGATCTGATACTCTTTTCACCTCTAACACATTTTTTGCCCAGTCTTCCTTTAAAATAACCCCAACTCCATAAAACATGTGCTAGCACACATGCTAGCAATGTAACCAGTGGGTTCAAGTGTACTTCATTGGACTAGTCACACAATGACATTTTACAGCTTTTGGAACATGTTGTCCATGTGTTGTACACTGTCTAATTTGAAGAAAACGTAAGAATTTTAACTGCGCCTTTTGGTTGCAAAAATATGGCACATATCATAAATAGGTATTGCATTACTGCATCCATTATTTGCTAATTTTTGTTATTCGTGGTGGGTAAGGAACATAGCCTCCGCTATTAACAGGGAACACTGTATATCTATGATGAAAATTAGAGGCCTCTCATATATTTCAGTCAGATCTTCAACAATTGGTGGATGACTAAATAAAGTGAAGAAAATAAATATTTGAACACCCTTCTATATTGTAAGTTCTCCCCCTTAGAAATCCTGAAGGGATCTGAAATTTTCATTGTAGGTGCATGTCCATTATGAGAGGAAAACAAAAAGAAAAATCCAGAAATCACAACGTATGTTTTTTTTTTAATGATTTATGAGTGTGATACAGCTGCAAATAAGTATTTGAACACATGAGAAAACCAATGTTAACATTTGGTACAGTAGCCTTTGTTTGCAATTACAGAGGTCAAACGTTTCCTGCAGTTGTTCAATATCTCACAATACATGGCCACGGACATGCTCTCCTGAACACAGTGCAGTCGTCCTGTCCCATCCACAAAAAAAAAAAAAAAGCATGATGCTACCACCCCAATTTTTCACAGTAGGGATGGTGTTCTTGGGATTAAATTTATCATTCGTCTTCCTCCAAACAATGTTCGTGGAATTATGCCCAAAAAGTTCAATTTTGGTCTCATCTGACCACAAAACCCTTCTCCCATGACTCCTCTGTACCATCCAAATGGTCATTGGCAAACTCAAGACGGGCCTTGAGATGTGCTGGTTTAAGCAGGGGAACCTACCATGCCATGCATGATTTCAAACCATGAGACGTCTTAGTGTATTACCAACAGCCACCTTGGAAACGGTGGTCCCAGCTCTTTTCAGGTCATTGACCAAGTCCTGTCGTGTAGTCGTGGGCTGATTCCTCACTCCACTACAATTGAAATTGGCCGTCATAGTTAGCTTCTTCCATATTCTAATGATTGCTCCAACAGTGGACCTTTTTTCACCAACTGCTTGGCAATTTCTCCGTAGCCTTTTCCAGCTGTGTGGAGTTGTACACTTTTGTCTTTGGACAGCTCTTTGGTCTTGGCCACGTTAAAAGTTTGAGTCTTACTGATTGCATGAGGTGGACACGTGTCTTTATGCACCTAACGACCTCACACAGGTGCATCTGATTCAGGATAATACATGGAGTGTAGGTGGACTTTTAAAGGCGGACTAACAGGTCTTTGAGGGTATTCTAGCTGATAGACAGGTGTTCAAATAGTTATTTTTAGATTATCTCTCACAGTGGACATGCACCTACGATGAAAATTTTAGACCCTTCCATGATTTCTAAGTGCGAGAACTTGCAATATAGCACGGTGTTAAAATACTTTTCTTCACTGTACAGGGTTCCCTCGCTACTTCTCTTTTCACTTTTTGTGGCTTCAGTGCTTCACTTTGGAAAAATACAGCCACATTGGTATATTGCAGGAAGACGCATTTATACAAGGCACATGATTGGTACCCGGTGCGACATCGACCAATTAGAGAACCCTTTCCATTGTCCTTACGTCCCGCAATTTTCGTCTATGCTGTTGACTACGCGCTAACCTCTCGTGCTCACAATGCCGCCGAAGTGCTGTGCTGACGCCAAAGCTTCCTCCAAGGCGCCCAAGGGGAAGAGGAAGATGATGACAATCAGTGAAAAATTTAAACTTTTGGATGATCAAAGACGGCAAAAGCTTCGCTTTTGTAACGTGCCTTTATGACGTGATTCACAATGTCGCAGAAGGATTGTGCTGATGCGAAAGCTTCCTCCGGTTCAGCATTTATGAGCACAAGGCTAACAAAATGCTTTTTGGACTGCATGTCAACTTTACTTGGAGTCAAAGATGGAATCAAAATTTTCATTTAAAAGATATGAACCTTTTGCTTCCAAATCACTTCCATACTTATAGACCAGGGGTTCTCAAACCTTGGGGGACTAAGGATCACAGTCTTATCCTCACAACAAATTATGTCAAGGTTCACCGCCTAAGAAATGCAGCCCTATGGGGGCACAAACCAGTGCAATCTGTAGGCCGGTCCCAAGCCCGGATAAATTCAGAGGGTTGCGTTAGGAATGGCATCCGGCGTAAAAACTGTGCCAAACAAATATGAGCGTTCATCTAAAGAATCCCATACCGGATCGGTCGTGGCCCGGGTTAACAACGCCCGCCCCCGGCACTGCTAACCTGCAGGGCGTCGGTGGAAATTCAGCTACTGTGGGTCAAAGACAAAGGAGAGGAGGAAACCGGATGCATCGTCAGAAGAAAAAGAGGAATGCACAGAGCCTACAACTGAGTGTGGGGACTTTGAATGTTGGGACTATGACAGGAAAAGCTCAGGAGTTGGTTGACGACATGATTAGGAGAAAGATTGATATTCTGTGGATCCAAGAGAGCAGGTGGAAAGGTAGTAAGGCTACAAGTTTAGGAGCAGGGTTTAAATTATTCTACCACGGAGTAGATGGGAAGAGAAATGGAGTAGGGGTTATTTTAAAGGAAGAGCTGGCTAAGAATGTCTTGGAGGTGAAAAGAGTAAAAGATCCAGTGATGAGACTAAAATTTGAAATTGAGGGTGTTATGTATAATGTGGTTAGCGGCTATGCCCCACAGGGAGGATGTGACCGAAAGTTGAAAGAGAAATTCTGGAAGGAACTAGATGAAGTAGTTCTGAGCATCCCAGAAAGCGAGAGAGTTGTGATTGGTGCAGATTGTAATGGACATATTGGTAAAGGAAACAGGGGCGATGAAGAAGTGATGGGTAAGTACGGCATCCAGGAAAGGAACTTTGAGGGACAGACGGTGGTGGACTTTGCAAAAATGATGGAGATGGCTGGAGTGAACACTTATTTCCAGAAGAGGGAGGAACATATAGTGACCTACAAGAGCGGAGGTAGAAGCACGCAGGTGGATTATATTTTGTGCAGACAATGTAATCTGAAGGAGATTACTGACTGTAAAGTAGTGGTAGGGGAGAGTGTAGCTCAACAGCATAGGATGGTGGTGTGTAGGATGACTCTGGTGGTGGGTAGGAAGATTAAGAAGACAAAGGTAGAGCAGAGAACCATGTGGTGGAAGCTGAGAAAGGAAGAATGTTGTGCGGCCATTCGGACAGAGGTGAGACAGGCTCTCGATGGACAGCAGACGCTCCCGGAAGACTGGACTACGACAGCCAAGGTAATCAGAGAGACAGGCAGGAGAGTACTTGGTGTCTCTTTTGGTAGGAAAGGGGAGAAGGAGACTTAGTGGTGGAACCCCAAAATACAGGGAGTCATACAAGGAAAGAGATTAGTGAAGAAGTGGGACACTGAGAGGACTGAGGAGAGGCGAAAGGAGTACATCGAGATGTGACGTAGGGCAAAGGTAGAGGTGGCAAAGGCTAAACAAGAGGCATATGAAGACATGTACACCAGGTTGGGCACGAAAGAAAGGAGAAAGGATCTCTACAGGTTGGGCAGCCAGAGGGATAGAGATGGGAAGGATGTGCAGTAGGTAAGGGTGATTAAAGATAGAGATGGAAATGTGTTGACTGGTGCCAGTAGTGTGCTAAATAGATGGAAAGAATACTTTGAGAAGTTGATGAACGAAGCAATTTGGAGATATGGCGGTGGAATTTTTGACAAACTTATTCAACAGAATACTAGCGGGCGAAAAGATGCCTGAAGATTGGAGGAAAAGTGTTTTAGTTCCCATTTTTAAGAACAAAGGCGATGTTCAGAGCTATGGGAATTATAGAGGAATAAAGTTCATGAGCCACACAATGAAGTTATGGGAAAGAGTAGTGGAGGATAGACTCAGAACAGAAGTATCTGCGAGCAACAGTATGGTTTCATGCCTAGAAAGAGTACCACAGATGCATTATTTGCCTTGAGGATGCTAGTGGAAAAGTACAGAGAAGGTCAGAAGGAGCTACATTGTGTCTTTGTAGACCTAGAGAAAGCCTATGACAGAGTACCAAGAGAGGAACTGTTGTACTGCACGCGCATGTCTGGTGTGGCGGAGAAATATGTTAGAATAGTACAGGACATGTATGAGGGCAGCAGAAAAGCGGTGAAATGTGCCGTTGGTGTGTCAGAAGGATTTAAGGTGGAGGTGGGACTGCATTAGGGTTCTACGCTGAGCCCCTTCCTGTTTGCGGTAGTAATGGATAGGCTGACAGACAAGGTTAGACTAGATTACCCTTGGACCGTGATGTTTGCAGATGATATTTTGATAAGCAGTGAAAGCAGGGAGCATGCCGAGGAACAATTACAAAGATGGAGACATGCACTGGAAAGGAGAGGAATGAAGATTAGCCGAAGTAAAACTGAATATATGTGCGTGAATGAGAAAGGTGGAGGGGGAAGAGTGAGGCTACAGGGAGAAGAGATAACGAGGGTGGAGGACTTCAAATATTTAGGGTCAACAGTCCAGAGAAACGGTGAGTGTGGTAAGGAAGTGAAGAAACGGGTACAAGCAGGTTGGAACAGCTGGCGGAAGGTGTCTGGTGTATTATGTGACAGAAGAGTCTCTGCTAGGATGAAGGGCAAAGTTTACAAAACAGTGGTGAGGCCGGCCATGATGTACGGATTAGAGACCGTGGCACTGAAGAAACAACACGAAGCAGAACTCGAGGTAGCAGAAATGAAGATGTTGAGGTTCTAGCTCGGAGTGAGCAGGTTGGATAGGATTAGAAATGAGCTCATTAGAGGGACAGCCAAAGTTGGGATATTTTGGAGACAAGATTCGAGAGAGCAGACTTCGATAGTTTGGACATGTTCAGAGGCGAGAGAGTGAGTATATTGGTGGAAGGGTGCTGAGGATGGAGCTGCCAGGCAAAAGAGCGAGAGGAAGACCAAAGAGAAGGTTTATGGATGTGGTGAGGGAAGACATGAGGGCAGTTGGGGTGAGAGAGGAAGACGCAGAAGATAGGCTAAGATGGAAAAAGATGACACGCTGTGGCGACCCCTAACGGGACAAGCCGAAAGGAAAAGAAGAAGACCGTCTTATCCTAAGACCAAGTACGACAATTCGTATTTTTAGTACCTTTTGTACTGCAAAATGACATGGAAACCATTTTAAACTTTTTATCCAGAATGCTTAAAACAACTTTCATATGAATTAAGGTTAAACATGGTCATTTTTAGTGAAATTAATTTTAAAGACAATAATCATAAAACATTTTGAACATGAAGAGTAACGAAAAAAACGTGTTGGTACTTTAAGGTCAAGTATCATCCCTGTAACCATTGTAAAATAGATATTGTAATGAAAAATAGATATAACATTACTCACTTCAATGTCTATACGAAAAAATAAATATGTGCGGAGAGCGCATCATCCATGTGCAAATTTGCTGAAGTGCCATTCGACATCCAAGTGGTCACCATATTGGCTGCATTTACTGTCCGTGACGTCACCCCGGACATTTGCCATAGAAAACACGCTGTGGCCCCTACTATGGGACATGCCGCTTCAGACACAGAAGCACTTTTCGAAGAAGAGAACATCTTACAACTGAGTGAAGTGACCAAGGCAATATTACTCTATTGTTTCGAGCCATATTTAGATGATATGCGTATTCCTTCTAACTAACAACAGACTCCCACACAGTAGGTATCCCAGCCCGGCCGAAGCCGTGCTCGTCCGCGGGACACATGGCTTGGCTGTCGGCTCGTCCGCGGGACACATGGCTTGGCCGTCGGCTCGTCCGCGAGGCACGGCTTTGGCGGTGGTTCGTGTGACACGGAAGCTCGGACGAAGCCGTGATCGGTGGACACATTAAGCACCCCATTCATACGTATGCAGATCTTTTGTTAGGCTATGAGAGACAGAATAATTGGTCACCCCCCCTCCCCCAACAATTTACACACCTACCTGACATTTGGAACCCACGAATCTCTCGTCCTTTGCACCGTTTCAATCCATTTTTCACGAGAAACCGGGTCTCTTGCAAACTTATAAAGGGTAAATCCATCCTCCTGAGTGTTCGAGCAATGTCCAGCAATGCAACAAGCTGGCATTTGGGCTAACATGAAGGAACAACGATCTACCTTCACGGAGGTAAAACTAATAGAAACAAACGAGTCCACTTGAGGGCGTTCCTGCCCTGTACGTCACTTCCTCCTGCTTCTTCTCGAAAACAAATCCCTCGAGAGGATTTTCATGCTGGGAGTTACAAAAAGCTATACACGTCAAAATCAATCATGTTTTGTGGTTAAAAAACACATGGGTCCATATCTTCTGCCGTTTTTTTTTATTAACAACATACTAAAAATCATGCATTTCATGATAGTGGCCCTGAAAAAGAATGAAGGCAAAGCTATGTTGAAACTACTTTACCTGTAGCCTTTAATCTGGGTTTGGGAGTTTTTTTCTCCTTGTCCATCCGGCCTCGTCGTATAACCTTCTTGCTTCTCTTTTTGGAGTGACCATAGTCACTGTCATCATCATCTTCCACCATGAAGTCCTCATCACTACCAGATTCGTCAGCTGCACAAAGAGGGTTGGGTCAAAAACTTGGAGATATCTTCGGGTGTCACTTGTTAAAAAAAAAGGATCACGTCACTTTCTACATCAAAACAGTGATGGGATAGGATGAGTACCTTAACATATTCACGCTAACAAGATGACTGCAAAGAGCTAGCGAGGTCAGAAAATGCTGAAAAAAAACATCTGCTGCAGATGACAGCTCAAAAAATAAACTTGTCTCATTTACCATATTTTCAAAATTATGTCATGAAAAGTACAGTCGGACAATTATTGCAGTATATTATGTAATCGGATAAAAATAATGCTGCATACTTTTCAATTGCACACTATAATCATTACTCAGACCATCTTATACTTGAGACTGTTAGTCCTGGGATGCAAAGTCTCAAGTGTAAAATGGAAACAATGAGTCCTAGCTCTCAAACATAAAGTCCCTGCAAGTTATTAACACGGATTACAAATACAGTTAACCCTATACGCTATATCAACAGTTCTTGTTTCGCAGTCCTGTGATAATACAGATTTTATTACAGCATTAGCTGTTTTTGTAGGAACACCTCTGATACTTCTGACCAAAAAATTACGGTGAATCTAGTGGTGTGCAATCTAACTGACGTGTATCCTACCCCCTGAGGGCAAATGAGTGAAAAAGTGATGCCTGCGGTGATAAAGTGTCTCTACTTATGATCCTGGCTTTAGTGTGATAGCGGGTGTTGGAAATGTCCTGCAATGGTGGAAGAGGGAGGCCAATAACGTTTTCTTCTTGCTACTCTCCGTAGTGATTTTTTGCCTGTAACAGAGCAGTCTGCACACCATGATGGGATGCAGTACGTTAAATTCAGTTCAACACCAGGCTATCAGCAGTCTCTTACAGAGGTTGTTTCTTGTTAAAATTCAGAGGAAGTGAATACATTGTTAGGCATTCCTAATAATGGCTGTGGTATTATTTGTCGTCCAGGAGAGGGTGTGTGTGATGTATATCCGAAGAATTTACAATTGTGGACTATTCCACACAGTCAATCTAATAAAATGGGGGTTGGGTCACCTCTGCTTTTCCTAAAATCCATTATAAGTTATTTGGTTTTGTGTTTAAAGGTTGTTTGCAGAGAACCACAAACACATTTTGGACCTAAACACAGGAGAGTGACTCATCCTACCCTGAGATGAGTTCCACCACAGTTGTATCGTCTGCAAACTGAATTATGTGCTTGGGGGGATGGCTGGGTGTGCGATCAGAGGTGTACAGACAGTATAGAAGAGGGCTCAGCACACAGCCCTGTGGGAGGCCTGTATTGAGATTGATAGTCGAAGAGAGATGAAGGCAGAGTCTGACAGTTGGGGGCAGTTTGTGAGAAAGTCCATAATCCAGGAGCAGAGATGCATGTGAAGCAGTTTCATCATGAAAAGGTGTGATATAAAGGTAATAAACCCCTCCTCGAGCTGTCACCTTATTGTAGTGGAGGGATTTGTGTGTCCCAATGACCCTAGGAGCTAAGTTGTGTGGGGTGTCACGCCTCTGGTAGGGTCACCCATGCCAAAAAGGTCAGAGTGGAGGGACCAGACAAAGTACGACTCCATAACCCCAATGACAAATACAAATATATCTCGGTTTCCCTTGCCCGGATGCAGGTCACTGGGTCCCCCGGAGCCAGGCCTGGAGGTGGGGATCAAAGGAGAGCACTTAGTAGCTAGACCTGCACCCATGGGACTCTGCTGGGGACAGCCCGAAAGGGTAACATGGCGATACCTTCCCATGGGCTTATCACCTGTGAGAGGGGCCATAGGGGTAAGGCGCAATGTGAACTGGGGGTATTCGAAGGTGGTGAACGTGGCAATCCGATCCCTGGCCACAGAAAATAGCTCTTGGGACATGGAATGTCACCTCTTTGCCAGGGAAGAAGCCCGAGCTGGTGTGTCAGGTTGAGAACTTCCGACTAGATGTAGTCGGACTCTCCTCTATGCACCGTAAGGGCTCTGGAAGCAGTCCTCTTAAGAGGTGTTGGACTCTGTCCCACTATGGAGTTGCCCATGGTCAGAGACGCCGACCAGGTGTGGGTATGCTTATTGCTCCCCGGCTTGGCACTTGTACGTTAGGGTTCATCCCGGTGGATGGAGAGGGTATCCTCCTTCAGCCTCCGGGTAGAGGGACGGGTCCTGACTGTTGTCTGTGCCTATGTGCCAAATAGCAGTTCAGAGTACCCACCCTTTTTGGAGTCCTTAGGGGAGTACTGGAGAGCGCTCCCTTTGGGGACTCCATCCTTCTGCTGGGGGGACTTCAATGCCCACGTGGGAAATGAGAGTGAGACCTGGAAGGGCGTGATTGGGAAGAACGGCCACTTGGAACCCGAGTGGCATTCTGTTACTGGACTTCTGTGCTCATCACGGATTATCCGTAACGAAGACCATGTTCAGGCATAAGGGTGTCCACAAGTGCACTTGGGACCAGGATACCCTGGGTCGCAGTTCGATGGTCGACTTTGTGGTCGTGTCATCGGACCTGCGGCCGCATGTCTTTGACACTCTGGTGAAGACAGGGAGGAGCTGTTGACTGATCACCACCTGGTTGTGAGCTGGCTCCGATGGTGGGGGATGATGCCAGTCCAACGTCGTAGGAACAAAAGTATTTTGAGGGTCTGCTGGGAACGGCTGGCAGAGTCCCATGTCAGAAGGAATTTCAACTCCCACCAACAAAAGAACTTTGCCCAAGTTGCAGGAGAGGTGTGGGACATCTTTCATATATATATATATATATATATATACACACATACATATGATATGATCTTTATAGATTCAGAAATTAATTTAAAGTATTGTATGTTTTTCCATGATTTGGATTTCCAGCTCATTTTTCATCATCTTTGTGGATCTCGAAAGCCAGAGCCAATGACAGAGTACCAAGAGAGGAACTGCGGTACTGCATGCGTAAGTCTGGTGTGGGAGAGAAATATGTTCGAATAGTACAGGACATGTATAAGCGCAGCAGAACAGTGGTGGGGCGTGCCGTAGGTGTGACAGAAGAATTTAAGGTGGAGGTAGGACTGCATCAGGGATCAGCTTGGAGCCCCTTTCTTTTTGGTGTGGTAATGGACAGGCTGACAGATGAGGCTAGACTGGAATCCCCTTGGACCATGATGTTCGCAGATGACATTGTGATATTCATGAAAGCAGGTGGAGAAACAATTAGAAAGATGGAGGCAAGTACTGGAACAGAGAGGAATGAAGATTAGCCTAAGTAAAACAGAATATATGTGCGTGAATGAGATGGGTGGAGGGGCAAGAGTGAGGGTAGCCGACTTCAAATACTTCAGGTCAACAATCCAGAGCAGTTTTGAGTATGATAAAGAAGTGAAGAAACTGGTCCAAGCAGGTTGGAATAACTGGCGGAAGGTGCCTGGTGTGTTATGTGACAGAAGAGTCTCTGCTCGGATGAAGGGCAAAGTTTATAGAACAGTGGTGAGGCCGTCCATGATGTACGGATTAGAGACAGTGGTGCTGAAGAGACAACAGGAAGCAGAACTGGAGGTGGCAGAAATAAAGATGATGAGGTTCTCGCTAACAGTGAGCAGGTGGGGATAGGATTACAAATGAGCTTATTAGAGGGACAGCCAAAGTTGGATGCTTTGGAGACAAGTTTCGAGGGAGCAGACTTCGATGGATTGGACATGTCCAGAGGTGAGACAGTGAGTATATTGGTAGAAGGGTGCTGAGAATGGCGCTGCCAGGCAAAAGAGCAAGAGGAAGACCAAAGAGAAGATTGATGAAGGTTGTGAGGGAAGACATGAGGACAGTTAGTGTTAGAGAGGAAGATGCAGGAGATAGACTTAGATGGAAAAAGATGACGCGCTGTGGTGACCCCTATTGGGACAAGCCGAAAGGAAAAGAAGAGGACTTCCAGCTCATTGAACCCACAAAAAAATAAGGAATTAAAAATAAATTCGGAATATTGTGAAGAAATCACCTCAAATTTTGTAGGCCATCAATTTTTTACATCTAGTAAACTCAAAGCCCCAGCTCAGGTTTCCCCAGACGTCATTAGGTTGCTTCAGTTTTGTTCCATTGTCTCAGTTGGGTTCAATATAGGGAAGACTGCTGCCTTGAAAATTGGGCAGAAGACTATCATTAACACGCTCCAGAGGCAGACCCTGATAGCCCCAGTTATATAAAAACTGTTAAGGCACCCTCATAGCCCTAATATGTCTGTCAAAAAAGAGAAATGTGGACAGAGTGGTGGGTGTGGCAAGAAAGATGTTTATCCCTCAATTTATTCATAGAAATGAATGGGAAAGCTGTATGTTTGGTGTGTTTGCAGCATGCTGCAGAGCTGAAAGAATATAACTTCCGTCGCTACTATTTGGGTCTCCATGCCGACAAATATGACAACTTTCAAGGAAAGGTGACATCAAGGAAGGTGAATGAACTTTTGTCAGGTCTGACAGCTGTTTACTCACAGCAGAGACATCAGTGATGCTGCTGTGAAGGCTAGCTACCTCATTGCTCATGAAATTCCTGTAACTTTAAAGCCATTTTAATAGGGAGACTTATGTCAAAGCATGCACAATGAAAGCAGCGGAGACTGTGCGCCCTGAAAGGCACCAGGCTTTTGCGATTATGAGCCAGACAAGAAAATGGTTGCAGATGGAATTTCCAATCTTACAGTGAATTTGGACAGCCAGATAGAGTATCAAATAAAGTCATTTATTGCGTCTTCAGTTGCAAATGATGAAAGCACGGAAATTACAGATGTTGGAAAACTGGCTATTTTTATTCGTGGAGTTGCTGACAAATTGACAGTCACCGGGGAGTTTGTGGAGATAGTGCCAATGAAACCTAAAACAGCAGTAGCTCATATTATTACCACACTCGTCGTAGCGCTGGACAGGGTCGAAGTGGACTGCCTCCACTCTGTCAGGCTGGCTACATATGGTGTGCCCTCAATGATCGCGAAAAAAAAAGCAGGTGTTGTGACAAGGTTACGAGTGAAAGTGCAATCTGATTTCAATCTGCAACATGATTTTTGGACTTTTCACTGTATTTTGGACCAGGAGGCTTTGTGTTGGAAGTCAATAAATATGGATAACTTCATGAAGGTGGTCATCAAAACTGTTAATTACATCTGATCCAGAAGTGTGAATCACGGTCAGTTCTGCTCAGAGAGAAAGATCACATCTATTGCCTTCCACACCATACTGAGGTAAGGAGGTTAAGCTGAGGTGCTGTGCTGAGGAATTACTTTGATTTATGAAAATAAATTTTACTGTTTATGGTAAGACTTCACATTAGAATTTAATTCTGCAGAATGGGTACAGGAGCTTGCTTTTATGGTGGATGTTACAAAGCACCTGAATAACTTGAACGAACATAGTTGTTATGCAGTCTTATCACAGTATTAAGTCTTCTTGCACTTGTTTAGGGAACACGATTATATTTAGATATATTTCAGCCCGAGAAGTGTCACCCTGATATTGTTTTATGTTCTGTGATATACTTATGTGAATAACTGAGGCATTGTGTGTTTGTGTTCTTTTTTCCTCAGAATTTAAAAAATAAATAAATAAATTGATAATTAATACTGATGTTGTGCTCATATAATTTTGGATGGTTTTAAAACAAAGGAAATATCCATGAAGTTTCTTTTTTGAAGTTATTAAGTATATAAGTCTCCACTGGTTGCGGAGATGTCTTTATGACGTCTCCTGGAGACTAGTCAAATGAAGTAAGAATAATTTTATTGTGTTGTTTTTCCATAATTAAAAGATGTTTCGCAATAGCTTCGTATATGTTTCGCAATAGCTTTGTATAACCTAAAAGACGATAGCAATAGCTTTGAATAACCAGCAATGTCATAAAAGAATGTTTGGATAACCAGCAATGTCATAAAAAGATGTTTTTGTGTTATATGATGTCGTGCAACGCCATCTGTTGGTAACAAAGAATAGTGTGGCGTCAGGCGGGATGAATTGGCCACTCACCCCTCCTTCCGCACACGCTTAGAGTATAAAAGGAGAACTTTAGATACTCTCGGTAGAGTCTGCTGCGGGTTGCGTACGGATGCCCAGCCGGTATTGAAGCTGCTCTCTACCTGGAGTGTTGGCTCTCCCTCCTATTGGCGCACGGTAAGAGCTGGATATTCTTCTAAGAGCTGATTGGATATTACTTAGCTTCATACCACGTGATTTGTGCTTGTGCTACCATTTCTGTGTGGGACCAATAAAGTGCCAATTGTTGGTAGCCAGAAGTGTGTCTTGTCTTCATTTCTGAGTGCCTATCTCCGACGAACCTATTAAAATTTGATACCGAACTCCTGAGCGAGGTATCAGAAATGTTTTAAAACATCATATCGCCACGGAGTCAGTCAGTGGAGACCTTATGGACATTACGTACGTAAATCTCATAACGCACATTATCACAAAACTACAATCACCATGAAAATTGATGTGGACACCTATACTCATGGGCACTTTGACCTCTGAAAATAGAATGATCGCACCATTATTTTGGAATTTACAGAATATTAAATTCCAACCGAAATACTTTTGTATTTTATTTCTAAAAATGCAAGAAATGTTTGAAGTACTATAAGCTTCCAAAACAATAACATACTACTTGATTTGTTTAGATATGGTTTAGATCTTTCACATTCATTTTCTTGATTTTGTGAGCAGGACTAAAAACTAGCCCCGTGATGTCACAAGGCTGCAGCGTATACACCTCCAAGCGCACTTATTCCATAAAGTGGACAATTGGTGGAACTGTACTTAAATGTTCATGTATAACTCCCAGTTCGACCTGCATAACATGCAACTGTCCATTAAACTATGTGCATAACTTGAAAAAAATATCTTCCCTGAAGTTTGTGTTATGTGGGCAACGTATTTTCCTTCGGTAAGCATGTTGTCAATAGGCAGCATCAAACTGAGCCCATGGTTTAATTTCACTTTTAATGGGTGAGCAGAAACCAAATTTTATTTTATTTTTTTACAAATGAAGTAAATTTTCCATAACATATCAACTGAAGGGGGGGAGAGATTGTAGTCCACTTTAAAAACATTTTGCTGCCAATTTCTTCCAAATGTTCGTCGGAATTTCAATGCATGTGTTGTTGCACAAGGCCACAATGCAGTCTACTCACGCTCAAGGTAGGCTTCCTCCTGATCTTCATGCTCTTCATCCTCGCTCCCTCCATCACCCAGAAGGATCTCCCTTTGTTTTGAGACTGCTTTGGACGCCGCCTGACGTATTGTTCGCTTTCGGCTGACATCCTTGTCATCATCGCTGCAATCTGGAAAAATCACAAAAAAGGGATCAATGTCACTGACTAAACAAAACGTGCCAATGATTATATATGTAAATAATATAACATAAAATACAAATATTCAAGGTATTGGTGATCAAAGAGTGATTAAACTCGATTGTTAGACATTACTGTTTATTAGGCAGCACGGTGTGTCAGGTGGAAAGTGTTGGCTTCACAGTTCTGAGGTCCCGGGCTCAATCCCAGACCTGCCTATGTGGAGTTTGCATGTTCTCCCCGTGCCTGCGTGGGTTTTCTCTGGGGACTCCGGTTTCCTCCCACATCCCTAAAACATGCATTCATTGGAGACTCTTAATTGCCCCTAGGTGTGATTGTGAGTGCGCCTGTTGTCTGTCTCTATGTGTCCTTGGATTGACTGGCAACCAGTTCAGGGTGTACCCAGCTTCCTGCCCATTGATAGGTCATAATTTACGGGTACGGCCTTCTTGATAATAGATTTTCCTCGGTGGCCCCTGAGATAAAATGAGTTTGACAACCCTGCTGTATGCCACACAGAATTCCTGATGCCTGTTTTTTTTTTTAATTTTCATATCTGATGTCTCTATCAAATAAAAACATCTTAAAATTTGAATAAATTCTTGTGTACAAGGCCTTAAAACATGGATGCTCCCAAATACCACAGACAGGAAGAGCTCAGCTTCCGCGCTCAAATATAAACAGGTGCTCAAGACTATGGTGCTCCACAGAGGTGAGGGGCTAGATGAATTTTCCTTTTGCCGGAATTAGCAATCAAGCTATACCTTCAACCGGAGAAATACATGTTCCCTGAGTGTTCTGTCAACGGGCAGGAGGCTGGGTACACCCTGAACTGTTTTGCCAGTCAATTGCAGGGCACATAGAGACAGACAACAGTCGCATTCATAATCACACCTAGGGACAATTAAGAGTCTTCAATAAATGCATGTTTAGGGGGTGTGGGAGGAAACCGTAGTGCCCGGAGAAAACCCACGCAGGCACGGGGAGAACATGCAAACTCCACAAAGGCGGGTCTGGGATTTGAGCCTGGGATCTCAAAACTGTAAAGCCAACGCTTTCCAGCTGAGCCACTATGCCACCTAACAAACAGTAATGTCTAACTGCACCACCGTGCTGCCTAGCCATATATTATAACTTAAAAACAAAAGCTTCATGATTATTTTCTTTGTTTTAACACAGCCTTCTTCTTTTCCTTTCGGTTTGTCCCATTAGGGTTCGCCACAGCGTGTCATCTTTTTCCATTATCTCCCGCATCTTCCTCTGTCACACCCACTGCCATCATGTCTTCCTTCAGAACCATCAACCTTCTCTTTGCTCTTCCTTTCGCTCTTTTGCCTGTCAGCTCCATCTTCAGCACCTTTCTACCAATGTACTCACTATCTCGCCTCTGGACATGTTCAAACCATTAAAGTCTCCTCTCTCGAAGCTGGTCTCCAAAACAGCCAGTTTTAATACAGCCTTAAGAGTCTGTATTCTGCTATTCTTTTGAACACTACTGTCTTTCTCACACAGACAAACTACCAGACCAACCAAATCTTTCCTTGTATGTCACGACTCATCGAATGCAACACTGAAATACTCACATGATTAGAGGTCTGGATGCAACTGTGAATCAGTAGCCATGCTAATGTCCTTCTATCTTCCACAGTGTGGGGGAACAGTTGAAGGTCTGATACCATTTGCTTAAGATTTTTGTTTTCAGGACAATATTTCAGCGACATCACCAAGGCATTTTTTTAAATACATTACCCTTCATTGTATGGCTTTTGGGCCAATGCAATGTTCCAAGCCACTTAAGATGCAAGCATTAAATCTCTAAATGCTTCTTTATTTTTAAACTCCATTTGCTTTTCTATGTGATTTTTCAAAGTGACTAAATTGAGACTGCAAAGTTTAGTCCCTTTTTGAAAGTCCAGGTCGATGTTAACGAGTGAGATGAAGTGAAGATTTGAAGCTGTCAAATGCGATAGACGTCTGACACAAAGGGCAGTGGCTTGCCGTTGCACTCAAAAAAAGCTCTTGCTGTTTGGTAAAAACATCCTGTCTTCATCCACATATTTTCGTTTAATGAGATATACTGCTTATCGACAACTTATGAGATGCTGTTTGGGAATTGTTGGCAAAAATAAACAAGTTCAAATTCCATCCTGCTGTGTGTCAAAGATTTGTGACACCTTTCCTAATTCAGATGGCCAAGAGTACACAGGATTTAAATGGTAAACATCATTTTTTTTTGTTTTGTCTTTGTGTAAATATTGATGTATATGTTTGTATATGAAGTAAACATACACCACAGAACTAGAATCATAGCATTTTTATTGAACTGTATGCTTACATTTTTACATTTTGTATAAATATGTTTTCATAACATTTGCACTGTATTCTTATATGGTATTTCAATATAAGCACTTTGAAAACACCTGAGGTTGAAATACATATTACAGTATCACGCTGGATTCCTTCAGGGATTTGTCTGATTTCCTCAATTAGCTCTGCTTGTTTTTCCCCTCCATCCAATGATAATTGTGGGTGCCATATAAACATTTTGGTGGCGCTGAAATGTTTTCCTTAATTGAAACATTCATTATTTGCAGCATACGTAAAATAGGGCTTATCTGAAAACCAGAATACAGGATGACTGCTGACAACATTAGGCTACCAACTGGAATTTGGTTCAACAGCGGTTGACTGTCCCATGTTCTAGAAAAAGAACAGCTTGTGTTCTGTTTAATGCGTCCCATTGTTCCAAACTCACTGTCAGGTTTTGTTTCGATGTGACCTTGATTTAGGCCAGTATATTGGACATATGTCAAAGAGATTCAACAAAATTTTCTCAAACACTATGTACTTCCTTTCACTGACAGGGTCCGATGTTGTTTTTTCTCTTTTTCCCGCTTCTGTTTGGTCCCATATAACCTCCTTCTGGGCCTCCTGTAATGAAATGTTCCAAGGTTAATATTCTGTGGCCTTTACGTCATTAAGGTTTGTATCCTCAGTTCAATACACAGCCTAATTGGGTTGAACAATGACATTACAGTGTTCTGGTTCTGATTTTGGGGAGCGTTAGAAGCATTTTCACCAAATGGAAAAAAGCCAATAGGATCAATCTGCATTCCCCTGTCCATTGCAATATCATATTGGATTGTGTGGGTACTGTCAATTTGGGTACTTTTATCAACTAGTTTGCAGAATACATTGATACCTTTTGAATGAGTATGGCACTTCAGAAGAGTTCCTTTCTCATGAACAGGCACGTCTTCAGCTTGGCAATTTTTGGAATGTACCAAAGATGGAGATTCAGCATCTGCTGGTTCAATCTCAACCTCTTGTGCAGAAGATGCTTCCTGTAACATCAGGAATTAATATAGAAAAATAGTGTTCGAACTTTTTAAAATAAGAAAAAAAAAAGTATCGATAAAGCACAGGTTTATTTCAATCAATTGCATGGTGCGCAAATGGTGCAGCATATGTCGATAAAATCTCTATGATAATCTGGTAACAAAGGAAAGATTTTAATTTACTGATCCAATTCAAAGTATATACAAGTACAAATAGTATTTTCTCCCACATAAATCCACATGATGCCGGTAACTGTCACAGTTTTTGCTTATTTAGATTAACGGTTTGAAATTATCCTGGTAGACTACTTTGTAATGGTTAAACTTGTTTTAATACTACAGATAATTTTGTAAAATTAAAAACCCTGCACACATCAGAACATAAGTTTGCCCGCACTTGTCAATAGCCAGATATACAGTACTTCGTGGTGATACTGTTTGTTAGGGGTGGAGTCACAGGTATTTTTTGTTTACATTTTGCATAGCGATCCTTAAATTGTTAAATAAGGTTTCTACACAATAATATCCTGTTTTTCTTGTGGAGAATGGTCAAACGATTTGCTTTTATAAAACATTTTTCGCCAAGAACGACATATTCCGCTTTCATTCAACCATGTCAACAGTGTTCAAAGTTTTTAGGAAACAAAACATGACCAACATACCTCCGCGTCTTGTCTTTTAACAAAAGCTCTTTGCAGTTTTGGTAGTTTCTGTTGGGGGATTCTGAGCTTGTCGGACCTTGTCCAGGTTCTGCAGTTGATCCGAGCTCGTGTTTGTTCCCTTTAACAACACTGATCTCTTCAGGTGTCAGAATTGGCTGGCACTGATCCAGGGTTTAACATTTTTTTTTACATTTAAAACCCATCTCAGACATGAGTCCACCAGTAAAAGAGTCCGGGGTGAAATATTCACTGCATATGACAGACTGCTGACTGGGTTTGGTAAAATTTGCCCTCTTCGTTTGCACAAACCTGACCCACTGTCTTCTGAGGCTTGGGTCTTTTGGAAAATAATGTAAACTGTGACTAGAATAATTTCAATTGCGACAAAACTTAACCACACACTTCTTCACCATTGTTATGGATTGATTTTAGCTTAGAATTACTGAGGAATTCTCAATACAGATGGGTTTTTTTTCTTCGGCGTCAACAAGCAGTGCTGCAAGCAAAAATGCTATTACGCAAACACAAGTCACCTAGTTGTGACGTCAGAGGTAGACGTCACGAAAGGCAGCGTTTGCCAGGTCCGGGAAACTAGGTCAAAATTTGCGGATTTTAATTAATACATACTTATATTTTTCAGCAAAAACATCGAACAAGATAGGCATTTTATGGTACAGCTGAACATATAATTTCATACAGGTAAGATCATTTGTCCTCGAAAATTGACGGTTCATACACTTAAAGAGCTTTAGAAAATTCCCCTGATTAAGTGAGGAATTGATTTGTGGCAAATCAGTTAGCACTGACTTAGCAACAGCTTTGAAAAAGTCAGACGATAATGAGACAAGACAGGTTTTTTTTTAATACTTTCAACTGCTGAACTATTTTCTCCAGTTTTTTTTTTTTTGGGGGGGGGGGGGGGTCAACTATATCAAATTCTGAATGGCAATAGAAATTTCCCTTTGTGGCTTCAGATGTATTATTTGCTGAGCTTGTCAACCACACCAAACCGAGCACGAGTACAGTTGAAGTTCTTACCGATGATTTCAGAAAAGTGTTGTTGACAAGCCCTGACTAATTCCTGGTTAAAATGATAAAGTCTTTGTCTGTAGAGGTCAGTCAATTTGGAGGTTAATTGTCCTCTACTTATGTTCTATTTTCATACACAATGTTTCAAAGCTCTTGACCAGGGTTAGGCTTAGCCCTAACCCTATAACCCAACCCCTCAGCATGAAGGTGTCCTGAAACACTACTTCTTCCCGGTCACCCTCGCTGAACTTGTAAACTACACACTAGCAACTGCTCACGCTGCGTTTCAATCCTAACTTTCACTGCTCCACATGCCCTGCACAGTCCTGTCTCACTCTCTCTCTTACATACACACATGGAACACACCCACACATGGGGCCGCAGCTTTAAGTTCACTCACCTGCAGCATTACCATATGATGATTGTAAACATGGTCGTTGAAGAATTAACCGTCAGCGTCCTCTTCCAAAAAAGGCCCGTTTCATTCATGTTAAAAATTTGCTGCCGCAATCCCTCAATGATGAGGTAAGGAAAGTCTTCCTCCAACTAATGACGAGCAGCGCCATACAGAGGCATGTTTCTGAGGCCGTATCATTTTTTTTTAAATTTCGACTGAGCCTTTGCTGGCACAAAACCCTCGTCCTCCACGGTGTGAATCACAATGCAGGGTCCAACAAGAAGAAAAGTGCCCTGTCAGGAGCCCTGAAGGACATCCCAGTAGGTACCACACACCCATGCTATTTGCTGTACAAAGTGATTGATTCCTCCTGCTGGATCCCTAAAAGGATAAAAGTACCCACAGAGTTACCAGTATTTGAGTGTTGCGGAGGAAGGTTTCACTTTTCTGCTTCCGGTCTCCGACCTGGTGGCAGCGAAATCGAGGAGGCTCCGGCAAATTCGACCGTACAATAAATAAATCCTGCTGAATTTGGACCGAATGTTGAGAACACTCGACGAGGGACGCTCCTGGTGACGACTTCAGTGGACTAAGAATCATTTTGTGAAATCTTAGTACCCAAATTGGAGCCGTATTTCATTCGTGTTTGAAGCACCGTGGCCTAGCTTAGCTTAGTCCCGCTTGCTAACAACTAGACGTTTTTGGTTGGCTTACAACGTGATGCATTTGGGATCCTAGCCCACTTGCTAAAAAATGGACGACATTGGTTGGCTTAGTACAAGATGCGTTTGTGATCAAACTGTTAATGTTGTAAATGCATCGAACGTGTGTAACTGCACAATCTTGTTCAACCAACACAACTTTTACAATGAGGATCACACACAATCTGCAACTACTGGAGTGAGAGCCGTTGGTTTGAATCTCTTTCATCCCCATATCCTTTAAATGTACATATCCTTTACATTTTTTTATACTCAAACCTGCTTATCCACATACCCTTTTAAATTTAACTTTAACATAGACTAGGTAGTTTGAGAATTGTGTTACTCATGTGTTGACTTTGTTTATTTGACTGCTTCTATTTGTACTTCAACATAGATTAAGTTGTATGTGAATTGTATGCCTTATGTGTTCACTTTGTTTATGTGATTGCTTGTTTGACTATCTGAAGTCCTTTGGGGTAAACAATATTGTGCTACCTGTAGAACGGTCCCAAGCCCAGATAAATGCAGAGGGTTGCGTCAGGAAGGGCATCCGGCATAAAACTGTGCCAAACATATGAGCGTTCATCAAACAAACTCCATAATGGATAGGTTGAGGCACGGGCTAACCACGCCTGCCCCCGGCACTGCTAACCTGCAAGATATACTGTAGGTAGAAATTTAGATCATGTAGGTCGAAGGCTAAAAAGAGGAGGAAAGCGACTTTGTCAGCAGAAGAAGAAGAGAAATGCACAGACCATACAGCTATGTGTAGGGACTTTGAATGTTGGGACTATGACTGGAAAAGCTCAGGTGTTAGTTGACAATATGATGAGGAGAAAGGTTGATATATTTTGCATCCAAGAGAGCAGGTGGAAAGGTAGTAAGGCTAGAAAGTTTAGGAGCAGGGTTTAAATTATATTACCATGGAGTAGATGGGAAGATAAATGGAGTAGGGGTTATTCTAAAGGGAGAGTTGGCTAATAATGTATTGGAGGTGAAAAGAGTATCATATCGAGTGATGAGGATGAAATTTGTAATTGATGGTATTGTGTATAATGTGATTAGTGGCTATGCCCCACAGGTTGGATGTGACCTCGAGTAGAAAGAAAAATTCTGGAAGGAACTAGACGAAGTAGTCCTGTGTATCCCAGTCAGAGAGAGAGAGTTTTGATTGGTGCAGATTTCAATGGACATGTTGGCGAAGGAAACAGGGGTGATGAAGAAGTGATAGGTAAGTACGGCATCCAGCAAAAGAACTTTGAGGATCAGATGATGGTGGACATCGCAAAAAGGATGGAATTGGCAGTGCGGATCACTTATTTCCAGAAGAGACAGGAGCATAGCGTGACCTACAAGAGGGGCGGTGGAAGCACGCAGATGGACTATATTTTGTGCAGACAATGTAATTTGAAGGAGGTTACTGACTGTAAGGTAGTAGTGGGGGAGAGTGTCGCTCGACAGCATAGGATGGTGGTGTGTTCGATGACTCTGGTAGCAGGTAGGAAGATTAGGAAGGCAAAGGTAGAGTAGAGAATCAGGTAGTGGAAGTTGAGAAAGGAAGAATGTTGTGTGGCCTTCCAGAAAGAGCTGAGACAGGCTCTAGATGGACAGGAAGAGCTCTCAGAAGACTGAAATACAACTGCCAAGGTATTCAGAAAGGCAGGCAGGAGAGTACTTTGAGAAGTTAATGAATGAAGAAAATGGAAGAGAATTAAGAGTAGAAGAGGCAACTGTGAATGACCAGGAAGTGGCAATGATTAGTGAGGGGTAAGTTACAAAAGCACTGAACAGGATGAAAAATCGAAAAGACAGTTGGTCCTGATGACATACCATAGAGGTATGGAAGCAATTTGGAGAAGTGGCTGTGGAGTTTTTGACCAACTTATTCAATAGATTACAGGCGGGAGAGAAGATGCCAGAAGAATGTAAGAAAAGTTTAAATAGTTTCCATTTTTAAGAACAAAGGCGACGTTCACAAGTCCTGATCTCAAAGATACATCGCCAGCGCCCAAGTCTCTGTATGATGAATGGTGACTATATAGTAATATATATTTACGTTTATATTGTGAGTAATACTGTATATATTTGTTGGAAAAATTGCAAAGTTCAGTTATCTTAAATTTGCTTTGTAATGAAGAAAATGCTTTGCTAAATGAATGAATTATAGAGCTTATTTAGCAATTCAGCAGGAAACAGAAAAAAGAGAAAGTGGCTGGCTGGAGAAGACCAAAGAGAGCCAGACTGATGGAGGGCACCTAGAGGAAAACTTCGAAAATGACTTTTGCCATACTTACTAATTCTAACATGCTTACGAATGTTATTTTTCATTTAGTCGTCTGACATATGCCAGACGAGAGACAGTCTCTCCAGCGTGTCCTTGGTTGTCTCCGGGGCCTTTTTCCGGTGGGACATGCCCAGAACACCACACCAGGGAGCCGTCCGGTAGGCATCTGGATCAGATGCCCCAGCCACCTCATGTGGTTCCTCTCAATGCGGAGGAGCAGCGGCTCGACACTGAGCCCCTCCCGGATGACCGAGCTTCTTACCCTATCTCTATGGGAGAGCCTGGACACCGTGTGGAGGAAACTCATTTCGGCTGTTAGTATCCGGGAGCTTGTTCTTTCGGTCACTTCCCACAACTCGAGCCAATAGGTGAAGGTAGGAACATAGATCAACTGGTAAATTGAGAGCTTCGGCTTTCAACTTAGCTCCCTCTTCATCACAACGGAACCACATCATCTGAAAAGAGCAGAGATGCGATGGACACCGTGCGGAGGAAACTCATTTCGGCTGTTAGTATCCGGGAGCTTGTTCTTTTGGTCACTTCCCACACCTCGAGCCAATAGGTGAAGGTAGGAACATAGATCAATTGGTAAATTGAGAGCTTCGGCTTTGAACTTAGCTCCCTCTTCATCACAACGGAACCACATCATCTGAAAAGAGCAGAGATGCGATGCTGAGGGCACCAAATCGGACGCCCTCTTTGCCTTGGCTGTGCCTAGATACTGTTCATAAAAGTTATGAACAAAATCGGTGACAAAGTCCCCACAAGACTCCCAGAGGGACATGGTCGAACGCCTTCTCTAAGTCAACAAAACACATGCAGATTGGTTGGGCAAACTCCCATGCACCCTCGAGGATCCTGCCGAGGGTATAGAGCTGGTACACTGTTCCACGGCCAGGACGAAAACCACATTACTCCTCCTGGATCTGAGATTTGACTTCCTGAGGCACCCTCCTTTCCAGCACCCCTGAATAGACCTTACCAGGTAGGAGGAGTGTGATTCCCGTATAGTTGAAACACACCCTCCTTCTTAAAAAGGGGGACCATCACTACAGTCTCCCAATCCAGAGGCACTGTCCTGACGTCCATGCAATCCTGCAGAGGCGTGTCAACAAGGACAGCGCCACAACATCCAGAACCTTTACGAACTCCAAGCGAATCTCATCCACTCCTGGCGCTCTGCCACCAAGAAGCTTTTTAATCACGTCGGTAACTTCAACCCCATAGATAAAAGAGCCCACCTCAGATAACCGAGTCTCAGGTTCCTCATGGGAAGGCATATTGGCAGGGAAGATCTTCCACTTGGACTCAATGTCCCCCGCCTGCCCCGGAACATGAGCAAAGTTCTTTCGGAGGTGGGAGTTGAAATTGCTTCTCACAGGGGAATTTGCCAACTGTTCCCAGCAGACCCTCACAATACGTTTAGGCCTGCATCATCAGACCAGCATCTTCCCCCACCATCGGAGCAAACTCACTACCAGGTGGTGATCAGTTGACAGCTCCGCCCCTCTCTTTACCCGAATGTCAAAGACATGTGGTCGCAACTCTGATGACACAATTACAGCCGATCCTTGAACTGCGGCCTAGGGTGTCATGGTGCCAGGTGCACATGTGGACACCCCTATGCCTGAACATGGTATTCGTTATGGACAATCCGTGATGACCACAGAAGTCCAGTAACAGAACACCACTTTAGTTCTGATCGGGGGGGCGTTCTTCCCGATCATGCCCTTCCAGGTCTCACTGTCATTGAAGTCCCCAGAGGGTGCACGAAGCAGAACTCCCTCTACCAAGCAGTGCGCAGAGGCGAGTCTGACTATAACTAGTCAGAAATTCTCGATCTCACGCACCAACTCTAGTTCCTTCCCTGCCAAAGGGGTGACATCCCATGTCTCTAGAGCTAGTTTTTGTAGCCGAGGATCGGATCACCAAGGTCCCCGCCTTTGGCCACCGCCCAGCTGACATTGCACCGGACCCCTTTGGCCCACCTCACAGGTGGTGAGCCCATGGGAAGTGGAAATTAGATAATGAGGCTAATTTATCTGATTACATGCAGAAGACTCTAGAAAAAAGAAATTAAAATTACCGGAGGAAAATTGTGCTTCTTCTCAACAGGATGAACTGGTTGTCCCGGGAGACTGGGTTCTGATCCGAAGCAATAAAAGGAAGCATTGGCATTCTCCGAAGGGGGTAGATCCCTATTAAGTGTTGCTGACTACGCGAACAGCCGTAAAAATTGAAGAAAGAAAAATGTGGATAAACATCATACATTGCAAAAGAGTCATGAACCAGTCTGTCATATGGTGGGTGCAGATTTCTAGAACAGGGAGTACTCTATATACGACTGAGATCTGTTCTCACAGTAGCGATTTAACTCGAATTTTAACTTAAGTCGGATTTCACCATTAAAGTCAAAATTTACGATGACCGCTGGGACTGGCTTCCCATGACCCTCGTGACGATAAGCGGCTCAGAAATCGATGGGTGTTGGTACTACATATAAAAAAACTCAAGTATATGAAAGTAAAAAATACAAGATGCTTCACTTACTAATAGGGAAGGGAAGCTGGGATGGTGAAGAATGAAGTCAGGCTGCCCTCAACTATTGCTAAGCAAGCAAGTCCGGGTAGCCGTTGCTCGCGGTAAATTCCTCCTTGGCGTCTTCTCCTTTCTGCTCTTTCAAAGTTTGGAAAATACACCATGCGTTTTCCCTAAAAGTATAAGGAAGGTCCTAATGCACCTTTTTGCTAATATGATCCAGTGTTTTTATGCAGAATTCGAATCTGAAATCCGTAATGAAGGAAACTTCTTTATTTTTCGGTTATCTGCAAAAAATGCGCACACTGCTGGATTCGCCGGAAAAAGACAGAAACGGACCGGAAATGGCAGAGTAGGAACGTGACATCAGAACCAGTGAAAACAATGGCGAGCATTGTATTGTAAGAATGACGATGAATCTTCCGATATTTCGACCGATGAACACTATTCTGAAGGGTCCCACGAAGACTGTGAAGAATAAGAGTTTTATAAAGGCGTTAAAGGTTATCAGTTTGAGCCGGTTAGACACCATACACGTTTGAATCCAGACCAAATAGCTGGCCATGAAGAAAGCGTAGATATGTCAGTCTCTGTTCTGGCTTTTTTGGCTTTGAGGCAGTAGAGATGAAAAGTGGGCAGCGATGCCAAATGTAGCCAGGTACGAAGTTTTCCTTTCCCCACAGTGGTAGTTTTTAGCAATGTCACTGTCTGGGAACATGACTGCAAACACTTTAGAATTATTTTCACAATATTTGTAACTGTAAAGGCTGCAGATCAGTTTTAAAGTCCACATGATCTCTGCCTTTCACAAGTTCGTTCATAAAGCCTGACTTCTGGCTGGACAACTGTAGGTGCGCATTAGGGATCGCAACCGGTTACAAATAACCGGTTACAACTGTTTTTTTTTTTTTTCAAAACCGAAACCATAATCGGACTTTCGAAATCAGTTAAAATTTTCAATCATTTTTTCCGGTTCCGGTACTCCACATTGTGCTATTTTTTCAACATCATTTCCACTTTTTTCAAGTTTCGCTGTTAGAGTAAAGTTGGACTCAAAAGAACATTCAGTTAAATCAAAGAAAAATCAAACATGGCATCGGGGAAACGCTCGGTATACTTTCGTGCCCTTTCTGAAAGTCCGAAAGTAGAATGTTAACATTAAAACATTTTTACCAAAAAAAATTAACAAAAATTTAACTTACACAAGTGCGTTGTTGAAAGCCACATTCAACAAGCTTGTTTGTCAATATTATATACAAACTACCCCATTACTGCAGAGCAAATTAACGATTAATGGTGTAGCGCCGGAGAAACGGAGACTGAGGTGGAGGGTCGGACACAGGAACAAAACTTGTTTTATTGGCAGACATCAAAACACTACTCGCTTAACGGGGGGAACTCTGAACTCGTCACTCCGGAAGAGCAACAACAAAAACAGTCAGTGCGGAACCCCGCACCCCAACTCAAGGTCCCGCGGGTGAATTATGTAAACACTACAATGGTACCGGTTTTAAAACCGGTTAATCGTTTTTTTGCTACAGCTGTTCGGTTAAAACCGGTTATGAAAGTAAGCGTTTTTTTTGCGATCCCTTGTGCGCATGTACTGCTAGTACCACTGCCTGAAGTTGATGCTTCACTATCTTGATATTTTAGAAACAGATTCATACCAACGGAAGATGAGAGTCTTTGCCAAATCAGCGTGTCTCCTGTTTTTTCGGTGCGACTCCAGCGCTTTGACGCCCATCTTTTCAAGCTGGTAACTCTGCTTGCACAGATGGCAGTAAAACATGTGCCGATCTTTTGGATCTCGACGAACCCAGCTCTCAAACTCCTTACTTTCAACCCAAGCTTCTTGAAAAATGCACTTCCCCGTGATACAAGTGGGATCGATGAAAGAACTATGCTGCGTCGTAACGAAGACGAAGTGAAATGCCTACTCATGGAAACAAACATTGGAATATCGACAAGATGGCGACTAGTTGTCAACACGGTGACTTCCATTGACAATTTCCGGCTGTTTTGGACGCCAGACGAATCGCTATTTTTTTTTTTTTAAAGAAAAGATTAATTTATTTTTTTGGGGAGAATTTTGGCAGTAGAGGTCCTCCCTTTGATTTTTTTTAATTTAAGGCCTTTTTAGGGGCTTGACCGGTTTTCACAGATTTTAAGGACTTTTAGGAGCCGCTAAATGCACCTTCGAAAATTTAGGGTTTTTTAGGGACTTTTAGGGCCGCGTCCGAACCCTGTCTTTGCAACTTGTCTTCTTGTCTGTTGAGCTTGTTGAAGCGTGTCCAAGTTCGCATTTGGTGACTTTAGCAACACCGATCAGCTCAGGTGTTGCAACTGCCTGTATGGTAGGCACTAATCCGAGTTTTAACATTGAAAATCCATCTGACATGAGTCCACCAGTAAAAGAATCCAGGGTGAAATGTTCACTACCTATGACAGAAGGCTGACCGGGGAAAGAGTGTTTTTTCTCCAGTGTAAACCAGTGAGGCTCCATGCTATACTTATCCCTGCAATGACGTCAGAGGCCCCTCCCCGAAATGAGTTATTTATCAGGTAAGAGAAACTACGTCAAAGTTCGCAGACTTTAATTCATAAATACTTCCACGTAAAGTACTCTAACATTGACCTAGTTTAACATATGTAAAAAAACAACTCATTTCGGGGCGGAGCTTCATACGTCACTACAGGTGGACCTGCTATTGTTCAACTGGTACTGTCTGGGTATGGCATCAATTTACCACGTGAAATTATATTTATGGTGAAGCAAGATACAGTATAACCAGCTATTGCTCTCAAATTAACGTGGTTAACATTTTAAACGGATTTCGTTCATTAAAATCCTTATTTGTGAAAATATACCAACTTTGACTGTGGACTACGTTATCATCTTCTGTTTTGGTGCGATAATAAACGAGTCTCGTACATGCAAATTAGTAAAGTACATCATACTGCAGATAGTTTCTCATACAAGCACAGGCAGATTCCATAGTGCTGTATAATGAACGTATAATAACATAAGTAATCTTTCCATCTTGGGAACGATAGAAGAAAAAGAACGAAACAACGTTCTTCAATCGTTGCTTTGTTCTTTTTTCTTCACAAAAAACGTTGCTTTGTGATCACTGTATCCCTCATAGGGACAAAACCCTTCATGTGCGCTAAAATACGGGCTTTGTCCTTAATAATAATCGCCATGGTCATCAGACTAAAGCCCAAGTATTTATGTCCGTCAGTCATGTCACTCATTGTTCATCCCTTCTCCGTTTAATTTTCCATTTTCTTTATATATTTATAATGTTAAGCTTTGGTTCCACGGTTAAAAAAAAACAAAACAAAAAAACTATCCATACTGTCACTGTTTGCATGTCATCTGCTCTCAAGGAAACCAAAGAAGCTGTTCAAGTTCCTACAAACCGCGCATCTGGAATTTTGATGAAACTTTTCAGTTGAAAACACATTTTTAACGGTCACTGGTGTTACACAACATAGTAACCATTGGCTAAAGCAGCAAACTATAGCTGTGTTTCGTGCGATTTTCATGGAATTTTAGTACTTACAGGATTCCGCCGTCTTTCCACGAAACTTAAAGGAAGACTCTCGCACCCAAATTTGTTGTTGTTTAACCTGCCGTAGAGCAAAATTGACAGGATAAAGCTGTGGCTGTCACAATTGAGGCTTGTTCATCAGCTGGGGAAATTTGCACGCATCTAACCATTACTGGCTATTAGCTGCTTAGATATAACCTCTCGTGGCCGTACTGTATAAGCAACAACATACTTTATGAGGCGGCACGGTGGCGCAGCTATAAAGCGTTGGCCTCACAGTTATGAGGACCAGGGTTTAATCCCTGAACTCTGTTTGTGGAGTTTGCATGTTCTCCCAGTTTCTGCCTGTGTGTAACCTGCCTCCTGGCCGTTGTTCTCCCCGTGTCTGCCTGTGTGTAACCTGCCTCCTGCCCATCGTTCTCCCCGTGTCTGCGTGTGTGTAACCTGCCTCCTGCCCGTTGACAGCTGGGATAGGCTCTAGCACTCCCACGACCCTCGTCCGGTTAAGAAAATGGATGAATCGATATATACGTGAAACCACTTTAGGGAAGTCCCAATTTTTTTTTGCATTTTATATTCCAGATATAAATAAACCATTAGATCGTCCTACACCACACTCAGAAAATAAGATCGCATTTTTGATAAACTTTAGACATAGCCAATAGCATTCATATAGCTCACATAGCATTCACATCGGATTCCAAGACCGTTAAAAATGTGTAATCACCTATTTTCCACTGGATGTACAAGTGGTTCTTTCATCAAATTGTCATGGATCATAAGTAAATTATATAACACATCTTCGTCCAAACAAACAACTTCGTATCTATTATCTATGTTATGCACACATGTTGATCGTGATCCAAGTTAATTCCGAAACGCTCCATTTTTTGTTCAACCTTTTCACACTCACTACAACACTGGCATTCCGCCACAGTTGGCATTAGGTCACAAAGAGAACACGAACACCAGTGTTTCAAAACAAGCCTCTCTGGAACATTTCCAAGGTCCATGTCATGCTCCTCCGTCAGAGTCATGCCCCCTCTCCAACACGTCAAGTTCTGCCTGTATGTATTCCGGCTCAAATGTACATTATTTTTGTTTTGTTTGCTCAATGGAGGGAGTAGAAATAACACGGAACATCGACTCGCTTTTATACTCGCTTTATTGGCTCTAAGCACCCAACACTTTCCAGCTCCTATTTAGGGCGATGTGCACGTGCACCGCCCCCCGCCCATCACCCCACCCGCCGCCGGTCGATCGCGAGAGGCTGGCTGCTTGAAAAGTAGAGTTTGGGGTTAAAAAAGACTGGCCACCCCAGCTGTATATTCTTTACATCTAAACCAACTCCTCAGAAAAGCATCAAACAAATCTCCACAGTCCATATAATGGGATTATTGTTCGTCGTCAACGCCACCCCCCCTCACCAACACGTTAAGTTCCACCTGTATGTATTCTGGCTAAAACGCATAAGCTTGAACATTGTACATTATTCTATTTTTGTTATGTTTGTAATTATTTTTCACAAAAATTGGCCACAAAATGTCAGATTGTGGACGTTCTTGGTTCGGTGAAACGTACTATACCTTGTGAAAGTATTCCCCCTCCTTGAAATTTCCAACCTTTTTCGGGCGTCAAACATAAAGATAAAAAATTAATTTTTTTTTTGGTCAAGAATCAACAAGTGGGACACAATCAGGAAATGGAACAAAATTTTTGGGATATTTTAAACTTTTTTAACAAATAAAAACCTGAAAAGTGGGGCCTGCAATATTATTCGCCCCCTATACTTACACTGCAGCAAACTCACTCCAGAAGTTCAGTAAGGATCTCTGAATGATCCAATGTTGACTGATGACGATAAATACAATCGACCTGTATGTAATCAAGTCTCCATATAAATGCACCTGCTCTGTGATTGTCTCGGGGTTCTGTTGAAACTGAATGGAATGTCTAATTTCTACTGCAAATTATCTTATCCAAACAAAAATACATGTTCAACTGTTCCATAAAATGCATATCCTTTCCCATGTTTTTACCCAAAAAATACAAGTGTTTATTAATTAAAGTCCGAAAACTTTGACCTAGTTTCTCATGCCTGCAAAACGACTCAATTCGTGGGCGGACCTCTGTCGTCACTAATTATGGGATAGACTGTTTTGGAAGGACAATAAGGTGGGAGTCTTTTGTATTCACGTTGAAGAAAACCCCATTTCTTTCGACAATTCCTCAGCGATTGTAATCTAAAACCAATCCGTAAAAATTATTTATTCTTGTTTTTATTTTATTATTATTATTAAAACTGTGCCAAACAAATATGAGTGTTCATCTGAGATGACACGCTGTGGTGAACCCTAACGGGACAAGCCGAAAGAACGCAGCATCATTATATTATTATTTATTTATGAAATATACCAACTTAGACTACGTTATCGGCTTCTGTGTGTTTTGGTGCAATAAGCATTTTACATGCAAAGTAGTTGTCGTGGTTGTCGCGTACAAAATCACTAAATACACGGCGTTTGCATAATTTCAAAACAAGACCAAAAACTTCGTATACACATTCAGAATATCGAAGCCGTTACTATTTATCAGTTTATGACGAACTAAATCAAACAAGCACTTCACAAACTCTGACCAGTCAATATTTCCAACACGAGGCATATCCTCCACAATGGGTCTGACTGTTGTGTTGCCTTCTTCATCGGCAGCTATTTTGTCTGAATTCGAACGTGTGTGCTGTCTAACTGGCTCAAACTCATACCCATTAATGCCTTCATAAAGCTTGTAGTCTTCACAGTCTTCGTGGGACCCTTCAGAATATTGTTCATCGCTTGAATTATCGGAAAATTCATCGGCCTTCTTACAGTGTATTTCTACGGGATCCATGTTGTGAAAACGTCCTACGTCACGCCGCTGATCAGCTTTCTCCAACACATTTCCATCCTTTTCCGGCAGATACGCATATAGCAATGTACGATAATTTGTTGCAGATAATCGAAAAATAAAAACTTTTCCTGAATAACGGATTTAAGATTTGTATTTGGGATAAAAACTGTATAATAGCAAAAAGTTACATTGCAGTCCTTTCATTCCCTTTAAAGTGCAGAGAGCATCATGAAGATCAAGGAACACACCAGGAAGGTCCGAGATAGATAGATGTTGTGGAAAGGTTTAAAGCTGGATTTTGATACATGATGTCCCAAGCTTTAAACATCTCAAGGAGCACAGTGCAAGCAATCATATTGAAATGGAAGGAGTATCAGACCACTTGCAAATCTACCAAGACCCGGCCATCCCTCAAAACTTTCACCTCGAACAAGGAGAAGACTGATCAGAGATGCAGCCAAGAGGCCCATGATCACTCTGGATGAACTGCAGAGATCTACAGCTGAGGTGGGAGAGTCTGTCCATAGGACAACAGTTATACACTGCAGAAATCTGGCCTTTATGGAAGAGTGGCAAGAAGAAAGCCAGAAAAAGTCTCATCTGAACAGGCCACCTGGGAGAGACACCAAACACGTGGAAGAAGGTGCTGTGGTCATGTGAAACGAAAATTGAACGTTTTCGCCACAATGCCAAATGATGTGTTTGGCGTAAAAGCAACACAGCTCATCACCCTGAACATACTATCCCAAACTGTCAAACATGGTGGTGGCAGCCTCATGGTTTGGGCTTGCTTTTCTTCAGCAGGAACAGGGAAGATGGTTAAAATTGATGGGAAGATGAATGCAGCCAAATACAGTTCCATTGTGGAAGAAAACCTGTTGGAGTCGGCAAAATACCCGAGACCTGGATAGAGATTTATCTTCCAACAGGACAATGATACAAAACCCAAAGCCAAATCTACAATGGAATGGTTCACAAATAAACGTATCGAGGTGTTAGAATGGCAAAGTCAAAGTCCAGACCTGAATCAAATCAAGAATCTGTGGGCAGAATTGAAGACTGTTCACAAACGCTCTCCATCCAACCTAACTAAGCTCAAGCTGTTTTGCAAGGAAAAATGGGCAAGAATTTCAGTCTCTCGATGTGCAAAACTGATAGAGACATACCCCAAGCGACTTGCAGCTGTAATTGTAGCAAAAGGTGGCACTACGAAGTATGAATGCAAGGGAGCCGAATAAAATCGCACACCCCACTTTTCAGGTTTTTATTTATTAAAAAACTTTAAAAAATTAAGTAAATTTCGTTCCACTTCGCGATTGTGTCCCACTTTTTGAGTCTTGGGAATTTTTTTTTTTTCATTTTATATCTTTATGTTTGAAGCCTGAAATGTGGTGAAATGTTGAAAAGTTCAAGGGGGCCGAATACTTTCACAATGCACTATATCAATGAGCAATGGGGGGGGGGGGGGTTGTCAGAACAGGAAGCACTGCAGGCATGTCAAAGGTTAATTGGTTTTCAGTTTTCCAGCCATGCTCATTGAAATGTCTGAGCGAGAGAGGAATTTCGATAATACTTTTCCAATCTAGAGATTTTTCTTGGTGAAATCTGTGAATAACTGGTATTGAAAAACACTGAACCCTCATCTACTAACTTCTAATGTGTGCTCCCATTCGTATTACTTTCGACAAAGTGTTCATTTAATTCAACATGGTGCAAGGCAACTGTGCTCCAAACAGACCCACTACTCCCACACAGTGACGTGTGATGTTGGTGGTGTGGTGGTAACAAGTTACACGACTAAATAATTCTGGTGTTTGCGCACTTGTGTCACTACTTTTGCCTGTTTATCTTCCCATTAACACCAAGGGACATCAAATTTGCAGCTTCCGCATACCACCCTTCCTTCCTTCTTTCCAGAAGGAGGCGTGCTTCCTGGAAAGACGGGAACCCGACTTACATTGATGCGAATGGCGTTCCTCATGGCGCACCAGATGAGTATAAGACGGTGGACCAAATTGCTGCGGGCTGGGAATCTATTTTTGCGTGGATTACGCCTAATAAAAATGTAGATTGAATCAACTACATCCACTATAATGTGCAGAAACTGGGAAATTATACTGAATCAGGCTTTGTTGCCATAAAAGAACAATTGGCTGCTACATCACTCATGGCATTCCAGAACTGCATTGCGGTCGACATGCTCCTGGCCAAGAAGGGTGGCATCTGGGCAATGTTTTGTGACCTGTGCGGTACCTTCCTTCCGAACAATAAAACCCCAGATGGGTCACTCACAAGGGCAAATGAAGGCCTGCGCACCCTGAATCTCAAGATGAGGGAACATTCCCGCGTGAACACCTTTGCCTGGTCTGAGTGGTGGGACAAAACATTTAGTAAATATAACAACTGGGTTTTTCTGTCCCGGTTTCTAAAGCTCTATTTGCAGCTATTCTTACATTGTCTGGGTGGTGGTGCATTCCCTGCAGTAGCGCATTGCACAACTGGTTTATCTCAAATGCTATAGCCACTACTAATTCCAAATTCCATGAGATATACTCATTGCTTGCTGAACAACGCAACAGTACCCTTGATGACTTTGATAACCCTGATGACCAGGATGATGATTATGCAATCCCCTCACAGATCTTTTCTGTGGACCTAGTCACATTTATGAAAATGAATTCTACTTTGTGTGACAAGTTAATGATACAAATGAATAAAGCCGATCTAGGAGGTTCGTTTAATGTTGTTTTTGGATCAAATGTGGGATGAACAGGAGGGAAATGTTTGAAAAATTGTGAAATTCTGTTATCATACATTTGCTTTGCAATGAAGAAAATACTTTGCTGAATTAATGAACTACAGAGCTTATTTAGCTATTTAGCAGAAAACAGATCCGCACCAAAAAGAAGAAGTGACTGGCTGCAGAAGACCAGACAGAGCCAGTTTGATGGAGCGCACCTGGAGGATAACTTCGAAATGACTTTTGCCATACTGAGTAATTTTAAAATGATTACGAATGTTATTTTTCATTTACACGTCTGACATATGACACAATAAATCAAGAAAACAATGCTTCTGCCTTGACCCCTTTGGGGATGTTGTAATTGTGGATACAAATAAAATAAGGGGTCAGGAGAACTCCGCAGAGTGTGGTGGAGAATTGTAGGGGGCAGTTCTTTCGTTCTCCTTGCATGCAAGCAAACTGGTGATGAGTGCAGCCTCCTTATTTTGAAGCTGTTTTAACTACACTGAAGAAAATATGTATTTGGACACACTGCTATATTGCAAGTTCTCTTACTTGGAAATCATGGAGGGGTCTGAAATTTTCATCGTGGATGCATGTCCACTGTGAGAGAGAGCTAAAAAAAAATACAGAAATCACAATGTATGATTTTTTTTTAATGATTTGTGTGATATAGCTGCAAATAAGTATTTGAACACCTGTCGATCAGCTAGACGTCTGACCCTCAAAGAGCTGTTAGTTCACCTTTAAAAGTCCACCGCCACTCCATGTAGTATCCTGAATCAGATGCACCTGTGGGAGCTCATTAGCTGCATAAAGAGAGCTTTCCACCCCATACAATCAGTAAGATTCAAAACCTGTAACATGGCCAAGACCAAAGAGCTGTCCAAAGACACCAGAGACCAAATTGTACAACTCCACACAGCTGGAAAAGGCTACGGAGAAATTGCCAAGCAGCTTGGTGAAAAAAGGTCCACTGTTGGAGCTATCATTAGAAAATGGAAGAAGCCAAACATGACTGCCAATCTCAATCGGAGTGAAGCCCCATTCGAGATATCAACTCGCGGGGTCTCAATGATCCTTAGAAAGGTGAGGAATCAGCCCAGTACTACGTGACAGAACTTGGTCAATGATCTGAAAAGAGCTGGGTCCACCGTTTCCAATGTGACTGTTGGTAATACACTAAGACGCCATGGTTTGAAATCATGCATGGCACGGAAGGGGATCCTGCTTAAACCAGCACATGTCAAGGCCAGTCTTAAGTTTGCCAATGACCATTTGGATGATACAGAGGCGGCATGGGAGAAGGTTTTGTGGTCAGATGAGACCAAAATTGAACTTTTTGGTCATACTTCCACTAACTGAGTTTGGAGGAGGACGAATGATGAGTTCCATCCCAAGAACACCATCCATACTGTTAAGCATGGGGGTGGTAGCATCATGCTTTGGGGGTGTTCTTCTGCACATGGGACAGGATGACTGAACTCTATTAAGGAGTGGATGACCGTGTCCATGTATTGTGCGATTTTGGGGAACAACCTCTTTCCCTCAGTCAGAGCATTGAAGATAGGTCGTGGCTGGCTCTTTCAAGATGACAATTACCCTAAGCACACAGTTAGGAAAACCAATGAGTGGTTACATAAGAAGCATATCAAGGTTCTGGCGTGGCGTCGCCTGTCTCCAGACCTAAACCCAATAGAAAATCTTTGGCGGGAGCTGAAATTCCGTGTCCTACCCATTTTCTTGTTGTGCGCGTTGTCTCCTTCACGATATTGACTCTCTCGCATATATACTATATGTTATGTTTTCTTTTTTTTTTTAAGCGATAACATTCTTTTAAATTATGTAGTTACAATACCACCTCTGCGTTGTGCCCCAGCGAAAGCTTCGTCGTGGCAACCAAGAGGTAGTCACTCCTTTCTTGTTTTTCCTTGCCTCCATGCCTGGTGTTTGTTCATGTGGAGCTCAGTTGGCCTTTTTCACCTGCTTCATTCTTATACCTATATTTACAGTTTTTATAAATAATATTGCATTGTATAATTGGTTGATGCACTGTTTTTTGCCAGTTTAATAAATAACAATAGAAATGTGTTTAAAGGGCCACTGTCATGAAATACATGATTTTTAGTATGTTATTAATAAAAAAACGGCAGCTAACATGGACCCACGCGTTGTTTTTCCTTACCACAAAACGTATACGTATACCGGTTTTTGTAACTCCCGCCATGAAAATCCTCTCGAGGGAATTGTTTTCGAGAAGAAGCAGGAAATGACTTACATGGCGGGAGCGCCCTCAAGCGGACTCCTTTGTTTGTATTAGTTTTACCTCCGGGAAGGTAGCTCGTTGTTCCTTCGTGTTAGCCAAAATGCCGGCTCGTTGCATAGCTGGACATTGCTTGAACACTCCGGAGGATGGATTTACCCTTCATAAGTTTGCAAAAGACCTGGTTCGTCGTGAAAAATGGATTGCACGGGTGCAGAAGACGAGAGCTTCGTGGGTTCCAAATGACAGGTAGGTGTGTCTACAGCTACTAAAAAAAAATAATAGTTTGGGCCGGACCACGTAATCAGTCTCTCATAACATAAAAGATCTGCGTACGTATGGCAGGCGTGCTAAATGTGTCAATGTTTGCGTCGTACGGCGTGGGGCTCGCCAGCGAAGGCTGCTTGTCGGGCTCACGGATAGTGGCGGCGCTGAACAACGCTGCCTACAATGCAGCACTCAGCCATGTGCGACGACAACGCCGTAAAGCACCCCAGCTCGGTGGTGTTCTTCATCGCGGACGCTGTAAAGCAGCCCGGCTTGGCTACATGATAAGCCACCTCGGCGCCGAAAATGAGACACACTGGCTGAGGCGCCACGTTCGCCGGTCACGACTTCGGCGAAGGCTCCGCGTTGGGCTTGCGGACGGCGGCGGCTCTGAAGAACACTGCTGACAATGCCTCACTCAGCCATGTGCGACGACAACGCCGTAAAGCACCCCAGCTCGGTGGTGTTCTTCATCGCGGACGCTGTAAAGGAGCCCGGCTTGGCTTCATGATAAGCCACCTCGGCGCCGAAAAGGAGACACACTGGCTGAGGCGCCACGTTCGCCGGTCACGGCTTCGGCGAAGGCTCCGCGTTGGGCTTGCGGACGGCGGCGGCTCTGAAGAACACTGCTGACAATGCCTCACTCAGCCGCGTGCGATGAGAACGAGTAAAGTGCCCTGGCTCGACAGTGTTGTTCATCGCGTACTGCGGCGGCTATGAACAACGCCCTAAAGCAGCCCGGCTCGGCTCCGTGATAAGCCACCTCAGCGCCGAAAATGAGCCATAACGGCCAGCTGGGATGAGCCACGATGGCTCATCTCTGCCTCAGAAGTGGATCGGACGGGGAGGCGGTTTGTCCATGATCGCATTTCATCTGAATATGGCTCGAAACAATCGGGTAATATTCCCCCGGTAACTTCACACGGTTGTGTGATGTTCTCTTCTTCGATCTTCCGTGTCAGAAGGGGTATGTTCGTCTACCATAGTAGGTTCCACCGAGTGTTTTCATTGGCGATTGTCTGGTTGACGTCACAGACAGGATACAGCCAATATGGTGACCACTTGGATGTCGTAGAATGACACTTCTGCAACTTTGCGCATGGATGACGCGCTCTCCACTCATATTTATTTTTTCGTATAGACATTGAAGTGAATAATATGTGTATTTTTCATTACAAGATCTATTTTAGAATGTTTATAGGGATGACACTTGACCTTTAAGTACCCCATGAACCTGTGCATTTTACTCTTCAATTTGTTGGACTACATATTTGTTGTTAATTTTCTCTTTTGCAACTGTTTTCAAGCAAGTTTGCAAAAAATGTTTAGGGTCCCAATACCTTAACCATTTCATCAACTGATTTGGTCCGAGTTTTTCTTTCTCAAAAAAAAATAACCATTCTTCTCAATAAATAGTTTGCAAACCTAATACTATCATATAATGCGATGTTCAAACTACAGACCATGGGAATTTTGCAGCCCTTAATCATCCCAATATCCAAACCTGCCATTTTGTTGTTCAACAGCAGTGGAGTCCTACAGGCAAAAACAATGGTTTTTCATAAACTCCTGTGGTTCGGTTCATTCTCGAAAAAGATTCTTCTCAACGCATCATTCTAACTCGCCCACCCCTCAACCCTTTCTGGGAGAGGGTGTTTAGATGGATCCATTCAATGTGACCCTATGGCTCTATGGCCTTTCTTTGTGTGGCCTACTTTTATTTTTGTGTATTGCTCTAGTCTTATGGACACACCACAGCAGTCGTACTGTGTGGTGGGAAACCTACAGCCCAGGGCAATTTGTGGTACTTACTTCGACGTGTCAATACCCAACCCCCCAGGACTCCAAACTGCCAGTACCCCAGTGTGGCATGGTGCGAGGGCACCGTTCTTATAACTGCTTGCAGCTCTAGTTGGAGTTATGTTTGTTTATGTTTTTGTTGATTGCCAAGGAATAATGTTTGCAAACCAAGCATATATAGTGCTCCCCCGTCATTCGCGGGGGTTACGTTTCTTATACCCCCACAAATAACTAAAATCCGCGAATAATGGTTGTAATATTAATATACCTATGCATGATATGATCCATATTTTTCCAACCAATGAAGTACAATTGAACACTACTAACATTGATAGCATCTATGGTAGCCCATATTTTAGTGTGTACATAAGATACCATATGATGGTGCTCACAAGGCAGAGAGGAATAAATGCTTTTAACATTGTAAACTGAAGAAGCGTTATGGTCTCAGAAGCATGCCTCCGTATGGTGAGGGTTCCTCCGCCAACAACGATGCTGCTCGTCATTATGTGGAGGAAGAATGTGTCGTGTTTAGCAACTGTGTTGACGGGGTTATGTCCTTGTAGAGAGGAATTTTGAAGCAGAGCATAACATGTTTTTCTCAAAGATAAATATTTGCTAAACAATCAACACGTCCAGCAGAAGATTCTCAGAGTGAGGAATGTTAATTACGTATGTACTACAATAAAAATGTTAATATGCAGCACAAGGTTTTAATAAAAGATTGAACTAGACACTTGTACTGTTGAAAATGTTTGTCTCAATTATGCAAAGTATGAACGCATACTGTTTTGTCGACATATTTTAAACATTTTGGTACCCACATACACAGAAAAAAACAATCTCAAAGGTAAAAAACTTGTACACTGCCAGTGCCTCCAGCAGAAGATTCTCCAAGTGAGGAATGTTAATTACCTTACTACAATAAAAACATTTTCTTATTGTTTAACTAGACACTTTACTGTTGTATTTTTTCCTCTCAAGTATGCAAAATATAGATAATGTACTGTTGACATATTTACAATTTTCTGGTGTACACACACACACACCACACACACACACACACACACACACACACACACACACAACATTTCATAGACAAGGTAACTCAATGTATTTAAACAAAAACAAATAGCAAAGACAATTTCAACAAATCTAGAAAAAACATTTCAAAACAGTGCAAGAGAAATTTTAGAAATCAAAAATGTTTTAAATATCCAGTCATAAATGAGAAAAAAAATCATCCTGGAAATTAAAACATTGACACTTGGGACTGATTTCATTTTTGTTGGTAATGTGTACAAAACAGCTAAAGGCTGCATTTCCATGTTTACTCTAGACTCCACGCTCCACTGAAATCAGTCTGTTGAATAAAGAATCCTACTGGATTTATATTCCATAACATTTATTGAATGAGAAAAGTAAATTCTATAGTTCACAGGGAGCTGGGGTCGAGACTGTGAAAATGGAAAGAAAAGCTTAAAAATGATCCTTCTCCAGCCCTATATCCCTCCCTCCTTTTAGGAAATTTTCATCAAGTCGTAGTGCTGTTTGTATCTTGACAGACTGGGCAATGTGATTGTAACAAGTGTAACTGTACAAATGTAAGGTAACTGTTACCCCATTCAAGCCTGATGACAAATTTACATGGTGACAGACTTTACATTACCTGTGGTTCGTTTTCTTTTTGGTGTCCTTCTGCTGGGGTTTTCCATCTTGGGTTTCTTTCCTTTTTTGTCCTTTTTTTCTTCATAGTCACTTCCTCCATCTTCATCATCTTCCTCACCAAAGTTGTTGTCTTCATCACTACCAAAGTCATCTAGAAAAAACATCCAAGTCAACATACAGCTCTTCTTGTGACAGTTGCTTACTTCTTTGCAAATAAGAAAAAAAAAATGAGAACACTTACCAGCAGAATCATTTTTGGATTTTGAGAGCTTGTCCTCAGAGTCTTCACTGAAACCAAGAACCAGGGGAAAGAAAAAAAACAATCAAGATATAATGTGTGAATTAAAATACTGTTTCCTCATTATTCGCGGGGATGTTCCTTCCCCCCGCGAATCTCGAAAATCCGCAAATTGGTGCAGCTTTAAAATTCCTATGTATGATATGTAATGTATTTTCACGACCATAAGGTACACTTAAAAGTCTTGCATTTTCTCCAATCTTAAATTTTCTCAAAAAAGAAGGGGGTTCCTTATAACAACACGCCTTATGTGTGCACCAAGGTCCAAAAATCTGTAAATGTTTTTTAAGTGAGTATTTCAATTAACTGCAACTAAACACCCTAGTTACATCAATGGCATACATGCAAACTTGTGTACGTTTGAAAGCATGTGACTACATGGTGGGGCTCACAGTGATGAGCATTTGGAATTTTAGATATGGACGCAGAAGAAGTTTACAATCCCCCTCACTGATAAGTGTAGACAATTCAGTCACCATGTTGCTCACACTCACGGTGTCGTATTGAAAACAAAATTATCACGTCATAGCAAACAGAATAACATAACTAGCAAATAATAAAACAAAACATTACTGAAGGTATAATTGACACAAAACATGCACTTCAAATATTTCGATCCTTAGTGCCACAAAGCATGCTGGGAGGCATTCCGTGTGAACGTAGCCTAAATCTAATATGTTGTTCCAATAAAGTAAAATCTCTGATCTTTATCTTGGCGATCGCCAAAGTGTTAATTCAGATCCAAAGACTGAGAAGGGATGTATATGAAATTCCCCCACCATGAGGAGTCATCTTATCATGGTGTAGAGGTTTGTGTGTCAGAATGATCCTAAATAAATGGATAAAGGTTTCTCTTGCCCGGACTTGGGTCACTGCGCCTCCTTCACTTTCAAATCACAAAGGAGCTCGCAGCCATACGTTGAATGAAAGGGGCCACCACGAGTGGAAGTGACTTGTTCACAGAAGTAACGGCATAGTTTGATAAGTTAGGACTGAAATAGGACCTGCTGGCAGGTATGACAGAATTGTCTAAATGTCAGACTTTTGAAGAGAATGCAGGATAAAAAGTGACAGAAATGAACCATTTACAAAAATTGACTCATTGTATCACATAGGGAACTGTTGTGTAAATCAGCGCTAAAAATTAACCTTGTGGATGTTGTAACTACAATAATAATTTTACACTGAGGGAATATGGAAGCTTGTGCACAAATGGAAAAAGTGTGTGAGAGTGCTGGGGGACAAATTTGGGGGAAAAAAGTAAGCTATCTGTATTGGAAGTCCTTATACCGAAAAATTCACCTTATTTATTGAATGACCCTCATGTAATACACTCTGGTTTGGACATGCGCATATGTCTCCAGGCCATGTACAAGACAAATTTTCCTCCAAGGTTTGTAGAAGACGACTAAGCTATGTCAAACGTGATCACTTTTAAAGTCCACACGATCTCTGCCTTTAACGAGTCTGTCTTCGTGAATTGAACTACGTTCATAAAGCCTGACTTCCGGCTGGTTGAAGTCGATGACTGGACAACTGTAGGTGCGCATGCACTGCTAGTACCACTGCCTGAAGTTGATGCTTCACTATCTTGATATTTTAGAAACAGATTCATACCAACGGAAGATGAGAGAGTCTTCGCCAAATCAGGGTGTCTCCTGTTTTTCCGGTGCGACTCCAGCGCTTTGACGCCCATCTTTTCAAGCTGGTCACTCTGCTTGCACAGATGGCAGTAAAACATGTGCCTATCTTTTGGATCTCGACGAACCCAGCTCTCAAACTCCTTACTTTCAACCCAAACTTCTTGAAAAATGCCCTTCCCCGTGATACAAGTTGGATCGATGAAAGAACTACGCTACGTCGTAACGAAGACGAAGTGAAATTCCTACTCACGGAAACAAACAATGGAATATCGACAAGATGGCGACTAGTTGTCAACACGGTGACTTCAGTTGACAATTTCCGGCTGATTTGGACACCAGACGGATCGCTATTTTTTTTTTTTAAATAAAAGATTAATTTTTTTAGGGAGATTTTTGGCAGTAGAGGTCCTCCATTTAATTTTTTTTTTAATTTAAGGCCTTTTTAGAAGGTTGACCGATTTTCGCGGATATTAATGACTTTTAGGATCCCCTAAATGCACCTTCGAAAATTTAGGGTTTTTTAGGGACTTTTAGGGCCGCGTGCGAACCCTGTATATATCCGCAGTGTAAAGTCTGGTGCGGTTAATGTATGTAAAAAACACTGGACAGAATGGGCGCAGCTTATCACCCGGTGCGAGTTTGTAGCTCGGCAAGTACGGTAGTTACCGCGTAATTTCTTGCATAAAACGCGACTTGAAGTATAATGGGCGCCACAAGTTTGGTACAAAAATGTAAAATGTCACCACTAATTTGCTGCTACCCAAATCCTCAAACCAATTGTCTATCATAATAACCTTTGTGCATGTGGTGACATACCGGTAATACACACATGACATACGTACTCGGCAAAGCCTCCAAAAGAACCATCTGGCTTATCTCCACTCTATAAAACAGAAATGAAAGTGGACTTTCGTGAAAATTCCTGAAAGTACAAATGCAAGCACTGAAGGTGAGAAGTCCTGCTAGAGGGGTCCGGGGGCACGCCCCCCTTGGGATATTTTTTAAAAAATGGATGGCTGTGGTGCATTCTGGCGATATCTGTGAACAAAAATTCAGACAGAAATTGAAAGTAAAATTTCTATGTCCTGACCAATTAAAAAAAAAAAAAAAAAAAAGGGCAGAAGTTCCCCAAGGGCCAAGTCCACATTTTTTGCCCCCTATCACTGGATAGCACAAAATCACATTTGTCAATAAAAATATGCCATCTTATCTCAAGACAAATGAATTAAGCAAACTATTCAGTAAAAGACATGTAACATTGTCCTTTTCCCCATAAAAATTGTGCCAAGACATATTATAGTATAGATATATACATGAAAATATATTCTAGAATTTCTACAACGTACAGCAAAACAAGTTACAGAAGTTGATCTATAATAATTCTATTAACGTTTAAGTCTAAAACTCGTTACGTCGCGTTGTACTGATACACTCGATCACATTGCTCACTGTCTTGGATATAGATCTAGTAATATTAATAGTATAATGAGTTGCCTTTAATATTTTGATATATACAGTCACTCACATTTGAAAAATGGACGGGTCATGTTCGCAGTTAAAGTTGTGGGTGTGATTAGGGATGGCCTTAAAATAATTTACCGGATTTATATAACATAACTGTAAATTAAAAATTGAATAAACAAATACATAACTAAAATAGAAAACTAAAATTTCAAACTCAGACATGATAATTTCCAATTTCAAATGATATTAGCAGAACATGATATAAAACGGTATTTAAAATTTTTCATTAATAAAAATTCTTGATCTGAAAATAAGTTAAATGCACTGGCCTGTCAAGAAATAAACATGAACGGTCTATACCCGCAATGTTTAGAAAATGCTGAAAGTTTAGTTCAACACAATCGGCGTTCGTGGCAACAAGCTAGCGATACATTGAAACAAACATTCCTTTGACATGGCTCATAACGTTGATGACTTTTGACTTGAAGCAGCTCTGAACATGCGCTTTCGGCATAACTTCCGTACATGCTCAGTGCGGTTAACTTGCATTTCCTGCTTCCAGGTGAATAGCGGTTGTTTTGGAGGAGGCTTGTTTATGAAATAAACACGTCAATTAATGTCAAGACTACACAAAAAAGCGACGTCTTGAGAGAATGCGAGGGCAAGGGCGTTACTGTTACTTGTGTTAGTACCTCAACATGGCTACGCTCAATGTTGTCAACTAATATCCCGATTAAGTTTAGGCAATTTTTCCTGAATTTTCATGAAAAATTGAAAATCCGGAATTCTGGGAAAATAAATGCGCTTGCATTACGTGACGCAGCTCGGAACGTGCTTTTGGCATCACTTCGAACATGCTCAGTAAGGTTAACTTCCATTTCCTTTTTCTGGGTGAATACTGATTGTTTAGGATCAGGCTTGTTTTGTTGACGTTTATGAAATAAACACATAGATTAATGTCAAGACCAACATTCCCTCTAATTTTTTACATTTACGTACTGAGAAAACAAACTAAGACTGTGAGCGCCCCTTTGACCACTGTGAGCAACATCAGACGTATGAACTGTGGTCAGTGTCATCCATTGAAGTTACATAGCTCATTCAAAGATTCAGATTACAGCATTTACATTCCCATCAGAATATTTTTAAGAACAAATGTGTTTTTGTAAACTTAAAATGAAAATGTCAACAAACAAAAAAACACATTGCTAACTAAACAAAGCCAACTATGAACTATAAATTTGCAAAGTTGCTTGCAACTTTTTCATTTTTTTTTTTTCAACCCACAATGATATTCCTGTCTGTTTTTCTTGGTGTAAAACTGAATTATTGCTTGCAGAATATCTTTAGCATGCATGTTGAAAGCTGAATGATGCTCGAAACAGTTTTAAGGTTAATGTTATGTTGCCTTCTAGATTTAAAATACAGAACTAGCTTTTTGTGGACTCTATTGTCTGTGCTTTCACCCTTGTTCAGGCTGTGGCAAGGTGGAATATTAACTGACACCATCTCGTCCTGTACTTCCTACTTTGGCTTCAGACCAGACTGTTTTTTACTCAAAAGAGAAAATCTCCTCCAGTTTCACCACTTTTTCGTCAATTATTCACAGCAACAGCACATTTTTTTTTCTACTTTAACCATTAATATCGAGAGTAAACACAAGCAACATGTCAAAGTCTCTTTGCTCTTCGTTGCCAAAACTGTCTGGGTGGACGGTGTTTCTAATGAGTGTACCCCCTTTAAGAGCCGAAGGTGGGCAGAGTTAGGTAAACTAGCAGGAGACCCTGTGCTGTTAAAAAAAAAAAAAAAAAAAAAAAAAAAAAAAAAGGAGTCAGGCTGTGCTTCGTTGCACTGGGTTGGTTTTTCATGTGCGGTGAGAATGTCTATGCATTTCCATTCGTAACAAACTTTACACGTGCGATTTTTCGTGCACAACTGTGCAGATTTACGAGTGAGACGGCGCGCTCGTCAAATGTGAGTGACTGTTATTAATGAAAAAAAAAAAGGCAGCCGGTATGGAAAAATCCATTTTTTCCCACCACAAAACATGATTTTGACATATATGGCTTATTGTAACTACCGCCATGAAAAGCCTCTCATGGGATTTGTTTTCGACAAGAAGCAGGAAGTGACGTTGGAGGCAGTAGCGTGCTCACGCGGACTCATTTCTTTATATTTGTTTTACCTTCGGGAAGATAGCTCGTTGTTGCTTCGTGTTAGCCAAAATGCCGGTTCGTTGCATTGCTGGATATTACTCAAACACTCGGGAGGATGGATTCGCTCTTCATACTTTTCCAAAAGATCCAGTTCAACGTGAAAAATTGATTGCACAACTGCAAAGGACGAGAGCTGCGTGGGTTCCAAATGACAGGTACGTGTGTATACAGCTCGGGGGGACAGTTGGGGAGTAATCCGTAAGTCAGAGGTGCTAAATGTGTTGATGTGCGCATTGGAAGGCTTCCGTGCAGCAGCCACTGAAGGGCATCCTCCGAAGGCCTTGTGAATTGCCACCGGCCTTGTTGACAAGACCAAGCTGGCTGCTGGCCTTGTCCGCAGGGGTGGCTCTTCGCGGCGCCGGGTCGCAGTGGCTCATCTCTGCCGCAGAAGTGGATCGAACGGGGAGGCGGTTTGGCCGTGATCCGCATGTCATCTAAATATGGTTTGAAACAATAGGGCAATATTGCCCCGGACACTTCACTCAATTGTGAGATGTTCTAATCTTCGAAAAGAGCTTCCATGTCACAAGGGGCGTGTCCCATAGTAGGGGCCACAGCGTGTTTTCAATGGTGAATGTCCGGGATGACGTCAAGGACAGTAGATACAGTCAAAATGGCGACCACTTGGATGTCGACTGACACTTATCTCTCCGCTCGTATTTATTTTTTTGGTATAGACATTGAAGTAAATGTTATACGTATTTTTTATTTCAATATCTATTTTAGAATGTTTATAGGGATGACGACCTTTAAGGCTGTGCAATTGCGCAATTTGTTGAAAGGGGTGTGTTTAAAAAATGGCAGTTTGCTGTTGACGTTAGTAACTCAAAACTATTTTGTTTCTAGGATTTACCAATCTTTTGAATCACTAAACTAATTTAGTTGTATGACCACGACTTCACATCTTGATTGATGATTCCGCTTCCGGTCCCCGAACTGGTGGCAGCGAAAACGAGGAGGCTACGGCAAACTCGATTGTACAATAAATAAATCCTGCTGAATTTGGACCGAATATTGTGAATCCTCGACGTGGGACGCCCATGGTGACGACTTCAGTGGACTAAGAATCATTTTGTGAAATCATAATACCCAAATTGGAGCCGTATTTCGTTCGTGTTGGAAGCAGCGCAGACTATCTTAGCCTAGTCCCGCTTGCTAACAGCAAGACGCATTAGTAATCAAATACTAAGGATGAAAATATCAATCGCTCCTACGTGACCTGCTAAACTTTCGTAACATATACAACGAGGTCCGCGAGTAGTCGTAGTGAAGAAGTTGGACAAGTTGAAAGGCCGACTTAAACTTGCCCCTCGGCCCAGACTACCTTTCCTTAGTTGGCTTACAATGTGACGCGTTTGTGATCAAACAGTTAACGTTGAAGAAGCATCGAACGTGAGTAACTGCATAATCTTGTTCAACCAACAACTTGTACAACGAGGATCGTGAGGACAACTAAACCTGCAACTACTGGGGTCATTGGTTTGAATCTCCTTCAATCACATATCCTTTCAATCTACATATCCTTTACATTTTTTAATACTCCAACTTTCTTATCCACATACCATTGTAACTTTAACATAGACTAAGTAGAATGTAAATTGTGTTACTCATGTGCTGACTTTGCTTCTATTTGTACTTTAACATAGACTGAGTTGTATGTGAATTATGCATCTTATATGTTGACTTTGTTTATTTGAATGCTTTTTTTGACTATCTGCAGCCCTTTGGGGAACACGATATTGTGCAACCTGTAGGCCGCTCCCAAGCACGGATAAATGCAGAGGGTTACGTTAGGAATGGCATCCGGCGTAAAACTGTGCTAAACATAAATGAGCGTTCAAACAAATTCGATAACAGATGGGTCGTGGCGGGGGCTAAGTACGCAAACCCCCAGCACTGTTAATCTGCAAGGCGTAGGTAGAAATTCAGATAATGTTGGTTGAAGGCAGAAACGAGGAGAGCAACTTAGTTGGCAAAAGAAGAAGAGAAATGCACAGACCCAACAGCTGTGTGTTGGGACTTTGAATGTTGGGACTATGACAGGAAAAGCTCAGGAGTTAGATGAAATGATGATTAGGAGAAAGGTTGATATATTGTGCATCCAAGAGAGCATGTGGAAAGGGAGCAAGGGTAGAAGTTAAGGAGCAGGGTTTAAATTATTTTACCGTGGAGTAGATGGGAATTGAAATGGAGTAGAGGTTATTTCCAGAGGAAGAGCTGGCAAGAATGTATGAATGTATATGTATGAGAATGTATTGGAAATGAAAAAGAGTGTCAGATCGAGGGATGAGGATGAAATTTGTAATTGAGAGTGTTGTGTATAATGGGATTAGCATCTATGCCCCACATGTTGGATGTGACCTCGAGTTGAAAGAGACACTCTGTAAGGAACTAGACGAAGTAGTCCTGAGCATGAGAAAAGAGAGAGAGAGAGAGAGAGAGGAGGAGAGAGAGAGAGAGAGAGAGGAGAGAGAGAGAGAGAGAGGAGAGAGAGAGAGGAGAGAGAGAGAGAGAGAGAGAGAGAGAGAGAGAGAGAGAGAGTTGTGATTGGTGCAGAATTCAATGGACATGTTGAAGCAGTGTTTGAGAAGTACGGTATCCAGCAAAGGCACTTTGATGGTCAGATGGTGGTGGACTTCACAAAAAGGATGGAATTGGCAGTGAACACTTATTTCCAGAAGAGACAAAAACATAGTGACCTACAAGAGTGGAGGTAGAAGCATGCAGGTGGATTATATTTTGTGCAAACGATGTAATTAGGAGGTTACTGACTGTAAGGACTACCATCGAGGTGAGGGAGAGTGTAGCTCGACAGCCTAGGGTGTGTAAGATGACTCTGGTAATGGGTGGGAAGATTAAGAAGGCAAAGGTAGAGCAGAGAATCAGGTGGTGGAAGTTGAGAAAGGAAGAATGTTGTGGATTTTTGGAAAGAGGTGAGACAGACAAGAACAGCTCCCAGAAGACTAGAATACTACGGCCAAAGCTTTCATAGAGGCAGGGAGGAGAGTACTTGGGGTGTCTTCTGGTAGGAAAAGGGAGAAGGAAACTTGGTGGTGGAACCCCGAAACACAAGAAGTCTTTCAAGGAAAGAGATTAGCGAAGAAGAAGTGGGAAACGGAGAGGACTGAGGAGAGGCGAAAGGAATACATTGAGATGCATCGTAGGGCAAAGGTAGAGGTGGTGAAGGCTAAAGGCTAAACAAGAGGCATACGACAATATGTACAGCAGAATGGATACGAAAGAAGGAGAAAAGGATCTCGACAGGTTAGCAAGACAGAGGGATAGAAATGGGAAGGGTTGTGCAGCAAGTAAAGGTGATTAAGGATAGCAATGGAAATGGTTGGCTGGTGCCAGTAGTGTGCTAAGTAGATGGACAGAGTACTTTGGGAAGTTAATGAAAAAATGGGAGAGAAGGAAGATTAGAAGAGGTAAGCGTGAATGACCAGGAAGTGGCAATGATTAGTAAGGGGGGAGTTAGAAAGGCCCTGAACAGAATGAAAAATGGAAAGACAGTTGGTCTTGATGACATACCATCGGAGGTATGGAAGCAGTTTGGAGAGGTGGCTGTGGAGTTTTTGACCAACTTAAATCAATAGAATACTAGAGGGAGAGAGTGGGAGAGAAGATGCCAGAAGAATGGAGGAAAATTCAATTTTTTAAGAACAAAGACTGTTCAGAACTGTGGAAACTACAGAAGACTAAAGATGATGAGCCACACAATGATGTTACGGGAAAGAGTAGTGGAGGCTAAACTCAGGTCAGAAGTAAGTATATGCGAGCAACACTATGGTTTCATGCCTAGAAAGAGTACCACAGATGCATTATTTGCCTTGAGAATGCTTGTGGAATTGTACAGAGAAGGTCAGAAGGAGCTACATTGTGTCTTTGTAGACCTCGAGAAAGCCTATGACAAAGTACTAAGAGAGGAACTGTGGTACTGCGTGCGCAAGTCTGGTGTGGTGGAAAAATATGTTAGAACAGGATAGGACATGTATGAGGACAGCGGTGAGATGTGCTGTAGGTGTATCAGGTGGAGGTGGGACTGCATCAGGGATCCGCTCTGAGCCCCTTCCTGTTTGCGGTAGTTATGGATAGGCTGACAGACGAGGTTAGACTGGATTCCCCTTGCACCATGATGTTCGCAGATGATATTGTGATCTGCAGTGAAAGCGGGGAGCAGGTGGAGGAACAATTAGAAATATGGAGGAAGGCATTGGAAAGGAGAGGAATGAAGATTAACCGAAGTAAAACAGAATATATGTGCACGAATGAGAGGGGTGGAGAGGGAAGAGTGACGGTATAGGGAGAATAGATAGCGAGGGTGGGCGACTTCAAATTCTTGGGGTCAACAATCCAGAGCAATGGTGAGTGTGGTAAGGAAGTGACGAAACGGGTCCAAGCAGGTGGGAACAGCTGGCGAAAGGTGTCTGGTGTGTTATGCGACAGAAGAGTCCTTGCTAAGATGAAGGTTTATCTTTATGAAAGTTTATGAAAACAGTGGTGAGGCCGGCCATGATGTATGGATTAGAGACGGTGGCTCTGAAGAAACCGCAGGAAGCAGAGCCTGAGGTAGCAGAAATAAAGATGCTGAGGTTCTCGCTCGGAGTGAGCAGGTTGGATAGGATTAGGAAGGAGCTAATTAGAGGCACAGCCAAAGTTGGATGTTTTGGAGACAAGGTTCGAGAGAGCAGACTTCGATGGTTTGGAGATATTCAGAGGTGAGAGAGTGAGTATATCGGTAGAAGGGTGCTGAGGATGGAGCTGCCAGGCAAAAGAGCAAGAGGAAGGCCAAAGAAAAGGTTGATGGATATTGTGAGTTAGAACATGAGGACAGTGGGTGTTAGAGAAGAAGATGCACTAGATAGGCTTGGATGGGAAAAGATGACACGCTGTGGCAGCCCCTTATGGGACAAGCCGAAAGAAAAAGATCATATTCTTTCACTTGAGAGCCATTTTTCCTCTCGAGTACCGCCATCGTGTTCACTTGCAAATGGCCCCATAAACTGTCTCGTTTACAACAAGCGTTTTCATCGGTCAGGAGAAACACATTCGACCAATCAACAGACGCATATCATATTTTCCAACCTGCTTGCAAAAGTCGGATCGGAAAATGAACGAGTGTGAATTCTGGCACGGGTTATGGTCGGAATATTGCAGAAAAACTGATTTATTTTTTTTATCTATGGAATTTAAAAAGACGGAATTCCGGCTATAAGAGATCATGTATTGAACAGAATGGCAGCGTGTGTACACACAACCACACACGTGAGCACTATCTTGCTGGTCTGCATAACGTTTTGTTGCTTGGTATCAAAAGTACATGAACACACCTGAAGCCAGCATTACATAAAGGTGATTTTCCTGTCCTAAGCACCAGTGACAACTAACAAGTTTTTCCCCCAACCGGCGCAATCCACTTGTGTTTTCATCTCCAAGTATCCGGTCGTATATAAGATAAAGATTTAAGATGAAGTCCAATGATCATAAAAAAACGGGATACGGTGGTGTCAGAATACAGTACAAGATTTTCTTTCAGTAGTCTGATAGTGCAATCGTAAAACAGCAAATTTATCTTGCCATCTTCTCTCTTCCAGGCTGCCGGGTTTTGAGTAACTTCATTGGCCGTCAAATATTTATAGTCCTATGGAAAAAACACACAAAACTATATAAATACTACGACATAAAAATAAACTACCTTTTGGATTCAGGTACACTGGGCATGACTGTGGCGCAGATTCAATGTCTATTGCGGAGTCAATCAATGACATCATTCATTGGATAGGTGAATCTTCTCCTTTTCCTTTCAGACTGTCCCGAGATTGACAGTCTCTACTCATGAAAGATTCAGGTTACGAAAAGACAAAAATGGCAATGGATTCAACCGAACATAAAAATCCTATACCGCAACTTGGTTTGAAAGCAGAGAGCTAAAACTGCTCTCCCGTTGACCACCACTGGAGCATTTTCCAGACATCATATTGGCTGGAGGGATGTCAAAAATGAAGGGGCTCGGAGCTGATCTCTGATGCAATCTGATTTCCACCTTAAATTTTTCTGTTACACATATGGCACGCATCACCACTGTTCTGCTGCCCTCATACATGTCCTGTCCTATTCTGACATATTTCTCCGCCAACTTCTCAAAGCATTCTTTCCATCTATTTAGCACACTACTGGCACCAGTCAACACATTTCCATCTCTATCCTTAATCACCCTTACCTGCTGTACATCATTCCTATCTCTTTCCCTCTGTCTGGCCAACCTGTAGAGATCCTTTTCTCCTTCTTTCGTGTCCAACCTAGTGTACATGTTGTCATATGCCTCTTGTTTAGCCTTCACCACCACTACCTTTGCCTTACATCACATTTCAATGTATTCCTTTCACCTCTTCTGAGTACTCTGTGACCAACTTTTTCTTCTCTAACTTCTTTCCTTGTATGACTTCCTGTATTTTGGGGTTCCATATCCAAGTCACCTTCTCCCCTTTCCTACTGAAAGACACACAAAGTACTCTCCTGCCAGTCTCTCTGATCAAGTTGGCCGTAGTAGCACAATCTTTCAGGAGCTCCTCCTGTCAATTGAGAGCCTGTCTCACCTATTTCTGAAAGGCCACACAACATTCTTCCTTTCTCAGCTTCCACCACATGGTTCTCTGCTCTACCTTTGTCCTCTTAATCTTCCTACACACCACCAATCTTTCCTGTAAAGCGACACTATCCCTTACCACTACCTTACAGTCAGTAACCTCCTTCAGATTACATTGTCTGCTCAAAATATAAATCACCTGCGTGCTTATACCTCCGGTCCTGTGGGTCACTATATGTTCCTGCCTCTTCTACAAAAAAAGTGTTCACTACTGCAATTTCCATCCATCCAAAGATTCACCACCATGTGTCCCTCAAAGTTTCTTTCTGGATCCCATACTTACTTCTCACACACTGCTTCATCGGCCCTGTTTCCTTTACCAACATGTCCATTACAATCTGCACCAATCACAACTCTCTACCCGTCTGAGATGCTCAGAACTACTTTGTCTAGTTCCTTCCAGAAATTGTCTTTCAACCCTAGGTCACATCCTACCTGTGGGGCATTGCCACAAATCACATTATAGATTACACCCTCAATTTCATGTTTCAGCCTCATCACTCAATCTGATACTCTTTTCACGTCCAAGAATTTCTTTTTTTCTCTTCCCATCTACTCCATTGTAAAATAATTTAAACCAGGCCCATAATATTCTTGCCTTTCTACCTTTCCACCTGCTCTGTTGGATGCACAATGTATCAACCTGTCATCATGTCAACCGACTGAGCTTTTCCTGTCACAGTCCCAGCATTCAAAGTTCCTACACTCAGTTGTAGGCTTACTTGCATTCCTCTTCTTCTTCTGCAGATGAATCCACTTTCCTCTTCTTTGTATTTGACGACAAAACAAACACTTGTAACATTCGTTACAGGGATTAAAAAGGATGGGCGTATGACAAAGCAAAGCCGAACAATGGTCTTATCTGAAATACAATAATTATCATTTTATTCGACTAGTTTTAAACCACAAAATAAGTTTTAAAAATGTAGAAGTAACATTCAGAGGCAGTACAGCTTCCTTTTGGCCCTGAAGGTGGTAAGAAAGGAAGTGGTGGAGGGAATGAGAAGCTCTCGCTGACGCTTCAGCTTGTCACATCTCCCCAGCCTGGAGAAGACATGCCCAGCCAGATTTTCCCACCTAACTGTAAGTTGATGAGGACACATGGGACCATCTCCGCTGCAAGCACTCTGAGGTACCATTTTTGGGGGGACCTGAGCACAAGACATGGGGACGGATGCGGGCACCAGGCATCCGCGCCAAACTTCTTGCTAACAGAAAAACCCGGGCTCTGAATTTTTGTGTGCAGAATCAATCAATCAAGATGTGAAAATTTTGTGCTTCTTTTTATTCCTCCTTTTGCTTTCTGCTAAATCCACCTGTTTTGTGTGGGGACCGGGCTGGTTCAAACATATTCAAGACAAGCAAACCCAACATTGCGGTCTCCTAAAAGTACAGATCAGTGTATATTCGGGTTGAAATTAATGAAAAGAAGAATCGCCAGCAATGTGCACTAAACACTCATTCCAAGTCAGTTAAGTTTGCCAATGTTTGTCTGTCCTTTTTGTTTTATTTTCCTGCATTATTTGTCGTCATTGTTGTGTGTTCGCGGTTGAGGAATGAAACCAGAAAAGAAGCCAACTAGAACTCATCGAAATTTCAGAAATTGTTGCAACCTTCAGATTACAAGTGATAAAGGTTTCTCGTCACTTTCCCAAAATTTTATCTGCATAAAAAGTGGTGTATTGCCCCTACACTAGATAAAATAGCCTGGTTTATAACTAATAATTTACAGTTGTGCTAAACCGGACGTAATGCAGGCGTTGTTTACAGTTCATTCTTTTCTCCCAAATTAACATTTTTATTCAAACCAAATAACACAACAAAATAATGTGACTAAAGTAAAAGTTATTAGTCCTGTAAAAATTAGTACATGTGTGAATGTGTATGAAATGCATGACTATATCCTTGAAATAGTTATTTTGGAGAAATATTCAGTATGCATTCTTGTATGTCTGAGACATGTCACGCTATTCACATTCAGCTATTGGATATAGTGTCAGGGAAGTTGCTCCATGGCCAAACAAATGTCTGACAGTTGTAACTGTAGATCTGTCCTTGGTCTTGCCTAACAGAACCTTGAGATTGTCACCAAACTGTTCAGAAGTCAGCATCTTCCACTTTCGACCTTCCGTGTTGAACATCCTGAAGACATGGCTTGTTCTGGGTAATGACACTGAGGTATCTCTGGCATAAGTTACTTCGTCTTTCATTCTCTTGGTCTTTGTCTTTAGGTAATCTGCTGTATTCTTAAGGTATTCATCAACATGTGCAGCTGCTGTGAATGGTCCACCTTGGTCCTTCAGTCTGTCCAAAATATTTAGTTGTCTGTTCTCAACATGCAGTAGATTAGCTTCCTTCTTACTAAGCCCAGCAGCTCTAAGATCCTGCTGGCATTTATTCCAGTCTGAAGTAATATTATCCATAATTTTGACCACTGGGCCCATTTTACAGAAATCTCTTGAAGCATCTTTTTGGCGCAAATCTTTAGTCAGCTTTAGTATATTTCCACGAGATAAAGTGTCCAAACTAGGCTTCTTCTTTAGCCACTGATCTGTAGCTCCACACTGCCTTTCCAACTGCAAGTTGTGAACAGGAGCTTTGTTGATATTCTGGGCCTGTTCAAACACTGGATATTCTTTCTAATATCCTCCAAAATCATAATATTTGCCCCTCTGCATGTCAAGGACATTTTGGGAATAATTCTGTTTGCCAAAGATACACATTCTTTGGTATGTGTAGTTGCCATCTCTTTGACAGATTCGACTACATCAAGCTTGTAGTTTGCCTTGACTGCATCAAAGAGAATCCGAGAAATTCCACTGAAAGTAGGTTGCTGGAAACAGAAGAATTCTTCATCTACATCTGTGTTCTGATCACTGTGGAGTGATGCAAAGAATTCTGCAAGGCTTGTATGTGTTGCTTTGCTTGAAATAGTCTTCATGAAATGGAGCAACAAGGTGCAAGCCGAAGGCAGCAATAACAGCAATAACCACTTTGACATATTCAAGAGCTAACGTCTCAAACAAGGAATGCTAGCTTGTTGGTAATGTACTCATGGCTACTCAGGAAGCTCCTGAAATCATCCCAGTGATGGCACATGATAGCACATGATTTTGAAAGCGCACCAAAACGGGCATCCTTCATTAGAAATAGATATGTTGGCTTGGGTTTGTGCTGCATGAAGACTTTGAAATCCTTATAGTAGTTCCATGGTTTTTGAATGTTGACTGGTCCAAAGAGACTCAGTGCCCAGGAGACAGTTGTCATGGAGACTATGTTTTCTTTGGTCAATATCCAGGTCTAAGAGGAAACCATTGAATGGGTTTTGCATTCCCATCTTATCCTCAATACTGTTGACAACTTTGGACATACCACAATCAAATCCAAGTGTTGTGTGACTATCGCAAAAGATTTGTCCAGCTGTTTCATCTTGGTTGAACTTAATTGCCAGTGCAGCCGCCACACCTTTGTTGTGAGCAGTGGAGTCAGTCATGTGAACATCTACAGCTTTGTAGAGTTCCTCTGCTGTATGTCCAGATGCAACTTCTAGAAGCTTAAAGTCAACTGCTATTGCATCTGCTGTATTTTCAGTGGTTTCTGTAGCAATCAAGTCAAGTCAGTATAAGTCAATCAAGTGGCAAGTTTTCCTTTAAATCTTGTAGACCTTCACTAGTCAAATGAGTAATTCAATGCATGCATTCAGTTTGGCCACATAATGGTCTACATGATATTGATGATAAACTATCAGTGTGTTATTTAGGCAAAAATGCGCGAATCTGCGGTTTTCACATATATGCCAGTAGCCAAGAGAAGCCAACTCTAAATGAAAAATGAAGTTGAAAAAATGTAGTTTTTATGGGTATGTGGTCAATTTGAGTTCAATTCCGGCATTTTGTAGAATTATAGCCCCTCTCTAATATAAGGTGTGAAAAGATCGTATGACCGGTAAAGTAGAGGCTTGGAAGAGACCCGCTTATATTTTCTCTCCCTCCTTTGCCTGCGCCGCTTTGCTGGCCTGAAAACACTCCACGGCAACATTAATTTGGTACTTCAAGCCGGATGTCAAAATGTCAGAAGATTTCAGCAGGTGTGGTGGACTCCAGAAAGACCATGGCCACGGCAGGCTCCCTTAGAGTGAGCCTAAGATCCTTCTCCAGAACTGGATCTCAGTCTGCCAGCTGGGACCTGACAGTTGACAGCATTCCGAAGGAGGTAAGATAACAGTCGTGTGTTGAAATGTCCTTTGGGGAAACCAAATCATTGGACATCATTGATCATTTAAAGCCCTGTGAATAGGAGTTAATGACAAGTAATGAGGGACAGTGGAGTCCTGTGTACACTTGGGTTCCGTTAAAGGATGACAGAGTACAAGAAATTCAATTAAAGAAAAGGACGGCAGAGTCCTGTGTACACTTAACGGAACACTTTGTCCAAACTAATAGGAATCGGAACACACATTAAAAGTTAGTATTTGAGGGTTCAGTGTTTCTTTTAATGCCAGAGTTATCCACAGATTTCACCTAGAAACATCTCTAAATTGGAAAAGTATTATCGAAATTCATCTCTCTCGCAGACATTCCAACGAGCCTGGCTGCAAAACTGACAGCCAATCAGCGTTTGCTTTACTTGCAGGTCTTCCTGTTCTGGTGTTCGTGTTTTCTTTGTGACCTACTGCTAACTTTGGCGGAATGCCAGTGTTGTCGTGAGTTTGATAAGGTCGAAAAAAAAATGGAGCGTACTGGAATGAACTTGGATCACGATCAACTTGTCTGCATAACAAAGATAATAGATACGAAGTTGTTTGTTTGGAAAAAGACGTGTTACATATCAATTTACTTATGATCCATGACAGTTTGATGAAAGGACCACTTGGAGATCCAGTGGAAAATCGGTGAGTACATGTTTTTAACAGTCTTGTAATCCTATGTGAATACTATGTGAGTTATATGAATGTCCAAAGTTGATCAAAAATGCAATCTTATTTTCAGAGTACGGCATAGAACTATGAAATGGTTTATATCTGGAATAAAAAATGCAAAAAAAAAAAAAAATTGGGACTTCCCTAAAGTGATTACAGGTATATATCCATCCATTATCTTAGCCGCTTAGCTGGACGAGTGTTGCGGGAGTGCTGCAGCCTATCCCAGCTGTCAACGGGCAGGAGGCAGGTTACACACACGCAGACAGGGGGAGAACAGCGGGCAGGAGGCAGGTTACACACACGCAGACACGGGGAAAAAACCGGGCAGGAGGCAGGTTAAACACACGGAGACACGGGCTGAACATGCAAACTCCACACACGGAGGTCCGGGATTGAACAGCTGCGCCACCGTGTTGCCTCATAAAGTATGTTGTTGCTTATACTGTACCAGCACGAGAGGCTATAACTAAGCGGCCAATAACCAGTAATGATTAGATGCGTGCAAATTTCCCGAGGTGATGAACGAGCCTCAACTGTGATAGCCACAGCTTTATCCTGTCAGGATGAGCCCACAGGAGGTTAAACAAGGACAAATTTGGGTGCGAGAGTCTTCCTTTAAGTTTCGTGGAAAGACGGCGGAATCCTGTAAGTACTAAAATTCCATGAAAATCGCTGTTATATAACACTTCTCTGAATGAGAAGTGAATGAATGGATATAAAAATACCACTCGGTGTTTAAATCATATAAAACAGTGGGATTGTAAACAGGAGACAAGTGTGGAAGCAAAGGCAAGAATTCTCCACCTAAAAAGGTTGAAGGGAGAATTACCACAACAGAAAATTTTAGTTGCTGTTCTGATAAGAAACCAGTTTTTAGAACACCCTAAGTGACAAACTGGACCAAATTCTCTAAAATGGGGAATGGAAATAGTAACACCCAAAGATACACTGCAGTGTAAAGATTGGAAGTTCGTTGAAAAACAGGATCCGATTAAAATTAAACATTTAAACAAATGGATAACTGAATATAATCATGGTGGCCACCTGAACACACAAAAAATAACTACGTGTCAAGAATCAATTATGAATAAAACAAAATATGATCCTAAAAAACTAAAAAGTCAAGGCTATAAAGCTACACAGTTTTGTTTGAGATGAGTTGGAAAAAAAATTGGAAAGTGAAAAAAGAGGGGAAATTTAAAAGTAGTGTAGTAAGTGGTCCACGATGATTATATTTATATATAAATATATATATATATATATATATATATATATATATTCAGAGAGAGGAATCAATTACTTTGTGCAGCAAATGGTACAGGAACTGTGGGACCTACTGGGATGTCCTCGAGGGCTCCGGACAGAGCACGTTTCTCTTTGTTGGACCCTGCATTGTGATTCTCCCCCACGAGCCTTTTTGGCCAGCAAAGGCTGGTTTGAAAAAAAAAATATATATATATATATATATATTATACAGCTTCTGAATGGATTTGCTTGTCGGGACATGGAGAAAGAGTCTCTGAGACGGCGGGCGCACATTTTTAACATGGACGAAAAAGGTATTTTTTGGAAGAGGATGGCTAAGTGTACTTCTGCAATGCTGCAGGTGAGTGAACTTATAACCTCTACGACGAGAGAGAGAGAGAGAGAGAGAATCTGCAAGGGTGTGGAAACGCAGCGCGTGCAGTTGTAGAGTTTAGAAGTTTAGCGAGGTCGACCAGAGAGGAGTATTGTTTAAGAGAGGCCACTTTGAATGGTTAAAGATCTGATAAAGCTTTCTGAGCAACAAACCGATCCTTCGTACTATTATTGTTCCCGCCACCAAGGAGTCTCAGTTACTCACATTTGAAATATGTACGTATGGTCCAGTCATACCCGGAGATATAAAGATACAGGTGTGGTCCACCAGTCGTGCCCGCAGATATAAAGTTGCGGGTGTGATTAGGGATGGAATCTCTAGACCTCAAAATAACTTATTGAGTTGTTAGTTGAGTACATAGTTGTTATCTAATACCATAATCATAATTTATCGACACTGCACAGACTGAGACAAACATTTTTAAAGAGGTCAATAGACATTCAATTTCAAAACTAAATATTGATATAATCAAATCATTTTATTTCATCATGTGGTATTGTTGTAATGTTGCGTAATTTACAGCGCTCTCTATTGTCAATCCCTTGATGAAAGCTAGCAGTAGAGTATATCTTCCGAAAGCATGTAGAGGGGAAAAGTTTTCAACTTCAAGATAACGGGCTACCGTGGGGGAAAATGACTGTTCGCATTTAAATATGGACAGACTAGTCAGAACTTTGTCAAAGTAAATCACAATCTCATGCTTATAGTTAGATACTGAAACATAACCTGTTATATCCCAGAAATATTTTCAATGTAACTCAGGGGTGCCCAGATTTCCCCCCTCCACAAGATCTACCTTTCAATCAGCCAGCCTCTCGTGATCGAGGCGGGGAGTTGCACACGTGCATCACTGCGACTGCCGTAAATGGGAGGCCAACTTGCTAGAACACGCCTTAAAGTGCGTGCGCTCGACGTATTGGCCACACCTGAAACAAGCGACACTGTGGATGATAGTCTGTCTTTTTTTTTGGGCACGCCGTCACACAATGAACCAAAATTGCCTCGCGATCAACGCATTGAGCACCCCTGGAATAACTGAATTCCTTTGACATGCCTCATTATGTTGATGACTTTCGACGTAAATGGGCTCGCAGTACGTGAAGCAGCTCGGAACATGTGCATCACTTCCGAATAAGCTCAGTACGGTTACCTTCCATTTCCTGTTTCCAGGTGAATACGGATTGTTTTGGATCAGGCTTGTTTTGTTACCAACTTTTATGAAATAAACATGTAAATTAATGTCCAGACTACACAAAATAAGCGACGTCTTTCAATATCTATTTTTTCTACTGGTAACAAATTTTATGCGCGTGATTTTTCGTGCTCAACTGGTCAGATTTGCGAGTGCGATAGCACGCAAGCGTGATCGCGCCAGTCAAATGTGAGTGACTTTTGTCTCTGGTGTCTTTGGACAACTCTTTGGTTTTGGCCATGTTACAAGTTTGAGTCTTACTGATTGTACGGGGTGGAGAGGTGTTTTTATGAAGCTAATGACCTCACACAGGTGCATCTGATTCAGGATAATACATAGAGTGGAGGTAGACTTTTCAAGGCGGATCAGAAGGTCTTTGAGGGTCAGAAGTCCAGGGACTAGTTCAGAGAGCAACCCAGCGTTTTACACAGAGCAAATTACACTGAAATAAGAAGAGGGCAACAAAAAGATGATGAACCTTTTGAAAAATACAGAGAGAATGACGACTGTATTCAAGATTGACAGCGGCCTGCAGGAAGATGGAGATGTAAATGGGCTATTTCAACAACAGGTGAAGAATGCTCTCCATGCAGGTTCAAAAGACATAATGAGCAGCTGGGTCAACAAACATTATATGAGCGTGTCCACAGGCACCTTGGAGGAATATGTAAATCACACCCTCCATGCTGGAAAAATAACGATAAGAAACAGAGGTCTACAGATACCCTTTATCAAGATTAAGGGCAGGAGGTTTTCTACCAAGGTGGAAGAGGCACGGGTGGTTTTAGAGGCCAAGGACAGGGAGGCAGAGGACAAAGAGGAGGGAGAATAGGAACAGGAACATGTAGCTCAAAAACATCAGGCTGCTGGTGCTCCAGTAAGGAAGGCAACAAACCCAGAGATTGGCCTGAGGAAAAGCAACCTTCATTGTGACTCGAACAGGTAGCGCCTAAACAGGATTTAAAGGTTAATCAGGAAACAGATGAGTTTTTGGAAGAAGAGGTCCTTTCTAAATTTACAGGATTTTCTGCCACTAGATGGGCTAAAACCTGAAATAACATTACTGGTAAATGGGAAATGTATCACTTTATATGTGACACAGGTGCATGTAGGACCACTTGAAATAAATCTCTTCTGAGCAAGCGAGCATTGTGTTGTAGTCAAACCTGCAAGTGGAAGACTGACTAAAGTAAAGTAAAGTAAAGTAAAGCCTGTGTGAATGAGGGACCCAGAAGGAGAATCATGTCAATAGTCCACCTTAATGTTTCCTAATTGCCCAGTAAATCTTTTAGATCAAGATGCTCTGCCTTTGCTAGGATTAGCATTAGTACTAAAAGCCAAATGACACACTGCAGTAAAACGAAAAGTGAGCTTGCAGAAAGGACACGTTTATGTTCTTAAGGGAACAGGCCGACCTTTTTGTTATTACACCCTTGACAGTCTAAATAAACGACAACATGAAGCAACAACAGCATTAATGACTGAAGGGAGAACGCCAAATTACAAGGCAAAATGTCAGAGAATGATTTGCATATTACACTCTGCTACAAAGGTACACCTGAATATTGACAAAAATAACACCAGACAGTCACTGTGACTTACTTATAAACTGTTTCAGAACACAGAACGGTATCAGGAGTGACATTAAATGAAGAGATGGAAGCACTGTTTAGAATGTGGACTCCACTGCACATCTCGGTACAAAAATATAGAAAATGGAAACCCTTAGCGAAAATAGCTGAACAAGGTGAGGGAGCAACCGACTGTGTTAACTTTTCACCCAATACAGAAATAAGTGCCTCAACGGGATTTGAAAGAAAGGCACTATTTTGGACGATTCAGGCACAGGAAGGGATACCCTTGCATTCTCAGTAAAAATGAGATTTAATGCTCAGAGGATGAGAACGATCTGTTGAAGAAATTGCCGGATAAGTTATGATCTAGACAACCTACATATGTCAGGTTAATAAAAGCAACCTAAGCAGCACAAATCAGACCAAAAACTGAATACAGACCACATGTGAGACAATATCCATTGAAAATGGATGCATACGAAGGCATCAAACTAGTAATTAAAAAACTTGATTGCTACTGAAGTAATAGTAAAATGTGATGACTCTCCATACAACACTCCAATATTCCCAGCAAAGTGCCACCATTTGTAGGAGGGCACATGGTGCAAGATTCACAAGCGGTAAATAATACAGTAATTCAAAGAGCTCCATGTGTGTGTCTGACCCTTACACTTTGTTGAATGAACTTGGGCCAGATACTAGTCTTTACTGTAGTAGACATCACCAATACATTATTTTCTACACCCATAGATAAATAAGGATAGTCAGTTTTGGTTTGCATTTACGTTTGAAGGACAAAGATACGCTTTCACCAGATCGCCACAAGGCTACTGTGAAAGTCATGAGCGCTAGTATAGTTAAATTTCAACCACCAGGAGGCCATCAAATCTTACTTTATGTAGATGATGTATTGCTGGCATCTCCAGACTCAGAAACATGTAAAAAAGTTTACAGAAGCATTATTTAATCATCTGGCCGAAGAATGGCACAAAGTGAGCAAAATAAACTACAAATGTGTAAACAAGTCAAATATTTAGGACATAACCTCAGTGCAGGAGGAAGAACTATAGTAGAAAATTCACTTCAGTGTCTATACGTAAAAATAAATATGAGCAGAGAGCGTGTCATCCATGTGCAAAGTTGCAGAAGTGTCATTCGACATCCAAGTGGTCGCCATATTGGCTGCATCCCGTCTATGATGTCAACCCAGACATTTGCCATTGAAAACACGCTGTGGACCCTACTGTGGGAGATGAACATGTCCCTTCTGACACGAAAGCTCTTTTCGAAGAAGAGAACATCTTACAACCGAGTTACCGGCAATAATACCCTATTGTTTCGAGCCATATTTAGATGATATGCGGATCACAGTCAAAACCCGCCCGATCCACCTCCACCCAGCGATGATGAAAACAATGCCAACTAAGAGCGACGACGATGACGCGGGCAAACCGCCTCCCGACCGATCCACTTCCACAGCAGATATAAGCCACCGCGGCCCACCAACGACGAGCCACCCCGGCTGACAAAGGCTCGCGGACGGCGGCGGCACTGAACAACGGTGCTACAATGCTCCACTCAGCCACGTGCGACGACAACGCTGTAAAGCACCCCGGTTCGACGGTGTTGTTCATCGCGTACTGCGGCGGCTATGAACAACCCCCTAAAGCAGCACGGCTCGGCTCCATGATAAGCCACCATGCCGTCGAAAATGAGCCACACCAGATGAGGCGCCGCGTTCGTCGGTCACTGCTTTGGCAAAGGCTGCGCGTCGGGCTTGCGGCGGCTCTGACGAACAGAGCCGAAAATGCGTCACTCAGCCGCGTGTGACAACAATGCAGTAGAGGGCCCCAGCTTGACGGTGTTGTTCATCGTGTACTGCGTCGGTGATGAACAACCACCTAAATCAGCCCGGCACGGCTCCGCGATAAGCCACCTCGGCGCCCAAAATGAGCCACACCGGCCGGCTGCAATGAGTTGCGATGGCTTATCTCCACCACAGAAATGGATCGGACGGGGAGGAAGTTTGACCGTGATCGCATATCATCTGAATATGGCTCGAAACAATAGTGTAATATTGCCCCGGTAACTTCACTCGGTTGTGTGGTGTTCTCCTTTTCGAAAACAGCTTCCGTGTCAGAAGGGGCATGTTCGTCTCCCATAGTAGGGTGCACCGCGTGTTTTCATTGGCGAATGTCCGGTTGAGGTTACGGACAGAGGATGCAACGAATAAGGCGACCACTTGGATGTCGTAGAATGACACTTCTGCACTCCAAATTGCCCCTAGGTTTGATTCTGAGTGCGACTGTTGTCTGTCTCCATGTACCCTGCAATTGGCTAGCAACCAGTTCAGGGTGTAGCCCGCCTCCTACCCGTTAACAGCTGGGCTCCAGCACTCCCACGACCCTTGTAAGGACAAGCGGCTAAGAGGCCGGATGAATGTTTGACATGTGCAAGATATAATCCACAAGCTAATTTGAGACCAAATGGAGGACGCTACCCTACACCACAATATCTGTTTCTAATTATGGACTTTATTGAATAGAGACCAAAGGGAAGGAAAATACATTACAGATGAACATACAAATGGATATAACTCAAACCAAAAAAGAGAAAAACTATGTCAAAGGAACTTTGCAAGAATATCATTCCTAGATATGGTATACCTGAAAAAATATAAAGTGAGAACGGTAACCATTTTGTTAACCAAGTTGTGAGTTTCATATCGATCTAAAGAATCATTGTGCTTAGCACCCTCAAAGCGCATGGTTCTACTTGAGCTGACCATATGAGGAAAAATGTTTGAAAAACGGAAAAAAAACAAGCGCAAATTGGTGAAGATCTTCCTGTTTCCCAGAAGGAGGCCAAACTAGTGAACCGGGAGACTGGTGCTTATGAGAAGTGTGAAGAATCATTACCATTCACCCAAGTGAATATGCAATTGGTGTCATCTTGTCTCCATGTTGCTTCACTAAACTGAGGTCCTAAAATGACCTTTACACTCTACCACCTGGATGAAGGGTTAGCTATAATCTGGCAAGGCTAGTGTCGTGCTTGACAGTAAAACTTGTTTTACGTCACTGTATTGTTGACAACTCCCATAACTGTAAAAATAGCAGAGAGGTCAACTTGGATTTGTTTGTCTCACTATAAAAAGGTCATTTGGGTTGAAAAGTCTGACAAGGATGGTGAGCAAAAGTCTGAAAATAGGGTGGTCTCAGATGTTTAGAATCTGGGAAGTTGCGAAAGTCAGTGAAGAATTAACAAAACACCGAAATGAGTAGTGGGAGTATTTCAATCAAAATGATCCCAAGGAGATCGAAATCAGGTATTGGGTGTTGGATGGCAACGCTATCTGTTATCCTGATTTTTCTGTTTGTGTGGTACCTTCGCGGATGTCCTGTATACATACAAATACAACAATTCCAGCTATGTTTTCCAAATAATACCTGCAATTATCCAAGAACAGTGTAATATAGAGGTAGGGAATAAAACAAATCCAAATTCTACATGTAGCAATGGGGACTCTGTGTTTCCCACCATCATATCAGAAAAAAAGAAACCCATATTCTCTCAAAAGGTGGCACCAGGAAATTTCACATGTATCTACATCACAGGAAGTGGAACATTATTAGGTCATCTTTCCAGTAGCTGGTGCCAAGACATAATACTCATTACTGACCATTTAACCTGTTTCTCGAGGAGACATTGAGTGGTGGTGGGGATCTGTCAATACAGATTTAGAAATTAACGATCCACTCCTTGACTTTAGCACATGGGTGAAACATAAAATTTAATAGAGAAAAATGTAAAGGCTTCTTCATTTAGAACAGGTAGGAGATAAGAGCGTCAACGTCCCACGCAGTTTGTCCTTTATAGTGGCAGCCCCAAACCAGACTGTGATGGAGGTACACAGTACTGATTTGATGACCGCTATCTAGAAATGTCTCAGCAGCTCTTGTGACTGGCCATGCTTCCTCAGAAGCCGCAAGAAGTACATCCTTTGTTGGGCTTTTTTGAGGATGAAGTCAATATTTGTCTCCCACTTCAGGTCCTTTGAGAATGTAATTCCCAAAAACTTGAAGGTCTCGACAGTTGACAAGAGAATTGGACAGGGTGAGGGGAAACTGTGGTGAAGGATGCCTCCTGAAGTCCACAATCATCTTTACAGTCTTTACTGTTCAGCGCCAGGTTGTGTTGACCACATCAAAGCTCCTGTCTCGCCACTTCCTGTCGATACGCAGACTCATCGCAGTCTTTGGTGAGGCCGATGACTGTGGTGTCATCTGCGAACTTCAGGAGATTGACAGTCGGATGCTTCGACATGTCGTTTGTGGAGTGCGAGAAGAGCAGAGAGGAGAGGACAGCCTCATCTGCTGTGTCCTGCCCGTCAGGAAGTTCTCGATCCACCGGGAGATGGGAGGCGAGATGCTGAGCTGAAGAAGTTTGGAGGAGAGGAGTTCAGGGATGATGGTGTTAAATGCAGAGCTCAAGTCCAAGAAAAGGATTCTTGCATAGGTACGCTCATTGTCAAGATGTTCATGGATGAAGTGCAGACCCATGTTGACGGCACCATCCGCAGACCTGTTAACTCGATAGACAAATTGCAATGGGTCCAGCTGAGGACCTGTGACGCTCTTGAGGTGGTCCAGGACGCGGCATTCAAAGGACTTCATGACCACAGATGTCAAGCCAACAGGTCTGTAGTCATGAAGAACCGAGACTGCTATTTTTTTTAAGCAGGTTGGTACTTCCTAAAGTTCTAGAGACCTGTTGAAGATTTTTGTGAAGACAGGAGCCAGTTGGTCTACGCAGAGTTTGAGGCAGGACGGGACACAAGGTCTGGGTCCAGTGCTTTGCTGATCTTTTGCGGTTTATTTACTTTTGTTTATCTGTCTAACGTCCCTTTCATGGATATTAAACGGTGGAGTGGAAGGTGGTGCTGTTTGGTGGGTGCGTGGAGTAAAAAGTAAGTTTCTTTCGCCCTGTCCCGTTAGGAGTCGCCATAGCGTGTCATCTCAGATGAACGCACGTATTTGTTTTGGCACAATTTTTACGCCAGATGCCTTTCCTGACACAACCCTTGTCAGGGAGTGGAGGCCCCAGTGGGATATGAACCCACAACCCCTGGTTTACCAAACCAATGCTCTCACCACTGTCTATTTCAAATCTACAGTAAAGGGTATTTAGGTCGTCGGCTAGCCTGCTTTTGTTTTCTACTGGGGGGGAACGTCGCTTGTAATTAGTGAGCGATTGTAATCCGTGCCAAACTGATTTGGAGACATTAGCGCGAGCTGTTTTTCCCAGTTTAACTGCATAGTCCCTCTTTGCAATGATAGTTTCTTTAGGCAGCTGATTTGTAGTGCGATTGTAGAGGGCCCTGCCCCACTACGATATGCGATCTCTTTAGCCTACTGAGTTGCCAAAGTCTTCCTGAAAAACCAAGGTTGTTATTAAATGTACGAAACGTTTTTGTTGGTACACACACCTCCTCACAGAAACTGACATATGCAGTAACAATATATGTGAATTCGTCTAAGCTGCACGCTGAATTTCCACTCCAGTGTGTGTCGTCAAAGCAGCTTCGAAGTTCTAATTTTGCCTCGTTGGTCCACTTTTTAACTGATTTTACCAAAGGCTTTGCATAACTTAAGTGCTACCAGTAAGTAGGTATTAAGTACAGCAAGCAGTGATCAGAAGAGCCAATGGGTGCGCGCGGGATTGCACAGTATGCATTTTTAATGGAAGCATAACAGTAATCGAGTGTGTTATTTGCCCTCGTTGGACATTTCACACCCTGCTTATATTTAGTGAGTCCGTGGTTAAGTTTAGCAGTGTTAAAATCTCCTAGGATAATGAGCGGTTAATGTGTGTTTTTTCTCTCGAGCTCTGCGAGCGTTAGCAGTGCTGCATTCATGCTAGCTTGAGGCGGAATGTAAACAGACTAGAATGAAAGATCCGAACTCACGTGGCAAATAAAACAGCTTACATTTAAAAAACAATGACTCTAAAAGCGGGCTGCAGTGTGTGGGGAGCTGTGTAATGTCTGTACATCATCTCTCATTTATATAAAAGCGTAATCCACCACATTTCGAGTTTTAGCTCCGAGACGCGGTCCAAATGATGAAGGTGAAAGCTCAGGAGTGTAATGGCGGCGTCAAGGATGCGTCGACAAAGCCAAGTCTTCATGAAGCACAGAGCAGCAGAACATCCAAAGTCTGCAGGTCTTGATCAGAAGCTGAACTTCATCCATTTTGTTGGCAATGGAGCGTAGGTTCGCGAGATGAATCGACAGGAGCGGTAGTTGATGTCCCTTGTTCCGCAGTTTAAGTTGTTTCCTGGCTCGCATACTTCTTCACTGCCAAAGCGAAGCCCTGAAGAGTGCGCCGACGAGTCACTCCAGAAAAAGATTCAGCCAATTGCCGAGAGTTGTCAAAAAAAAAAAAAAAAAATGACCAGAGAAGACTCTCTGGTGGTTAGCAAAATCTCTCATGGACTTGAGTCCAATCTTGCCCCGTCCTGATAAAGTTGTTTATAAATGCCATATACTTTGGGGAGTTTTTTTTGTTCATGAATTAAATATGACAAAGAGGCATTAATAATATGCCCAAACAAAAGAAGAAAGTTGTCCCACAAACGACAGAAGAGACCCCTTCAGCCGAGGAAGAAACAGTCGACGACGAGCTAGCCATTCAGACCAAGAAGAGCTAAGGCTACAAAAAGACGAGGGTACAGCTAACCAGCTAAACATAGTACAACAACTGAGAAAGTTTCGATGGGAAAGTGTGGAGACTCTCCACTGAATACGAGAGGACAAGCATATAAACTATACAATGGATAAAGCTGAACAGAGAATTGCAAACACAGAGGAGAGATTGCAGGGAACTAAGGAAGCTACGAGGGAGCTGCTAAAGATACAAGCTAAGTTGCAAGATAAACTATCAGACCAAGAGGGAATAGCGAGACCAGAAAATATAAGAACTCATGGAGTAGCGGAGGGGCAGGAGAACAATTTCATTTCGACGATGATGTTCGTGAACAATCTACTGAAAGAACACTTGTAGTGGCTATACACCGAAGATCTGAGGATCAAACGCTCTCACTGAGCACTGGGAGCAAAACCGCCACCAGACGCACCACCGAGGTCCATTGTCGTGACCGGGAGTACGTGGAGGCGAGGAGGGCTCACGTTTCAGGGTAGGCGGGGGACATTGAGTCCGAGTGGACGATGTTCTATGCCTCCACTGCTGAGGCAGCCGACCGGAGCTGTGGGCGTAAGGTGTCGGTGCCTGTCGTAGCAGTGAACACATTAGTGGACACAAACAGTGAGGGATTCTGTCAAGTTGAAGAAGGAGTCTTATCGGGCATGTTTGGTCTGTGGGACTCTTGAGGCAGCTGATAGGTACCGGGTGGTCAAGCGGAATGCAGCTTCAGTGGTCATTGAGGCAAAAACCCGGGCGGAGGAGGAGTTCGGTGAGGCCATGGAGAACGACTTCAAGACTGCTTTGAGAAAATTCTGGTCCACTGCCCGGTGTTTCAGGAGGGGGAAGCAGTGTAACGTCAACACTGTACAGTGTGGATAGGGCACTGCTGGCCTCAAATCGGGATGTTGTGAGTGGGTGGGGAGAATACTTCGAAGACCTTAATTCCACCAACACGCCTTCCCATGAGGAAGCCGAGTCAGGGTTCTCTGAGGCGGGCTCTTCTATCTGTGGGGTTGGGGTCACCGAGGTGGTTAAAAACGTCTTTGGTGGCAGGGCCCGGGGGATGAATGAGATTTGCCCAGAGTTACTAAAGTCTCTGGATGTTGTGGGGCTGTCCTAGTTGACAACTCTGCAACATCGCGTGGATATCGCAGAGAGTGGTTCTGGATTAGCAGACTGGGGTGGTGGTCCCCTTTTTAAAAGAAGGGGAACCCGGAGGGTGTGTTCCAACTATAGGGGGATCATTCTCCTCAGCCTCCCTGGTAAGGTCGATCCAGGGGTGCTGGAGAAGAAATATGTTCGAATAGTACAGGACATGTATGAGGGGAACAGTACAGTGGTGAGGTGTGCTCAAGGTGTGACAGAAGAATTTTAGGTAGAGATGGGACTCCATCAGGGAACAGGCCTGAGCCCCTTCCTGTTTGTACTGGTAATGGATATGCTTGCAGATGAGGTTATACTGGAATCCCCTTGGACCATGATGTTCGCGGATGACATTGTGATCTGCAGTGAAATCAAGAAGCAGGTGGAGGAACAATAAGAAAGAAGGAGCTACTGGAAAGGAGAGGAATGAAGATGAGCCGAAGTAAAACAATATATGTACGTGAATGAGAGGGGTGGAGGGGGAGGAGTGAGGCTACAGTGAGAGGAAGGGTGGAGGACTTCAAATACTTGGGGTCAACAATCCAGAGCAATGGTGAGTGTGGCAAGAAAGTAAAGAAACAAATCCAAGAAGGTTGGAACACCTGGCGGAAGGTGTCTTGTGTGTTATGTGACAGAAGACTCTTTGCTCGGATGAAAGGCAAAGTTTATAAAATAGTGGCAAGGCCAGCCTTGATGTACGGATTAGAGACGTGGCACTGAAGAGACAACACAAAGAGGAGCTGGAGGTAGCAGATCTGAAGATACTGGTGGTTTCTCTCAGAGTGAGCAGGTTGGCTCGGATTAGAAATTACTTCATTTGAGGGACAGCCAAAGTTAGATGTTTTGGAGACATGAAGGTTTGAGGGAGCAGACTTTGAAGGTTTGGACTTGTCCAGAAGTGAGAGAGTGGCTACATTCCTTCATCAGAGCCGCATAAAAACAGGCAAAGAGCGCCACAAGTGGCTCGAGCACTGCTGGTTCGCCACCCCGGGTCTAAGTAAATGATTTACTTTCCTCCTCGTTTACAGGTCTGTTGCCTTCTGTTCGCGCTCCCCTTTAGAAACCTTGTTCTATTTCACTGATCGACTGCATCTCAATAAATATCTGTTAAAATACTAAGAAAGCAAAACTCAACATTGAAACCGTTCCGGGAAAAAGAAAAAAAAAAAAAAAAGATCCAGAGTCTCCACTCTGCTTGACCTACAGCCGAACAGGACATACATTGTTTGTAATACTTTGAAACGTTTGTGAATTTTGTCTCAAATTATTGTGATGTAAAGTTGCTATGGTGAAGAGTTTGCTCAATGTTAAGCCCCCCCATCAATGATTTGAAGACTAAAATAGATGCTAAAATCATTACGTGCAAAAGTACAACCAACCGTTTACCCTGTTTGCTGCCTCATAGTTGGCATTGACGTATTTTATTGTTTCACTCACCCAATTGACAGAGTTCACTTTATTGAATCTCCACCGGTGTAGTCTGAAACTGAGTGCATCAGACGTTTCACATTGTGAGTCATTTGGACAATATAATCTTACTCGAAGTGTTGGACTGAGGTGATTGGTCATTAACTTTAACAAACTTAATATACACTTTTGTTCGTCGCTATTAGCCTTTGTGAACGTTGTTCATTGGTTTCAGCACTTCTTCAGGACTGGAGGAAGAGGCATCAAAACGGTAAACCAAAATTTCTAAATTTGAAAGATTCTGTGAATAACTGAAAATTTGTCCCGGTTCCAATCTGTTCACAATTCTCGACACCCAACCTTATCCATGAGCTCCTTTTACCGTATCAAGAATCTAAAATTACGAAACTGATCTTAGAAAGTATTCTTGCCTTAAAGCATCTCAAAAACTAGCCCAACTCCTTCTTACCTTTCATCCTGTGAATTCTTTGAGCGCTTGTGCTTCAGCTCACGGGGTGCAGAGCGTATCTTCTTAGGCTTAGAGTCACCAAACTCCTCATCTACAGAGAAACAACATATGTGTTCGTATCTCAACATCCTTATAAATGGTACCGACCATTCATCCATCCATTTTCTATATCGTGCATTCTTTCTCTAGTCACGGGTGAGCTGAAGCCTATACCAGCAGACTTCGGGCGAGTGGCTTAATTAGGGGTGAGAAATTATATGATCAAAGATGGTAATAAATTTCCCGACAATCTCAGTGATCGGAGGTGGATATTTCCTTCATCTAACATGGCCAGAATGTGCACAACAATCAATCAAGAATGGTTTGCTCGAACATTCGGGATGGATTCCCTCCTCACATTTTCCAAAACAGTCAGTCCGTTGTGAAAAAGGGATTTCACAGGTGCAAAGGACGAGAGCTTTGTGGGTTCTAAATGACAGGTGTGTATAGAGCTATTAAAAAAAATAATAGTTGTGGGGGACTAATTTGCCTCACAGTTTATATCATACGTTACGTGTGAATTTAGAATAAATCCCCTTGGTCAAACCAGCAACATATAACAAAGCTCTTGTATTGCGTTTAAGACAATTTAGTCCCACACACAATACAATACAACACAAAAGAATAAAATAGAAGTACAAAGACAGTTTAGCAGAGTGTAACATGAGCTAACTCGCTGACTAGACGTATAGTCATCAAACTCGAACAACTTCTCCAAAAGAAGCAATAATAAAAAGCTCCGCCCGCGTCTGACAACGTAATCCTTCTCTTAGAACGTAACAAAAGATCCGCATTCATAACAATATCTATTTAAAAAAAAAATATATATATATATAATATATATATATATGTCAGTTGAGCTTTAAAGATGAGGTAAAAAGATTTAAAAGGAGACATAATGTTAACAAGGTATGTGTCATCACACCTGGAGAATGTTTAAAATCCTAGGATTCATCATCGCGGGGGGGGGGGGCAGCTTGTTTTTCTTGTATGTTGCACCTCAAAATATATTCAGAATTTGTTGCACTGTTGGATAAAAATTCTCATATTTGCCATTCAATTTATTTGCTTTATTTGTTCAGTAAACTAATATGATGGAGTTACTGTTTAAAATAGACAGTTTTGTTATCAAAAGCTGTTAGTAAAATGTTGTACCAGTTTTAGTTTTCAATACAGACATTTTATAACTGGCTATTTAACGTGTTTTTTTTCTTTTGAAATAATTGTGATAATATTTGAGCTTGGACAATATGAAACAATCATGATCATTTGGTATGCCTCATCTCTAGGCAGAATACATCTTGGAGTGGTCGCCAGTCATTGACTGGGCACATAATAACCCTCGAGATTTCAGCCTGCACCAGGTTACTGGTGGATATTTTTCAGCAGAAATTTGTTAGCCAATGCAGAGAGGTTGAGAAAACAACGAGGTGGGGGAAAAAAAGGATGCAGTTTTGCTCTAATATGAAAACATTTTTACAAGGCATTCTATAAGCAATATTACATGAAAATCTTTCCCAAAAAGGAAACACGGCCTCAAACACACACACGCACACATGCAAAACTAAATTCTTCCAGAACCCATTATCCCATTTTACAAAAACCTGGCATTGCCTGTTTTATACTTAGTTTGGAGCAACTACTCCTACCATTTTCAGCATCTTTACATACTGCAATTCTGGGGAACTCCTGGCGCATAGTTACTAGAAGTACTCTATGAGGCATGGTGTTCAGAGAAAATTTAAAGGACTAATAGCACCGTAATCTAACCACCACGAGAATGCTCATTTGCCCCTAGGCATGTCACGATAATTATTATATCCACTCATTGATGGATCAATAAAATGGATACGCTCAATGCTGAACTCAATAAATTGTCATTGTTTTGTTGACTCGGCCTGCAGCTCATACAGAGCGCCGACAAAGTTGGACAGCTACTGGACTCACGAAATGATGGCCGGCCAGCGTAGGCTTAGTCCAATAAATACTTCACAGACTTGTTCCATGTGCCACGCGTAGATTACAGAACAGAGACAAAAGCGAAAATTGTTACATTGGGTAGCCCGTGAGCTAAGGAGCTAAAGCAACTCGACCATGTCTATATGCTCAGCGCATCAATGTGCTGTGCGTGTTTGTCTCCATATAAGACACACGTGAAAATCAACCATTTATTAACTATAACAACATTAGCAACGGTTTTTCAACCAGCAGTTGACTAGAGCAAATTTATTTGAGTGAGAGGTGTAGGCTGGTCTCCACCACCTTCAGCATACACACCCACACAGTCCTGCAGCGGGACCCTTACATTTCATGATTTCAGATCTTTGGGATTTTTTTTCTGATTAATTCAAATTTGGCATGCTTTTTAAAATCCTCTCTATGATGTATGAAATTTAAAAAAAAAACTTTTTAGCAATTTTACTAAGTTGATGGCTATTCCTCTGTGCCAAATGTTTAAGTGCAACTTTTTGTCAAAAGAGATTCTATTTTATGCACGTTTTATTTTTTAAAATAAAACAAAATAAATGAAAATTAAAATAAAAATTTACATTCTATTCTAGTTCTACATTCAAAGCCAATATTCAAGATTTGAGAATTTAAGGTTAATTGTTCTTGGGAAAAAGATGTAGTTGAACTATTATCGGTCTATCCTAAATACTTCTTAGAGGTACATTTGAAGCCAGATTTTTAAATAGATAAAAATTTTATTCTCTCAATATCTGAAGGCAAAACAGACTAAACCCCTCCTGTTTCAGGTCAGTCTTGATCACCAAAATTATTGAACACAATAATAGTGGATTTCTAGGAGAATTTTACATTTTTATCAAGATCAAAAGTTCCCATACAGTGAAGAAAATAAGTATTTGAACACCCTGCTATATTGCAAGTTCTCCCACTTACAATTCATGGAGGGGTCTGAAATTGTCATCGTAGGTGCATGTCCACTGTGAGAGAGATAATCAAAAAGAAAAATCCAGATATCACAATGTATGATTTCTTAATGATCTATTTGTGTGATACAGCTGCAAATAACTATTAGAACACGTCTATCAGCTAGAATTCTGACCCTCAATGACCAGATAGTCTGCCTTTTAAAAGTCCACATCCACTCCATGTACTATCCTGAATCAGATGCACCTGTATGAGGTCATTAGCTGCATAAAGGCACCTGTCCACCTCATACAATCACTAAGACTCAAATTGGCTGGAAAGGGCTACAGAGAAATTGCCAAGCAGGTTGGTGAAAAAAGGTCCACTGTTGGAGCTATCATTAGAAAATTGAAGAAGCCAAACATGACGGTCAATCTCAATAGGAGTGGAGCCCCATGCAAGATATCACCTCATGGGGTCTCAATGATCCTTAGAAAGGTGAGGAAACAGCCCAGTACTACACGACAGGAATTGGTCAGTGACCTGAAAAGAGCTGGAACCACCGTTTCCAAGGTGACTGTTGGTAATACACTAAGACGTCATGGTTTGAAATCATGCATGGCACGGAAGGTTCCCCTGCCTCAACAAGCACGTCAAGGCCCATCTTAAGTTTGCCAATGACCATTTGGATGATACAGAGGAGTCATAGGAGCAGGTTTTGTGGTCAGATGAGACCAAAATGAAACGTTTTGGTCATAATTCCACGAACCGAGTTTGGAGGAAGACAAATGATGAGTTCCATCCCAAGAACACCATCCCTACTGTGAAGCATGGGGGTGGTAGCATCATGCTTATGGGGGTGTTTTTCTGCACATGGGACAGGACGACTGCACTGTATTAAGGAGAGGATGACCGTGGCAATGTATTGTGAGTATTTGGGGAACAACCTCTTTCCCCTCAGTCAAAGCATTGAAGATGGGTCGTGGCTGAGTCTTTCAACATGACAATGTCCCGAAGCACACAGCCAGCAAAACCAGGGAGTCTCTCTGTAAGGAGCATATTAAGGTTCTGGCGTGGCCTAGCCAGTCTCCAGAACTAAACCCAATTGAAAATCTTTAGAGGGAGCTGAAACTCAGTGTCTCTCAGCGACAACCCAGAAACCTATGTGATCAGAGAAAATGTATGTGGAGGAGTGGGCCAAAATCCTTCCTGCAGTGTGTGCAAACCTGGTGAACAACTACAGGCAACGTTTGATCTCTGTAATTCAGTCCCTGACATTTGACGAGCGCGACCGCACTCGTGCACCATCGCACTCGCAAATCTGCACAGTCGAGCATTAAAAATCAGGCGCGTAAAATCTGTTACGAGTAGAAATGCATAGAAATTCTCAGCGCACATGAAAACCAATCTAAAGCAGTGAAACACAGCTTGACTACTGTTTTTTTTTTTTTGTTTGTTTTTTTTTAAACAGAATCACACGGTCTCCTGCTCATTTACCTGACTCCGCCCCCCTTCGGCTCTTAAAGAGGTACACACAATTACAAACACCGTCCACCAACACAGTCTGGGCTAAGTAGAGCATGCTGCTTGTGTTTACTCTCGATGATAATGGTAAAAGTAAAATAAATAAAATTGAAAAAAATTGCTGTTGCTTTAATTAATGTCGGGGTATGTGAATAAGAAAACGAAAAGTGGTAAAACTAGACAAAATTTTTTCTTTGAGTAAAAAAGGTCTGGTCTGAGGCCAAAGTAGAAAGTACAGGATGAGATGGTGTTTAAAGTTAAAATCCCAACCTTGGTACAGTCTGATTGAGGATGAAAGAACAGACAATAAATTGCACAAAAAACTAATTCTGTATTTCAAATATCGGAGGCAACATAATATTTACTTTAAAACTGTTTGGGAGCATCATTTTCGTTTCAAAATGCATTGCTAAAGATATTGTGGGTTAAAAAAAAAATTATACAAACCTGCAAGAGACCTTTCACATTCATAGTTCATAGTTCGCTTGGTTTATTTACAGTCACTCACAATTGACAAGCGCGAATGCACTCTCAAATCTGTACAGTTGAGCACGAAAAACTATGCGCGTAAAATTTGTTACGAATAGAAAAAATAAATATTGAAAGACGTCGCTTATTTTGTGTAGTTGACAATTTACGCGCTTATTTCATAAATGTTAACTAAACAAGCCTGCTCCAAAACAACCAGCATTCACCCGGAAACAGAATGCAAGTTAGCATTTTCATACTGAGCATTTACGGAAGTTAGGCCAAAAGCGCATGTTCAGAGCTGCTTCACGTGCTGCAAGCGCATTTACGTCAAAAGTCACCAACATCATGAGCCATGCCAAAGGAAATTCAGTTATACCAGGGGTGCTCAACGCAATGATCCTGAGGCAGTGTGACGGTGCCCCACCCCCCAAAAAAAACACGTTAGATTATCATCCACCTCGTCGCCTGACTCAGGTGTGGCCAATACGTCGAGCGCACACACAAAGGCGCATTCTAGCAAGCAGGCCTCCTATTTACGGCAGTTCCACAATGCATGCTAACCCCCCCATGGCAACAATAAATCACGATTGCCGACAGGATTGTTTGTTACAATGTATCACTATCTTGTTGCCACTAAGGCGAGGTTGAACTAAACTTTCAGCATCTTCAAAATATTGCGGGTATGCACCGTTTATCCCTTGACAGGCCAGTGCACTTATCTTTCCTTCAGATAAAGTTTGCCAGATCAAGGATTTTTATTGATGAAAAATTTTAAATATGTTGTACAAATATCTGTTGGAATTGCAAATTACAATTCTGAGTTTTAAATTTAGTTTTAATTTAATAATTTTTAATTATGTATTTGTTTATTTTATTTTTAATTATTCTAGTTATCAGTTATGTTATATTATTCCATTAAGTTATTTTAAGATCTTGAGATTCCATCCCTGTTCACACCCACAACTTTATCTGCGGGCACGACTGGTTGGCCACACCCGTAACTACATCTGCAACCATGACTTACCACACCCGGACATTTTTCAGATGTGAGTGACTGATAATTGCAAACAACGGCTACTGTACCAAATATTAACATTGGTTTTCTCAGTTGTTCAAATACTTATTTGCAGCTGTAACACACAAACAGTTAAAAAAATCGTACATGTGATTTCTGGATTTTTCTTTTTAGATTACCTCTCTCACAGTGGACATGAATCTACGACAAAAATTTCAGACCCCCACCATGATTTCTAAGTGGGAGAACTTGCAATGTAGCAGCGTGTTCAAATACATTTTCTTCACTGTATATTTCCTTATCAAAGAGTAGCATTTCATTTGGATTGGATGACTTGGGTCAAATATTTTGGGTAACCTTCCACAAACTTCTGACAGTACTCTGCTGAAATCCTGACCCATTGCAGCCGACAGAAGTGGTGTAACTGAGTCAGGTTTGTCGGTTGCCTTGTTCACACACACTTTTTCAGAACTGCCCACAAATTATCGATGGGATTCAGATCAGGGCTTTGTGATGGCCACTCCAAGATATTGACTTTTCAATCCTCATTTAAGCATTTTGGCAGGATGCTCAGACTCATTGTCTATTTGGAATACACATTTGTGCCCAGGTTTTAGCTTTCTGGCTGATGTGTTGAAATGTTTCTTTCAAGGTCCACTGTCATGAAATGCATGATTTTTAGTATGTTATTAATGAAAAAATAAAGAATGGACCCATCTACTTTTTTAAGCAAAACATGATTTTGATGTATATGGCTTTTTGTAACTCCCACCATGAAAATCCTCTCGAGAGGTTTGTTTTCGACAAGAAGCAGGAAGTGACGTTTGAGGCAATAGCTCGCTCAAGCGGACTCATTTGTTTCTATTAGTTTTACCTGCAGGAAGGTAGCTCAAGGGATTTATTTTTGCGAAGAAGCAGGAAGTGACCTTAAAAGCATCAGCACACTTAGGCTGGCTCATCTGTTTATATTAGTTTTACCTGCTGGAAGGTAGCTCGTTCCTTCTTGTTAGCCAAAATGGCCGGCTCGTTGAATTGCTGGATCTTGTTCGAACACTCGGGGATGGATTTACTCTTCATACTTTTAAAAAAGACCCGTTTCGTCGTGAAAAATAGATTGCACAGGTGCACAAGATGAGAGCTTCGTGGGTTCCAAATAACAGGTGTGTATAGATACTTAAAAAAAAAAAAAAGGAAAAAAAAGTTGGGTGGGAGGTGTAATCCTCTCATAACAAAAGATCCACGTACGTAAGTCAGGGGTGTTAAGTGTGTCGGCTAAAGGTGAACTGGGCGGGGAGGAGGTTTGACGAGGCTCTCCCGCCACCGGTGTCTGGGCACCCCACCGCGCACGTCAGCTCGCTCGCCACAGGTCGCCCGCCAGCGACAGCTTGCTGGCCGGCAACAGTTTGCGCGTTGGCCCTAACACAAGGAGAAAGGTCCACACGCGCACGGCATGGGTCCTCCTGAGTATGCTACATAGTGTAGAGAAGTCCGTTGTTAGTTAGAAGAGATCCAAGTATCATTAGAATATGGCTAAAAATGATGGGGTAATATTGCTCAGTTTATTTCACTCGATTGTGAGATGTTCTCTTCTTTGAAAACAGCTTCCGTGTTTCATAGCAAGTTGCCACTATGAGTTTTCAATGGCGAATGTCCTGGTGTAACATCTGCTGATGACGTTGCAGGCAATATGGCGACCACTTGGATGTTGAATGAGACTTCCACAACTTTGCACATGGATGACACACTCTCCGCTCATATTTATTTTTTCATATAGACATTGAAGTGAATAATGTTATATGTATTTTTCATTACAATATCTATTTTAGAATGGTTAGGGTTAGGCACGACAGTTGAGATTTAATATTACCATGTAATGATATTTCTTCACAATTTGTCTATTTCATGAAAAGCTCTGGCTCCTGCTCAACCAAAACAGTCCCACAAAATGATGGTGCAACCTCCATGCTTCACAGTTGGTATGATGTTCTGAGGGTGGTACCAACTGGAAATCCCACCCAAGGATGAGCCACACTTGTGGAACTCCATGGTTCGCTCTCTGATTTTCTGCCCATTTCTTTTGATTTTCCTCATGATGTCAAACAAGGAAGCAGAGTATTTGTGGTCTTAACTTAAATACATACCAAGGTATACTGTCAATTAACTTCCATGTTGTCAATCAACCAAATTAAAAATGCCAAATTAATCAGGAGCTTCTAATGCCATGACCTCATCATCTGGGCCTAATGATATTCTTTAAAGTGGGACGGTCATCCCTATAAACATTCTAAAATAGATATTGTAATGAAAAATACATAACAGTATTCACTTCAATTTCGATACAAAAAAAAAAAAAAAGTGAGCGGAGAGCACGTCATCCACGCACAAAGTTGCGCAATTGAGTGTCCTCGACCTATTAGTCGCGTCCTCTGTCCTTGACGTCATCGTCACTTCCGCCGTTGAAAACACGCAGTGCCTGCTACTAAGGAAGCCAAACAACAGAGATATTCGGATTTTTCCGACGCCCTTTCTGACACCGAAGCTCTTTCCGAAAAGGACAACACCACATAACCGAGTGAAGTTATCGGGGCAATATTACACTATTGTTTTGAGCCCTCTGGGCAATATTACACTATTGTTTCGAGCCATATTCAGATGATATGCAATCACACCAAAACTGCATCCCCGTCCGAGCCACTTCCGCGTTGGAGATCCATCGCAGCCGGCCGGTGTGGCGAATAACAGAGCCAAATCGTGTTGCTTTAGGGGGGTGCTCACAGACGCCGCAGTACTGAGCAACAGTCAAGCCAGGGCACTTTATGCGCGCATGCGAGTGAGTAACGCATTCTCGGCTGGGTTCTTCAGAGTCGCCCCCGTCGCAAAGCCCAACGTGCAGCCTTCGCAGAAGCTGTGACCGCCGAATGCGGCGCCTCAGCCGGTGTGGCTGATTTTCGGCGCCGTGGTATATAAGGAGGAGGTGGAGCGCAGCTATGCTGCTTTTAGGGGTATGTTCAAAGCTGCCGCAGTACGCGATGAACACTATCGAGACGAGGCTGAGTGAGACATTGTTGGCTGGATGACGCACACAGACACATTTCATCCGGGGATCTTTTGTTACGTTATGAGAGAGACCGATTACGTGGTCCGCCCCAAACTATTTTTTTTTTTTAAGTGGCTGTATGCGCACATCAACACATTTGATACCCGGATCTTTTGCTACTTTATGAGAGAGACCGATTACGTGGTCCGCCCCAAACTATTATTTTTTTTTAGTAGCTGTATACACACCTGCCTGTTATTTGGAATCCACGAAGCTCTCGTCCTCTGCACCCGCTCAATCCATTTTTTTTTTTTACAACGAACAGGGTCTCTTTCAAACTTACGAAGGGTTTTTCCATTCTCCCGAGCGTTCAAGCAATGTCCAGTAATGCAATGAGCCGGTATTTGGCTAACACGAAGGAACAACGAGCTACCTTCCCGGAGGTAAAACTAATGGAAACAAACAAGTCCGCGAGGGGGCGCCGCTGTCCTTTACGTCATTTCCTGCTTCTTCTCGAAAAACAAATCCTTGAGAGGATTTTCATGGCGGGAGTTACAGAAAGCTGTATACGTCAAAATCATGTTTTGAGTTGAAAAAACACATGGGACTATATTGCCTGTGGGTCTTTCATTAATAATATACCAAAAATCCTCCATTTCATGACAGGCTCACTTTAAAGACATGGTATATTTTTGTGTCTGTAAACTTCTGACTTCAAAGAAAATCTAAAATTCAGTCCCTGCCCCTCCACGCGCACACCCGCCTGCATGTCGGGGGGAAAAGGCGCCCCGCACCTCCATTAACGGCAGCAGCGCACATTGAGCACCCCTGACTTATGTACTTTATTAAGTTATCATGACAGGATCTTTTGTTCTGAGAGAAGGGCTCCATTACGTCTTCGGGTGCCGATGTCTGGAATGTTCAGGAGTATGGCTGTTCACGGTGCTTTACTACCACTGCTGCTTTTGGACAAGTATACAATTGCACGGACACCACATTGTCTTTTGTGCTACTTCGAACATTCGCTGGAAATAACATTTTCCTTTTTGGAACATTCATTCGACTTTGGTGACTATACGTCGTTTGGCTAGTTAGCGAGTGTTACACACTACTAAACTGTCTTTGTACTTTTGTGTTAGTTTGTTATTGTGTTGTATTGTATTGTGTGTGATTAAATTCCTAAACGCAATACAATTGCTTTGTTATATTTTGCTGGTTTGACCAATGGGATTCAAAATTCACATGTAACATATGCTATAAACTGTGAGACAAATTAGTCCCCCCCGAACCATTTTTTTTTTTAATAGATCTATACACCCCTGTCATGTGGAACCCACAAAGCTTTCGTTGTTTACACCTCTCCAATCCATTTTTTCACGTCGTTTTTTTTTGGAAAAGTGTGAAGTGACTTCTCGTTTGTACAAGAGGTAAGTACATTCGACTGCACCTGAAGTTGTATGCATAATACGTCACTTCCGGCTTCTTCTTCAACCCCAAACTGTCCACACATTCTTCATGGCAGGAGATGAAAAAAAATCTATACACGGCAACATTCTGACGTGCTGTGAACAAACTGATGATTCCATTCCGGCCGATTTTATTTATTTTTTTTTTTTGGGGGGGGGGTAAACAACATACTAATTTTCATGTTTTTGGGGTCGGTGGCACTTTAAGAAAGAAAGTCAGAGGTTCAAAGATGATCAGATACCATCATATTTCCCACCATAAACAATGCTGACTAGCTATCTGGGAGTGTTACTCCCATAAATTACCGGGCAGCATTTGCCCAGGATAGAAATCTTTGGGTTCCAGGAGAAATGTGTTTGGAAAGAGAAGAGCACTACCAGGAGTGGAGCCAGTGGGTGCATTTCAATCAATTCAGGAAACCTCACTAGGCCCCAATATGAAAAGGGTTGAAAGCTCTCTCTCTCTCTCTCTCGATTTCGTGGATGAAGGTGATTGGCCATTCTTATAGGGTGGAGCGAATTGTTCCTGGGTGATGAACAAGACTGGAGCATGCTAAAACTAATTACGACCAGTGGCCATCATTTTTTGAGAGGGACAAATGGCACTCAGACACCTGGGATGGAGCAATAACAGGTTTATAATGCCCTTAAAAGTCCAGTATGTGCGCCACACAGACGATCACTATCCCTTCCATTTTTCTCCTCACTCGTGAACAAGACCCCAAGAGACTGAACTTCTTCACTTGGGTTAGAATTTCATCCTTGATGAAGGGTACGCCACCATTTTCCGACTGAGGACCATGGTCCAGATTTGGAGGTGCTGATTCTCATCCTAGCTGCTTCACACTCTGCTTCGAACTGCTACAGTGACATTAGCGATCACAACCTAATGAAGCAAACAGAACCACATTACCTGCAAAGAGCAGAAATGCAATGCTGAGGCCACCAAATCGGACATCCTCTACACCTCAGCTGCACCTATAAATTCTTTCCATAAAATTTCTGAACAAAATCGGTGATAGAGGGTAGCCTTTGCAGAGTCCAACTCTCACTGGAAACGAGTCTGAATTATTACCGGCAGTAAAGACACTGACACCAGTTGGACAGGGAACAAACAGCCTGTATCGGGAGGATCGATACCCCAAACTCTCAAAGAACCCCCCACAGGACACAGTCAAACGCCTTCTCCAAGTCTACAAAACACATCTAGACTGGTTGGGAGAACTTTAATACACCCTCAAGGATCCTCCCGAGGGTGTAGAGTTGGTCTACTGTTCCACGGCGAGGACAAAATACACATTGCTCCTCCAGAATCTGAGATTTGACTTCCCGGTGGATCCTCCTCTTCATCACCCCTGAATAGACCTTACATGGGAGGGTTAGGAGTGTGGTCCCCCTGTAGTTGGAACACACCCTCCAGTCCCCCTTCTTAAAAAGGGGAACCACCACCCCAGTCTGCCAATTCAGAGGCACTGTCCCTGATGTCCATGCAATGTTGTAGAGGCAGGTCAACCAGGACAGCCCCACAACATCCAGAGAATATAGGAACTCCAGGCGCATTTCATCCACCCCAGGGCCCTGCCACCGAGGTGCTTTTTCACCACCTTAGTGACCTCAACCCCAAAGATGGAAGATCCTGCCTTAGAGAACTCAGACTCTGCTTCCTCATTTAAAGGCATGTTGCTTGAATTGAATGTCTTCGAAGTATTTTCTCCCTCCCCCATCCTTCCGAAACACAATTTGACGGTTCACTACTTTCCCCTCCTGCCAAAGATGCCCAATCGGACTCCTTCTTCAGCTTGACAGCATTCCACACTGTTGGTGTCTACCAATGTGTTCGGGGGTTTCCGCCACGACAGGAACCGACCACATTCCCAGTCGGCCGCATCAGCAATGGAGGGGCAAAACATCGTCCACTCAGACTCAATGTCCCCCGGCTCCCCCTGAACATGACCAAAGTTCTTTCGGAGGTGGGAGTTGAAATTCCTTCAGACAGGGGAATCTGCCAACAATTCCAGGCAGAGCCTCACAATATGGTTTGACCTGCCACGTCGGACCACCACCTTCCCCTACCATCGGAGCCAACTCACCGCCAGGTGGTGTTCAGTTGACAGCTCCGCCTCTCTCTTCTCCTGCCTGTCCAAGACATGTGGCTGAAAGTCCAATGACACGAGCACAAAGTACATCCCATTGAACTGTGACTTAGGGTGTGTCCAGGTGCCAAGTTCACATGTACACCCTTATGCTTGAACATGGTATTCGTTATGGACAATCTGTGATGAGCACAGATGTCCAGGCCCAGAACACCACTCAGGTTCTGATCAGGGAGGCTGTTCTTCCCAATCATGTCCTTCCAAGTCTCACTGACATTGCCCATGTAGGCATTGAAGTTCCCAAGCAGAATGATTGAGTCCCCAGAGGGAGCGCACTGCAGCACTCCCACTAAAGACTCCAAAATCGGTGGGTACTATGAACTGCTGTTTGGTGCACAGCCAAACCGTCAGGACCTGTCCCCCCCACCTGAAGACAGAGGGAGGCTACCCTGTCATGCACCGGGGTGAACCTCAACATACAGGTGCCAAGCCGGGGGGGAATAAGTATACCCACACCTGCTTGGCACCTCTCACTGTGGGCACCTCCAGAGTCCTGGTACCAGAGCCCAAGCAGTGCGTAGAGGAGAGTCCGACTACATCTTGTCGAAACTTTTCAACCTCACACACCAGCCCGGGGTCCTTCCCTGTCAAAGAGGTGACATTCCATCTCCCTAGAGCTAGTTTCTGTAGCCGAACATTTCTCACACCACCGTAGTAACATGTAGCTATAATACTCGTGGAAATTAGTATTCTTCCTACTCTGAGAAAACAATGCCGCAACTTTCTTCTACTTTTATTTAAAGCTTATAGTTAATGATTTGTTCCATGCGTGCATTGCACTCCACTCCCCCTAAGAGGCCAACACACACACACACACACACAACAGGCACAGCAGATAAATCCATTCACTGTATAAAAAGATGGGATGACGATTTCAGACTACCTGATTTTCCTGTTTAGAATAATTGGGATAACCAAAAGTATATCTGTGCTATATGGCAGAGTAATGTTTTTTTTTTAAAGACAACTTTTATCAACACTGTAGCCTGTACCAGTTATTGAATGGACCTTTCTGACATGTCAATCACTCATACAATAACAGCCAATTAGATAGCTGCATTGTCTTAACCCCTGGCTTGTCCTGCCCCTCCCGCAGCCATGTCTCACAAACAACACTGTTTGTCAGTCGCGTGCGTTTTGAAAAGTTAAAGTTAGGAAGAAAATGGTCCTCAGATGCCATGGGGAACATGGAATTCTGAGAAAAGATATCCTGCTAGGTTAAAAGGAGCCCGGTTGATTAATTTTCCAAAGCCTAAAAAAACAGTTGGCGAAGTGTCTCCAATTAATTAAAGCTTGCGACCTCACGTACAACTCGGTGTGAAAAATATAAACAAACACAAGGCTGTATGTTTGAAGGTAAGTGAGGGAGAAGTATCTTCTGAGTTTGAATTCATTAGTATCAGTGCTTTATACATTGCAGGAGAACAACTTTCACTTTGTTAGCCTATCACTAACTTGGTGAATCACGTAATGTTTTATGCCGACGAGTCGGTTAGTGATACGTAAATGCGCGATGTCATGCAAGAGAAATGTCTATTTGCCTATTTGTATCACATGGACTTTTAAGACAGAGCACTGGGTTCGATTACGAGCCAAGTCAAATGAATACACCCACTCACTTATAAAGACTACAATGATGTTAAATGTGATCTTTCCAAGTAAAAAGTACTCACCCTGCTTTACATCTGCAGTATGATTCCACTATTTTATCCTGTTGGATTTCAACATGAGGTTTGTGAGGCACCAACCTTTTTAGCATCGAAACACTTGATTTGTTGTAAGATCAAGCGACACTGACATAACTAGTTAAAGCGTTGGCCTCATAGTTCTGATGTCTGGAGTTCAAATCCCAACCCGGCCTCTGTGTAGTTTGCATGTTTTTCCTGCGCTTGTGGGGGTTTCCTCTGGGCATTCTGATTTCTTCCCACATCCCAAAAACATGCATCAATTGGGAATTCCAAATTGCCCCTAGTCATGAGTGTGACTGTTGTTTGTCTTTATGCCCTGTGATTGGCTGCCAATCACTTTCAGGTGTACCCCACCTCCTACTCGATGGTGGCTGGGATTGGCTCATGCACTACCGGAAACCTTATAAGCATAACCAGCTCAGAATACAGATGGATTCAGTCTGGAAAAATCATTACATTCGCACATTGTTCATTTGAGACTAAATATCACTTATTGTGTTAATTGTCAAAAATGAGTTTTGACATCCCTGGAATAAGGGGTATGGATTGTTGACTTACTTTACTGTCTTGAAAAGGGAGGATGAGGTGTAACACCAATGACGGCAACTGTTTTTGTTTTGAAGGAAGCTTTGAAGTTGTCTTTTGGGGGATTCAGCAATTTTTTTTTTGCAATAAAGAATACTGTCGAGACTCAAAGCATTGGGAAATTTGTAGCCATGAATGCAGTCACTCAAATTTGAAAAATGTACGAGTTTGGTAGGTCATGCTCGCAGATAAAGTTGCGGGTGTGATTATGGATGGAATCTCAAGACTTTAAAATAACTTACTAGAATAATATAACATAACTGTAATTTAAAAATAAAACGAACAAATACAGCCGGGACGGTAGCTCAGCTGGTAAAGCGTTGGCCTCACAGTTCTGAGGTCCCATCCTGAACCCGCCTGTGTGGAGTTTGCATGTTCTCGCAGTGCGTGTGTGGGTTTTCTCCGGGCACTCCGGTTTCCTCCCACATCCCCAAAAACATGCAACATTAATTCGACACTCTCAATCGCCCCTAGGTGTGATTGTGAGTGCGGCTGTTTGTCTCCATGTGCCCTGCAATTGGCTGGCAACCAATTCAGGGTGTACCCTGCCTACTGCTCGTTGACAGCTGGGATTGCCTCCAGCACTCCTGCGAGGATAAGCTACAAAGAAAATGGATGGATGGATGGATGGATAAACAAATACACAACTAAAATAAAAAAAAAAATTCAAACTCAAATGATAATTTCCAATTTCAACTTATGTAAATAAAATATATCAAATTTTTTCATTTAAAATTTTTCCATCAATAAAAATTCTTGATCTGACAAACTTTATCTGAAGAAAAGTTAAATGCACTGGCCTGTTAAGGAATGAACACAAAATGTTTTGAAAATGAAGTTTGAAAGTTGAAGTTTAGTTCAACATCATTGTCGTGAGTGGAACCACCTCCTCGCCCAATTTACCTCCACGTCGGGGCTATCGCCGGGCGATCCACCAAGGCCAACTCGGCCTGGTCCACAAGGCGGCGATCCACAAGGCCGTGTGGAGGCCGTCCTTCCGCAGTTGCTGTACGGAAGCCGTTCAACGCGCACATCAACACATTTAGCACCCCTGACTTACGTGTGCGGTTCTTTTGTTACGTTACGAGAGGATGATGTCCCCCCCGAATATTGTTTATTTTAGTAGCTCTATACACACCTACCTGTCATTTGGAACCCACGGCAGTCTTCTTTGTGCAATACATTTTCCATGACGAACCAGGTCTTTTTGAAAAGTATGAAGAGTAAATCCATCCTCCCGAGTGTTTGAACAATATCCAGCAATACAATGAGTCGGCATTTTGGCTAACGCGAAGGAACAATGAGCTACCTTGAGGAAGTAAGACTTGTATAAACAGACGAGCCAGCCTGAGTGCGCTGCTGCTGTTAACATCACTTCCTGCTTCTTCTCAAAAACAATTCCTTGAGGGAATTTTTATAGCGGGAGTTACAAAAAGCCATATACATCAAAATCATGTTTTGTGGTGGGGGGGAATCGGGGTCCATTCTGGCTTCTTTATTTTCCATTAATAACATACCAAAAATCATCCATTTCATGACAGTGGACCTTTAAAGTGTGATTGTGAGTGCAACGGTTATCTGTCACCGTGTGCCCTTCGATTGGCTGGCAACCAGTTAACTTGAAGTTGGAAAACGAGGTTTGCCAACTCGAGAAGACCAGGCTGGGTTTCCGTAGAAACAGGGCGAGGTGGCTCAAGTTGGAAGAACAACACGAGCAATGGATTAACAAAGAACAAAGTATTGCTGTGAGAAAAAGGAAAAAAATAAATGAAAAGGAAAAAAAATAAATGAAAAAACAACGAAGCAACTTCATTCAATGGACATTGCCGTGAATAAAATAAAGTGAAGTTGCAAGCGATGTGGGAGCGATGGATGACAAATGACGAACACAACGTTATTAAGAGGCGGCGAGTTACGCCACAATTTCTGATTGACCAAGACCAAGCTGAATTTGGAAAAAATGGAACAAGATGAGCTGGCCCAAATTGGAAGAACAACACGAGCAATGGATTAATTAACAAAGAACAAAAAAAAAAAAAAAAAAAAAAAAAAAAAAAATCTCCGTGAAAGAAAAACAAAGCAACTTCATTCGGTGGACATCGACGTGAACGGCGTAAGCAAAGTAAAGTTGCGAGTGGCGTGGGATATACCATATATACAGTGAGTTCGGTTGTACTTTATTAACTTATTTAATAATGTAGCTATACTATATAGCAAAACTAGCTTAAAGCATGCGGTAGCATCCATGCACGCTATCTAAAAAGGCATCTGGAGGAAAACTTGAGTTCAGTTGTACTAAAATTAAGTATTTAACATTGTAAACAGTGCACTTGGTTGTACTTTATTGAAGTATTTAAAAAGCGTGCATACACGCTACCGTATGGTTTCGGGTAGTATCTCTATACAGCTAATCTGTATAGCTACATAGTTAAATACTTAAAGTACAACTGAACTCACGAGTTACACTGGTAAATATATCAGTAAACTACGTACCACTGAACTCTTGTTTCGTATCCGGTTCCTTTTTAAATCGCATGCATGGATGCTCCGGTATGCTTTAAGCTAATTTTGCTATATAGTTTTTCCTTTGCGGCACTAAACAAGTATGTAAATAACATTTGAAGTGCATGTTTTGATGAGTGAGCATGAGTGTAAGCTTGTTCTTCTGCTTACAAAAATGAAGGTGCAATTGTGCCTCACTGTCTCGCCGCCACCCTGACCGCCACCCTGCCTGCGCTGAATAATACGGTGCGCCTTGTGCACGTGTTAAATACTGGAATTGCACCCGCATCTGAGATTGCGCCTTTTATTACGGTGCGCCTTATAGCCGTGAAAATAGAATACTTGGTGTCCACAAGTAAAAAAAATTCTCCGTTAAAAAAAATAATGTGGCTCAGGGATTTAGGACACTGAACTGTTACAGCTGTGCTGCAGCAGAAGGCGGTTTGAGTGAACTGGGCTCACATCCATTAAGAGTCCATACAGTTACAGACAAAATAAATAAATAGCTTGAGAATTCTTACCTGCATCGTCAGACTCGTTGAATTGTGAATAGTTCACCACTTTTCTGTTCCTGCAGGAAGGTCAGAACAACAATTAACTTTCATCTCCACTTTTCACAATAGACATCTTGTTTAAAGGATGGGGGACCAACTATTCCTGAAAAAAATATATGGTATTTTCCAGATGACAGTGCGCACCGGTTAACGGGACGCGACCACTTGGTGCAACATATACCGTACACACTATTGCGTTGTAAAAATTTGATATTCACACAGAAAGACTGAAGCATTTATTTACATACCTTGTTTCCAAACAGTGACTAACACAGCAGTAAAACTGCTCCAACATAACAGAAAAGTCATTGTTTTTAATCCATCCTCATTTTCTTCACTGAAAACACGAATGTATCGAGGTTGAACCACCTTTGAAAGTCACACATAGTGAAGAAAAAAAGGTAATTGAACACCCTGCTATATTGCACTCCCACTTAGAAATCATGGAGGGATCTGAAATTTTCATCATAGGTGCATGTCCAATGTGAGAGAGATAATCTAAAAAGAAAAAACGCAGTGTATGATTTTTTTTAATTTGTGTGATACAGCTGCAAATAAGTATTTGAACACCTATCAATCAGATATAATTCTGACCCTCAAAGACCTGTTTGTCCGCCTTTATAAGTCAAACTCCACTCCATGTACAGTGGTACGTCTTGGTTTTCGTACAAATCGTTTTTTGAACACCCCGACCAGCTGACCCACGACGATTTGTTATTGTGCTTTCAAAAGCACCCCCGAAAAAAACAGAAAAGACTGCAGCGCAACCAGTTGACTCACACATTACTCTGCTCGCGGACGTGTCCTGGTAGTGACTTTATTTCTTCCAATAGAGCAACATTAACCATGATCATGGTTCCAAAGAAGGCAAGTGGAACTGCTGGTGCTGAAAAAAGGAAAGTGGTGCGTAAAACTGTCGACTTCAAGAAGGATTTGATAGCCGAGCACGAATCTGGTCTGCGTGTTTCTGAGCTATCTAAGAAGTATGGCATGGCGAAAATGACGATCAGCACTATTCTGAAACAAAAGGATGCCCTCAGAGCAAGTGACTTTGCTCAAGGAGCAACCGTGTTACCATGGAGAGGTCACAGATCTTGGAGGAAGTCAAAAAGCTGCTTCTTATTTTCGTGAACGAGCAGCAGTTAGCTAAGGATAGTCTTGGTGAGGAAGGGAGGAGATGTCTGATGAGGCTGAAGGCAGGAAGGATGTCTGAAGTGCCGATATCAAAGCTATCTGCGCTAAATAAAACGACATCCATAATTTTGTAGAACTTCATCACCCAAATAAACGTGAATGTTGCAGAGCACTGCAATATTTTAATGATGTTATTATGAGCAAATTCAGAAAAGTGCTTAAAAGATTCATTCTTTGCGAAAAAGGGACGAGTCACCCCACCGAACAAACTTTTTTTGCAGTTTTTTTCTTTTGCTCCATTAACCCTCCCTCTAGTTGCATGTTAATTTTCTTTTACGTTACATACTTTCTGTACAAATAAAAAACGATTAGTTTTTCCCCCCTCATTATTGCTTGTTTAAAGTTACTCTGCACTTTTGTTAATAAAAAAAGGTTTATAAGGCTGGGGTGCGACTAAAGATACGGCAATGCACTCCCAGCCTAGCATACACTACTAGGCTAAAGCATACATTTTAAGCAAAAAAAAAAAATAAATATATTTCTGAAATGATTTGATTGTATAAAGTATTTAAACTATACATGTATTTCTAATATGCTTATTTATAAACAGGAAAAGCTAAAAATACAACAACAACAAATATCGTTTTTGAGCGACTAACCGATTATTTTATTTTCCATACATTATAATGGGAAAAAATGCTTCGGTTTTCGAACGTTTTGGTTTTCTACCAGCCTTGTGGAACGGATTGTGTTCGAGAACCAAGGCACCACTGTATTATCCTGAATCAGATGCACCTGCGTGAGGTCGTTAGCTGCATAAAGATACCCGTCAACCCCATACAATCAGTAAGACTCAAACTTGTAACATGGCCAAGACCAAAGACCTGTCCAAAGACACCATAGAAAAAAAATTGTGCAACTCTGCACGGCTGGAAAGGGCTTTGGCAAACTTGCCCAGGAGCTTGGTGAAAAAAGGTCCACTGTTGGAGGAATCAGTGGAAAACGCAAGAAGCTAAACATGATGGTCAATCTCAATCGGAGTGGAGCCCCAAGCAAGATATCACCTTGTGGGGTCTCAATAATCCTTAGAAAGGTGAGGAATCAGCCGAGGGCTACATGACAGAACTCAGACCACAGTTTCCGAGGTGACTGTTGGTAATACACTAAGACCTCATGGTTTGAAATCATACATGGCACGGAAGGTTCCCCTACTTAAACAAGCACATGAGTCAATCAGTCACTCATATTTGAAAAATGTGCTGGTGTGGTCAGTCATGCTTGCAGATAAAGTTCCGGGTGTGATCAGGGATAGAATCTCAAGACATTAAAATAATTTACTGGATTAATATAACATAGTAAATAAAAAATAAAATTAACTAAAATAGAAAACGAAAATTTCAAACTCAGAAATCATAATTTCCAATATTAACTGGTATTAGAAGAACATGATATAAAACGGTATTTAAAATTTTTCATCAAAAATTCTTGTTCTTACAGACTATCTGAAGAAAAGTTAAATGCATTGGCCTGTCAAGGAATAAACACGAACAGTCTATACCTGTAATGTTTTGAAAATGCTGAAAGTTTAGTTCAACATAATCGCCATTAGTGGGAACAAACTAGCGATACATTGTAACAAACATTCTTGTCGGCCGTCATAATGTTTGTTATAATCTAGCGTGATTTACGGCAGTATCTATGGGTTGTTTACATGTGACGTCACCCGTTGTGCTGCCTCGAATGATGGCCATTTCTTATCCCTGAGCTCCGTTGAACACCCGAGAAAACCAATGTTAATATTTGGTACAGTAGCGTTTGTTTGCAATTACAGAGGTCAAACGTTTGTAGTAGTTGTTCACCAGGTTTGCACACACTGCAGGAGGGATTTTGGCCCACTCCTCCACATACATTTTCTCTTGATCAGACAGGTTTCTGGGCCGTCGCTAAGAAACACGGGGTTTCAGCTCCCTCCAAAACTTTTCTATTGGGTTTAGGTCTGGAGACTGGCTAGGCCACGCCAAAACCTTAATATGCTTCTTACGGAGCCACTCCCTATTTTTCCTGGCTGTGTGCTTCTGGTCATTGTCATGTAGAAAGACTCAGCTACGACCCATCTTCAATGCTCTGACTGAGGGAAAGAGGTTGTTCCCCAAAATCTCACAATACATTGCCACTGTCATCCTCTCCTTAATACAGTGCAGTCGTCCTGTCCCATGTGCAGAAAAACACCCCAAGAGCATGATGCTACCACCCCCATGCTTCACAGTAGGGATGGTGTTCTGGGGATGGAACTCATCATTCATCTTCCTCCAAACATGGTTAGTGGAATTATGACCAGAAATTTCATTTTTGGTCTCATCTGCTGTAAGATAAGCTTACACATTTCACAGAGGCCTGTGAAATGTATCACCTCATGTGTCATAAATCTCTTTTAATAACTCTGTTACTGTGCAAAGATGCGTGTGTGTACTGATTGTCTATGGGAAGTTTAAGACCTCAAAGTGACTGCAAATTTATGATAGCTGCATTCTTGTAAGCTTAAGAGCTCAAAGTGACTGCAAATTTATGATAGCTGCATTCTTGTGGGTTTTTGTAACAGGAAGAACTGTGTCTAATCAGAGGACACCCGGCCTTGAGAAGATTAACTGTCTCTGCAAAACAACTTTACTTGTCTTGTGAAACCTGCTCTCCACCACCCTATGTGTGAAGCTCAATAAAATGTGTGGTTTTGGAGGGGCTCAGAGAGAGTCTTACGTGCGGGCGTGGGGAATATGTTCTTTTCCCCCGAGCTCTCCCTAAACTGCAGTTTGGTAAAAAAACAACTCTGCCTCTGTCTCATCATTTTATCCTGGTGCCGGAGCCTCTGGGTCCACATTGAGCGAGAAGTCCGTGCTTTGGACCTGACATTTCTCCGGTGCCGAAACCCGGGAACCCAACAGCTTGACGCCTGGAACGACGCGGGATCAACGAGACCAAGAATCTGGTACCAGTGTCCTCCATTGAAGGATCGGTCGCATCGCTGATCCAGCGCCTGACCGGACCGTCGGGTGACGGGTCCCAACGGACCAGGGCCACGGCACTGAGGTAGGATAAAACTTATTTGGTCTCATAGGATGGTTATATGGTATAACTTAACATCTAAAAATAAAATAGAGCGGAAATAAACCCAGATTTAACAAGTAGTAAAATTACGTTAAAATAGGAGACTAAAAGTGGTGTGTGAGGACCGCTCCGATACTTCCTGCCTTTTAAAACTTGTCTCTAGGTGAGACACAGACAGAATAGGTTTCTGTAAAGAGTAAAATACGTGTAAGTCTCTAGGTGAGACCAATAGAATAGGTTTCTGCATACGCGAAGTTTCTAGGTGAAACTAAAATAGAGTAAACGCTGCAGGACGCTGCACAAGTGAGCAGAAGAGGAGGAGGTTCGTGAGCCCCAACCACACCCGTCAAAATTCAGAATTTTCTAAAAAAAAAAAAAAAAAAAAAAAAAAATCTCGCCTTAAGAGCAACAAAGGACAAAAAAAAAAAAAAAAAAAATTGGGACAAGCAGAGACAAAAGAGGTGGCTGAACCTCCTGATGTGAAATTTATGCAGAGACATCATCCGGGTAGTTGTGAGTATTTGAGAAAATGGGTCAATAAATATGATTTCCGACCCGATCTTAAAGATCCGGAGGAAATTAAGAGGTTAAAAGCATGCATGAAAACTCGAGGGGAAGAGAAGGTGAGAAAGGGAAAGAAGACAGGGAAAGTTGAGATGGAATTAAGTAAGTTGAAAATTTGGGAAGACCAGTGTGTTAAAAGGCAGAGAGATAGAAAAAGAACAGAAAAAAAAAAGAGAGACGAGAAAGATAAACAGGGGGGTTGATTGCTGCCCTTGGCATCAAGCCAGATGAAGAAACAACCGCGCCACAGAGAAAATCAGCAACAGGAAACGCACACCAGCAAGCTGCAAGCGCAAGAGGAAGTGAAACCACCCGAGCAGTGGGCCAAAGCCCAGCAGAAGGCGAGGCTGAAGAGGAAAAAGAAGATTGGATAGAAGCAACAGATCCTGCAGCCCCTGCATTCTCGCCGATCACCACCAGAGGGGGACGCCGGAGGGCTGATGAGACAAAAGTGAAGATCTACCCCAGCTTATCTGATTGGCAGGAGCAGACCCCAGCAAGGACACAACGCCACCCAGCGGGGCCAAGTGGAACTACAAGTGGAGCTGTAGAGATGTACCCACTGTATGCTGTTGCCAATCCTCATTATGGGATGGATGGAGATAACGAACCCACCATCCTAGTGCCAAGGCCATGGACAGCAACTGAATGTTCTGAAGCCTGTGCAGGCCTGGGGGATCCAGAGACAGACTCAGTTTCCTGGTGTTCTAATTTCAGAGAACTAAAAAGCTCTTTTCACCTTAATGGGACTGAAGTGGAGACAGCATTCAAGACAGCGCTGAAACATCGTTGGGGAAGAGTGAGAGGAAATTTTAACCCCCGTGGAGGAAACAATGGACTAATCCTACGACCAGATGACCCCCTCCTGACTACCAGGATGAATGAAGTACTGGAGCGAGTAATGACAGCTTACCAGAAGCCACCAGATTACAGCAAAATCAGACAGTGCCGCCAGAAACCAGAAGAATCAGTCCATGATTTCAAGATCAGACTGGAAGGAATATTCAAAACCAACAGTGGGCTGCCTGAAGATGCTAACGACAATGGTCCCTACCACAGCCAGCTAAGACAATGCCTTATGGATGGTTTCCAACCACACATCAGCGGGTTCATCCAAAAACACTGTGTGACTCACAGAACTTTGAACACCAACCAATTGATGGACTGGCCCAGTCATGCAGTGGAGAACCATAGAAGAAAGAAGGGAATGGACAGCACAAGAGCCATGGCAGCGCTGACTGCAGCCATAAGAGGAATGGCGACGTCTACTGAGACACACGAGTCCTCTGAGGTGTATGCTATGCATAGAGGAGGAGAAAGGAGAGGTCAAAGAAGAGGTCAAGGTCAACAAAAAGGGGGACCAAGCCTGAAGTGCTACAACTATGGGAAACCAGGACACCTGACTAGAGAATGCAGGAGTCCCAAGAAGTGTTTCAACTGCCAGAAAGAGAGACACATTGCACGTGAATGCCCCCTCCTGGACAGCCGGAAGGGAGGGAGCAACCGAGAACCACCAAGAGACCCCCCATTCAATCCACAATATGATCAATGACTATTAGAGGGAGAAGAAGATGAGGGTGATGAGCCAGAAGAACCACCAGACCCGGAGGAAGCATCATCAATCCAAGTTTTTGACCTCTCCATCTTAAATCTGGAAGACCGCTTAAGACCCAAACCATTTCGGTGGCTCAAAGTTGGGCCATTTAAAAAAAACAAAATTTTTATGTGACACTGGAGCAGACCATTCAGTCCTGATAGATCCAGTTAAGGGAGTAAAAGCTTCCAGAAGACAAATCATAGTGATAGGAGATGGAGGCCTAGCACAACGCGAACTATGGTCTCACCCGGTGTTGGTAGAGGATGAAGATGGCCAACAAATTGAAACGAAGTTTGTTATGAGCAACACCTGCCCTGTGAATCTAATGGGCAGAGACCTATTGACAGCACTGAGAATAAACCTGATTGCCACGGAAGATGGGATCAAACCAATCAAAACTATGGAACAGATGGACGCCTGTGTCAGCCAAGGAAACGGACCACCGGATTAATTTTATTCACTGGACCTTGACAACGTTGGTCCAACCTCAGTTGTCCGTGACCTAGAAAGAACTGCAACACAGATGACAGACGAAGAACAATACAGGCTATGCAGTGGTAACGGAAGAGGCAATACTCAAAGCGGGAAAGCACCCTGGCAACTGGTCAGCGCAGGCAGCAGAAATCGTGGCACTCAGAGAAGCATGCAAACTCTTCCAAGGTCAAGAGGTCACGATAGATACGGACAGCCAATATGCCTATTCAATGCTCCACGTCTTTGCTGCACAATGGGCCAGGAGAGGCATGCAAACATCAAGTGGAAAACCAGTCCAGCATGCTGACCTGCTCAAAGCCTTACTCCAAGCAGTTCTACTCCCAAGGAGAATTGCTGTCTGTAAGTGCAAAGCCCACACGAAAGCCACAGATCCAGTCTCCCAAGGGAATGCTAAAGCTGACCAAGCAGCAAAACAAGCAGCGATGGGAACCAGCCACACCCATGTTCAAGAAGAAGCAGACAGCACAGATGAAGATAAGTGTGAACAAACGACACATCCTTCGCAGAAGCAAGACATCATCCCTCTCCAAGTTCTGAAGGACATGCAGGACAATGCCCCGCCGAATGAAAAGCAACAGTGGACTGCAGCAGGAGCAAAAATGGACGGCCTGGGCATTTACAGAGTTTTGGACAAACCCTGCCTCCCTCGGAGTCTTTTTCAAGCAGTGGCTAAATTGAGTCATGGGCCAAGCCATGTCTCAACAGGGGGGATGGTGGGGATAGTAGAAAATAACTTCTACTGTACTAAAGGCCTCATTACCTATTTTAAAAATTTTTGCAGATCGTGCCTCACATGCTGCAAACACAATGCTCAGGGAAATGTCAGACCTACAAGAGGGAAGTGCCCACAACGGTCTTACCCATTTGAAATCATCCACATGGATTTCATAGAACTGAACAGATCCGGTCCACACAAATACTGCTTAGTAATAGTGGACTTATTCTCAAAATGGGTAGAAATCTTCCCAGCAAAAAAGCCAGATGCACTGACAGTAGCAAAAGCTATATGTAAAAACATCATCCCAGATCACGGTATTCCAAGAGTTATTTGGAGTGACAATGGGTCACATTTTGTTAACCAAATTATTGGAGAAATAGCCCAACATCTAGGGATCAGCCCAAAACATCACTGTGCTTATCATCCACAGAGTGCAGGACTAGTGGAGAGAACTAATGGCACTATCAAACTTAGACTCAAAAAGACCATGGAAGAAACAGGGAAACCATGGCCAGAGTGTTTGCCCTTAGTCAAAACATACATGAGAATAGTTCCAACAGTAACAGGCATCACACCTTTTGAAGCAGTAAAAGGAAGACCTTTTCATCTTCCATTATGGGAAGCGTCAGGAATACAGGAGGAAAAAGGGGAACTTGACCCCATGACAGACTGGCTGCTTAGACTTTTCCAAAATGACAATGTGAAAAGAGCAAATGATGTGGCAGGTCCTTCTCTCCCTTCCACACAGGAATCGCTGACTCCAGGAGACCAGGTGCTGATAAAGGTCATCAAGAGGAAGTGCTGGTCCAGCCCGAGGTGGGAAGGCCCATTCACATTGCTCCTGACCACACCCACAGCTGTCAAAATCGCGGAGAGAGAGACGTGGATTCACCAGTCCCACACCAAAAAGGTCCATCCTGTCACTTAAAGCAGCTACTATGGGTTCCAGTGTGAGAGTTACAGTTGCAGCTGTAGCAACCGTCCTCCTGATCAGTATAGGGACACTGATCTGGTTTAGTGGGGAAGGCCCCGAAGCATCGCATGACGAGACTACCATGGCCCTGACGGCCCTGGAGAGGAGGGCTCTCCACAAACCTGACGATCCAACTCACATGTTCCAACAGAACTCATGGTGGAGGTACAGTAACTTCACAGCACATGAGAAGAACATGACTAACTGCTATGTGTGTTCGCATATGCCAGTGTCAACCACACACCATGGAGGCCGAGCCCACGCCCTCCACATCAATCTCACTCGCTGCCTTTTGTCAATGTCCACCTACCCAGGAACGGGTACAAAGATGTTAGATGCCAACTTCACCATCCCCTATAACAGGTCAGGATCCCCTCTCGTGGGGTCTAACTGTAGCCAAGTGCGTGATGTTTTACCTTGGCCCCAGGTCAAAGAACCATTGGTGATAAAGGATGTTGCACACCCCCACAACTTCTCTTACTGTTTCATGGGTAATGGTTCCACGAAAGTAGGACAATTGGATTTTCATTCTTGCTTACAGAGTCGTACCTTTTGCAGATACAAAAATGAAACTGCCTTTTTGGCCGCTAATACAACCTGCCAACAAAATTCCACTCTCTTCTCTGCAGCCAGGACAAAACATTGAGAGGATGAAACCTGGTGTAACACAACGCATAGCTGCAAATGTTCTGGTATAGCTCCCACTAACTTGGGCACACGAGTTTTGGCTAACTATTATTTCCTGTGTGGAGATAACATCTATGCCAACCTTCCTCCCAACTGGGGCGGTTTATAGTACGGTAATTGCCTATACCGAGCCAATCATGATTATTCCTGAATCTGCCCTAAATCACCATCCAGTGGCCAAATTGTATAGACAGCGTCGTGATGTCCTCTCTCATAGAGGTGTGCCACACAATCAAAGAATTTGGGGTAAAGGCACCACGATTGCTTATGCCTTATTCCCCAGCATGGGCCTCGCTTATAATATGAGAGAAATAACGTACAATCGATTTGCATTCCTTAAATTTTTAAATGCTTCCATTGATATCCAGAACGCCACAAATGAGGAAGTTACTGCCCTTAGACTCGTGCAACATAGAATGGTATTGGACATGTCCTTGGCCGCCCAAGGTGGTGTTTGTGCTATAATTGGTGAAGCCTGTTGTACGTACATTCCAGACAATTCTGGTTCCGGTGGTATCATTGTTCAGAAATTGGGCGAATTGTCAAAATTACGTGATGAGGTCCAGCACTCCATGGCCCAAGAGAACTGGGACTGGTGGTCATGGTTGTCCTCCGGATCATGGACCTCTGTGTTGCTCAAAGCTCTGCTCCCTCGTCATACTGATCACGTTCTGCTGTTTCTGTATGTGCGTCGTACCACTGGCTCGTCGGTGTGTGGAACGAGCGGTGATAGGCGTGGTCCAGGTTCAGTATCATCAGCTGCAGCAGAAGGATGATGTGCACTTTCCTGATCTTTTCCCTGACCCGGACTATGGTGACGACCCGGTATAAATGCTGACTGATTTCCTACTGTCTACGGGTGCGGTACTGAGAACCAAACCCCACCGGTGAGGACATGTGCTAGTAACCTCTGTCCTCCGCTTTCTTTCCCTCTTTATTTAGGTTTACTGTGTTCTCTGCCATTTTTTATTTGATTCCCTTCTCAGCCAGGCCATGAGGCTGTCGCTCCAAGCGGAGGGCAGGGGAGGAATTTTTCCCTATTAAGAGGGTTTTCGCCTCCCCCTGACTGGGTACCTATGTTGTGCATTATTATGATGTTGTGCTCTAAAACCTGTTATAGGACTGAGCTCAATTGATGTTCCAAAAATCCACAACAGGGGGGAAATGTAAGATAAGCTTACACATTTCACAGAGGCCTGTGAAATGTATCACCTCATGTGTCATAAATCTCTTTTAATAACTCTGTACTGTGCAAAGATGCGTGTGTGTACTGTTTGTCTATGGGAAGTTTAAGAGCTCAAAGTGACTGCAAATTTATGATAGCTGCATTCTTGTGGGTTTTTGTAACAGGAAGAACTGTGTCTCATCAGAGGACACCCGGCCTTGAGAAGATTAACTGTCTCTGCAAAACAACTTTACTTGTCTTGTGAAACCTGCTCTTCCCCACCCTATGTGTGAAGCTCTATAAAATGTGTGGTTTTGGAGGGGCTCGGAGAGAGTCTTACATGCGGGCGTGGGGAATATGTTCTTTTCCCCCGAGCTCTCCCTAAACTGCAGTTTAGTAAAAAAAAAAACAGCTCTGCCTCTGTCTCATCATTTTATCCTGGTGCCGGAGCCTCTGGGTCCACATTGAGCGAGAAGTCCGTGCTTTGGACCTAACATCTGCCCACATAACTTTCTCTCTTGACTCCTCTGTATCATCCAAATGGTCATTGGCAAACTAAAGACGGGCCTCGACGCAGTCACTCACATTTGAGAAGCACGACCAACTCACGCGCCATAGCGCTCGCAAATCTGCACAGTGAGCATGAAATATCACACGCGTAAAATTTGTTACGAGTATTGAAAGACATCGCTGATTTTGTGTACTCTTGACATTAATTTACGTGTTTATTTCATTAACGTTGTTCACTAAACAAGCCTCTTCATAAACAATCAGTGTTCACCTGGAAACAGGAAATGAATTTTTTTTTTTTAAACAATATATTCATTTGATTTTTCATATATAATTTTACAAAAACAACACAATAACAGTAAAACAAAAACAAAACAGTATGCACAGACAGTGTTTAAAAAAAAAGCACACAAATCACAAATAACTGACATTTTTTTCAAAAACTCTTCTAAGGATCTGCATATGTCCTCAAATTCCTGAGCTCTTCCTCTCATGATATACGTGAGTCTTTCCAGTGGCCTGCAGGAGACCAAAATCTATAAGCATTGCCTTCTTTTTATTAACAGCAAAATCCTTGGGATATATACTTAAGATACACAGTGTTGCGCAATGAGGAACCTGAATTCCAACTATTATAGAAATTGTCTGAACAATAGATTTCCAATAATCTTTGACTTTCCAACAATCCCATATCCAATGATATAAAGTACCCTTGTCATTAGAGCACTTACTACAAGTGTCTGGAATGTCAGGGGTCCACTGATGAAGTTTAACAGGAGTCACATAAGTCCTCATTAGCCATTTATATTATAATAGCCTCATTCTAGTATTTATTGATTGTTTTTGTGCTTTAAGTTATGCATGTTCCCAATCAATTACTTCAATATTTTCTTTAATATCTAGTTTCAATGCCTCCAATCTATTTTTACTTGATTCTGTATCATGTGAGACTAAAGATTTATAGACCAAAGATATCTTCTTACATCCATGCACACCTGACTGGACAATATCTTCTAAACTGGACAAAGGGGGCTCATACATTATGTTTTTGATTTGTGCTGACAAAGTGTTTTAACTGCAGATATTTGAAAAAATGCTTATTGGGAATAGAAATTTTTTGACATATTTGAATGAATGTAAGCATTTCACCATTTACATAAAGGTCATCTATTGATTTTATACCATTATTTGCCCATAATTTAAAACCCCCATCTGCTCCTCCAGCTTTAAAAGTCACATTACCCCATTTGGGAGAGAAGTGTGAAAGTTAAGGAGTGTCCCTGTGTATGTTTGTGTGATTCAAACCAGATATCTATAGTATTTTACAAAAATGGATTCTTGGTCTGCCGTTTTAATACTCTATTCTCAGTAAAATATAAATAATACTTTAACAGAAGGTGTGGTACTGTTGCTTGCTCTATTTTTACCCAAGAGGGTGATGGTGATGTTGAAAAAAAATACATAGCTGAGCGTTGTTGAGCAGACCAGTAATACCATTTAAAGTTTGGAAATTGTTGTTCCAGTTTCATAAGGCATATAAAGTAACCGTTGTCTTAATCTGGCTTTCTTATTATTCCAAATAAAATTCAGGACCATTCTGTTGAGTCCAGTGAAAAAGATGTCAGGTAATGGAAGAGGTATGGTTTGAAAAAAAATATAAAAATTTCAGCAAAACGCTCACTTTAACAGGAAATGCAAGTTAACCGTACTGAATGTGTCCGGAAGTGATGTCAAAAGCCTATGTTCAGAGCTTCTTCACATACTGCGAGCACATTTACATTGAAAGTCATCAACATAATGAGTCATGTCAAAGGAAATTCAGTTACACCAGGGGTGCTCAATGTGTCGATCTTCAGGCAATTTTGCTTGAACGTTTGACGGAGTGCCAAAAAAAAAAAAAAAAAAAAAAAAAAAAGACCTTAGGCCAGGGGTGTCAAACTCCCTTTGGTCTGCGGGCCGAATACAGCTTAATTTGAGATCAAGCGGGCCGGACCAGTAAACTCATTGCAAAATTACATAGAACTAACAATAAGCCCAATTTTTTCCTTTGTATTAGTCACTAATACTAATAATTAGTGCAAAGAATGAGTAAATTATCAAAATGTTTATTAACAGAATTTTCCTTTTACATTATGAACAATATATTATGAACAAGAGAATAACATAAGAACATAAAGTATGTGCAATTTTAACAACACTTTTACACAGTTAAACATATATTTAAGTGTGTTGTACATAAAACTGATCACAGAAATAGTAACAATGTTCCAAAAACATTTAGTACCGGCCTTGTGGAACTTAAAAACACTGTTTTTCAACATCTGGAAAGCAATTTGAACAAATGAATAACTTTCACAGCAATTATTCGTCTTGCTTGGAATTTGCCCTTGAAACTTGACATCGTTTATCCTGCACAAGTGCATCAATATGAAGCATCATGTCCTGAGAAGCAGCCAATTTCAGAATCTCATTCAAATGCTTATGTGTGAGCTTCGAGCGCAGCTTTGTTTTATTAATGTTCATTAGTGAGAAAACGTGCTCACAAAGGTAGGTTGTCCCAAACATGGACAATGTTTTAGCAGCTAGTGCTGTCAATGCGGGATAGCCTGGTAGGAGGTACTTGTAAAATGTGTCCAAGCTTACAGAGGCAAATCTGTCCTTCAGTTCTACATCACACTGCAAATCAATGATTTCAAGTTGCATGGCAACGGGCAAATCAGAAGCTTTGACTGTGAATGGTGAGCGAAAAACTGCAAAATCTGTTTCGAGTTCGCTAAAAACCTGAAATCTTTTCTCAAACTCCATCAACAGCCCTGAAATCTTCTCTTTGTACCGTTCCACGTCAGAATTAACGCTTGCTGCGCACATATTTTTTAAACAGGGAAAATGAGCAGGGTCACCGCTTGCCACCTGCGTCTCCCATAACCCGAGCTTTAACTTGAATGCACGTATGCTGTCATAATACTGTGTTACGATTTTTTTTGCCTCCCTGCAACATTTTGTTAAGAATATTCAAGTGCTCAGTGATGTCAACCATAAACGCAAGGTCCTGCAGCCACAGATGGCACTGTAATTCCTTAACAGGTTTACCTTTTTTCTCCATGAATTGTCCGATTTCATCACGTAAATAAAAGAAGCGCTTTAGCACAGCACCTCTGCTTCACTATCGTACGTTCGTGTGATAAGGCACACCATGGATAATGTTACAGGCACTGAGAAAGCTGTCAAATTGACGATGATTGAGACCGCTGGCTCGGATGAAATTAACAGTTCGGACAACCACCTCCATGACGTGATCCATTCTTAGCGATTTGCTGCATAATGCCTCCTGATGCAAAATGCAATGAAATGTCCAAAAATTACCTCCCCCATTTGCGGCTTGTACTTTATCTCTGAACTTTGTCACAACACCTGCCTTTTTACCGATCATTGACGGCGCACCATCAGTAGCCAGGCTTACGGCGCGTGACCAGTCCGCTCCGACTCTGTCCAGCGCTCCAACGACGGAGCTGAAAATGTCCTCAGCTGTTGTGGTGTCGATCATCGGCACCAGCTCGAGAAACTCCTCTGTGACATTCAAAGTCTTCTCAACTCCACGAATGAATATGGCCAGTTGACCGACGTCCGTGATATCAGTACTCTCATCAATCGCAACAGAAAATGCCACAAATGACCCCACTTTGCGTTTTAGTTGGTGGTCCAAATCTGCAGAGAGTTCCGAAATCCTGTCTGCCACGGTATTTCTTGTCAAGCTTATATTGGCGAAAGCATGTCGCTTCTCAGGACACACAATTTCAGCAGCCGTCAGCAAGCAGTTTTTGATGAACTCTCCATCACTGTACGGCTTTGATGCCATTGCTATTTGGCTCGCAATTAGGTAGCTGGCTTTCACCGCAGCATCACTGGCTTCTCGGCTCCGGGTGAAAACAGATTGCTGTTTCTTCAGACGCGCCATCATTTCATTTACCTTCTGTTTTCTCAATTCTCCATGCAAACTGTTGTATTTTTCACCATGCTGAGTTTCGTAATGGCGCCAAATATTGTATTCTTTAAGCACCGAAACTTGCTGCTGGCACACCAGGCACACGGGTTTCCCATTCACCTCCGTGAACATATAAGAACATGTCCATTTTTCTTGAAAAGTCCGACACTCTGTGTCTACTTTTCTCCTTTTTGACAAAGACATTTTGCTGATGAGGGTGCGAGGCAAACGGAAAAGTAGATAATGCAATTGTCGCCAATAGACGCTGTACAGACGTTCAATTTTACCAGGTCAAGGTGGTCCTAGTTCCGCCGCAGTGTTGCTTTCATGTTGTCTGCACGTACTAAAACACTGCGCCCCCTAGCGGATAATACAAGAACTACAAATTTTAAAGAAAATTCATATTTTTTTAATACAACGCAGCTTTCTTCCCCGGGCCGTACCAAACCACCAGACGGGCCGGATCTGGCCCGCGGGCCGTATGTTTGACACCCCTCCCTTAGGCTATCATCCAACTCGTCGTTTAATTCAGGTGTGGTCAATAGTCGAGCGCACGCACATAAAGGCGCATTCAAGCAATCCTGCCTCCTATTTACGGCAGTTGCGGCGATGCGTGCGTGCAACCCCCCACACCCTCCCATCAACTATAATAAATACGCAATTGTGATTTACTTTGACTTGATCTAAGTTCTAACGGTCATTTTCCCCTCTGCATGCTTTAGGAAGATATACAGTCACTCATTTGAAAAATGTACGGGAGTGGTCAGTCAAGCTCGCAGAAAAAGTTACAGGTGTGATTAGGGATAGAATCTCAAGACATAAAAATAACTGACAAACTTTATTTGAATAAAAGTTATACACTGGCTTGTCAATGAATAAACACTTATGGTCTATACCCACAAAGTTTTGAAAAAGCTGAAAGTTTAGTTCAACATGATCGGCGTGAGTGGCAACAAGCTAGCGATACATTGTAACAAACATTCTTGTCAGCAATCGTGATGTATTGTTAGATTTATATCTTCCTAAAGCATGTAGAGGGGACAAGTTCTCAATTTCAAGATAACGCGTACCACGGGGAAAATGACCGTTCGCACTCAGATATATGGACAGACTACAACAACATGAGAACTGAGACCAAGTGAAAGTAAATCAGGATCTCATACTTATTATGGATAGAGACTGACACTTTACCTGTGTTAAATCCCAGAAATGTTTTCAATGTATTTCGGGGGTGCCCAGATTTATTTCCCCCAATATCTACTTTTCAAACGATCTGCAGTGAAAGTATGGAGCAGGCGGAGGAACAATTGGAAAGATGGAGGCACGCAATGCAAAGGAGAGGAATGAAGATTAGCCTAAGTAAAACAGAATATATGTGCATAAATGAGAGGGGCAGATGAGGAGGGGGTGAAACTCCAGGGAGAAGAGATAGCGAGGGTGGATGACTTCAAATACTTGGGGTCAACAATACAAAGCAATGGAGAGTGTGGTAAAGAAGTGAAGAAACGGGTCCAAGCGGGGTGGCACAGTTGGCGGAAGGTGTCTGGTTCTGGTTCTATGCGACAGAAGAGTCTCTGCTAGGAAGGGCAAAGTTTATAAAACAGCGGTGAGGCCGGCCATGATGTACGGACGGCAGCTCATTCAGATTGCAGCTTGGGTTCCATCTAGAACAAAAAGAGTTCAGACCGTATAGCTCCAATTTTATAGTCTTTTCACTGTCTTCCGGACAGCCGTAGAATAGATTTTAAAGTTCTGGTGCTGGTTTTTAAATCACAAAACAGTTTATCTCCTAAAGACATGAAAGAAACACTAACGAAATATAAACCCAGTCGGTCAGGTAAACTCGGAAGTAGAAGTCGGCTGAGCAGCAGCTCGTTAGAGACTTCAGACTTCAGTACTTAAAATGAAAAAAAATGATGTTAGGCTGTGGCTCACTGCGCGGGATTGGTTTCCATAAATGCTGAGTGTGCGACAAGTGCGCAATGGAGTGGCGCAGCTTAGAGGGAACATTGGTCAAGACGACAAAATAAGAGACATCTTTCAATATCTATGTATTTCTACTAATAAATTTTACGCGCGTGATTTTTCATGCTCAACTGTGATTTGCGAGTACAATAACGCGCAAGCGTGTACGCGCCCGTCAAATCACAGTGACTGATGTTACACTTCGTTTCCATGGTCATTGCTTTTGTTTTGGTTGGACCAGCCTTACCATTAAAAAAGAAAAAAAGCAGCTTTCTTCTTTTGAGGCATGATGTGTAAAAAGGTGGGCGAAAAGGGGCAAATAAAGTCCCAGTGGACAAACACAGAAATGTAAAATGCATGAGCTAAGCAGAAACACTATGATGCTGGGGCCAAAATGGTGGACAAGAAACGGGTGTTGTAAAGTTGAAACGTTTTAGGTTGAGACTGTTTTAACCAGAGAACTCCCTGTATGTGTGTGTGTGTGTGTGTGTGTGTGTGTGTGTGTGTCGACTTACGAACATCTCTTGTAACGAAAAATTCAGGTTGCTATCCCTCTTTGGAAAAATATTGTCTCAAGGATAGAAAGGACAAAAATGTGCGTTACTCTTCGCAGCCCCCAAATTCCACCAACCGTAAACATCCTGTATCATGTTGGAAAGTGGCACGAAATTCCCGAAGAAGTGGGACATGGAGACGACTGAGGAGAGGCGGAAGGAATACATTGAAATGAGACATAGGACAAAGGTAGAGGTGGCGAAGGGTAAACAAGAGGCCTATGACGACATGTACACCAGGTTGGACACGAAAGAGGGAGAAAAGGATCTCTACAGGTTAGCCAGACAGAGGGATAGAAATGGGAAGGGTGTGCAGCAAGTAAAGATGATTCAGGACAGGGAGGGAAATATGTTAACTGGTGCCAGTAGTGTGCTGAGCAGATGGAAAGAGTACTTTGAGAAGTTACTGAATGAAGAGAATGGGAGAGAAGGTTGAGTTGAAGAGGCAAGCGTGAATGACCAGCAAGTGGCAATGATTAGTAGGGGGAAAGTTAGAAAGGCACTGAACAGAATGAAAAATGGAAAGACAGTTGGTCTTGATGACATACCAGTGGAGGTATGGAAGCAATTTGGAGAGGTGGCTTTGGAGTTTTTGACCAACTTATTCAATAGAATACTAGCAGGAGAGAAGATGTCAGAAGAATTGCAGAAAAGTGTGCTAGTCCCCATTTTTAAGAACAAAGGCGATGTTCAGAGCTGTGGAAACTATAGAGGAATAAAGATGATGAGCCACACAATGAAGTTACGGGAAAGAGTAGTGGAGGCTAGACTCAAGACAGAAGTAAGTATCTGTGAGCAACAGTATGGTTTCATGCCTGGAAAGAGTACCATAGAAGCATTGTTTGCCTTGAGGATGCTTGTGGAAAAGTACAGAGAAGGTCAGAAGGAGCTACATTGTGTCTTTGTAGACCTAGAGAAAGCCTATGACAGAGTACCAAGAGAGGGACTGCGGTACTGCATGCGCAAGTCTGGTGTGGCGGTAAAATATGTTAGAATAGGACCGGACATGTATGAGGGCAGCAGAACACCAGTGAGGTGTGCCGCTGGTGTGTCAGAAGAATTTAAGGTGAAGGTGAGACTGCATCAGGGGTCCGCGCTCAACCCCTTCCTTTTTGCTGTGGTTATGGATATGCTGACAAATGAGGTTCGACTGGAATCCTCCTGCACCATGATGTTCCCAGATGATATTGTGATCTGCAGTGAAAGCAGGGAGCAGGCAGAACAACAATTAGAAAGATGGAGGCACGCACTGAAAAGGAGCGGGATGAAGATTAGCCTAAGTAAAACAGAATATATGTGCATAAATATAAGCGGCGGAGGAGGAGGAGTGAAGCTCCAGGGAGAAGGGATAGCGAGGGTGGATGACTTCAAATACTTTGGGTCAACAATACAAAGCAATGGAGAGTGTGGTAAAGAAGTGAAGAAACAGGTCCAAGCGGGGTGGAACAGTTGGCGGAAGGTTTCTGGTGTTCTATGCGACAGAAGAGTCTCCGCTAGGATGAAGGGCAAAATTTATAAAACAGTGGTGAAGGCCGGCCATAATGTACGGATTAGAGACGGTGGCAAGAAACAACAACAACAGAAAGCAGAACTGGAGGTAGCAGAAATGAAGATGTTGAGGTTCTCCAGGGACCAAACGGATGAAAGGTCGGGGCTGTAAGGGGGAGGAGGGAGCAGTTCCCAACACAGCTTGTTGATGGTCTGCACCATTTGGGCTCCTGTGTGAGCTCTTGTGTTGTCATGATGCAAGGTGACTCCTGACTGATGCCCCTGCGTTTGTTGTTTATGTCTGTCTTGACCTGCGTCAGCAGTTCACTGTAATTGGCACTGTTCACAGTGCTTCCTTTCTCAAGGAAAGAAATGCTGATTGGGCCTTGCCTAGCCCAAAAAACTGTGAGAATCACTTTCCTCATAGACTGCTGAGACTTGGACTTTTTCTTCACTGGAGAGTTCCACTCCATGGACTGCCATTTCGACTCAGGCTTACAGTGCCAAACCCATGTCTCGTCACATGTGACCACCCTCTTCAGAAACTCATCACCATATTACTCATAGCAGAATAAACACCGCAGGGACAACTTGACCCTCCTCTGGTTGTGCTCTGCAGTCAGCATCTTTGGCACCCACCGGAAGTTGACCTTCGAGTAGCCATGGTCATCATGGACAATTTCGTGTGCTGTTCCAAAAGATAAGCTCAAAGTACTTTCAATGTCATCCACTGTCACCCTTCTGTGAGATTGAATGAGCTCATTAGTTCAGATCATTGATTCATAGCCCCTAGTGATTATATATATATATATATATATATATATATATATATACATACATACATACATACATACACACACACACACATTTTTTTTCTTTTTTTTTGCCACATTGTTACAAAGGCCACAGAGTTCCTAGGCGCAACAAAAAAAAGTTAAGGTTTGTAGTCTTGAAAATAAAATAAATAGTAACTTCAGATTTTTAACCACAGCTTGAACATAAAAAAATAGAACACAAAATTTGAATATTTTGATGTAGTTTAATGAACTCGACCAGGGAAGGAAAAACTCCGGCTCACGGACCATTCCCATCGGCCCACCAAGGATTGATACAGAATTGCCCAAATCATACCAAAATCATGAATACATTTATTTGGCCTTGTCTGATTTACTGTACTTTGCACAACATTGTGCTGTAGTGCCAAATGGTTCCACCTGTTGGTAGGTCCAGTGACACATTGAGATGACTTTGGCTGTTCTGTTTCTACTCTGCTTCAGCTCTGAATGTTTCAACCACTAGACGTGGACCAAAGATAGGAAATGCCAACAGTGGATGCTCAGCACTGATTCTGGCACTTTAGGAAAAAGCGAAATAGTGCAATAATTACCCCCAACAGAGGAACCAGATGATAGTTACATGTCGGTTTATAGCAATTTTCTAAAAAGCATGGCTGTATGCTATTGATTTGAAGGTGGACTATTCAACTATATGCAAGCATTTTGCAGATCAAAAAATATTTCTATATGAATAGTGTAAAGAAAGGGATCGGAAGTTGATTGTCGAATCTACATTGCAAAGTGATGGTGCAATAAAAAAGTGTAATGAACATTTTTTATAATTTAGATTTTCCTCTGTAAAAAGTGTATGTTTTGTCATAGATTTTATCTACAGATATTAGAATTTTACTATTGTATTAAAAGTGCAAAGCAAAGTGGATAATCCTGGAAACAGAACTTTCAACTTCATCGTAGAGCAGACTGTATGCTGGTTTAACAGTCTGCATGGCTATACCTGCGTGCTTCTCCCAACCTTCAATCACCCAGAGCTTTGCCCGTTAAACAGTTGCGTGATTTTGTCCCTTTTTCTTGTTCGTCACCTCCAAATTATGGTGGTGGGAGCAATAGTGTGTGTTTGTATGCCTCCAAGATCAAACCAGACTTGCACTTGTAAGCCCAAGCAAAAGCACATGTACACAGTTGCCCTATAGTTGATAATCGAACGTCATTTTTTGGGGGGTACGCCATCACACGATCAACCAAAACTGCCTCGCGATCGACGCATTGAGCACCGCTGCTGTAACTGAATTTCCTTTGGCATGGCTCATTATGTTGATGACTTTCAATGTAAATGTGCTCGCAGTACGTGAAGCAGCTCAGAACATGAAGAACATCACTTCCGCACATGCTCACTATACTATGGTTAACTTGCATTTCCTGTTTCCGGTAGAAGACTGATTGTTCAGGAACAGGCTTGTTTAGTTAATGTTTTAAATTAAATTAATGTCAAGACTGCACAAAATAAGCGATGTCTTTCAAAATCTATTTTTTTTTACTCTTAAATTTATGCGCGTGGTTTTTCATGCTCGACTGTGCAGATTTGTGAGCGTGGTTGTGCTCGTCAAATTTTTACTGATACTGAGAAGGTTATAGCTTTTATCATGTAAAATCATGATAGGAGGCTCATCTTAAAAACTAAAATGGTTATTGTGGACTATAATCACAAATATAAGCACACAAGTCAACTTACCGTCGTTGGTTAAATAATGTCAGCCGAACACGGCACCTGCCAACAGCGGGATGTTAGGAGAAAGCCCAGGTTAGACATATGGCACTACCCCATTCACTAGTGCCAAGTGAGACACCAAGCCAAGTTGTCTCTCGTAAAAGTTCAAAGGTCAACTGACAGCCATATATACATTTTAAAAATATATTATGAAAACTACATATAATGTGATTCACTTCAATGTCTACAAAAAAAATAAAATAATGAGCAGAGAGCGCGTCATTAATGCGCAAAGTTGTGATCGACGCATTGAGCACCCCTGGTGTAACGGAATTTCTTTCGACATGGCTCATTATGTTGATGACTTTCAAACGTAAATGCGCTCGCAGTACGTGAAGAAGTTCTGAACATGCACTTTCAGCCTAACTTCTGGACATGCTCAGTACAGTTAACTTGCATTTCCTGTTTCCAGGTGAAGACTGATTGTTTAGGAGAAATGTTAATTTCCAATTCCAACTGATATTAGTAGAACATGATATCAAACGGTATTTGAAATTTTTCATCAAAAATTATTGATCTGGCACACTTTACCTGAAGAATAGTGCACTGGCCTGTCAACATGAAAGGTCTATACCCGCAATGTTTTGAAGATGCTGAAAGTTTAGTTCAACGTAATCGGCGTTAGTGGCAACAAAATAGCGATACATTGGAACAAACATTCCTGTAGGCAATTGACCCCTCCGTACAGGGCACTTAACCACGCCTCCTGAAGTGACGTCACGCCACGTGCGCTGATGTAAGACAAACAGTAAAAATGGCAAATGCAATACAATACATTCTGAACTGAGACAGACGCCATGCTTCTGATTTCATTCAATCATTAACACGTAGCAATGTTATGCTAGCTCTCATTCATTTATACGAGACGTGGATTAAAAATCAAATTTAGGGCATATCTTCGTGCAAACACAGTCTGGTTAAGCTTCTGGCCGCGAGCCAGCAAGAAATCAATACGTTTGTGCAGTCCGATCATCGCTAAATATCGCTCAACAAAGAATAAGTGTGTCAATCGTTCACACGTAGCAGTGTTATGCTAGCGATGAACGTCTCATTCATTTATACGAGACGTGGATTAAAAATCAAATTTAGGGCATATCTTCGTGCAAACAGTCTGGTTAAGCTTCTGGCCGGGAGCCAGCAAGAAATCAATACGTTTGTACAGTCCGATCATCGCTAAATATCGCTCAACAAAGAATAAGTGCGTCAATCGTTCTCACGTAGCAGTGTTATGCTAGCGATGAACGTCTCATTCATTTATACGAGACGTGGATTAAAAATCAAATTTAGGGCATATCTTCGTGCAAACACAGTCTGGTTAAGCTTCTGGCCGGGAGCCAGCAAGAAATCAATACGTTTGTGCAGTCCGATCATCGCTAAATATCGCTCAACAAAGAATAAGTGTGTCAATCGTTCACACGCAGCAGTGTTATGCTAGCGAAGAGCTTCGAATTCATTTATACGAGACATGTATTGAAAATCAAATATAGGGCATACCTTCGTGCAAACATATGTGTTCCGGTTGATATTCGATGGATTTAGTTGATGATGCGGTCTTCCACAAAGTTTGATCCATCGAAGGCATTTTTCGTACTGGGTCTTCGGTTTTGGAAAGGGTACGAATCGAACTCCACCAACTAGCCTTTCAGGATACCTGTCGGCTTTGGTCTATGCAGATCTCTGGCCTCTGATTGGTCAGTGACGCGGATTGCGCAATATCCACGGAGGGGTCAATTGTGACGTATTGTTGAAGGAGGGGGGCAGGGGTGCTGTAAATAGGAGGCCGGCTTGCTAGAACGCGCCTTTATGTGCATGCGCTCGATGTATTGCCCATACCTGAATCAAGCGACAAGGTGGATGATAGTCTAACGTTTTTTTGGGGGCTACGCCGTCACACTGCCTCGCAATCGACGCAAGGAGCAGCCCTTGCATAACTGAATTTCCTTTGACATTGCTCATTATGTTGATGACTTTCGACGTAAATGCTCTCACAGTACGTGAAGCAGCTCTGAACATTCACTTTCAGCCTAACTTCCGTATATATATGAAATTTTAAAAAATATAGCAATATTTGAAAATTGTCAAATTTTTCATGGTCAATATTTTCTCAGTGCCATGATATTTAAAACTTTCTTTCCATTTGGGAATTAAGTACTTGAAGAATCATGTTCTCCGAGGTTCCTGTTGGGGTGGTATGCATCTTAAAGTTCCAGTGAAAATCAGATGAAAATATTTTACTTAAAAGCCTGCACTTTCCTTTTTAAAATGATAAAGTCTGTCCCATGGTGGTAACTTTTATACATCGTAGTTTATGTTTGTGAAATATTACGTTAATAGGAGGAATGCACCTACGTCATAAAATGTGATTTTGATTGACGCCGCCATACTGCCGGTCAAACAAAGCATTGTGAAATATTAGTGACACTTGGCATAGAGGATACATTTTTAATGCCGAAGTCGATGTTTTCTCCAATTGACTTAATTCGCTTCCCTATCTTGGACAGCTGAATATACAGATGTATCTGGTGAATTAGTCGTTGAGATTAACACAGAAGACTTTGAAATCATATAAAGGTCGGGACGCATACAAATACTTCGTTGCTGGATGGGTCATCGATGTCGTGTCCTGTAGAATTGAACGAAATAAGTCATCTTGTGATGGCAAAGGTAGGTTGCAACTTACAATACTAGATCTTGTAATCAATTTTTAGTTTACCATCGTGTAATCCCACTTGCATAAATCAGGGCATTAGATCTAGGTATGATTTTGGACTAAGTTATTGGTGATATAGAAGTTATAATTTTTTAAAACTGACATCAAATCTAACTGGAGTGTTTGAATCTCAGATTTTATGATGCCTGTAATGAAGCAAAAAGTATTCATAGACTCATGTTACTGTTTTTGAAAATCATCCATATCCCGTTTGTAGAAAAAAATAATGAAATTTAGGACAGGGACCGTAAACCTCTGTGACGGACGGTTTATCATCATTATTATTATTTAAATATGAAGTCTTCTAAATTGAGTCAACCTGGCATTATAAATACTTCTTTATAATTTGAATTTGAGAAGAATAATTCCTACCTGAAATGAAATGATCACTACATTGGCGTCTATTCCGTTGGGCACCATCCATTCCGTTTAGTTGCCGAAATACATCGATCTTTTTAGCTGGAATTGTATCTTTGAAGAACTGTCTTGTCTATTGTGACAACCAACAGCACAACAGGTTTCACAACATTGTGAAAACCTGTTACGGTCCAGCGACTCACTCCCAGACAACAGAGCAGCTTTGTTTGACTAGCAAAAATGGCATCGTAAAGAAAAGGCAAAGTCACACGCATCATTTCTATAATTTAGTATTTTCAAAAATGGCTCTTTTCTGTCTATGGTAGCATGTAGCATCTTAAAATTTAAATAAACTAACCTACCAGTGAATTTTTCATTTGAATTTTTCAGCCGACTGGGAACTGTTGCAGTAGCGCCGTGTGAAATTCATTTTCACCTGAGTCAGCTCTCCCACGGAAGAGGTTGAAAGTTGTTAAATTCTCCGTCTTATCATTCAGTTTCGTTGACATTGTTGTGATGTGTTTGGCCGACTTCATATGACTTCACAACGCACCTTCTCCCATGTTAGATAGGTTAATGAGTTTACCGCATGCAGAAAATTTCGCTGTATGAATGTCACTAACTGCCAGCCACCCCCAGTATAACTCATTGTCCAACCACATGTCGTTAAATCGCCATTGTCCCGGCATATTCATAACTGGAACGTTTGTTTCATCGAGCTCAGGTGCGCACTACCTCCACGCTTGGATGAACGGAACAAAATGATGTCACTTTGAGAAATTACGAGAAACCGGAAATGCGCACCCTTTGCTTGACAGGTTTATTGTTTTAATTAAAAAAGATGATAAACAATATTTTGAGCTGCAACAACAAAATCCCATGACATTCCCTGACCCAAGCCAAATATTTTATATTTACTGGACATTCCAAGACTTGGAAAAGGCAATGTTTTGTCCAATGATAATCCAGAAATTCCCTGAATCGTACGAACCCTGGATCACAATTCTTGTACATCATAATCATTGATATAGATTTCAGAAGAAGAGTTTATCTCAATTATTATGTATCGCACGTTGTACACTGTTGAATATAAATGATGTTACAAACGTATCTCAATGTGTGTATAAATGAGTAGAAGTGTACACTAAAGGCTACATTTCAAATTCATAGAGAATAATCTCTATTAAATTATATCAACTGAATAAGTGTTGTTGCGGGTGTTGTGACGACGGCCTTGGTGCAGGTGGGTGTTTGTATTGTGTAGGTGAGACGGACTGCGTATGTGTGTTGTGTGCTAAGAGCCAATGAAGCGACTATAACAGCGACTCGATGCTCCGTTTAATTACTACTCCCGCCATTGAGCTTCGGAGATGCAACGCGAGAACGGGGTTAACCTCCGTTAGAATAATATGGGACATGTATGAGGGCAGGAGAACAGCGGTGAGATGTGCCGAGGTGTCTCAGAAGAATTTAAGATGGAGGTGGGACTGCATCAGGGATCCGCGCTGAGCCCCTTCCTGTTTGTGGTAGTAATGAATATGCTGACAGATGAAGTTAGCCTGCAATCCCCTTGGAATATTGATGTTCGCAGATGATATTGTGATCTGCAGTGAAAGCAGGGGGCAGGCAGAGGAAGAATTACAAAGATGGAGGCAAGCACTGGAAAAGAGAGGAATGAAGATTAGCCAAAGTAAAACAGAATATATGTGCACGAATGTGAGGGGCAGAAAAGCAAGAAGGAAGCTCCAGGGAGAAGAGATAGCGAGGGTGGACGACTCCCAATACTTGGGGTCAACAATACAGAGCAATGGAGACTGTGGTAAGGAAGTGAAGAAACGGGTCCAAGCAACAGTTGGTGGGAGGTCTCTGGTGGTCGATGCGACAGAAGAGTCTCCGCTAGAATGAAGGGCAGAGTTTATAAAACCGTGGTGAGGCCGGCCATGATGTCCGGATTAGAGACGGTGGCACTGAAGAAACAACACGAAGCAGAACTGCAGGTATCAGAAATGAAGATGCTGAGATTCTCGCTTAGAGTGAACAGGTTGGATAAGACATGCACTGGAAAGGAGAGGAATGAAGATTAGCCGAAGTAAAACAGATATGTGCGTGAATGAGAGAGGTTGAGGGGGAAGAGTGAGGCTACAGGGAGAAGAGATAGCGAGGGTGGAGGACTTCAAATGTTTAGGGTCAACAATCCAGAGCAATGGTGAGTGTGGTAAGGAAGTGAAGAAACGGGTCCAAGCAGGTTGGAACAGCTGGCGTGTTATGTGACAGAAGAGTCTCTGCTAGGACGAAGGGCAAAGTTTACAAAACAGTGGTGAGGCCGGCCATGATGTACGGATTAGAGACGGTGGCACTGAAGAAACAACAGGAAGCAGAACTGGAGGTAGCAGAAATGAAGATGTTGAGGTTCTCGCTCGGAGTGAGTAGGATGGATAAAATTAGAAATGAGCTCATTAGAGGGACAGCCAAAGTTAAATGTTTTGGAGACAAGGTTAGAGAGAGCAGACTTAGATGGTCATGTTCAGAGGTTGAGAGTGAGTATACTGGTAGAAGGGTGCTGAGGATGGAGCTTCCAGGCAAAAAAACGAGAGGAAGACCAAAGAAAAGGTTGATGGATATTGTTCGGGAGGACATGAGGACATTGAGTGTCAGAGAGGAACCTGCACGAGATAGGCTTAGATGAAAAAAGATGACATGCTGTCGTGACCCCTAAACGGATAAACCGAAAGGAAAAGAAAATGAGAAGTGTCCCACCAGAGGAGACAAAATCCTGGACCATGTTTACTCCAACGTTAAACATGCATACAACTCCCCTATCTGGATCCTTAACACCATGCACATCTCCCTAAAAAAACAAAATGCCACAAAGACAATAACATTGCCTGTGAATGCACTCTTTCAGCTGCAGGGTTGTTTTTGACACACTGGAAATTATTTGAACACCAGATCCTCTGAGAACACACAGATACTGTTCTGTCTTATATCAAATACTACATAGACACTGTGACTGTCAATAGACTGATGCAGGTTTTTCCCCAACAAAAACCCTGGATGACCCAGGAGACTAAGGTACTCCTGTGACACCGCAAGCGGACAAGGTACAATACAGCGGTCCAGAGCTGACTTAAAGAGGCATCAAAGTGGCCAAGCCAGCCTACAAAACGAACATAAACGAGTGCTTCACCAAAAATAAAAAATAATTTAAAAAAAAAAAAAAGATGTGTGAGGGATTACAACACATCAAAAACTACAACAAAAATAACCAGATATGTGCCAGAAACACACGCCTTGCTAGCAGAGGAACTAAGCAGTTTCTTAGCTCGCAAACAGCCAAACACGATATCTGTAAAACCGCTTCAATACCTTTTAATAAGGAAGCGAAGTTAGCTTTGTGGATAGCAGATTGCAGAAAAAAGGTCCGGTGACGATGATGAAGAGGCTGAAGAAAAACCTCAGGCCAGCACTCATGCTGCAAGGAGATTCACTCCCTCAAGGGCAAGGCTTTTCAGCAAGCAAAGGTTGGTTTGAAAAATTTCAAAAGAGTTATGGCCTTAGAAGCGTGCTTCTGTATGGCGAGGGTTCCTCCGCCGACAACAATGCTGCTTGTCGTTATGTGAAGAAAGAATTTTCACAAGACATTGACGACAACTTATTAGACGTTTTCGACGAGCCACTGCCTACTTCGAGTCAACTACTCTCATACGACGACTGTACGTGCTCAGTGTGCACACATTCGCGTATGCTTTCAGATTTTTTTTTTATTTATTTATTTATATATATTTTTTTTTTTTAGGTTTCCAGCATTTTCTTTGCCACTGGCCCAACGAAAGACAGTGGTGCTACTAGCAGCAAAGGGAAAAAAGTTGAGCGTACCATAGTGGATTTAAAGGAGATACATAATAGCTAAGTTCAAAAATGTTATGCATGTTTGTTACGCCTCTTGGTAACATAATTTTGCCGAGTCGAACATTTCGACTGTCCTAAAGAATAAAAACGTAATAAAAGGCAGCTAGTGTTGCCAAAGGAGTGACTGGCATTATATTAAAAAAAAAAAAAAAAGGGAGAAGCTGCTGGAGCATTACCCACTGAAATCACGGTGACTTCAGCGTCACATTTCCTCCCTTTTCTCTGATGCAAACATACCGCGACCAAAAGGTTAATTATTCACTTTAAAATTGCTTGAATTTTATGCTTTTTTTATTTAAATACAGAATGTACATGTTTTAACATGAATAGGGATTAAAATGGGAATTTACAACTGTATTTTCACAACCATATGGCAAATTATGTTAAACACTATCTTAAAACATAAGGTAGCACAGTACCATAGTATTTCATCATCCATAAATCCATCATGTCATCTTCATGTTCTCATTGATATGACCATTGTCAACATCTTCACATAACAGTCTACAGAAAAACAGATTCTAACCACAAATGCAGCTATATACACATTTACAAATGTCTTCTACTGTCTGTCTCAGCACCCCTACTCTAGCTCCTTGAGCCTACCCAGTTTCTCCTCTACTTGTTGCTGCAGAGGTGCCAAAGTGGCTCTCTTGTCCTTTACGCTGCCTCTGATTGCATTGGCCTCGGTGATAAACCTCAGATTCCTCTTTTCTTCTGCCTCCTCACAAAGCCTGTCAGCCTTCTCAATAAGCGTAGATATGTCAGTCTGTATTCTGGCTTTTTTGGCTTTGAGGCTGTCTATCTCTGCCTTAGCTGCCTTCCTCTTCTCTGCCTGTTTTGATGCATCCTTCTTTTCCTCCTCCAGATGCTGGACGTAAATACTTCTGGCAGAAGACGCAGCAACCAACAGCTCCTTTGTGATAGGCACCATGTCAGGCCCTCCATATTGCTGGACCACCTCCACTATTTGCCTCCAAGCAATCAGTGACTCCTTGCTTAGGTTGTCCTCGGTGACCTCCTTGTTTGTGGAGAAGCCTTTTTCCACAGGAGCAGCAGCGGCTTTATGATGCCCCATAGCTCCTGGAACTGCTGGCTTACCTGCTGATGCAGAGTGGAGTGGAAGAGCTTGTCCAGCCTGTCCTGAGAGATGTTGAAATCAGATAAAGCGACCCTAATCTCCTCATCTTCTTGAATCTTTTCACTCACTCTGGAATAGTGGAACAGAATCCTATCGCAATTGCTTTCCTCCACCCTTCTGTGATCCACCATGATGTTCAAGGTTTTTGGGAGTTGTTTTTCCGGTGCAACTCCAGTGCGTTGACGACCATCTTTCCAAGCTGGTAACTCTGTTTCCACAGATGATAGTAGAACATGTGCCGATCTTTTGGACCTCGACGAACCCAGCTCCCAAACTCTTTACTTTCAACCCAAGCATCTTGAAAAATGCCCTTCCCCATGATACAAGTTGGATCGATCAAAAGAACTACGTTACGAAGACGAAGTGAAATGCCTACTCACGGAAACAAACAATGGAATATCGACGACAAGATGGCGACTAGTTGTGAACACAGAGTGACTTCCGTTGACAATTTCCGGCTGTTTTGAACGCCAGATGGATCTCTATTTTTTTTTTTTAAATAAGATTAATTTTTTGGGGAGAATTTTGGCGGTTGAGGTCCTCCCTTTGATTTTTTTTTAATTTAAGGCCTTTTTAAGGGCTCGACCGGTTTTCTGTGAATTTTAAAGGACTTTTAGGGGCCCCTAAATGCACCCTCAGAAATTTCTGGGTTTTTAGGGACTTTTAGGGCCGCGTGCGAACCCTGATCTGTCACCTATCGCTTCTACATCACTGGCAACTTCACTTTGAACGCCCTGTTTACACCAATGCCCAGTGGTTGGCGTTCTTTCATCAAGCTTCCCAGAATAAATGGAAAGCTCTGAGTTCAATTCCTGTGCTTATATCATAGCTTGCAGTTTAAACTGTGCTTCCTAAGCATCTCTCTTCATTGGTTGCAAATTGATGTTTTGCACAATGGAAAATATGTAGCCGATGGGGGGGTTGCCTTTAGCTCTGGACCTTATGCGGCTCTTTCATCCTTATGTTGCAGTTCTCCGTGGCTTGGGAAAATAAATAAATGTCCACTTGTAGTGCATGTTATATGTCTCAAAAATGTGTATCTTGTCTTATTATTAAGTCAAAGTTTTTAATTTCTTTCTTGAAACCTTGTGCAATTTAAGTGATCACCATTCATGATGGCTGCATATGGCTCACAGAGCCCTCATAACGACATCCTGCACAGGTAATTGCTTCTGAACTCCTACCTTGTGTCTGAGCAAACACGCTAAGCTCATGAGCAACATCAGACATATGCACTGTGGTCAGATCAGTGTCATCTATTGAAGCTATGTGGTTCATTCAAAGATTCAGATTACAGCATTTATAGTGTTTGTAATTATGAGTGCACCCCTTTAAGAGCCGGAGGGGGGTGATGTCAGGTGAACTAGGAAGTATAAGTAGGCTGAGCACCAGCTCATTCGTGTACTTCCGTGCTTTTAAAAAAAAAAAAAAAAAAAAAAAAAAAAAAAATCAGGCTGTGGTTCATTGTGTTGGATCGGTTTTCATGTTCACTGAGAATGTACGACAAGTGCGCAATTGCATTGGACAAGACCACGACTCTTACAATATCTATGTATTTCTACTCATAAGAAATTTTACGCACGTGATTTTTCGTGCTCGACTGTGCAGATTTGCAAGTGCGATGGCGCGCGATAGCACCCGTCAAATCACAGTGACTGCAAATGGTCCCATAAAGTGCCTCATATACAACAAGTGTTTTCATTGATCGAATGTAGAACAGACTTGTATCAAATTTTCCGCCTCGCTTACAAAAGTCGGATCGGAAAATGAACGAGTGGGAAGGGAGGTCTGGGCATCTTCACTAAAGCTACTGCCCCCAGGACCTGACCCCAGATAAGCGGTAAAAGATGGATGGATGGATAATAATCTGCCTCATTTAACTCTGGCAGCCAACCCAACACCAGCTGACCCTGCGGTGCGTAATTTCCAAGAAAGAGGTTTTTTAAAGGTCAACTGACACGTGAAGCATAATTTTTAGTCTTTTTAATAAAATAAAGTCTGCCGGAATGGAGCCATCTATTTTTTCACCACTCGTCAGGATGTTGTCGTGTATGGATTTTTGCATCTCCCGCCATGAAAATCCTCTCGAGGAATTTGTGTTGGACAAGAACCAGGAAGTAACTTTTTTTTGCAGTAGCGGGGTCAAATGTTTATATTGGTTTATACCTATTGTATCGGCAAAAAATTGCCTGTTTTTTTTCATCGTGTTAGCCAAAATGTCGGCTTGTTGTATTGCTGAATTTTGCTTGAACACTTTGGAAAATGGATTCACTTGTCACACTTTTCCAAAAGACCCGGTTGGTCGTGAAAAATTGATTGCATAGGTGCAAAGGACGAGAGCTTTGTGGATTCTAAATGACAGGTAAGTGTGTATAGAGCTACAAAAAAAAATAGTTGGGGGGGACGTAATCCTTCTCTCAGAACATAACAAAAGATCAGTCATAATAACTTAAAGTACATGGGTCAGGGGTGCTAAATGTGTTGATGTGCGCGGGCCGGCGTTGTTCATCGTCGCCGGGAACGCCGTTAGCAGCCACGATGCAGAGGTGGATCGGGCAGAGAGGTGGTTTGGCCGTGTGCAGAATGAAAAAGGTTGGTTGATCGTGTGACGGCGTGCCCAAAAAAAAAAAAAAAAAAGACTATCATTTTCCTTGTCACTTGATTCAGGTGTGACCTATACGTCAAGCGCACGCACATAAAGGCACATTCTAGCAAGCCGGCCTCCTATTTACGGCGCCTGTGCACCCCCCTCGCCCCTACCCACCCCGCTTACTGTAATACGTATGAGATTGTGATTTACTTTAACTTGATCTAAATTCTAACGGTCATTTTCCCCCTGGCACGCATTATCTTGAAGTTGAAAGCTTTTCCCCTCTACATGCTTTAGGAAGACATACATCATCTACTGCCGGTCTTCATCAATGGATTGACCATAGATACCGCCGTAAATTATGATACATTATTACAATACATCACAACTGCCGACAGGGATGTTTGTTATAATGTATTGCAAGGTTATTGCCACTAACGGCGATTATGTTGAACTAAACTTTCAGTATTTTCAAAACATTGCGGGTATAGACTGACCGTGTTTATTCCTTGACAAGCCAGTGGATTTAACTTTTCTTCAGATAAAGTTTGTCAGATCAAGAATTTTTATTGATGAAAAATGTTAAATACTGTTTTAAATCATGTTCTACTGTCAGTTGAAATTGGAAATTATCATTTCTGAGTTTGAAATGTTTGTATTCTATTTTAGTTATGTATTTGTTTGTTTTATTTTTAATTTACAGTTATGCTATATTAATCCTGTAAGTTATTTTTGGTCTAACCCTAACACTTTCATCCCTAATCACACCAGCAACTTTATCTGCGAGCATGACTGACCACACCCATCCATTTTTCAAATAAGAGTGACTGCAGTATGTTTGATTTTTTTCTTTTTAAGGCACATTTGTCCAAAACCCAATGTCCGAGGGGTGACCCTCAGGTCATTAAACCTGATTTTATGTATTTGTCAGTTTTTGATGATTAAAATTTGTTCGGCTTGTTAACATTATTCTTTTCTGTAGTCTGTCCCATTCGCATGCTACTTGGGGGGGCCAGTTTTGTACAGCTTTAAAATCTATACATCCATATAAAGAATACTGTCCAGTAGGTGGCATTATAAACTGGTTGTCAAATGCAAACAAAGAAAGCCCTCAGTCTCAGGGGAATTTGAGTTGTCATGATATGTTGAGACATCCGTTATCCTTCCCATTTATCCTCACTTGGGTTGCTGGTGCGCTGATGGTTATCTCAGTAAAAGAAATTAATTCCATGTTATTCGGTCAATGCTGTACTTTCTTTAAAAAAAAATCATAAAGCTTAAGTTGAAAACAACAATAGTAGACCTTAAAACAATCGACTTTTTCCTGGGTTTCAATTAAAATAATATTGACTGGATTAGGCAGCATACATGGGTCCTACATTATACAAAAATAAATCCATGACAAAAATGACTAATGATGCACATTTGTAAAGACTGTTTAAATTAAACCGGAAACAGAAATGCATTACATGAATTTAATAACTAAAAAGTTTACTTATGAACACGCTTTAAATCCCGTCCATTCAAACCCCGCAAAAATTTCATGTGAATTTCTAAGTAACTATAAGCCCTATCAAAAGTACATTTTGAATGCATTGATCACAAGTTCTCTGTATTTATAGTGGTGGAACGAGTCTTTTTTGAGTAAATTTCGATGCGCTTTTAAATAAAAGCATTGAGATTATCTTGGAAATTTCTGCAGCTATTAGTTAAAAAAAAAAGGTTCGATTGTCTAGGGCATTTAAAAGATGCAGTATTAATACTGTATTAAATACACAAAGCGACATGGTGGGGGAGGTGGGGGAACTTTCAAGCAAGGCCCCAATCAAGCAAAATCTTATTTGTCCTTTCACTGAAAATGTTGTTCATTTCACGTAATCGAATCTATGGTCTACACCGTATTTATACAAGTCTAAGAAGTCATGTAAATTCTTTCATGCATCCACACACCCGACTAGGTTATATTTGCCTGGAAAATGAAATGCTGGCTAACCATGCTGTTCAAGGTGCATTTGAAAAATTGGGCACCTGAGACCTTGCATGGGAACTTGGAAGCATTGGCAATGTCGGAATGATCAGGCCTACAATAAACGTTTAGACAAATGTTGGCGCATATATTCCGCCAGGACGTTATAGAAATCAACAATGCAAAAAGAATCACTGGTGGTGGGGTGGGAGGACATAACATTTAAAACAAAAACAAAAAAAATTGTGCATCCCAAACCCACTGGGGTCCTTCTCCGCCTAGCATGCCCACATACATGTCTACATTTTTTTTTTCCACGTAAAGCATACACAACAGCTTCCTTAAAGACAATATGGCGGAGGTGTGCAACTACAGTGCGATAGCTACCGACCTCGTCTGCCGAAAGTCGTTTTGAGGACAGACCTACCTTACTGGTCTTGACATTATGGGAGAACACCTTAAAGGTTTAAATGTTGATTTCCAGTGGGAGAAGAAAAAAACAGGAGAAACAAAAATCGACTGTAGATTCCGCACTGGTGAAATACCAAGCGAGGGAAAAAGCCTTACAAACCCACGTCCAAAATCAGAAGTATAGTGCTACTAGCCCTCCAAAACAAAATTTTATTTTTAACCTTCGGGCCTTCAAAACGTTGATTAAAACAAACTGAAATTGTATACGGTGTGCAACCAAACCATACATTCAGGATGGGTGGGTCGTACAAAATAACCGCCCACCAACACTGGGTATTGAAAGGTTAAGCGCGGCAACTCACTGCTGTTATTGGCTCATTTGAACGAACAATTTCGTTTTCATTGGACAACTACGCTGCCTGCTGATTAATTTGTAACACTAATACTCCCCGCCTCTCTCAACGGGGTACGTTGTAGTGGCACTGTATAGAAAACAAAAGGAGGCACAGATGTTCAATCCAAATATTCAATGTAACTTCCTTTCACAGTATCTGCAAAAATGAAGATAAAAAATAAAATAAGAAAGAAAATTGGGGGAAAAAATTAATGGAACGACCTGAACAGCACAAGCGGAGTGGTCCAACACCTTGCTTACCTTTCAACATGAATATATTAATGCAAACACGATTCACTTAAAGAATGATGACAGTAGTGGTTCTCAAACTTTTTACACCAAGTACCACCCAAGAGAAACAGACACTCTGAGTAACACTATAATAGCCAACATTAAAATACAGACGCATAGCAGTCCTGAAAATTGAATAATTAAAAAAAAAACAAGCTTGTATTCTTAAAGTTGTAATATCATAAGAAAAAAGATTATAACCATTTTTACAAGAACACAAAGTTTTATGTGAAAAATCACATGTGTATAGTTTCATGATGGGCGGCACGGTGAAGCAGCTGTGAAGTGTTGGCCTCGCATTTGTTCAAATCTCGGTATCTCCTTGTGTGGAGTTGACACATATCTGTGTGGGTTTTATCTGGGCACTCCAGTTTTCCTTCCACATCCCAAAAATATGCATTCATTGGGAACTCTAAATTGCCTCCAAGTGTGATTGTGAGTGCGACTGTTGTCTGTCTCCGTGTGCCCTGCGATTGGCTGGCAACCAGTTCAGGGTGTACCCCGCCTCCTGCCCGATGATGGCTGGGATTGGAACCAACACTCGTACGACCCTTGTAAGGATAAGCGGCTAACAAAATGGATGGATGGATGGATGGATGGATGGATGGATGGATGGATGGATGGATGGATGGATGGATGGGTATATGATATGGAAAAAAATATATAATTTCAGTCACCACCCTGCAACCAAACATTGTCCTCATGAGAGTGGTGTGGTAAAACCACTTGTAAGAAAACTTTGCAAAGCAAAGCAAATTTATTTGTATAGCACATTTAATCCACGAGGCAACTCTGTGTGTTACATGATTAAAAGCATTAAAAAAAATGGTTATAAACATTTGAAACTGAAAAAAAATAAAAGTACAATTAAAACAGTCCATCCATCAATCCATCCTTCAATCCATCCATCCATTTTCAGAGCCACGTATCCTCACAAGTGGTCATGGGAGTGCTGTAGCCAATCCCAGCTGTCATCGGGCAGGAGGCAGAGTACACTCTGAACCTGTTGCCAGCCAGGTTTTTTGGTGGAGGGGTAAAAAAAAATACAGAAGCACTGAAGCCACAAAAAATGAATCGTGAAGTAACGAGGGAGCCATATAATTTGCTCTGGAAGTCATTTAGTAATGTGATTTTTGACGTGCTTCTTACATCTAAATGGTAAGTATATTCAAAGTACATCATGTTGAGAATAATTTAAAAAGACGTTCATTTACGGCAGCGCAGTGAATCAGCTGGTAAAGCATTGGCCTCACAGTTCTGACATCCCGGGTTCAATCCAGGACCCACCTGGGTGGAGTTTGCATGTTCTCCCCGTGCCTGCGTGGGTTTCCTCCGGGGACTCCGGTTTCCTCCCACAACCCAAAAACATGCAACATTAGTTGGACACTCTAAATTGCCCCTAAGTGTGATTGTGAGTGCAGCTGTTTGTCTCGATGTGCCCTGCGAGTGGCTGGCAACGAGTTCAGGGTGTACCCCGCCTCCTGCCCCTTGACAGCTGGGATAGGCTCCAACACTCCCCGCGACCCTGGTGAGGAGAAGCGGCAAAGAAAATGGATGGATGGATGTTCATTTACCTATGGCGTTGGTTGACTATGCGAAGAGAAGGGTGAATGACAAGCTAAAGGCGTCATAGGGGACAGAGGATCCAAACATTTGACAGTGGAGAGCAAATGTACGTATGAATGTATGCATTCCAGGTCTCTTTGCGCCCATGGTGAAGATGAAAGATGAATAAACTTGCGTAAACAAAAACAAAAAAAACTCACAAAAAGGGTTTTGAACCCCGGTCCTCAGAACTGTGAAGCTGACGCTCTACAGTTGTTCCACCGTGCTGCCCAGTGTATAGTAAGTGGAAGTCCTGTGAAAAGTATGGGGGAAAAAAAGAAAAGTTTTTCACCAGGACTTAAAAACATTCACACTTGGGAGTGATGTCAGTTCTGGTGTCAACCTATTCCATTTGTGTCCAGAATAATGGGTAAATGCTGCTTCGTCACGTTTGCTTTGGACTCTGCGCCACTATTTGACCTGTATTTGTCGATCTCAGAGCCCGACTGGGTTTATATTCCATTCGTGTTTCTTTCATGTCTTTAGGAGATAAAGTGTTTTGTGATTAAAAAACCAGCACCAGAACTTTAAAATCTATTCTACAGCTGTCTGGAAGACAGTGACAAGACTTTAAAATTGGAGCTATATGGTCTGAGCTCTTTTTGTTCGAGTTGGAACTCAAGCTGCAATCTGAATGAGCTGCAGCCGTTTCTGTTTCTCATTTTGGGGAGTCCAGTCAGAAGACCATTACGATAGTCAGGTCCTCTTGAGATTAAAAGCATGGATGAGATTCTCCTGTTCTGCTTGACACATGCAAGGCCTCATTCTCAATATGTTCTTCAGATGGTAGAAGGCAGATTTACTGACTGATTTATCAGAATACCAAGGTTTTGGACTTGGTCTTTGGTTTTTAAAGAGTGACTCCAGGTATTTATAACAACAATTCTTTTTTTTATTCGCCCAAAATTATCTCAGTTTTCTTCTTTTTCTTTCGGCTTGTTCCGTTAGGGGTCACCACAGCGTGTCAGCTTTTTTCATCTAACCCTATCTCCTGCATCTTGTTCTCTAACACTCAATGTCCTCATGTCCTCCTTCACAACATCCATCAACCTTTTCTTTGGTCTTCCTTGCTCTTTTGCCTGGCAGATTTATCCTCAGCACCCTTCTACCAACATACTCACTCTCTCGTCTCTGAACATGTCCAAACCATCGAAGTCTGCTCGCTCTCACCTTGTCTCCAAAACATCCAACTTTGGCTATCCCTCTAATGAGCTCATTTCTAATCCTATCCAACCTGTTCACACCAAGCGAGAACCTCAACATCTTCATTTCTGCTACCTCCAGTTCTGCTTCCTGTTGTTTCTTCAGGGCCACCGTCTCTAATCCGTACATCATGGCCGGCCTCACCACTGTTTTATAAATTTTGCCCTTTATCCTGGCGGATACTCTTCTGTCACATAGAACATCAGACACCTTCTGCCAACTTTCCCACCCCGCTTGGACTCGTTTCTTCACTTCCTTACCACACTCTCCATTGCTCTGTATTGTTGACCCCAAGTATTTGAAGTTGTCCACCCTCGCTATCTCTTCTCCCTGGAGCTTCACTCTTCCTCCTCCGCCCCTCTCATTCATCCACATATATTCTGTTTTACTATGGCAATCTAAATTACTCTCCTTTCCAGTGTGTACCTCCGTCTTTCTAACTGTTCCTCCGCCTGTTCTCTGCTTTCACTGCAGATCACAATATCATCTGCGAACATCATGGTCCACGGGGAATCCAGTCTAACCTCGTCTGTCAGCCTATCCATTACTATCGTAAACAGGAAGGGACTCAGCGCGGAACCCTGATGCAGTCCCACCTCTACCTTAAATTCTTCTGACAAACCAATGGCGCATCTTACCGTTGTTCTGCTACATTCATACATGTCCTATACTATTCTAACATTTTTCTCCACCACAGCAGACTTGCGTATGCAGTACCTTAGTTCCTCTCTTGGTACTTTGTCATAGGCTTTCTCTAGGTCTACAAAGATACAATGTAGCTCCTTCTGACCTTCTCTGCACTTTTTTACAAGCATCCTCTTGGCAAATAATGCATCTGTGGTACTCCTTCGAGGCATGAAGCCATACTGTTGAACGCAGATACTTCTGTCCTGAGTCTAGCCTCCACTAATCTTTCCTTAACTTCATTGTGTGGCTCATCTTTATTCCTCTGTAGTTTCCACAGTTCTGAACATCACCTTTGTTCTTAAAAATGGGGCCTAGCACACTTTTCCTCCATTCTTCTGGCATCTTCTCTCCCGCTCTTATTCTATTGAATAAGTTGGTCAAAAACATCACAGCCACCTCAGCAATTTGCTTCCATACCTCCACTGGTATGTCATCGGGACCAACTGTTTTTCCATTCTGTTGAGTGCCTTTCTAACTTCTCCCTTTCTAATCAAAGCCACTTGCCGGTCATTCACGCTTGCCTCTTCTACTCTACCTTCCCTCCCATTTTCTTCATTCATTAACTTCTCAAAGTACTCTATCTACTTAGTACACTGCTGGCACCAGTCAACATATTTCCATCGCTATCCTTAATCACCTTTATTTGCTGCACATCCTTCTCATCTCTAGCCCTCTGTCTGGCCAACCTGTAGAGCTCCTTTTCTCCTTCTTTCGTACAACCTGGAATACATGTCGTCATATCTCTCTTGTTTAGCCTTCGCCACGCGATGCATCTCAATGTATTCTTTACGCCTCTCCTCAGTCCTCTCCGTGTCCCACTTCTTCTTCGCTAATCTCTTACCTTGGATAACTTCTTGTATTTTGGGGTTCCACCACCAAGTCTCCTTCTCCCCTTTCCTACCAGAAGACACACCAAGTACTCTCCTGCCTGCCTCTCTGAATACGTTGACAGTAGTATTGCAGTTTTCTGGGAGCTCTTCCTGTCCATCTACAGCCTGTCTCACCTCTTTCCAGAAGGCCACACAACATTCTTCCTTTCTCAATTTCCGGCACCTGATTCTCTGCTCTACCTTTGTCGTCTTAGTTTTCCTACCCACGACCAGAGTCATCCTACACACCACCATCCTATGCTGTCGAGCTACACCCTCCCCCACCACTACCTTACAATCAGTAACTTCCGTCAGATTACATCGTCTGCACAAAATATAATCCACCTGCGTGCTTCTGCCTCCGCTCTTGTGGGTCACTCCATGTTCCTGACTCTTCTGGAAATATGTGTTCACCACTGCCAATTCCATTCTTTTTGCAAAGTCCTCCACCATCTGACCTTCAAAGTTCCTTTGCTGAATGCCGAACTTACCGATCACTTCTTCATCACCCGTTTCCTTTGCCAACATGTTCATTGAAATCTGCACCAATCACCACTCTCTCTCTCTGAGATGCTCAAGACTACTTCATCTAGTTCCTTCCAGAATTTGTCTTTCTATTCGAGGTCACATCCTACCTGTTGGGCAGAGCCGCGAATCACATTATACACAATACCCTCAATTTCAACTTTACAGTCAGTAACCTCCTTCAGATTACATCGTCTGCACAAAATATAATCCACCTGCGTGCTTCTACCTCCGCTCTAGAAGTTCACTATATGTTCCTCCGTCTTCTGGAAATAAGTGTTTACTACAGCCATCTCCATCCTTTTTGCGAAGTCCACCACCATCTTCCCCTCAAAGTTCCTTTGCTGAATGCCATACTTACCCATCACTTCATCATCGTTTCCCGTTTCCTTCGCCCACGTGTCCATTGAAATCTGCATCAATCACAACTTTTCTTCACTTTTCTTATGGTTTAATTAAAGAACATTTTGACTCATCCAGTTAATTCGGTTTTAGAGAGTCATATAACACTTCAATTGACCTGTGGTCATCTGGAGACACTGCTAGATATAATGGTGTGTCATCTGCATCGCTGTCAAAATTAGAGTTTTTTTTAAACAATGTATTTATTTGATTTTTCATATATAATTTTACAAAAACAACACAATAACAGTAAAACAAAAAAAAAACAGTATGCACAGACATAATAGTGTTAATTAAAAAAAAAGAAAGCACAAAAATCACAAATAACTGACATTTTTTTCAAAAACTCTTCTAAGGATCTGCATATGTCCTCAAATTCCTGAGCTCTTCCTCTCATGATATACGTGAGTCTTTCCAGTGGCCTGCAGGAGACCAAAATCTATAAGCATTGCCTTCTTTTTATTAACAGAAAAATCCTTGGGATATATACTTAAGATACACAGTGTTGCGCAATGAGGAACCTGAATTCCAACTATTATAGAAATTGTCTGAACAATAGATTTCCAATAATCTTTGACTTTCCAACAATCCCATAAACAATGATATAAATTACCATTGTCATTGGAGCACTTACTACATGTGTCTGGAATGTCAGGGGTCCACTGATGAAGTTTAACAGGAGTCACATAAGTCCTCATCAGCCATTTATATTGTAATAGCCTCATTCTAGTATTTTTTGTTTGTTTTTGTGCTTTTAGGCATGCATGTTCCCAATCAATTACATCAATATTTTCTTTAATATCTAGTTTCCTTGCCTCCAATCTATTTTTACTTGATTCTGTATCATGTGAGACTAGAGATTTATCTGCTTACATCCATGCAAACCTGACTGGACTAAATCTTCTTAACTGGACAAAGGGGGTTCATACATTATGTTTTTGATTAGTGCTGATATAAAGTGTTTTAACTGCAGATATTTGAAAAAATGCTTATTGGGAATAGAGAATTTTTGACATATTTGAATGAATGTAAGCATAGCTGAGCATTGTTGAGCAGACCAGTAATACCATTTAAAGTTTGGAAATTGTTGTTCCAGTTTCATAAGGCATATAAAGTAACCGTTGTCTTAATCTGGCTTTCTTATTATTCCAAATAAAATTCAGGACCATTCTGTTGAGTCTAGTGAAAAAGATGTCAGGTAATGAAAGAGGTATGGTTTGAAAAAATATATACAAATTTCGGCAAAAAGCTCATTTTAACTAAGTTTATACGTCCCAACATTGAAATGGGTATAATCATCCGCCTGTCTAGTAACTGTTGTACCTCCAAGATTAAAGGGTCATAATTAACCAGAGCGATGTTGTTAACCTCAGGGGAAATTTTGACCCCCAAATAAGTAAATCCATCTCTCGTGTTAAAAAAGGAGTGTTAACCACAGTATTAAGTCTTTCTTTAGAACTTAAAAATAAAATGGATGACTTTGTATCATTAATCAGATAACCTGAGAAACTACCAAACTTTTTAATTTGCTCCAATAAATTTGGAAGGCTCGTGGATAACTTGGTCAAAAAGAGAATGACGTCATCAGCATAAAGAGAGATTCTGTGATCTTGATCACCAATTTGGATGCCCGTCAAGCCTCTATCCATACGAATCGACATGACTAGGTGTTCTAAGGCTAAAATGAACAACATTGGGGAAAGAGGACAGCCCTGGCGTGTGGATCTTTCCAAAACAATTGGTTTGGAAGAAATACTGTTAGTGATAATACTAGCAGTAGGGTTTGTATATAAAATTTTTAACCATTTAAGAAAATTATTGCCAAATCCAAACCGAGGTTGAACATTAAATAAAAATGACCATTCACTGTTGTCAAAGGCCTGACGTGCATCCAACGACAGCAGTGCTGTCTTTACACTCTGCCTTTTCATGTAATATATTCAAAACTCTTCGAATATTGTGAAATCCTTGACGTTTTTTAACAAAACCGTTTTGATCATTATGTATTAAACTAGGTATATACTGATCCAATCATATTGCCAGGGCTTTACAAAGTATTCTTGTATCGCATTCCATCAAGCTTATTGGTCTATCGAGGAACATTCTGTGGAAGGCTTATTAGGTTTGAGGATCAGGGTAATTAACGCAAGTCACAATGTGGGAGGAAGAGTCTCCTTATTATATGAGTATATATACTGTCCATCAATGGAGTCAATAATTGTTTTTGAAATGCTTTATAAAATTCTCTAGTCAGTCCATCGGGCCCAGGAGCATAATTAGTGTTAATATTTTGAATTGCAGCAGAATTTTTTTCTTCTGTGAGATGGTTATCTAAGTTTTGTTTTGCCTCCTCTGATAGCACTGGAAATACAAGTGAATCAAGAAATGCATCCCTCTCAAACGAAGTCTGTTGTATCTCGGATTTATACAATTGTTCATAGAAATCCCTGAAAGTACTATTAATTTCTTGAGGGTCAAAAGTCAATTCTCCATTGGATGTCCTTATGCTCTTAATTGTCCGTTCTGTTTGTAATTTCCTAATCCTCCAAGACAAGAGTTTACCCGCATTTTCACCTTGATCGTAATATCGCTGCTTAAGCCATAATAAACTTTTTGCCGCTTCTTCTGTAGATAATTTATTATCGAAAACAAAGAAGAGGAGGAAACCGGATCCGTCGTCAGAAGAAAAAGAGGAATGCACAGATCCAACGACTGAGTGTAGGGACTTTAAATTTTGGGACTATGACAGGAAAAGCCCAGGAGTTGGTTGACATGATGATTAGGAGAAAGGTTGATGTACTGTGTATCCAAGAGAGCAGGTGGAAAGGTAGTAAGGCTAGAAGTTTAGGAGCAGGGTTTAAATTATTCTACCACGGAGTAGATGGGAAGAGAAATGGAGTAGGGGTTATTTTAAAGGAAGAGCTGGCTAAGAATGTCTTGGAGGTGGAAAGAGTATCAGATCGAGTGATGAGACTAAAATTTGAAATTGAGGGTGTTTCGTATAATGTGGTTAGCGGCTATGCCCCACAGGTAGGATGTGACCTCGAGTTGAAAGAGAAATTCTGGAAGGAACTAGATGAAGTAGTTCTGAGCATCCCAGACAGCGAGAGAGTTGTGATTGGTGCGGATTGTAATGGACATATTGGTAAAAGAAACAGGGGCGATGAAGAAGTGATGGGTAAGTACGGCATCCAGGAAACTTTGAGGGAGAGATGGTGGTGGGCTTTGCAAAAAGGATGGAGATGGCTGTAGTGAACACTTATTTCCAGAAGACGGAGAAACATATAGTGACCAACAAGAGCCGAGGTAGAAGCACGCAGGTGGATTATATTTTGTGCAGACGATGTAATCTGAAGGAGATTACTGACTGAAAAGTAGTGGTTGGGGAGAGTGTAACTCAACAGCATAGGATGGTGGTGTGTAGGATGACTCTGGTGGTAGGTAGGAAGATTAATAAGAGAAAGGTAGAGCAGAGAACCATGTGGTGGAAGTTGAGAAAGGAAGAATGTTGTGCGGCCTTTCGGAAAGAGGTGAGACAGGCTCTCGATGGACAGCCGAAGCTCCCGGAAGACTGGACTACGACAGCCAAGGTAATCAGAGAGACAGGCAGGAGAGTATTTGGTGTGTCTTCTGGTAGGAAAGGGGAGAAGGAGACTTAGTGGTGGAACCCCAAAATACAGGGAGTCATACAAGGAAAGACATTAGCGAAGAAGAAGTGGGACACTGAGAGGACTGAGGAGAGGCGAAAGGAGTACATCGAGATGCGACGTAGGGCAAAGGTAGAGGTGGCAAAGGCTAAACAAGAGGCATGTGAAGACATGTACACCAGGTTGGACACGAATGAAGGAGAAAGGGATCTCTACAGATTGGCCAGACAGAGGGATAGAGATGGGAAGGATGTGCAGCAGGTAAGGGTGATTAAGGATAGAGACGGAAATGACTGGTGCCAGTAGTGTACTAAATAGATGGAAAGAATACTTTGAGAAGTTGATGAATGAAGAAAATGAGAGAGAAGGAAGAGTTGAAGAGGCAAGTGTGAAGGACCAGGAAGTAGCAATGATTAGTAAAGGGGAAGTCAGAAAGGCACTGCAAAGGATGAAAAATGGAAAGGCAGTTGGTCCTGATGACATACCAGTGGAGGTATGGGAGCAATTTGGAGAGATGGCTGTGGAGTTTTTGACCAACTTCTTCAACAGAATACTAGCGGGCGAAAAGGTGCCTGAAGAATCGAGGAAAAGTGTTCTAGTTCCTATTTTTAAGAACAAAGGCGATGTTCAGAGCTGTGGGAATTATAGAGGAATAAAGTTGATGAGCCACACAATGAATTTATGGGAAAGAGTAGTGGAGGCTAGACTCAGGACAGAAGTAAGTATCTGCGACCAACAATATGGTTTCATGCCTAGAAAGAGTACCATAGATGCATTATTTGCCTTGAGAATGCTCGTGGAAAAGTACAGAGAAGGTCAGAAGGAGCTACATTGTGTCTTTGTAGACCTAAAGAAAGCCTTTGACAGAGTACCAAGAGAGGAAATGTGGTACTGCAGGCGCAAGTCTGGTGTGGCAGAGAAATATGTTAGAATAATATGGGACATGTATGAGAGCAGGAGAACAGCGGTGAGGTGTGCCTTAGGTGTGACAGAAGAATTTAAGGTGGAGGTGGGACTGCATCAGGGATCAGCTCTGAGCCCTTTCCTGTTTGCAGTGGTAATGGATAGGCTGACAGACAAGGTTAGACTAGATTACCCTTGGACCGTGATGTTTGCAGATGATATTGTGTTATGCATTGAAAGCAGGGAGCATGCAGAGGAACAATTAGAAAGATGGAGACATGCACTGGAAAGTAGAGGAATGAAGATTAGCCGAAGTAAAACAGATATGTGCGTGAATGAGAGAGGTTGAGGGGGAAGAGTGAGGCTACAGGGAGAAGGAATACCGAGGAAGGAGGACTTCAAAGGTTTAGGGTCAACAATCCAGAGCAATGGTGAGTGTGGTAAGGATGTGAAGAAACGGGTCCAAGCAGGTTGGAACAGAAGAGTCTCTGCTAGGACGAAGGGAAAAGTTTACAAAACAGTGGTGAAGCCGGCCATGATGTACGGATTAGAGACGGTGGCACTGAAGAAACAACAGGAGGCAGAACTGGAGGTAGCAGAAATGAAGATGTTGAGGTTCTCGCTTGGAGTGAGCAGGTTGGATAAAATTAGAAATGAGCTCATTAGAGGGACAGCCAAAGTTAAATGTTTTGGAGACAAGGTTAGAGAGAGCAGACTTAGATGGTCATGTTCAGAGGTTGATGTTTTGGAGATAAGATTCGAAAGAGCAGACTTCGATGGTTTGGACATGTTCAGAGGCGAGAGAGTGAGTATATTGGTGGAAGGGTGCTGAGGATGGAGCTGCCAGGCAAAAGAGCCAGAGGATGACCAAAAAGAAGGTTTATGGATGTGGTGAGGGAAGACATGAGGGGAGTTGGGGTTAGAGAGGAAGATGCAGAAGATAGGCTAAGATGGAAAAAGATGACACGCTGTGGCGACCCCTAATGGGACAAGCCGAAAGGAAAAGAAGAAGAAGAAGAAGATCTGTAGATAATTTATTATATTTACTTCTTAAAAATAGCAATTCTTTATGTTTAAGTGGATCATTTACCTGATCTAAATTATTTTCTAACTGCTTTATTTGCTTCTCTAAATCACACGTCTGCTTTTGGTGTTTAGATTTAGAATTTGTATAACTAATAATTTCTCCTCGAATGTAAGCTTTGAATGCTTCCCATCTTGTACAAGCTCCCGTTTGATCTGTATTAATTTAAAAAAAAAATTACTTTTTATGAAGGAAACAAAGTTCTCATTCTGTAGCTATATAGATTTAAATCGCCAATTGCAGGGGCAGTGACAAAGTTTGTCTATTTGAATATTCATAGATATTGGTGCATGGTCACTAATCACAATACTGTCATACCAGCAGTTTTTAACCTTTGACAGAAGGTTTTGAGAGACAAAAAAGTAATCAATGCGCGATCGAGATTTCTGGGAGCCTGAATAACATGGAAATTCCATTTTAGAAGGATTAAAATATCTTCAAATTTCAACTAAATTTAAATCAAAACTATATTGTTTTAAAATGTTCCTTGTTTTCGCTTTACTTGGATCTAACCCTGTAGTACGATTCAATACGGGATTTAATGTGCAATTAAAGTCATCGCCAACTAGAACTGACCCATGTAAAGCAGAAATTGTTAAAAAAAGGTCTTCAAAAAACTTAGGATTGTCCTCATTTGGACCATATAAACATACCAAATTTCATACGAGAGAGAAAATAGTACCCTGAATTATCACATATCGCCCTGCTGGATCATGAATTGTATTAGTTATTTGTAATGGTATAGTTTTGTGAACAATAATTAAAACACCCCGTGCATAATTATTGTATGATGCATATCGTCCATTTCCAGGCCACCTATTTCTAACCTTTTTGATTTCTGAATCAGTCAAATGACTCTCCTGAAGGAGTACTATTTTAGAATTCAATAATTTAATTCTATTAATAACCTGTTTCAAATGATTAAGATTTTTAAGCCCCCTGACATTCCAACTTGTAATCTTTAAATCAACAATTGTATGACTTGTACTTTCCAAAAGCATACAAAATACAATATTATCAAAACAGTGACTTAGATTAACATCATGTCTGTGCAACTTAAACTAAAAAACACAACTCAAAATTGGAGTTCTGAAGAATTTGACCCAATGGTAGCATATACAGAAGAGAGGTGGAAGAACTGATCCTTGAGAGAGCCAAAAGGTCATTGCCATATGACGAGATCAAACACTTCCAGTGGTTACAAAATAATGTTTCCACGTTACACGTTACCAACTTTTTCAGCAGTATATTATGATATTCTGTATCAAAAGCTGCATTGAGATCCGAGAATACGAGAATTGACACATTTCAAAAGTTAGTGTTCATGAGAGGATGCTCTCCAAGACTGTTCAGTGACTGCATCAAGCTGCTTGGAAAATGAGGTGTTTCTCAGTAGAGGGTAGTTCCAGAGGATTTGCAATCAATTCCTGAGCGATACCCTTCATCAGTTTTAGGCATCAAGGGAGAGCAAAAAGGAACACCCATTCACAGTGCCATCGATTCAGCAGAGAGATGGCTGTGGTTCAAAAGAGGAGAGCCAAGGAGTCAGGGTACTGTAGATAGCTACACTGTTTAAAAAAACTACCAATAGAATTTACATGGCCAGAAGGTGGTCGATGGTTGTGGCGGCAATGCCTGAACCGGTTGGTGGACACCAGCGGTGATAAAGGCTTTCAAGCTGAAAAAGGAGTCCTATCGGGCTTTTTTGCCTGTGGGATTCCTGAGACAGCTGATGGGTATCAGCTGGCCAAGCATAATGCAGCTTTGCTGGTTGCTGATGCAAATCTCAGACATGGGAGTTTGATGACTTTATTGAAGTTAACCTCCAGATGAATTTCAGAAAAATCTGGTCCACCATCAAGCAGTGCAACATCAACACTGTATATTGGGGGTGGGTTGCTCTTGACCTTCACTTGGGACATTGTGAGTAAGTCGGTAGAATACTACAAAGAACTCAATTACACCGACATGGCTTCCCATGAAGAATCAGAGTCTGGGGTCTCTGAAGCAGGCTCTCCTATCTCTGGAGTCGGTGTCACCGAGGTGGTTAAAAAGCTCCTCAGAGGCAAGGCCCAGGGGTGGATAAGATTCGCTCGGAGTTCCTAAATGCTCTTATTGTTGTGGAGATGTTCTGGTTGGTTCTGCAACATCGCATTGACTTCAGGGACAGTGCCTCTACATTGCAAAATTCCTTTTTAAAAATTGAAAATGTCCCAAGTACAGAGGGATCACACTTTTCAGCCTCCCTTGTAATGTCTATTCACTGATGCATGAAAGGAAGGTCCGTCGGAAAATTTAATTTCAGATTCAGGAGGAGCAGTTTGGGTTTCATCCTGGCCATGGAAAAATGGACCAGCTCTACAACCCCGGTGGGGTCCTAGGAGGTCCATTGGACAAAACACAACCACTCTATAGTGTCATGACCAGAACAGGAGGCTGAACCCATAATGCACGACTTACGAGACCAGGTACGGTTCGGGAAGCATCTTTATTCATTCTAAGGTCGAAACACAGCCAGCCAATCCAAAGAAGAAGCAGTCCCAAAATTAGCAGGCATGAAGGCAGGGTCATTAACGAGGCAGGGTTCGGTACACAGAGTACCAGGAACATAGGCAAAGGGTTGCGGGAACGTGACATAGTAGTACAACAATCTGGAAAGGACCAGACCGCACGCGTGGTAATATATACATGGACTGTAATCACCAAAACGAGACGCAGGTGAGCGCATCTGCTCATCGGAGCAGGTGCGCACTGCATCGGGAACAGAAATACCCATGACAGTAACAACCCCCCCCCCCCCCAACGTACCCTCAGGATGCAATACATGGAAGTCCCCAATGAGTGAGGGGTCGACCACGAGTCGGGAAGGGACCCACGAACGCGCTTATCATCATAAGGGTCGGGGGGAGTACCGGAGCTTATCCCAGATGTCAACGGGCAGGAGGCAGGGTACACACTGAACTCGTTGCCAGCCAATCGCAGGGCACATTGAGACAAACAACCGCACTCACAATCACACTTAGGGGTAATTTGGTGTCCAATTAATGTTGCATGTTTTTGGAACGTGGGAGGAAACCAGAGTGCCCGGAGGAAACCCATGCAGGCATGGAGAGAACATGCAAACTCCACACAGGGAGGGCTGGGATTGAACCCGGGTTCTCAGAACTCTGAGGCCAACACTTTCCGGTGATTCACGGTGCTACCCACAAAACGTACACTTCAATGCTATTTTCAGTCTTAGTTCCACAAAGCATGCTGGGAGCGCCCATTGTATTGTATCGCTCCCAGCATGCTTTGTCCCTCTACGGAAGTAAATTTACGAGTGTCCATGAACTCACATCGTGCACACTAAACCACAACCTGCTGTGTACGTGTCTGTTGAATATAATCATGAATGGCGTTGAGGTTTTTCTTTGACGTATAACGGATCGTATTTACTGTGTTAAGGCTTGTTCTATATTGGAAAACGCACATAACCTGGAACCCTTAAAAATAACCAACAGTCATTCAGAAACGTTCATCGACACAAAAAAAAATAGTGCGTTCAATTACGTTGATCAGTCAGAAATAAACAAAGTTGAGTTCACGTTCACTAAAATTAGCAATACATCAGTAAATTTTGTTGATTGAGGTCTTTAAGTCACGGTACAACAGAAACATTTTACGTCCCTACAAATGTACCCAAATCGTACAATTTGACCGACTGGGATGCCGTAGTGATCCAAAATGGTGACGTAATGCGCATGCCCCATTGCATTTGTGTCGCGGAAAGTGCTACTCCCGGATATTGATGTCACATTGGGATAATAGCCATGGATTCCAAAAGTCACGGTGTTGTGGAGTTTATGAGAGAGGTTGAAGAAGCAGCTGAAGATGTCTTAACAACCAAACAACAGGTAAACTTGTTAGAACTCATCTGTGGGCGCACGCCAGGTAAATTCGTTTCAATGGCTGTTGCTCACGTTAATGCAGCCCTATGGGGGCACAAACCAGTGCAATCTGGAGGCCGGTCCCAAGCCCGGATAAATGCAGAGGGTTGCGTGAGGAAGGGCATCCGGCGTAAAAACTGTGCCAAACAAATATGAGCGTTCATCTAAAGAATCCCATACTGGATCGGTCGTGGCCCGGGTTAACAATGCCCGGCCCCGGCATTGCTAACCTGCAGAGCGTCGGTGGAAATTCAGCTACTGTGGGTCGAAGACAAAGAAGAGGAGGAAACCGGATCCATCGTCAGAAGAAAAAGAGGAATGCACAGAGCCTTCAACTGAGTGTAGGGACTTTGAATGTTGGGACTATGACAGGAAAAGCCCAGGAGTTGGTTGACATGATGATTAGAAGAAAGGTTGATGTACTGTGCATCCAAGAGAGGAGGTGGAAAGGTAGTAAGGCTAGAAGTTTAGGAGCAGGGTTTAAATTATTCTACCACGGAGTAGATGGGAAGAGAAATGGAGTAGGGGTTATTTGAAAGGAAGAGCTGGCTAAGAATGTCTTGGAGGTGGAAAGAGTATCAGATCGAGTGATAAGACTAAAATTTGAAATTGAGGGTCTTATGTATAATGTGGTAAGCGGCTATGCCCCACAGGTAGGATGTGACCTCGAGTTGAAAGAGAAATTCTGGAAGGAACTAGATGAGGTAGTTCTGAGCATCCCAGACAGCGAGAGAGTTGTGATTGGTGCAGATTGTAATGGACATATTGATAAAGGAAACAGGGGCGATGAAGAAGTGATGGGTAAGTACGGCATCCAGGAAAGGAACTTTGAGGGACAGATGGTGGTGGACTTTGCAAAAAGGATGGAGATGGCTGTAGTGAACACTTATTTCCAGAAGACGGAGGAACATATAGTGACCTACTAGAGCGGAGGTAGAAGCACGCAGGTGGATTATATTTTGTGCAGACGATGTAATCTGAAGGAGGTTACTGACTGTAAAGTAGTGGTAGGGGAGAGTGTAGCTCGACAGCATTGGATGGTAGTGTGTAGGATGACTCTGGTGGTGGGTAGGAAGATTAAGAAGACAAAGGTAGAGCAGAGAACCAGGTGGTGGAAGCTGAGAAAGGGAGAATGTTGTGCGGCCTTTCGGAAAGAGGTGAGACAGGCTCTCGATGGACAGCAGAAGCTCCCGTAAGACTGGACTACGACAGCCAAGGTAATCAGAGAGACAGGCAGGAGAGTACTTGGTGTGTCTTTTGGTAGGAAAGGGGTGAAGGAGACTTGGTGGTGGAACCCCAAAATACAGGGAGTCCCACAAGGAAAGAGATTACCGAAGAAGAAGTGGGACACGGAGAGGACTGAGGAGAGGCGTAAAGAATACATTGAGATGCATCGCGTGGCGAAGGCTAAACAAGAGGGATATGACGACATGTATTCCAGGTTGGATACGAAAGAAGGAGAAAAGGAGCTCTACAGGTTGGCCAGACAGAGGGCTAGAGATGAGAAGGATGTGCAGCAAATAAAGGTGATTAAGGATAGCGATGGAAATATGTTGACTGGTGCCAGCAGTGTACTAAGTAGATAGAGTACTTTGAGAAGTTAATGAATGAAGAAAATGGGAGAGAAGGTAGAGTAGAAGAGGCAAGCTTGAATGACCGGCAAGTGGCTTTGATTAGAAAGGGAGAAGTTAGAAAGCCACTCAACAGAATGGAAAAACAGTTGGTCCCGATGACATACCAGTGGAGGTATGGAAGCAGATTGCTGAGGTGGCTGTGATGTTTTTGACCAACTTATTCAATAGAATAAGAGCGGGAGAGAAGATGCCAGAAGAATGGAGGAAAAGTGTGCTAGGCCCCATTTTTAAGAACAAAGGTGATGTTCAGAACTGTGGAAACTACAGAGGAATAAAGATGAGCCACACAATGAAGTTATGGGAAAGATTAGTGGAGGCTAGACTCAGGACAGAAGTATCTGCGTTCAACAGTATGGCTTCATGCCTCGAAGGAGTACCACAGATGCAAGTACATTGAGATGCGACGTAGGGCAAAGGTAGAGGTGGCAAAGGCTAAACAAGAGGCATATGAAGACATGTACACCAGGTTGGACACGAAAGAAGGAGAAAAGGATCTCTACAGGTTGGCCAGACAGAGGGATAGAGATGGGAAGGATGTGCAGCAGGTAAGGGTGATTAAGAATAGAGATGGAAATGTGTTGACTGGTCCCAGTAATGTACTAAATAGATGGAAAGAATAATTTGAGAAGTTGATGAATGAAGAATATGAGAGAGAAGGAAGAGTTGAAGAGGCAAGGACCAGGAAGTGGAAATGATTACTAAGGGGGAAGTCAGAAAGCCACTACAAAGGATGAAAAATGGAAAGGCAGTTGGTCCTGATGACATACCGGTAGAGGTATGGAAGCAATTTGGAGAGATGGCTGTGGAGTTTTTGACCAACTTATTCAACAGAATACTAGCGGGCGAAAAGATGCCTGAAGAATGGAGGAAAAGTGTTCTAGTTCCCATTTTTAAGAACAAAGGCGATGTTCAGAGCTGTGGGAATTATAGAGGAAAAAGTTGATGAGCCAAACAATGAAGTTATGGGAAAGAGAAGTGGAGGCTAGACTCAGGACAGAAGTAAGTATCTGCGAGCAACAGTATGGTTTCATGCCTAGAAAGAGTACCACAGATGCATTATTTGCCTTGAGGATGCTAGTGGAAAAGTACAGAGAAAGTCAGAAGGAGCTACATTGTGTCTTTGTGGATCTGGAGAAAGGTGTGACAGAAGAATTTAAGGTGGAGGTGGGACTGCACCAGGGATCAGCTCTGAGCCCTTTCCTGTTTGCAGTGGTAATGGATAGGCTGACAGACAAGGTTAGACTAGATTACCCTTGGACCGTGATGTTTGCAGATGATATTGTGTTATGCATTGAAAGCAGGGAGCATGCAGAGGAACAATTAGAAAGATGGAGACATGCACTGGAAAGGAGAGGAATGAAGATTAGCCGAAGTAAAACAGATATGTGCGTGAATGAGAGAGGTTGAGGGGGAAGAGTGAGGCTACAGGGAGAAGAGATAGCGAGGGTGGAGGACTTCAAATGTTTAGGGTCAACAATCCAGAGCAATGGTGAGTGTGGTAAGGAAGTGAAGAAACGAGTCCAAGCGGGGTGGGAAAGTTGGCAGAAGGTGTCTGATGTTCTATGTGACAGAAGAGTATCCGCCAGGATAAAGGGCAAAATTTATAAAACAGTGGTGAGGCCGGCCATGATGTACGGATTAGAGACGGTGGCACTGAAGAAACAACAGGAAGCAGAACTGGAGGTAGCAGAAATGAAGATGTTGAGGTTCTCGCTCGGAGTGAGCAGGATGGATAAAATTAGAAATGAGCTCATTAGAGGGACAGCCAAAGTTGGATGTTTTGCTGACTAGGTTCGAGAGAACAGACTTCGGTGGTTTGGACGTGTTCAGAGGCGAGAGAGTGAGTATATTGGTGGAAGGGTGCTGAGAATGGAGCTTCCAGGCAAAAGGCGAGAGGAAGACCAAAGAGAAGGTTTATGGATGTGGTGAGGGAAGACATGAGGGCAGTTGGTGTTAGAGAGGAAGATGCAGGAGATAGGCTAAGATGGCAAAAGATGACACGCTGTGGCAACGCCTCACGGGACAAGCCGAAAGGAAAAGAAGAAGATCTGTAGATAATAGAAGAGGCTGTTGCTCACGTTAAGTTTAGGCAACAATCGTAAGTGTTCAATAGGCTCCATATTTGCAATTGTGAGTCCTTATGTGTCTGGCCAACACAATTTATTTGTGGTTCCGCCAAGGATTTCTAAAAGATGTTTCAAATAATGTATTTTAGGTACCAAATCATCCCTTGGACTGTGGGCAATGAGAAAATAGCATTTTGTTTTGATTACCTATTAATATTCTTGGCCTACATACAAAAAACAAGAAAACCATGTAAAAAGTGAATGCTTTTTTAAAAGCAAAAAAATGGTCCAAGCTTGTTTAATGCTATAAAGTGAGTATGCTATAAAATGAGTATTATGTCAGTTTTTGTGTTTTAACTTTTCATTCAGGTCATACATTAATACATTATATGATCAATTGTCCCATATTTTGATGAAATATTAATAAAAATCCCTCAAGAAATGGGTTACATGTAATTTTCCTTTAAATTTGCCTATGAAAATTAAGCAAAAAGTGGAGTTCCTCAAGGTGGCACGGTAACTCAGGTGGTGAAGTTGGCCTCACAGTTCTGAGGTCCCGGGTTCAATCCCGGACTTGCCTGTGTTGAGTTTGCATGTTCTCCCCGTGCCTGCGTGGGTTTCCTCCGTGCACTCTGGTTTCCTCCCACATTCCAAAAACATGCAACGTTAATTGGACACCAAAATTACCCCTAAGTGTGATTGTGAGTGCAGTTGTTTGTCTCAATGTGCCCTGCAATTGGCTGGCAACCAGTTCAGTGTGTACCCTGCCTCCTGCCCGTTGACAGCTGGGATAAGCTCCAGCACTCCCCGCCACCCTTGTGAGGATAAGCGGTGAAGAAAATGGAAGGATGGAGTTCCTTAAGCTTTGAAAGTTCCTGTGACTACGAAGACTAACATCAAAGGTGTCTTAAACTGAGGGAAAGTCTACAACCTTATTGGGAACTTCACAACTTGCTTTAGTCCTTAATTTCAACGGAAGTCCTCAGCTGACTGTTGGCCACTCGATGAAAGTCACCAACTGTTTGTCCAAATGTCACTACTGTCACTGCTCAGTCATTTCAAAATGGCTTTTACACATTGTGTCGGATGGAATAAACCCCCGCCAATAATAAAACATCCCGGTCCCGGGCCATCCTCTGACTTAATTTGTCACTGGTAACTCGATCTGGAGCTGTATCCTTTTAAAAAAAAAAAAAAAAAAAAAAAGTCAATTGAGTCATACCAAGTCGTTTAATTTCTTTTGTTCATATTAGTGTGTACATTTATCATGTAAATACATTGCATTAATGTTACAAAACGCTTACAAATGACATGGCAAATTTTAGTTCATTGAATAATTAATTGGATTTACATGAACCTAGATTTTACCAAACAAGTTTCTGAAAAAAGCCTTAATGAACAACAAAGGAGTCTGTAAAAGTAAGTTTCTTTCGGCTTGTCCCTTTTGGGGTCGCCACAACGTGTCATCTCAGATGAAAGCACATATATGTTTGGCACAATTTTTACCCCGGATGCCCTTCCTGACGCAACCCTTCTCAGGGAGTTGAGGCCCCAGTGGTGTAATGTATTCAAAATATGCATAATCAAACGCATAAAACTCAATTGCCAATCATTGGGCAAGTGTATGATGTTGAGAAAAAATGCTCAGATTAAAAACAAAACTAAGCATGGAACTTTAGCTGGTATAGTGACACCTTCTTGATCACTGGCAATGGATCTTTAGCAGTACTTGCACCTTAAACACTCAACATACTGACAACACAGCACCATTCAACATATCTGAAATCAACCTGGCAACAAGAAGCATACATAAACATCCCCAATTGTTGCCCAACGGTGTTACATTTTATCAAGTCCAGACAGTGACAAGTTAAGAAAGATCACTGTATCACAATTGATCCAGAAGTCAATATAATTTACATGCTTTTTTTAGGGCCATGTGCAGAAATCTTAAGTAGAATGAACCAGTAAAAAGCCTGGGTGCAATTTATAACATTTCCTCTTTATCGCTCATCTTCGTTCAGGACCACCTCGAGCAGCCCTGTTCTTTTTCGGGACTGGTGGCGCTGCATGCAGGGTATTATTTATTCTCCTCACACGGTCCAAAAACGTAACAGATTACTAAGATAGTTATTATGAAAGATAACATCATAATTCATCAAATACTAACCGTATATGCCTGTTTCACACTGAAAATCATGAAAAAAACAATCTTCAAACTTTCACTTCGCATTAAAAATGCATTATTTTTGTCACATTCTCTCCAAACTGGAATACACATGGCGTTTAGGTTCTCCACAATGCGTTGTGCCAGGTCTCCGATCATTCAAAGTGCGATTTCATATCAGATGCCGTAAAAGAACAAGTATTTTGTGAACCAAAAATGTAGCGCTTCTACCGAGGCCAGACTGCCAGCTCCCTTAGCGGCAATGGCTGTCACTATTTATTCTTTTCTTTGACTTCTTATACTACTATTTCTATTTCTCAGTTTTTTTTCCCCAGCAGTCTATATATCCCATGGTACAATTTTGTCTCTTATCAGTTAAGTTTTGTTCTTTCACCAATCAAATGTTGTTTGTATGGCGGAGGCTCCCAATTTTGTGTTTATTAGTAATAATTACTGTTTATTTATAATCATTACATTAAAAGTACATGGTTGTTTTGGTGTTTACCTGTTTCCCAATTCGGAATGCATGTGCGCACAGACACACACCCATGTGTATTTTGGAAACAGACATTAAAACAAGTTATCACATTTTTTTGTCTGAATATTAGAAATGTTTATTCTTTATACAGTGCTGCTTGAAATTATGTGAACCCTCTTAATATGATCACTTGTTTTGTAAACTAACCTTGTTAAACATACATCCAAATCCCAATTTATAAAGTATATCTTTTAAATGACACACACAAAAATATGTGAATTTCAATGATTTAATCCAACAAATGTGTTTTGATCTCCACAAAATTGTATGTGTGCATAGGTATTGTATTTAAACCCCAGCTGCATTGGTTAAATCCAGCAAGTCAAAAACAGACTAAACATTTGGGTGCATATTCAAGCAGACCAATGAATTAAGACATCTTTCGGAAGGGGTTTGGCCTTCACTAATTAATATACCGATGAAAGTAACCAAACCATCTGACGTCTCATACAAATAAACAAAGCCAAGAACAAAGTGGTAACCAGATAGCCGAAGTCGTGAAAAAGATTTTATTGAAAGTCTGTTCATCTGGGGAGGGTTGTCAGACTATTCTGAATGATTCCACCTCCAATCATACACTGTCAGACTAATAAATTACAAATGGATAGTCTTCAACAGGACAGAAGCTCTCCCAAATTGGACATCTACTAATACTATCACCAAGAATCTCTGGGGGGGAAAAAATGATGCAGTCTCAAACACGACGAACTGGCAACTGACAATAGAACACACAAGGCTTATATGCATGACCTGATTAGCGTCAATGAGGCGCAGGTGCGGAGCTGCTGTCTCTTGCCCACGGTTTGGTGGCGTTCAACCAGCAGCCGCTGCCTCTCGACCATGCACCGGCGGCACTCGACAAGCAGGTGCTGCCTCTCGACCATGCCCCGGCAGCACTCGACCAGCGGCCGCTGCCTCTCTATCATGCCTCGGTGGCGCTCGACCAGCTGCCGCTGCCTCTCGACCACGCCTTGGCGGCTCTCGACCAGCGGCTTGGGGTCTGGTGAGGCATGGACTCGGGTTCTGCCGAGGTGCGGGCAAGAGACGGGTTAAGCTCAGGCTCTGTCAAGGCACGAACAAGAAGCGGCTAGGGCTCGGGGACTGCCGAGGCACGAGCAAGAGGCTGCTGGGGCTCAGGCATCGCTGAGTCATGAATGGGAGGGGGCTGGGTTTCGGGCCCCACTGACACAGGATTGAGAGGTGGCTGAGGACCTGACGGCGCCGTGACATGAGCAATAACCTGCTGGGGGTCTAGCGCTGCTGAGACTTGTGCAGGAGTTGACTGGGGGTCCGGCGGCGCCACAACATGAGCCAGAGGGGGCTGGGGTCTGGCACAGCTGCGACATGAGCAAGAGGTTGCTAGGGGTCAGGCACAGCCGCAACAAGAGCAAGAGGTGGCTTGGGTCAGGCGCTGCCGAGACATGAGCAAGACGCGGCTTGGGGTCAGGCGCCACCAAGACATGAACCCGAGGTGGCTTGGGGTCAGCAGGTGCCTCCTCAGCCTGCTGCCATCAAGGCTTGGTAGGAGTGGATACGGGAGTGGAAGAGTGGACACCGACTCAGGAATGTGAACTGGGAAACATGAGTGATTATAGAACGAGTTGACTTATTGGCGGATTTTGCTTTGTGTGGCTTGGGCAGAGTTAAGCGGGAGGCATAAAGTTGTGCTCTGCTTGGATGCCTCTGTGTGCCACCCTGGAGTGTTCCCAGATGAATAGCCAAACAGGTGTCTCAGAAAAGGTCGGAGGGAGAGGACTTGGACTGAGGCACATGGGGGCTGGAAACGGCGGGAGGTGACACAAAAATGACTGGGACCAAAATCTATATCAGTCAGAATTGGGCAGGTGGTCATATAAGTCCAGGTCCTCTTCAACGTCAGAAAAATCAGAGTCTAATAAGACATATGGTGGTGATCATAACACATGGGTGGTGCAGGTGACAAGTTAGGACAGGACAAAAAGACAGAGCCCACTCGGATAGGGGATGCTTGGTCAGCAGGCTGAGTGCGCTGGGAGGTAGACCGGCGGCGTGACTGGCAACGCTGCGTTTTTCCTGCCAGGTTAGGGATATGTAAATGCGCAATGTCATGCAAGAGAAATGTCTATTTGTATCGCATCAGACTTGAGGCAGAGCACTGGTTTCGATTGTGAGCCAAGTCAAATAAGTACACTCACTCACTTATAAAGACGACAATGATATTACTCGTGATCTTTCCAAGTAAAAAGTACTCACCCTGCTTTACATGTGCAGTACAATTACACTATTTTATCCTGTTGGATTTCAATATGAAGTTTGTGAGGCGTAAAACGTTCTTGCATCGATCAACGTTTCGCTGTAACTGTGCCATTGGGTCCTGCTCCATCCAAAATCTTAATTCTGTGTACATATCTTTGCATGAAATAGATGAGACCTCTCTGTAGAACTCTCTTAGACAAGTCTGACGCATTTGGGGAAAAAACGTACCCTAATATTATCTGGAATACTTGATAGAGAATTGACTTCAAATATGTTCTGCTCATCCGCCATTTTTTAAGCTTGTGGGACATAGCTAAGGGGGTAGAGCTTAAGACCACCATCGGAAAGGTCCATTCCACCCCTACCCCCCAAACTGACCAAAGCCCAATGACCAGAACTGGGCACAGAAGCAGGGCCTTACCAAGGCAGGAGGATATCGAGTATTACAATTATTGATTGTTTATTTGGAAGAGCTATAACTTTTAAATCACACAACAAAGATAAGGAGAAATCATAATCCTGCAAGTGACCAGAAGCACCATACGGATTACTACTACTCAGGGATGAGAATTTTCCGCGGATTCACGGAATTCTGAGTCTTTTCATCCGAAATTGTCATTTTTGTGAAATGTGTAAATCCGTTGAATTTTTTTTTTTTTTTTTTTTTTTTTTTTGGTGGAGTACGGCTTGATGCGGAGCGAGGCTGTGATCAAGACCGGCCACCATCTGTCGGCAATGCTCGTCGTGAAGTTAGTCACAGCTGTTATAGCAGAAAACGGCATTGTTGTCTGTTTACGGGATTGCTATCTGTTCACGGCATTGCTATCTGTTTGCATTAAATTAAATTCAATTTCAAATTTGGTGTTTAGAAAACGACAACATTCCGATTTCCGGCAGCATTTTGGCAGTATTTCACTGGGATTTTCACTCTGATGTTAACATTAAATAGAGAAGCATTCTGTTTACTACGGCATAGTTATACGCCGTAGTAGACATTAACATACGTACGCATATTTTATCAAGCAGTCTGCACGTTTTCCAGTATGGTGAAAGTCTTGGAGCAAAAAAGATGATCGTGCCAGGGAAATTGATAAAAACTACAGAGTAAAAAAAACAGTTTCAGATGGGCATTGCTTGAAAAAAGTGTAACCATGCAGATAGGGACGAAAATTGTATCAACATGTCGAACCAAACAACATACAAAAAGTGGACGCTCCCGGCAAAGTTCTGTGCATTCTGTGTTCCGATAGGGGCAAAATATATCCAGGAGCATATCCAAACCAGGAAACACAAAGGTAAGTTTGACGTGAATTTCCCAAATATTATATAATCTGGTTTAAAACTCTCCCAAACTAATATGTGCATTTATCTAAAGAATTCCATTTGGGATTCGTCCGAGCCCGAGTTAACAACATCCAACACCGGCATTATTAACCTGCAAAATGTTGGTGGAAATCCAGCTTCTGTCAGTTGAAGACAAAAGTGAAGTGGAAAGCAAGTTCTTGGGCAGATGGAGAAGAGGAAAGCACAGATCTTAGAATTGAATTTGGGGACTTTTAATGTTGGGACCTTGACAGGTATATCTCGGGAGTTGGTTGACATGATGATTAGGAGAAAGGTTGATATATTGTATGTCCAGGTGGAAAGGCACTAACGGTAGATGTTTAGGGGAAGGATTTAAATTACTTTATCATGGTGTGGATAGAAGGAGAAATTAAAGTTGACTAGGAATGTTTTGGAGGTGAAAAGAGTATAAGATTGAGTGATGAGGCTGAAACCTGAAATTGAGGGTGTTATGTATAACGTGATTAGCAGCTATGCCCCACAGGTAGGATGTGACCTAGTGTTAAAAGAGAAATTCTGGAAGGGACGAGATGAAGTAGTTCTGAGCATCCTAGAAAGAGAGAGTCATGATTGATGGAGATTCTAATGGACATGTTGATGAAGGAAACAGAGGTGGTGAAGAAGTAGTTGGTAAGTATGGCATCCAGAAAAAGAATGTGGAGGGACAGATGGTGGTCAGCTTTGCAAAAAGGAAAGAAATGGCTGCATTGAACACTTATAGTGAAGAAAATAAGTATTTGAACACCCTGCTATATTGCAAGTTCTCCCACTTAGAAATCATGGAAGGGTCTGAAATTTTCATCGCAGTTGCATGTCCACTGTGAGAGAGATAATTTTCTTCTTTTCCTTTTGACTTGTCCGTTAGGCATCGCCACAGCATGTCATCTTTTTCCATCTAAGCCTATCTCGTGCATCTTCCTCTCTAACACCCACTCTCCTCATGTCCTCCCTCACAACATCCATCAACCTTTTCTTTGGTCTTCCTCTTGCTCTTTTGCGTGCCAGCTCCATCCTCAGCACCCTTCTACCAATATGCCAACTCTCTTGCCTCTGAACATGTCCAAACCATTTAAATCTGCTCTCTCTAACCTTGTCTTCAAAACATCCAACTTTGGCTGTCCCTCTAATGAGCTCATTTCTAATCCTATCCAACCTGTTCACTCTAAGCAAGAACCTCAGCATCTTCATTTCTGCTACCTCCAGGTTTGCTTCCTGTTGTGTCTTCAGTGCCACCGTCTCTAATCCGTACATCATGGCTGGCCTCACTACTGTTTTATAAACTGCCCTTCATTTTACCAGAGACTTTTCTGTCTCACAGAACACCAGACACCTTCTGCCAACTGTTCACCCCGCTTGGACTCGTGTCTTCACTTCCTTACCAGTCTCCATTGCTCTGTTTTGTTGACCCCAAGTATTTGAAGTTGTCCACCCTCGCCATCTCTTCTCCTTGGAGCTTCACTCTTCCTCTTCTGCCCCTCACATTCATGCACATATATTCTGTTTTACTTCAGCTAATTCATTCCTCTCGTTTCCAGTGCGTGCATGTTTGTGATTGTTCCTCTGCCTACTCCCTGCTTTTACTGCAGATCACAATATCATCTGCTAACATCATAGTCCAAAGGGATTCCAGTCTAACCTCATCCTTCAACCTATCCATTAAAACCACAAACAGAAGGGGCTCAGCGCTGATCCTTGATGCAGTCCCACCTTCCCCTTAAATTCTTCTGGCACACCTATGGCACATCTCACCACTGTTCTGCTCCCCTCATATATGTCCTGTACTATTCTAACATATTTCTCCACCACACCAGACTTCCGTATACAGTACCACAGTTCCTCTCTTGGTACTCTGTCATAGGCTTCCTCTAGGTCTACAAAGACACAATGTAGCTCCTAATGACCTTTTTCTTTTTCACGAGCATCCTCAAGGCAAATAATGCTTCTGTGGTACTCTTTCTAGGCATGTAACCATACTGTTGCTCACAGATACTGACCTTTGTCCTGAGTCTAGCCTCCGCGGCTCTTTCCCGTAACTTCATTGTGTGGCTCATCATATTTATTCTTCGTAGTTTCCACCGTTCTGAACATTGTCTTTGATCTTAAAAATGGGGACAAGCACACTTTTACTCCATTCTTCTGGCATCTTCTCCCCTGCTAGTATTCTATTGAATATGTTGCCCTGCTGGTATTCTATTGAATAAGTTGGTCAAAAACTCCACAGCTACCCCTCCAAATTGCTTCCATACCTCCACTGGTATGTCATCAGGACCAACTGTCTTTCTATTTTTCATTCTGTTCAGTGCCTTTCTAATTTCGCCCTTACTAATCATTGCCACTTTGTGGTCATTCATGCTTGCCTCTTGTACTCTACCTTCTCTCCCATTTTCTTCATTCATTAACTTCTCAAAATACTTTTTCCATCTACTTAGCACACTATTGGTTCCAGTCAACATATTTCCATCACTATCCTTAATCACCTTTACTTGCTGCACATGCTTTCCATCTCTATTCCTCTGTCTGGCCAACCTGTAGAGATCCTTTTCTCTCTCTTTCGTGTCCAACCTGGTGTACATGTCGTCATATGCCTCTTGTTTAGCCTTCGTCACCTTTACCTTTACCCTTTGTCGCATCTCAATGTATTCCTTGCGCCTCTCCTCAGTCCTCTCCATGTCCCACTTCTTCTTTGCTAATCTCTTTCCTTGGATGACTTCCTGTATTTTGGGGTTCCACCACCAAGTCTCCTTTTCCCCTTTCCTGCCAGAAGGCACCCCAAGTACTCTCCTGCCTGCCTCTCTGAGTACCTTGGCAGTAGTATTCCAGTCTTCCGGGAGCTCTCCCTGTCTCATCTCTTTCCGAAAGGCCACACAAAATTCTTCCTTTCTCAACTTCCACCACCTGATTCTCTGCTCTTCTTAATCCTCCTACTCACTACCAGAGTCATCCTACACACCACCATCCTATGCTGTCGAGCTACGCCCTCCCCCACCACTACCTTACAATCAGTAACTTACGTCAGATTACATCGTCTGCACAAAATATAATCCACCTGCGTGCTTCTGGCTCCGCTCTTGTGGGTCACTCCATGTTCCTGACTCTTGTGGAAATATGTGTTCACCACTGCCAATTCCATTCTTTTTGCAAAGTCCCCCACCATCTGACCCTCAAAGTTCCTTTGCTGAATGCCGAACTTACCCATCACTTCTTCATCACCCCTGTTTCCTTTGCCAATGAACATTCATTGAAATCTCCACCAATCACCACTCTCTCTCTGAGATGCTCAAGACTACTTCATCTAGTTCCTTCCAGAATTTTTCTTTCTATTCAAGGTCACATCCTACCTGTTGGGCAGAGCCGCGAATCACATTATACACAATACCCTCAATTTCAAATTTCAGCCTCATCACTTGAACTGATACTCTTTTCAGTTCCAAGACATTCTTCACCAGCTCTTCCTTTAAAATAAGCCCTACTCCATTTCGCTTCCCATCTACTCCATGATAAAATAAATTTAAACCCTGCATCTAATCTTCTAGCCTTACTTCCTTTCCAGTTGCTCTATTGGATGCACAATAGATCAACCTCCCTCCGAATCATCATGTCAACTAACTCCTGAGCTTTTCCTGTCATAGTCCCAACATTCAAAATCCCTACACACAGTTGTAGGGTCTGTGCATGCCTCTTTTTCTTCTGCCGACTAAGCCGCTTTCCTCTTCTTTTTTTGTCTTCGACCTACATTATCTGAATTTCTACCTATGCCTTGCAGATTAACAGGGGCGGGGGCGGGCGTAGTTAGCCCGGGCCACGACCTATCCATTCTGATCATTTGTTTGATGATCGCTTATATATGTCTGGCACAGTTTTACGCTGATGCCCTTCCTGATGCAACCCTCTGCATTTTTCCGGGCTTGGGACCAGCCTACAGGAAATGCACAGGAATTGTGCCCCTCTTCGGGCTGCAGATAGTCAAAACAAGCAATCAAATAAAGTCCGCACATGAGATAGACAATTCACATACTACTTGTGTGAAAATATAAAGGATAAGGCGATTTAAAGGATATGTGGATGGAAGGCATTCAAACCACAATGACCCTCACTCTAGTTAGTTAGTTAAAGGTTGAGTCCAAGTTCGATGTTTGGTCAACGTTGTATTCTCTACGTAGGTCATGTTGTTAGCGCCCTAGGTTAACTTAGGCCGAGCAGCTTTAACGCGAACGATACGGCACCAATTTGGGTACTAAGATGTACTAAATTAAGACTTGTTAAGTTTCCTATAAGTCTTCACGGTCCTCGTCATAAAAGTTATGAAGTCTCTTAGCCAGCTTATCTTAAGGTGGTCTGGGCCTATAAGAAAGTTTAAGTTGACGTTTCTACTTACCCAACTTCCTACTAAGTACTCACGGTCCTCGTTGTAAAAGAAAGGTAGGTTTTGCCGGTCGTGTAAATACTAACCTTTGATGTTAAATATTATTTCAGCTCAGTTAAATATTAGAATACAGACGCGTTTGTTGTTGTTGTTGTTGTTGTTTGTTGCGATCTTGGCCAGGCTAATTTAGGCTGAGCAGCTTCAACACGAATGATATGTCTCCAATTTGGGTACGAAGATTGCACAGGTTTTACATGATTTTAGTCCACTGAAGTCATCACCCTGAGCGTCCCATGTCCAATATTAACAATATTCGGTCCAAATTCAGTAGGATTTATTGAATTACGCTCGGGCTGACCAGAGCCTCCTGTTTAAAGGGCGACCAGATTGGGGACTGGAAGTAAAAGCGTGAGAGAGATAATCTAAAAAAAAAAAAAAAAAATCCAGAAATCACAATGTGTGATACAGCTGCAAATAAGTATTTGAACACCTATGAGCTCGAATTCCGACCCTCAAAGACCTGTTAGTCCGCTTTTTAAAAGTCCACCTTCACTCAAGGTATTATACTGAATCAGATGCACTGTGTGAGGTCGTTAGCTGCATAAAGACACCTGTCCACCCCATACAATCAGTAAGACTCAAATTTGTAACATGGCCAAAACCAAAGAGGTGTCCAAAGACACCAGAGACAAAATTGTACAACTCCTCATGGCTGCAAAGGGCTAGGGAGAAATTGCCAAGCAGCTTGGTGAAAAAAGGTCCACTGTTGGAGCAATCATTAGAAAATGAAAGAAGCTAAACATGACGGTCAATCTCAATCAGAGTGGAGCCCCATGCAAGATATCACCTCATGGAGTCTCAGTGATCCTTAGAAAGGTGAGGAATCAGCCCAGGACTACACAACGGGACTTGGTCAATGACCTGAAAAGACCTGGACCACCATTTCCAAAGTGACTGTTGGTAATAGACTAAGACATCATGGTTTGGAATCATGCATGGCACGGAAAGTTCCCCTTCTTAAACCAGCACATGTCAAGGCCCATCTTGAGTTTGCCAATGACCATTTGGATCATACAGAGGAGTCATGAGAGAAGGTTTTATGGTCAGATGAGATAAAAATGGAACTTGTTATGAGGAAGACTTTTTTTGGTCATAATTCCCCTTACCGTGTTTGGAGGAAGACGAATGATGAGTTCCATCTCAAGAAAACCATCCCTACTGTGAAGCATGGGAGTGGTACCATCATGCTTTGGGGGTGTTTTTCTGCACATGTGACAGGATGACTGGACTGTATTCAGAAGAGGATGACTGCGGCCATGTATTGTGGGATTTTGGGGAACAACCTCTTTCCCTCAGTCAGAGCATTGAAGATGGGCCGTGGCTGGGTCTTTCAACATGACAATGACCTGAAGCACACAGCCAGGAGAACCAAGGAGTGGCTCCATAAGAATCATATTAAGGTTCTGGCATGGCCTACCCAGTTTCCAGAGCTAAACTTAATCGAAAATCTTTGGAGAGAGCTTGAAAGTCTGACCTTGAGAAGATCTGTCTGGAGGAGTGGGACAAAATCCCTCCTGCAGTGTGTTCAAACCTGGTGAACAACTACAGGAGTCGTTTGACCTCTGTAATTGCAAACAAAGGCTAATGTATGACATATTAACTTGGCTTTCTCAGGTGTTCAAATACTTATTTGCAGCTGTATCACACAAATATATCCTTAAAAAATCATACATCGTGATTTCTGGATTTTTCTTTTTAGATCATCTCTCTCACAGTGGACATGCACCTACGGTGAAAATGTCAGACCCCTCCATGATTTATAAGTAGGAGTACTTGCAATAAAGCAGTGTGTTCAAATACATATTTTCTTCACTGTAAACACTCTTAAGGCTGTTTGATTGGGCAATTTGTTGAAAGGGATGTGTTAAAAAAAATAGCAGTGTCGCATTCAATCAGTGAGATGACTTTTGTAAAAAACAGGTGAATCAGGTGGCCCCTATTTAAAGGGGAAATCCACTGGTTTTGCATTAACAATCTATCCAATGGGTCATGTAATATGTACTGACAATGTGATGTTAAATCCTCTCTCATATAATAGTGTTTTGAGAAGATTTTTATCGACAATTACGAATTTTCAGGGGCGCTGCCATTTTCACGAGTCACATGACCGACGTGCGCGGATGTGACGTGTTGTATGCTGCAACAAAGGCTCGATTACATGGGACACCATTTATGCCCAGTGCTGATTTTTCGGATTTATCCTCATCTGACGAAGAAATAGCAGTATCGGTTGATAGGGAAGACGGAGTAATACTTCCATACACACCCGTGTGCGGTGCTGCTCACGCCGCCTCGTGCCGCGTAACTAGTTCGCCTGCCGGAGTCTCGTTCGTTATCGAAACTAACCACGACCCAGCGCGGCAGCAGCTGCAGGACGGCGCGCTGCGGGATTGAACTCTCCACTGGCACCGCGAGCCCGAGCCTTCACACCTGGGACGGAGGAAGTGCGGGTGTGGGTTTTAAGCGGGGGGTGTCAGAAAGGTTACCACAGGAATAACTGGTTGTGGCGGCCAAGTGTTCATAGGGACGTCACTTTTTGATCTTTCAATGTTGCTCAGGGCTGTGTATGGAAGTATTCCTCCGTCTTCCCCATCAATCGAGCGGCCAGCCGCTCAGAGCTGTGCCGCTCACGGCTGTGTATGGAAGTATTCCTCCGTCTTCCTGATCAACCAAGCAGCCGAGCGGCAGAGCCGCTCACGTCTGTGTATGGAAGTAGTCCTCCATCTTCCCGATCAACCAATACTGCTATTTCTTCATCAGACGAGGATGAATTAGAGAAATCAGCGCTGGGCATAAATGGTGTCCCATGTAATCGAGCCTTTATTGTGGCAAAGTACACGTCACATCCGCACACGCAGGTCATGTGACTCGCCAAAATGGCAGCGCCCCTGAAAATTCATAATTGTCGATGAAACACATATATACATTGATAAAAAGTTTGATTGGAGAGGGGAAAACTTATAAAGAGGTGGAAAAGATTAATAGGCTGTTCAGTTAAAATGGTCTCTCATGCCTTAAAAAGGAGACACCCATCAAAATGGCAGAATAACCAGAATGCCAAAGGCTCAGCCAATGATGAGCTCCAGGATGATTAAAGACAGTCTGGAGTTACCTGTAAGTACTGTGACAGTGAGAAGAGATCTGTGTGAACCTAATATATTGACATGAATCCTGCGCAAAATCCCTCTGGGGGGGTGGGGGTGGGGGCATATGCAGAAGAAGCTACAGTTTGCCAAAGAACACCAACTGGCCTAAAGGAATATTTTTTGGAGTGATGAGTAAAATTGTTCTTTTTAGATCCAGGGGCTGCAGACAGTTGGGAGACGACCCCAAAACCTGAATTCAAGGCACCGTACACAGTGAAGACAGTGAAACATGGTGGCGCAGGCATCATCTCCTACTATGGTGTTAGGCCTATCTATTGCATACCAGGCATCATGGATCGGTTCGCATATTTAAAAATACTTTAAGAGGTCATGCTGCGTTATGCTGAAGAGGACATGCCCTTGAAATGGGTGTTTCAACAAGACAATGACCTCAATCACTACAACAAAGTTAATGTCATGGAATGGCCAGCCCAATCCCCATGACGTGGGGTGACATGAAAAAATGAGGTTTCTGATCCAAAACCAGGAAATGGAAATGAATTGTGGAATGTCGTTCAAGAGTCTTGAAGTGGAATAAGTGGAATTGTGCCACAAGTTGGTTGACTCCATTGTACACAGATGTGAAGCATTAAAAAAAAAAATAATAATAATAATAATGTGGTCACACAACTAAATATTAGTTTAGTGATTCAACGGATTGGTAAAATGCAGCCCTATGGGGGCACAAGCCAGTGCAATCTGTAGGCCGGACCCAAGCCCGAATAAATGCAGAGGGTTGTGTCAGGAAGGGCATCTGGTGTAAAACTGCCAAACAAAAATGAGTGTTCATCTAAAGAATACCATACCGGATCGGTCGTGGCCCAGGTTAACAACACCCCCGCACCGTTAACCTGCAGGGTGTCTGTGGGTCGAAGACAAAGAAGAGGAGGAAAGTGGATTCATCGGAAGAAGAAAAAGACAAATGCTCAGAGCCTACAACTGAGGGTAGGGACTTTGAATGTTGAGACTATGACAGGAAAAGCTCAGGAGTTGGTTGACACAATGATTAGGAGAAAGGTTGATATATTGTGCATAACTGGAGAGCAGGTGGAAAAGTAGTAAAACTAGAAGTTTAGGAGCAAGGTCTTAGATTATTTTACCATGGAGTAGATGGGAAGACAAATGGAGTAGGGGTTATTTTAAAGGAAGAGCTGGCTAAGAATGTCTTGGAGGTGGAAAGAGTATCAGATCGAGTGATGAGACTAAAATTTGAAATTGAGGGTGTTTCGTAAATGGAGTAGGCATTATTTTAATGTGTTGTTGAGTGGCCTTTGAGAAAGAGGTGAGACAGGCTCTCAATGGACAGGCGGATCTACCAGAAACCTGGACTACGACAGCCAAGGTGATCAGAGAGACCGGCAGTAGAGTACTTGGTGTGTCTTCTGTCAGGAAGCAGGAGAAGGAGACTTGGTGGTGGAACCCCAAAATACAGTAAGTCATACAAGGAAAGAGATGAGCAAAGAAGAAGTGGGACACTGAGACGACTGAGGAGAGGTGAAAGGAATACATTGACGTGCGACATAGGGAAAAGTTAGAGGCGGCGAAGGCTAAACAAAAGGCGAATGATGACGTGTATACCAGATGTATAACACAAAAGAAGGAAAAAATGTATCACTACAAATTGGCCAGACGGAGGAATAGATTGATTAGTAAAGGGGAAGTTATAAGGGCACTAAAGAGGATAAAAATGGAAAGGTAGTTGGTCCCAATGACATACCTGTGGAGGTATGGAAGCAATTTGGAGAGTTGCCTGTGGAGTTTTCGACCAACTTATTCAACAGAATACTAGCGAGGGAGAAGATGCTTGAAGAATGGAGGAAATGTGTACTAGTTCCCATTTTTAAAAACAAAGGCAACGTGCAGAGCTGTGGGAACTATAGAGGAATAAAGTTGATGAGCCACACAATGAAGTGATGGGAAAGAGTGGTGGAGGCTAGACTCAGGACAGAAGTAAGTATCTGCAAGCAACAGTATGGTTTCATGCCAAGAAAGAGTACCGTATATGCATTATTTGCCTTGAGGATGCTCGTGGTAAAGTAACAGAAAAGGTCAGAAGGAGTTACATTGTCTCTTTATGGATCTAGAGAGAGCCTATTACAGAGTACCTAGGGAGGAACTGTGGTACTGCATGCATAATTCTGGTGTGGTGGAGAAATATGTTAGAATAGTTAGAAGACGTTTGATTGTCCATTGCAGTCGGAGTTTGTCCTTTTTTGTGGCGGCCCCAAACCAGACTGGGATGGCGGTATACAGAACTGATTGGATGACTGCTGTGTAGAACACCATTTGTTTTGGGCAGAGAGCAACCGCTGCGTATGCATGCGCCGCCATTTTGGAGGACACTGCCGCCATAAATGAACGTGTCATGTTTTCTGGCATGCCCTGAATGTTCAGGGATGACCCTGTGTGACCCCGTCTGGCCTCACAAGAGCTCCTTAATGATATTTTCAGTTTTACTAAAGACAATTTTATTGCACACACCGTTTCCTATTCAACGGTGACCCTGCATGACCTTTTAACATGCCAGATTTTATCAAGCATGATATTTTTATTTTTTTACAAGATCCGTTAATATACCACACACCACATTGTCCAGGGATGACCGAGCGTGACCTTGTCTGATCTCATGAGGCCACTGATACCCAAATGTACATTTTAACATAGATATTGTTGTGAAAACTACATATAATATTATTCACTTCAATGACAATACGAAAAAAAAAATGAGCCGAGAGAGATAGTCATTCATGCACAAAGTTGCGGAAGTCACACTCGACATCCCAGTGGCGGCCATATTGCCTTCGACATCATTTGCAGATGTCACACTGGGACAGTCGCCATTGAAAACACGCTTTTCCACCTGCAAAGGGAGATGAACAAGACAGATTTTCAGATTTTTCTGACGCTACTTCTGAGACTGAAGCTCTTTTCGAAGAAGAGAAAATCTCGGAATCGAGTGAAGTGACCTGGGCCATATTACCCGATCTTTTCGAGCCATATTTGGATGATATGCGGATCAATTCTCACTAACAACAGACTCCCTGACAGACGGACGAAGAACCTGATGAAATATTCAAAATGACAAGTCTGTTCTGTTCGATTTCCTAACTCTTTTACAAGTCTAGAATATATAGTATACTCAAGACAACCCATGCCGGGCGAAGTAAGTATGTCAGCGGTGCCCAGACACCGGTGGCCGATGGTGGGGAGATTTCCTTTCTCCTCCCCGCACGCGGTCGCCCACCTCCTCGCCGACCCACGGGCTGCCGCGGAGGCGAACGGACGGCGGGCTGCTGTGGTGGCAAATGGCAAGCCGCGGCGGCGGCTAAAGGCGGGCCGCCGGCTAACGGCCACACTGCCTTCCTGGAACATTCGCTAGAAATAACATTTCTTCGAGTTTGGTGACTATACGTAGTTTTACTAGTTAGCTCGTGTTACACGCTACTAAACTGTCTTTGTACTTCTATTTTATTGTCTTGTATCGTGTGTGATTAATTTGTCTTAAACGCAATGCAATTGCTTTGTTATATTTTGCCTTTTTGACCAAGGGGATTTATTCTAAAGTATCACGTAACATATGCTATAAACTGTGAGACAAATTAGTGCCCCCCAACTATTATTTTTTTAATAGCTCTGTATACACCTACCTGTCCTTTGGAACACACAAAGCTCTTGTCCTATGCACCTGTGCAATCCATTTTTCACGACGAACCAGGTCTTTTGGAAATGTGTGAAGAGTGAATCCAGCCTTCAGCAATACAACGATCCGGCATTGTGGCTAACACTTGGAAAAAACTGCTTTCTCACTGGTAAACCGGGTATAAACGCATGAACCCGCCAGTTTGTGCGTCTGCAAAAATCATCACTTCCTGTGTCTTCTCCAACACAAATGCCTTGAGAGGTTTTTCATGGCGGGAGATGCAAAAATCGATATACGGCAACATTCTTACGTGCTGTGAACAAACGGATGGGTCCATCCCAGCTGATTATTATTTTTAATTTTTTTTTTATGAACAACATACTAAAAATGATGTTTACGTGTCAGTGGCCCTTTAATAATATCAAGGGATCAACACAACCCACCGAAAAGTCCAAATAATAAACCTGGAAAAGATTTTATGGAATTAGCACTCTCACACTTGACGTTAAATGTGTGTGTGTGTGTGGGGGGGGGGGGGGGTCTCTTTAAAAAAAAAAAAAAAAAAAAAAAAGGGCAAGATGGATCTTATCCCAGCTGACTCTGGTCCAACGCAGGATACAGTGAACTGATTGGCTTCCAATCGCAGACATAGTGACTTGTTACTTTCAGAAAGCTCTCTTGTATCAGTAATTTTGGATTCAGTGCTTGTTCCATGTAAATGTTCCTTGGGGATTTACAATGAACAGAATAATTAAAAAATACACCGAGGGATTATATCAAACTCCCCTTTTGCAGAGCAAAAAGCATACCGATCCACCATTCTGCAAAGGAATATAGCTGAACAGGATGGCTTAAAAAAAAAACAGCCTTAATAGTTCCTTCATTTGCCCTTTATTACCCCCTCATCCAGGTCATCTTTGTTTGTTAATCTAAATAGTTTATTTTTTTCTGCTGCATAATGTGTGTTTGCATCAAAGATCGTTGACCTGGACATAAAAAGAAACAGGAACAGAGAAGCACTGTGTGCACTGAAGAATGGTATGTGTTCAGGTTAGTGACATCATGATTTCATGATGATTTGATTGCCTTACATATGTAATCTGATTTACTGACTCATTTGTTACCATCGATTCTAGAAAAGGTGAAGGTTTGTTTTGGTCATATATTCGTCAAACTCCCCAAGTCCAAGGCAAGAAAAATGATTCAGAGAGGTAAGATGTTTTAAACTATTCATCATTGCCATACTGCATTAAACTAATTGTCCCTAATATGAATTGATTTGGTTTACATTTGTCACTGAGATGTAATTGCTGATGTCTAGACCAGCAACAGCTGGACAGCAAACTGAATGAACTTCACAAGCGACTAAAATCAAATGTCAATCATCTAAACGAGACACAAGGTAAGAAAAGCTCATCCGATTTTTCATCGAACACTCATATGCCCAACTATACTTTCCTGATGAAATACAGCATGGGTATCATCAACTCATTTATTGTCTGCAGGTCACATTCACCCGAAGTGATCTCAAGTAGGCCGGACCAGAAAATCCATGGCCTTATATGCTATGAAGAACAATAATTCAATGTTTTAGCATTTTTTTGGGTGCACATAATTGCAACTTCATATGGAAAATAAATGTACATTTATTGATTATAATCTTTATCAGGACAAGAGACTGATCAAATTTGTTACACTTGCACGAGTTCACATTTTAATGGTTGAAAGTGACCTTTCAGCGCACAGTTACGATTGTTAATAATACAATTGGAGTTAATAAGGATCTGCTGCAATATGATTGGCTGTCTGCTCCAGCATACAGTGCCTTGTGAAAGTATTCGGCCCCCTTGAACTTTTCAACCTTTCTCCACATTTCAGGCTTCAAACATAAAGATATAAATTGATAATTTTTTGTCAGGAATCAACAAGTGGGACACAATCATGAAGTGGAATTTATTGGATATTTTAAACTTTTTTTTAACAATTAAAAACCTGATAAGCATTAATACTTTGTAGCGCCACCTTTTGCTGCAATTACGGCTGCAAATTGCTTGGGGTATGTATCAGTTTTGCACATTGAGAGACTGAAATTCTTGCCCATTCTTTCTTGCAAAACAGCTCGAGCTCATTGAGGTTGGATGGAGAGCGGTTGTGAACAGCAGTCCTCAGCTCTGCCCACAGATTCTCGATTGGATTCAGGTGTGGACTTTGACTTGGCCATTCTAACACCTGGATATGTTTATTCGTGAACCATTCCATTGTAGATTTGGCTTTATGTTTTGGATCATTGTCCTGTTGGAAGATAAATATCCGCCCCCAGTCTCAGGTGTTTTGCAGACTCCAACAGGTTTTCTTCCAGAATGGTCCTGTATTTGGGGCCATTCATCTTCCCATCAGTTTTAACCATCTTAGCCTCTCCCTGTGGAAGAAGTAAGCCATGAGGCTGCCACCACCATGTTTGACAGTGGGGATGGTGTGTTCAGGGTCATGAACTGTGTTGCTTTTACGACAAACATATCGTTTTTCATTGTGGCCAAAAAGTTTTATTTTGGTTTGATTTGACCGAAGCACCTTCTTCCACGTTTGGTGTGTCTCCTAGGTGGCTTGTGGCAAATTTTAAACAGACTTTTTATGGATATCTTTGAGAAATGTCTTTCTTCTTTGTTGATTGTTGTCCTATGGACAGACTCTCCCACCTCAGCTGTAGATCTCTGCAGTTCAGTGATCATGGCCCTCTTGACTGCATCTCTCATCAGTTTTCTCTTTGTTTGAGGTGAAAATTTAGAGGGACGGCCGGGTCTTGGTAGATTTGCATTGGTCTGATGTCGGTTGTAGACTGAGTTTGTCCTTTTTTGTGACGGGCAAACCAGACTGTGATGGAACTACACAGTACTGATTGGATAATCGCTGTGAAGAACTGTCTCATCAGCTCTTGTGACAGGCCGTGCTTCCTCAGAAGCAAGCGGTACATCCTTTGCTGGCCTTTTTTGAGGATGGAGGTGATGTTTGTCACCCACTTCAAGTCCTCTGAGACTGTAATTCCCAAGAAATTAAAGGTCTCGACGGTTGACACAAGGCAGTTGGACAATGCAAACCAGGTCCAAAGCAGACAGGATCCTCGGACCCTCCACATCCTGGCCACCTGCTCTTCCAGCTCCTTCCGTCGGGAAAGCGATACAGATCAATCAAAGTCAAAAATACCAGGCATTTGAACAGTTTTTTCCCTCTGGCAATTAAGTCAATAAATTCTTGATCAGTGAACCCATTATTTTTCTGCTTTGTGCCATGTTAGGACACTCACTCACACCCTTCTGGTCCAATCAGTACGAGTAAAAAAACAAAAAGAAAGTAAATAAATAAATAGATAGATAATTGGGTAGGGGAACTATATACATAAATATTTATTTGACTTTATTTTCCAGACCGCACGATTCATCACTTCTTATAAAGGAATAATTCCCACAAACAGAAATGGCTCTTGTTCTTTGTTGTTGTTGCTATGTTGTTCCTTGTTCTCTGTTTTCTGTTCTGTATGTCGTATCAGGGCAGTACCGACTGCTGGAGAAATATTCCTTGTGTTCTACACACTTGGCCATTAAATGTGATTCTGATTCTGATTCCAATTCAATATGATTACTTGCACGGTGCTCCTTGAGATATTTATAGCTTGGAAAATCTTTTTGTATCCAAATCCGGCTTTAAACATCTCCACAACAATATCTCAGACATGCCTGGTGTGTTCCTTGGTCTTCATGATGCGCTCTGCACTTCAAACAGAACCCTGACACTGTCACAGAACAGGTGCATTTATATGGAGACTTGATTCCACACAGGTCGATTCTATTTATCATCAGTCAACATTGGATCATTCAGATATCCTCACCGAACTTCTGGAGTGAATTTGCTGCACTGAAAGTAAAGGGCCCGAATAATATTGCACGCCCCACTTTTCAGGTTTTTATTTGTTAAAAAAAGTTTAAAATCTCCAATAAATTTCATTCTACTTCACGATCGTGTCCCACTTGTGATTCAATGAGTGACGGGTGACTGGCTGCTACGTCCAATGGCACAATTCACATATGTACTTGACAATGACAATGTCCTAATTCGCCACTGGTGTTTATTTAGGAAAGCGGTTGGAAGAACGTAGAGCGAAGAAATGCTGTTAATTTAAGATGCAATAGAGTATGTACAAATACAAGAAAAAGCATGAAACTGCATCCTATTTTCTTTTTTTTTTTTTTTTTAATGAGAAAGGTCTGGTCTGAAAAATGTTGCGAAGCCAAAGTAGAAAGCGAGTTTTCGGAAGGAAACTTAGACAGAATGGAAGCTGTACTACCACAAGCATCATATTCAGCATAAGTTATTTGAAAGCAGTTAGAATTGTGTGCAGATTTAAGATGGGAAATGGGATCGGTATTTTATTGGGGGAAAGCAATACTTGGGGTCAACATGGCAAAGAAGTGAAGAAACAGGTCCAAAAGTGGTGTAGAACAGTTGGTGGAAGGTGTCTGGTGTTCTTTGTGACAGAAGAGTCTCGGCTAGAATGAAGGGAAAACTTTATAAAACAGTGGTGAGGCCGGCCATGATGTACGGATTAGAGACGGTGGCACTGAAGAAACAACAGGAAGCAGAACTGGAGGTAGCAGAAATGAAGATGCTGAGGTTCTCGCTTGGAGTGAGCAGGTTGGATAGGATTAGAAATGAGCTCATTAGAGGAACAGCCAAAGTTGGATGTTTTGGAGACAAGGTTAGAGAGAGCAGACTAAGATGGTTTGGACATGTTCAGAGACGAGAGAGTTAGTGTATTAGTAGAAGGGTGCTGAGGATGGAGCTGCCAGGCAAAAGAGGGAGAGGAAGACCAAAGAAAAGGTTGATGGATGTAGTGAGGGAGGACATGAGGACAGTGGGTGTTAGAGAGGAGATAGGCTTAGATGGAAAAAGATGACACACTGTGGCGACCCCTAACATGACAAGCCGAAAGGAAAAGAAAAGAAGAAGAGCACCAAAGACTGAGAGAAAAGAAACGACATGACAGTAGTGAACAAGTTAAACCCAGAGCAAGTGAAATTCTCATTGACAATATTCTCATAGCCATCAACAGACAGCATCTCTGCTGTCAGTGCAACAAATTTACAATCACATGGGAAAGTACCTTAGTATACCAGAAAGCTGACGTAGGAAAAGTTATGCCTTTGAATTTTTTTTTAATTCAATCAAATAGTGCTGGAGGATACAGTGTGTAATGGTAAAATTCCACCACTGAAGGATGAAAGCACAGACAATACTTTGCACAAAAAATTTGTTCTGTATTTTAAATACAGGGAGAAAAATTACCTTCACCATAAAACTGTTTGGGACCATTATTCCGCTGTCAGCATGCACTGTCCAAGATAATGCAATCAATAATTCAGTTTTACACTAAGAAAAAAAGACAGGGATATTGTGAGTTTAAAAAAAACAAATTAAATAAAGATGGAAACGGAGTTTCAAATTTATTTATAGATAATTCATACTTTACAGTTGGCTTGGTTTAGTTAGCAATGTATTTTTTATGTAGTTAAAAGAACACAAGTTTAACATTTTTATTGTAACTTTGCATGAACAAATTGTTCTTAAGTGTTCTGATGGGAATGGTATAATCTGAATCTTTTGAGCCATGTGACTTCAATGGATGACACTGACCTTACCACACAGTGCGTACACCTGATGTTGCTCACAGTGGTCAAAGGGATCGCTCAGGGGCTTAGTGTGTTTGTGCAGACACATTTGAGGAAATATTTGTTAAGAGCTCTTACTGTAAGAACTGGCTGCTAGCCCCAGTGAGTGAAACAAATGGTGTAATAAAAGTCAAGACTTTTTTTTTTTTTTTTTTTAATGATCTGTTTTGTCTGCAATTGCATGTTACAATCTTTGGTTCACAGTGAAATACTGTATTTTGCAAATATATCGAGCTGGTGTCAACTTTCAATTTTACCTTGTATGAAACTATGGTCATGCTATACCTCCTCAAAAAAGGGTGTGACCACATCATGTGCTGTTCGTCGCACCAGTGTTACTCATACAAAATTAGCATAAAGGCCTCTCATTGCAAATCTTGCTTCAAATAATATGGACAATCTCAGATATCAAAACAAAAATTTCTAGAATTTCATCAATATTATAAATCAGTGTTTTCATTTGTATATCCAAAGTAGAGATCACATCAAATCTATAAACTTCACCTTGTAAGTGCAGTTATCTCTTGTCTTGTAAATATAATATATTTTAATATAAAATTATTGAATGCACCCCTCTTCGAGCCGTCGCCCTATCGTTGTGGAGGGGTTTTGTGTCCCGATGATCTGAGGAGCTAAGTTGTCTGGGGCTCCATGCCCCTGGTAGGGTCATCCATATGTCGTAACGTGGTCAGTCCTTGTCGTGCCGGCAACCCACGAACACGTTGGTGGACACCAACAGTGAGGGATGCTGTCAAGCTGAAGAAGGAGTGCTATCATAGCTATTTGGGGCCTGTGGGACTCCCGAGGCGGCTGATAGATACCGGCTGGCCAAGCAAAATGCAGCTTCGGTGGTCACTGAGGTAATAACCCAGGTGTTGGAGGAGTTCGGTGAGGCCATACACACTCAGTGTCACTGTCGAGCCGCTGCTCCTCCGCATTGAGAGGAGCCAAACAAGGTGGCTGGGGCATCTGATTCGGATGCCTCCTTGGTGAGGTGTTCCGTGCATGTCCCACTGGAAAGAGACCCCGGGGACGACGCAGGACACGCTGGATAGACTGTCTCTCGGCTGGCTTGGGAACGACTCGGGATCCCTCCGGAATAGCTGGAAGAAATGGCTGGGGAAAGGGAAGTCTGGGTATCCCGACTGAAGCTACTTTCCCTGTGACCCGACCCGGAAAAGCGGTAGAAAATGGATGGATAATTGTATGCAGTTAGGCAGTTCATGTATTATTAGCTCTATGTCTATTATGGACATACATATCCACAGTAAGGGCAATATAGAAAGTTAAATTAGCTGCTTATTTCATAGTAACCCACGAGGTTGCAAGAAAAAGCTGAAAACACAAACAATGACTCTATATGAGGTTAACATTAATCAGCACAAACAATTAGCAACCCCGGTCAAACTGTTCAAATTATTTTTGTTGTCGACATCTCACAAAAGAAATGACTTTCAGCTTTCCCCTGTCAGGTGGTCGTTGCCGCATTGAGTCACTGGCATGATGTTTTTGTCCAACGTAACCCAACCATTTGTATCCATGCTTAACCCATGTTGGAGTGAACTTCATAAACTTGTTTTTAACTGCACATGTCCACATTTGCACATGAAATTATTGAACAAACAATGTATATATATAAACACGCAAATATAGGGATCACTTCACACTAAATCTCACGATTTAATGGACTGGAGGCATGTGCCTTCATGTCTCTCTCTGTCTCTAGCTCTCTCTCTGGCTCTCGCTCTCCCTCTCATCAAAATAAGAGCAGGAGTTTCATAATAAGAGTCTTCATGTATAAATGAAGTAAAACTTTCCTGATGGACAGAACAATGCCCATGAGCCAGATTGAACTCCGTAAGAACCAGTAGTGTTCCACAGGCCGCATTTTTGACACCATGAAAACCCACCTGCACCTACAACAAAGTGGCAGTTTTATATTCATGAGAAAGCAACAAGGCGCTTACTTGCATCCATGACTGAGGTGGTTTTCTTTGTTTTTGCAGGAAAGCCTGAGCTGAGCAGCTACAACCTTTTACCACTGTCCACTAATGAAATGAACGCTATGAAGAGTGTCTTAAAAGGGCGATATCAGATCTCATCTATCGCCCACAACAACATATAGGTTGCATGTATACACATGTATGTATTATCTTGGTGACTTCAAATTCACAGGAAAGGCCATTCACTGCTTCTGTTGATCCACTTGTTTTGTTTAATCTTACAATATTGATGTTCTGGATAATATTTTCAATATTACTGTAATAAACACTAGGAAACAACTAATGTCTTCTGTAATTTCACTCCACGCAAGAGAAAAGATATTGCAGCAGCTTTCAATTTGCTCCACGAGGTCTACTGATAGGCATTTGGGGCACTGGCTAACAATAACCATTTATGGTAAATTTCCATGGTATCCATACATTTTCTTCCAGGTGATGTGCGCTAGGGATGTGGGCATGCTGGAGCCCCCTCCCACCTATCTCTGGGCGGGAGGGGGTGTACACCTTGAATTGTTTCCCAGCCAATTGGAGGGCACATAGAAAGAAAGAGCCTTCACACTTAGATCCAGACCTACATGGAATTTAAACTCTTCAATCAGCCTACCATGCATGTTTTGGGGTTTTAAGAGTAAATCGGAGTATCTGTAGAAAACCCAAGGTGGCATGAGGAGAAGTTGCAAAAGCCGCAGAGAACATGTCTTGTGATTGGTCGGTTTTAGTCACAAGCTCTGATGACATACTCACCGTACCTCTCTGCTCCACATATCACCTGTGTTGCTGCCGCCTTGATTGATTTTTGAGCACAATTAAATGTTCTGGTCCTTTAGGTCCATTTTTTTTTTTGAGCAGACACTGTTATACGGTCCCCATCATTGATGCTTTGTTCCTTATTTTGGAAAGGAAAATGAGAACTGCTTCCAGAAATGAATATGTTCTGAGGAAACCACCATGTGGCATCCTTGCCGATACCAGCTGTAGCGACACCTTGACTTGGAAGAACTGCGGCACATTTTCAAAACTGCGTGCGTTACACTAGAGCAGGGTTCACAAGATCCCCCAAGATCTACCTTTCAAAGCAGCTAACCTCCCTCAATCTACCTACTGGAGGGTGCGCAAGAATGTATCATCGATGTGAGGGGCCGCCCTTAGCATGTACAGTATGACAAAACATTTTTTTTTTTTTTTGTACCGCCTCTCCTCACTAGGGTTGTGGGCGTGCTGGAGTGAAAGTGAGAGGCGGGATACGCCCTGACAGCCCATCCCAGGGTACATATAAAAAAAAAAAAAACAACCATTCGAACTCACATTCACACCTACTGGCAAATTAGCGTCTTCACTCAAACCACCAGACAGCCACTTACCTCATCAAGGACAGACATAGACTGTGGAAACAATTGCGGATCATGTAGCAGTCCTCCCTGGAATTCACTTGAACAGAGCCCAAAGATGTGGAACATTTAAAAGGGAGGACACAACACTAGCACATTGCTGAGGAATCACCCTGGTCTGCGTTGAGGGCTCCCTCAAACCCCAGTGAGTGGCCATGGATGGTCACTACAGCAAAGAGCAAGAATAAAAGAATGTGAGTTAATACAATACACTGACATTAGTCTTACAAATAGATTTGAGCCACTATTGAAAAACCCTGGCCAAGAATGCTCATCCCCCACCACCGCTGAAAGGTATGAAATTAAATCATACAGAAAATAATTGGAACCCCAAACGTCTATTAAGATGCAAAAGGCCCCTCCTAAACCCATGAAAAAGCTCCTCTGTGAATCTGACTAATATATATGCAGGGTCTTTTTCAGAATAACTGAGACCCTTATGGACATCAGGAATTTGGCAAAATCCGCAAAACTCTTTGCCATACTACACACATTTAAACTCTCTCAACATTAGGAGTCCAACTCACTCAAATTCACATCTTAAACCTGATCATCTCTGAGAAGGTTGAAATTCTATCAATTGACATAAAGGATATGGCTACTTCTGACCATTTTTATGTTTTTTTTCAATTTTATATTCTTCCAAAAGTAAAAAAAAAAAAATCTATTAAGAAAAGGTACATAAATGAGAGTACCGCCACTAAGTTTATGGAAATAGCTTTGACACAAACTGTGAATTCTGAAACAATTGATGAACGTTTGGACAATTGTTGGATTAAGTGGATTAATCGTAAATAAATTAGCTCATATTTGCCCTCTCTTTTCGCTTTCAATGCTCTGTTACTATGCTTAATACACTTGAGCAATATTATGGAACAAAGAAAGGCACGTTGCGTGCGTTCCAGCATGAGATGGAGAAGACATCACAACGGTGAGACGAAGAAGACATCACAAAGGTGAGACGGTGAAGACGTCACCAAGGTGCGACAGGAAAAATCTGTTTTTACACTCTTCAGTACAAGGCGTGCCAAGGCCCATGTTTGTTTACACGGTTGCTCACGGTCAGATTTGCTGCGTTTAAAGCATTTATGATGTTAATGTTGCAACACTGCAGTTCTGGACAAAACTGCTCTGGCTGTTGAAATTACAATTCATCCATTTTGTGGTTAATGGATCTTGCATTGGTCAAAAAGATGCTTGGTAGTGGTGGTCAGTGAGGTCAAACGTTTAACGTGTAGGAGACACTGGACAGTGGAGTCCGATAAATTCCATGAGAAATGACAGCTGAGTTCTCTGTGCATTTGAATTCCACGCGTAAATAACTTAGCAAAAATTCAGAAGCACCTTAACCCTTGTGGGTGAGAGAATTGTTTGAAAGGAGAAGAATACCACTAGGTAAACATCTATGAGACACGTAAAACCTTGTGAAAAATAGTCAATGGCATGTATGTATACTTGAGTTCCGTGAAAGGACGGCGGAGTCCAAGAAATTTCATAAAAGAAGAGGATGGCGGAGTTTTGTGTACACTTAAGTTCCGTGAAAGGACGGCGGAGTCCTATATGTACTTATGTTCCATGAAAATCAGTTATATCATGCTTGTGTGAATGAGTGGAGATAAAACCAGAAGGTGTCTATCTCATATAAAACTGTAGGATTGTAAACAACCTATCACAGTGGAAGCAAAGATAAGTATTCTCCACCTGCAAGGGTTGAAGTGACCACAATGGGAGGTTAAATAAAGTGTGGTCGTACAGAACAAAAGCAGCTTTAGAACTCCCTAGGAGTTCTTGACTGGGTCAAATTGACTACATTGGGGAAAATAATAGTACGGAAAAAATTAGGGGTGCACTGCATTGTAAAGATTGAAAAGAAATAAAAAAATTAGGTCTGACACAAACTTTTTTTTCAATAAATCGATATCCAAACACAATTTTACTGGTCAGTTAAATGGCTAGAAAATAACAACCTTGCAAGACTTAGAATTAAAATGATTAAAATGAAAAAAATAGAAAAAGTAGGTGAACAAATGGGCTGAGTAAATTGAGGGAAAGAAAATCAATGAAAAGAGGATGACGAGACAGGACAAACTTCATGACAACAAAGGAAGGTTGAATATAGATGACAGAGCGAGACAAATACACGCTCCTCTACCGACGAATGACACCACAGAGTCAGAGATCAAATGGGACAGACTGATCTTGATCTAAAACCTTAGGGGAGTGTGTCGACTGCACTTCTTGTTTTTCTTTTGTCTTGTCCCGCTAGGGGTCGCCACAGGGTGTCATCTTTTTCCATCTAAGCCTATCTCGTGCATCTTCCTCTCTAACACCCACTGTCCTACTCCCTCACAACATCCATCAACCTTTTCTTTGGTCTTCCTCTCAGTCTTTTGCCTGGGAGATCCATCCTCAGCACCTTTATACGACTATACTCACTCTCTCGCCTCTGAACATGTCCAAACCATCGAAGTCTGTTCTCTCTAACCTTGTCTCCAAAACATCCAACTTTGGCTGTCCCTCTAATGAGTTCATTTCTAATCCTTTCAACCTCCTCACTCCGAGGGAGAACTTTAGCATCTTCATTTCTACTACCTTCAGTTCCGCTTCCTGATGTTTCTTCGGTGCCACCGTCTCTAATCCGTACACAATGGCTGGCCTCACCACTGTTTTATAAACTTTGCCCTTCATCGAACACCAGATACCTTCCGCCAACAGTTCCACACTGCTTGGACCCGTTTCTTCATTTCCTTACCACACTCACCATTGTTCTGTATTGTTGACCCAAAGTATTTGAAGTCGTCCAACCCCGCTCTCTTCTCCCTGTAGCTTCACTCTTCCCCTTCCGCCCCTCTCATTCATGCACATATATTATGTTTAACTTCGGCTAATCTTCATTCCTCTCCTTTGCATTGCGTGCCTCCATCTTTCTAATTGTTCCTCCGCCTGCTCCATGCTTTCACTGCAGACCACAATATCATCTGCGAACATCACAGTCCAAGGGGATTCCAGTCTAACATAATCTGTCAGCATATCCATTGCTACCGCAAACAGGAAGAGGCTCAGATCGGATCCCTGATGTAGTCCCACCTCCACCTCAAATTCTTCTTACACACCTACTGCACATCTCACCGCTGTTCTGCTGCCCTTGTACATGTCCTGTACTATTCTAACATATTTCTCCACCACACCAGACTTGCGCATGCAGTACCACAGTTCCTCTCTTGGTACTCTGTCATAGACTTTCTCTAGGTCTACAAAGACACAATGTAGCTCCTTCTGACGTTCTCTGTACTATTCCACAAGCATCCTCAAGGCAAATAATGCATCTGTGGTAATCTTTCTAGACATGAAATCATACTGTAGCTCGCAGGTACTTACTTCTGTCCTGAGTCTAGCCTCCACTATTCTTTCCCATAACTTCATTGTGTGGCTTATCATCTTTATTCCTCTATAGTTTCAACAGCTCTGAACATCAGTGGTGTTCTTAAAAATGGGGACCAGCACACTCCTTCTCCATTCCTCTGGCATCTTCTCTCCCGCGAGTATTCTAGTTGGTCAAAAACTCCACAGCCACCTCACCAAATTGCTTCCATACCTCCACTGGGGTATCATCAGGACCAACTGTCTTTCCATTTTTCATCTTGTTCAGTGCCTTTCTAACCTCTCCCTGACTAATCAATGCCACTTCTCATTCATTCACGCTTGCCTCTTCTACTCTAAATTCTCTCCCATTTTTTTTTCATTCATTAACTTCTCAAAGTACTCTTTCCATCTACTTAGCTCACTACTGGCATCAGTCAACATATTTCCATCAGTATCCTTAAGACTCCCAATCACACTTAGGTAAACTTTAGAGTTTCCAATTAATAATTGTTTTTGAGATGTGGGAGGAAACCGGATTGTCCGGAGAAAACCCACGCTCGGGGGTTGGGATGGCGTTCTTGCCAATGACGCTCTTTTGCTACCTCCAAGTCTTCTTCCTGTTCTCTCTTCAGTGCCAGTTTCTATAATCTGTACATCATGGTTGGGCTCCCCACTGTTTATAAATGTTGCACTGCATCCTAGCAGTGACTCTTCTGTCACAAAACACACCTGACACCTTCCGCCAGCTTTTCCAACCTGATTGGATCAGTTTCTTTACTTTCTTACCACACTTACCATTGCTCTAGATTGTTGACCCATGAAGAAGTCATCCACCCTCGCAATCTCTTCTCCCTCCACCACTCTCATTCATATATATTCTGTTTTGCTTCGGCTAATCTTTATACCTCTCCGTTCCGGTGCCTGCCTCCGCCTTTGTAATTGTTCCTCCACCTGCTGGTCACTGCAGATCACACAGTCCAAAGGGATTCTTGTCTGTCACCCTATCCACCACCACTGCAAACAGGGAGGGACTCAGAGATGATCTGTAATGCAGTCCTACATCTACCTTAATTCCGTGATTGTTCTTGAACTCTAAACCATTTTACTCGCCACATGAGTTCGGCTCTTTCATTCTTGTAGGTGTTTACAATCCACCACTTGATAGAATGAATGCTGCACTGCGAAAGCTCACCGAGAAAAAACATCCAGAATCACTCCTCATTTTTCGAGATTTAAATACAGCTAAACTTACCGGTAACCAGAAAACTACCTAAAAATTAGCAGCACGTAAAATGTCCAATGAGGGAAAATAACATTTTACACCACTGCTATACCACATTTAAACACGCATATTGCGCAATTCCCCACGCTCCGCTAGCCTCCTCCGGTCACTGCTTAATCTTCTTAATACCTACATACGGTCAAGTACTGCGCGAAACATTTGGTAAAATCAGTAAAAAAGTGGACCAACAAGGCATAATTAGAACTTCAAAACTGCTTTAAGTGCACAGACTGGAGTGTCTTTGAAAATTTTGTGAGTAGCCTATCTTAATTAATGGATATTGTTACTTTGTATCTCTATATCAGTTTCTGTAGGGAGGTGTGTGTACCAACAAAAATGTTGCGCACATTCAATAACAAGTCGTGGTTTAAAGCCAGACTTATGCAACTCTGCCAGGTTAAAGAGGTCACATATTTTAGTGGGAATAGGGGCCTCTACAATCGCATTAGAAACCATTTGATAAAAGAAATTATTTAGCAAAACTGGAAAAACATCTCAGCGCTCACGACTCCATATCAGTCTGGCACGGATTACAGTCGTTCACTTAAGTGCCGATCCACTCCAGTAGACAACAATAGTGGGCTTTTCGATGACCTGAACAGCTATTACTCCAGATTTGAAAAGAACACTATCCCTAAACACACCCACCAGGTCGCACCACTGCGCACTTCAACATCTCCAACTTCACCGTTTACCATCCATGAAAGTTTGACATGAGGCAGCTCTTCAAAGAACGAAACATCAACAAAGCGCTGGGCCCAGAGCTTGTGTCTCCATTCTGCCTCAAAGTTTGTGAAAACTAACTTGTTCCTGTCTTCACAAAGATCTTCAACAGGTCCCTAGATTTATGTGAAGGGCCAACCTGGTTCAAACACTGCACCATCATACTTGTCCCGTTGAATCAACATGAATAATGTACCAGGGTGGCATTGACTACCAGAGACAAATTCCTTGTGTGTTGTTACATACTTGGGCATTAAAGCTTATTATGATTCTTCAATGTCTCGACGTTTGACACAGTACAGGTGGACGGCGTGAGGAGCGGTTGTGGTGAAGGATTCCTCCTGAAGTCCACAATCACGCCGAAGAAAAACACATTGGTTTCGAGAATTTCTCAGTGATTATAAGCTATCAATCCGTAACAATGGTGAAGAAGTGTATGGTTCAGTTTTGTCGCAATTTGAATTATTCTGGTCACAGTTTACATTACTTCTCCAAAGACTCCAGTCTCAGAAGACTGTCAAGCTTGTGCAAACAAGAGCTAAATTTTCCAAACCCAGTCAGCAGTCTTTAATATGCAGTGAACATTTCCCCCCAGACTCTTTTGTTGGTGGACTCATGTCTGTGATGGGTTTTAAATGTTTAAACCTCGATCAAAGCCAGTTCTGACACGTGAACAGATAGATGTTTCTAAAGGGCCCAAACGCGAACTTGGATCAGCTGCTGAACCCAGACACAGTCCGACAAGCTTGGAAGTCCCCCCCAAAGGAACCTGTGAAGAGCTTTTTTTTAAAAGACAAGGTGCGGAAGTATGTTGATCATCTTTAATTTCCTGAAAACTTCATACACTGTTGACATGGTTGAATGAAAGAAGATTGTCGTTCTTGGCGAAAAATGTTTGATTACAGCAAGTCCTTTGACCATTTCAACTAGAAAAACACGATAATAGTGTATACGAACAGTAAACCCTAACTAAATACGAACCCTCCCTGGGTCTGACTGCTGGCTTACACCTTCATCGCTAGCTATTTTGTCTGCATTTGAAAATTGTATTCTAACTGGCTGAAATTCTTCTTCTTTCGGCTTGTCCCGTTAGGGGTCGCCACAGTGTGTCATCTTTTTCCTAAGTGGGTGAAATTGATAACATTTAACGCCCTTAAAAAGCATGTATCCTTCACCGTCTTCATGGGACCTTTCAGAATCATGTTCATCGCTTGAATTACCGGGAAATTCTTCCTCGTTCTCACATTGGAGTCGAAGAGCAGCCATGTTTATGTCACGTCGTGACATCACGTCCCTTCTCGGGATTTTCCACTTTTGCTCTGGTATTTCTAGTGAATTCAGCAACGTGCGATCAATTTTTGGCAATACTAGAAAACTACAAATAAAAAAAAAAATAAAAGACTGTATAATACAGTAATCCCTCATTTTTCACGGTTAATTGGCACCAAAACCATAGGCTGACAGATGACGTTAAACTGGAATCCCCCTAGACCATGATGTTCACAGATGACATTGTGATTTGCAGTGAAAGCAGGGAGGAGGTGGCTGAACAATTAGAAACATGGAGGGATGCACTGGAAAGAAGAGGAATGAAGATTAGCTGAAGTAAAACAGAATGGAGTGAAGAAAATGAGTATTTGAACACTATATATATATATATATATATATATATATATATAATATATATATATATATATATATATCGCAAGTTCTCCCACTTAGAAATCATGGAGGGGGCTGAAATTTTCATCGTAGGTGCATGTCCACTGTGAGAGCAATAATCTAAAACGAAAAATCCAGAAAACACAATGTATGATTTTTTTTTAACGATTTATTTGTTTGATACAGCTGCAAATAAGTATTTGAGCACCTGTCTCTCAGCTAGAATTCTGACCCTCAAAGACCTGTTAGTCCGCCTTTAAAAGTCCACTTCCACCCCATGTATTATCCTGAATTAGATGCACCTGTGTGAGGTTGTTAGCTGCGTAAAGACACCTATCCACCCCATACAATGATTAAGACTCAAACTTGTAACATGGCCAAGACTAAAGAGCTGTTCAAAGACACCAGAGACAAAATTGCAGAACTCCACATGGCTGGAAAGGGCTGCGAAGAAATTGCCAAACAGCCTGGTCCACTGTTGGAACAATCGTTAGAAAATGGAAGAAGCTAAACATGACAGTAAATCTGAATCAGCGTGGAGCCCCATGCAAGAGATCACCTCGTGGGGTCTCAATGATCCTTAGAAAGGTGAGGAATAAGCCCAGGACAACACAACATGACTTTGTCAATGGCCTGAAAAGAGATGGGACCACCGTTTCAAAGGTAACTTGGTAATACACTATTATGTCATGTTTGAAATCATGCATGGCATGGAAGGTTCCCCTGCTTAAACCACCACATGTTAAGGCCCGTCTGAAGTTTCCCAATGGCAACTTGGATGATACAGAGGAGTTATGGTAGAATGTTTTGTGGTCAGATGAGACCAAAATGGAACTTTTTGGTCATAATTCCACTAACAGTGTTTGGAGGAAGATAAATGATGAGTTCCATCCCAAGAACAGCATCCCTACTGTGAAACATGGGGGTGGTAACATCATGCTTTGGGGGTGTTTTTCTGCACATGGTACAGGAGGGCTGCACTGTATTAAGGAGAGGATGACTGCGGCCATGAATTGTGAGATTTGGGGGAACAACCTCTTTCCCTCAATCAGAGCATTGAAGATGTGTCGTGGCTGGGTCTTTCAACATAACAATGACCTAAAGCACACAGCCGGGCAAACCAAGGAGCATATCAAGGTTCTGGCATGGCCTAGCCAGTCTCCAGACCTAAACCCACTAGAAAATCTTTGGAGGGAACTGAAACTCCGTGTTTCTTGGCGACAGCCCAGAAACCTGTCTGATCTAGTGAAGATCTGTGTGGCGGAGTTGGTCAAAATTCCTCCTGCAATGTGTGCAAACCTGGTGAACAACTACAGGAAACGTTTGAATTCTGTAATTGCAAACAATGGCTACTGTACCAAATACGTTGGTTTTCTCAGGTTTTCAAATACTTATTTGCAGATGTATCACACAAATAAATTGTAAAAAAATCATACATTGTGATTTCTAGATTTTTCTTTTTAGATTATCTTTCTCACAGTGGAAAAGCACCTACGATGAAAATTTCAGACCGCTCCATGATTTCTAAGTGGGAGAACTTGCAATATAGCAGGGTGTTTAAATGCTTAATTTCTTCACTGTTTATGTGTGTGAATGAGTTGGGTGGAGAGGGAAGAGTGAGGCTCCAGGGAGAAGAGATACAAGGGTGGATGACTTCAAATACTTGAGGTCAACAGTCCAGAGCAATTGTAGGTGTGGTAAAGAAGTAAAAAAATGAGCCCAAGCCGTTTGGAACGGCGGGCGGAAGGTGTCTGGTTTGTAATGTGACAGAAGAGTCTCTGCTCGGATGAAGGGCAAAGTTTATAAAACGATGGTGAGGACACCCATGTTGTACGGATTAGAGACGGTGGCACTGAAGAAACAATAGAAAGCAGAACTGGAGGTAGCAGAAATGAAGATGCTGAGGTTCTTACTCGGAGTTAGAGGCACAGCCAAAGTTGAATTTTTTCGAGACAAAGTTCGAGAGAGCAGACTTCAATGGTTTGGACATGCCCTGAGGCGAGAAAGTGAGTATATTAGTAGAAGGGTGCTGAGGATGGAGCTGCCATGCAAAAGAGCGAGAGGAAGACCAAAGAAAAGGTTGATGGATCTTGTGAGGGAAGACATGAGGACAGTGGGTGTTGGAGACGAAGATGCACGAGGTAGGCTTAGATGGAAAAAGATGACATGCTGTGGCGACCCCTAATGGGACAAGCTGAAAGGAAAAGAAGAAGACTATTGTACTTGATCCATATCCACTGGGAATTGTGTGTATTGTTTGTAGGTGAAAGTCCTTCTCAATGCACAGATGTTAACTTCCTTGGGGGAGACCCAAATGTGTCATGTCTACAGCCATTTGGGTCCCAGAGAAGGGGGAGCTCTGCAAGGGGGGTGTAGCCAATTAACATTTCTGCAAGCAACTCCAATACTATTGAACAACTACCCCATCAATGTGTTCCAAACCTGTAGACATGTCGGACCTCCATGTTTTTTTTCTCAATATCCATTGGAAAATTTTCAAGATATGTTTGATTCGTTGAAAAATAATGGTAGATATTTTGTTTTTCTAGGAGAACTCATTCTGGAGTTGTTTGGAGTCCCATGTGTATGGAGTTGGTCTTTCGGACTGGTGCATGGACTGTGATTATGGACAGCAGGCCCTGGGCAGACTCCGACTGTATCTTCATTCGATGGAATGGACTATAGCAGTGTTCCAAACACTGCACCATATGGAGGGCAGTCAAAGTTTTAAAAAGGATGGAAAGTGGTCCAATTGCCTTTTGCTTATATTATACAGGTTTTTTTTGTGTGCTGAATTCAAATCTGAAAACAAATATGAAGGAAACATTTGTAGGTATTGATTATTGGCAAGAATTGATCACACATTGATGAATTCCCTGGGACATCCAAAGCACACACCGGAAATTCCTGAGAAGATTTGTGACGCCACACCTAGGAAAACAAGCATGGAGGAGTGCAAAATCAATTTGAGAATGACGACGAATTTTCCGATAATTCGAGCAGTGAACGTGATGCTGAAGGGTCCCATGAAGATGGTATAGGATATGAAGTATATAAAAGCGTTATAGGTTAAAGCGGCTGGTGCCGATCCAACACTGGCAGCAGTCAGACACAGGGAGGAAAACATATTTGGTGTTGGAAAAATTGACTGCTGAGCATTTGTGAAGTTTTTTTTTTTTTTTTGGGCCATAAAATGATAAATAGAAATGGCTTAGCTATCATGAATGAATATTTGAAGTTTTCGGTCTTGTTTTAAAATTTTGCAAAGGTCGTGCATTTTTTCTGAACATTTTAAGGCCAAGTTGCTGGAGTTTGAGCTGGTATACATTCACAAATAAGGAGTTTAAGGAACGAAATATGTTTAAAAAGTTGTCATGTGAATTTGAGAGGAATAGCTGGTCATACCTTGCTCCACCATAAATATATTTTCATGTGGTAAATTGATGCCAAATCTTGGGGACTTCTTCTGACACCTGTAACCAGACCGTACCCAGAACCATCCATCCCCATTTTAGTCACAATTTTCCCAAGATGTCATGAGCAAAACCGCTAAACTTTATACGGAAAGCTGAAAACTGGTAGTTTGTGGTTTTGTTTGGGCACTAAGTGCTCAAAATAGTAATATAAATGTGATGTATGGTTCTGTCTACAGAACTGATATGGGTCTTTGAGATGTAGAAGTTTGTGAATTGAACAGATAAAAAAAAAAAGTATTATATACACAGATGTGCATGTACAAGCTCCATACCCATGGAAACAGAAGAATGTTTTTGTTGCCATGAGATCAACATATTCACCAGAAAATGGCAGATTATCTAGACCATCCGCTGCTGTGCATGACAGAACACCCAAGACTTATTGCCGGCTGTCTGAACGCATGGGTACTCGAGGTTGCCTATCTCCAATTCAGGCAACAGTGTCAGCAGTGACTGGATTTTCCACAACACAAGTAAGAGCTATTTTAAAATTTATGCTTTCTCCTAATCAGACAAGCTTTTTTCCATTTACAATCAGATTATTCAAAATAAATAATTATTTATATATATTATATATACTTGTGGTTCCTGCTAAAAGCAGCATTTGTCCAATCGATCCTTGTTCAAACAAAGTCCCATTCAGGAAAATGGTCTTATGAGTATATTTTCAGTTTTTGAGGTATACTGCCTATAAACAGCTTTTGAGATTGTGTTTGGGAATTGCAGGCAGAAATAACAGTGTGCCACTTCCATCCTGCTTTATGTCAAAGATTCGTGACACCTTTCCTAATTCAGATGGCCAAGAGTACACAGGATTTAAATGGTCTACATCCTGAATATTTTTGTGTTCTTTGTGTAAATGTTGATGTATATGTTTGTATATGAAATAAATATACATCACAGAACTAAAATAATAGCATTTTTATTTAACTGTATGCGTACATTGTGTAGAAATGTTTCTCTCATAGCATTTGCACAGAATGCTTATTTGGTCTTTCAATTTGATCATTTTGAGACCACCTGAGGTTGAAATACATGTTGCAGTATCCTATCTGCTTTCGGAAAGAGATATGTGTTCCTTTCTCATGAAAGGCACATTATCAGTCTGCCAATTTTTGGAATGTACCAAAGATGGAGATTCAGCATCTGTTGATTTGATATCAGCCTCTTGTGCAGAAGATGCTTCCTGCAACATCTGTAATTAATATGTAAAAGTAAGGTTCAAACTTTATAAAATAAAAAAATATTTTGATAAAGCACAGGTTTATTTCAATCAATTTCATGGTGCACAAATTATTTTTGATAAGTTGAAAACAGATCTCATGGAGACCACAAATTCATTTCAATCAGCCCTTGCTTTGTACTTTAGATGAGGTTTTTAAAGCAGCATATGTCGATAAAATCTCCATTTGACATTGTGGTAACAAAGGAGTTTAATTCACTGATTTATTTCAAAGTATTACAAATACTGTTTTCTCCCACATAAATCCATATGATGCTGGTAACTGTTACAGTGTTTGCTAACTTGACAACCACGTTTCCCAAGAAAGTATACAATCAAATTTGCAAGTAAGAGAATTTAGATTATACACCCTGTACACCCTGAACTGTTTGCCAGGAAAATCGCATGGCACATCGAGACAAACAGCCGCACTCACAATCACACCTAGGGGTAATTTAGAGTGTCCAATTAATGTTGCATGTTTTTTTCACAAATATTTTTCACAAAAATGACACTTGGTGCTTTAATTAAACCATGTCAACAGTGTTATAACAAATGTTGTGAATACTCGACATGGGACGCTCCTGGCGACGACTTCGGTGGACTTAAAACCACCATCTGAGCATTCTTAGTACTAAAGGAAATGTATAAAAGTTAATCAACAAGGCTATGTATTTGCAATACTGCCCAATGTGTGAAAGTCTGTGGATGAAAAGTTGCAGTGTGAGAATGTGGCAAGAAAGTGATTACAGCAGATAGCTTGCTCGAACGGAATGTTCTTAACGGTTGATGGTGACCACAATCAGGTGTGGGACGACGCATGACCCAGAGGGAGCCGGGAGCAACAAACATCAACAACCGCAGGCGGGAGGAGTCGGTCCACCATCCTGCGGACAAAGAAAGACCAATGAGAGAGCACTAACGATAACTGCAGGGGACACATAACCAATAGTGAATTCGTAGACTGTACTTTTAAATTGTCCTGGGCAACTCTGATGTGGAGTACGTCGGCTGGAGGGAACGGAGACGTACAGGGTTGTATTGAGAGGGACCCGAGACCCAGTTGTTTGTACTAGTTTTGAAGGAATAAATCCACTCGCGTGTGAAAACGCCGGCTTCCTGGTCCTTTCTCTTGCAGAACGAGCGCGCAAATTGTTGGATGAGTGGTGGTCGGGTAAGGTCACAATTTGGAGTCAGATGATTAACTGACTTTTGTATTGATCTAAAATAATATCCAACAATTCTTGGTGACCCCAACGTGATCCAAGAAGGGTAAAGAAGTCTGGGACTTAGCGAAAACCACAGAGTCTGGGACTCGGGATCTGGGACACACGTCCACACCAGGTGACGACCTGATAAGAAAGCCCCGAATCCGACCTTCCTTCCTCGAGTGGCCACATAGAAAAGGTAAGCAGAATACCTGTTACGAAAATGTCTAAATTCTGCATATTGGAGTGTGTAAATTGTAAGAGGAAGCAGTGTCGGAGGGGGCAATATTGTAAAAGTGTGGAGGTTAGTAGGGTATAAAATTGGGGATTTACCTACTAGAATAGTTTTGAACTATTCGTGGTTAAGATACGGTCTAAAATCTGGGATTTACGTATCAGTGTGGAAGCAGTGTGAGTGGAATATCGAAGTTTTCTGTGTGAAAAGTGTCCTGGACGCGCGCGGGTGGATTGTGACAGTGGTCTCGGGTGTGAGAAGCCATATGAAGGGAACGATGTGTGGTTGGAGATAAACGGCCATTACGCGAAATTGGAGACTCAGTTGATGAGTGGAATTGAAGGAAAGAAAATTAAGAAGGAAAGGGAGCGTACCCAGAAGGTGTTTTTGAAGTTAAAGAAAGACGAGCTGTTTCAAGGAGAGCCCAGAACGTGGGATATGTCAAAGTTGGTGAGGCAGTTGCAGAAAAAGGAAAGTAGAATGTTGGCGAATTTTTGAGGCTTGAAGGAAGATAAAGATCAAGCAAGTTGGAGACAGTGTGTTAAGTTGGAGAAGGAAGTGAAAGAGTTGGAGAAAGATAGACGTGGCATACACCAGTTGGCAACGATTGCAACTGCGTTGGCGGCGATAAGTATGGAGGAGAGTGAGGAAGTTGTGAAGAAAGTGCCTGCGTCGGTTGAGAAAGTGGATGAGAGAAGAAAGACGATAGAGGGGGTGAGAGGAATCTATCCCCAGTTGCCAGAGAGCAGACAGGCTCAGAAATATGTGTTTGAGCCACCGTCGTACCCGACGGCACCAGTGATGGCCCCAGTGGTCACATTGGGTGGCCGCATGGTACTGGACGTAGAGGATGACGTGTCAAGAATGACCCCGGGGACAGTTCATTTGATTGAGCAGGCTGTGAATAAGGAGAGACACAGAATGCGGGGAGAGCAGCATAGTCAAGTGGTATCGCCCACAAGGACACCAGAGGCGGCACTAGTAGAAAGGAGGGGCACCCCAGCTGAGGGGAGCAAAGGCGCGCCAGAGTAGACGAAGAAAGAGACATCCTGGAAGTTGTTTGAAGGACATAGAGTGCAACGGGAAGAAAGAGGAATGTTGGATGAGGTGATGACGGGGATGACAAATTATGAGCAGGCAACGCTGGGCGATTTAAAACGCAGGGAGGGTGCACCTGAGCTTGAGGAGGAAGAAGGTGCGGTAATGCGAGAACAGCAGCACATGCTCAGGAGTGAAGGGGAACGACAAAAGGAAATGGATGATGAGTCGCCGGGGGCGGGGCGAGGTTATAATACTCGCAGTAAGGGCAAGATGATGGCACAGCAGGAACAGGGCTAAATTATGGCACCCCTAGTGGCAACACACGCGGGTCGCCGTTATGAGCCCCTGGTGCTTCGGGATGTGGCTGCGTTGGTGGATAAAATGCCACCCCTGCATAAAGGGGCACGAGCCTGGATTACTAAATTTTTGGCGGCGATGTCAGGACAGGGAGTAGCATTGGGGGATTTTAGACATGCTATCTTGGGATCATGTTCCCTAATTCAATTACAGAATATTGAGGTGGCATCCGCCACCCGCCATTTGGGAAGTGAAATGCCACTGGCAGAGGTGTCAGATGTCCTGTTTAGAGAATTGAGGGCAGCCTTTCCATCTCCAGTGGATGTGACTCCTACAATATTTAATTACGGAAAGGATGTGACTCCGGAGCAACATTATGCTCAAGCGATGGAGCTGTGGATTGAAACCACAGGCAAACATACAGGCAGCTATCCGGAGGCCGAGATGATGTTTAGGACGGCGATGTTGAATGGGCTCCCAAACGAGGTGCAGACGATTTAGAGGACAGATCCAGATATTCTGGTCTGCCCGTAGCCGCGGTTTAAGAGGAATTTGATACATCACTGCTGGATTTATGCGGAAAAAGCAAACAAAGACCAGAAGGAGACTGATTCTCTGGCGACGAGTTTGGTTAAATTACAGCTTGCAAAGTTGCATGGTGAAGCAAAGCAGGAGAAGGTAAAACAAAAGCAAATGTATCAGACTCCAGTGGGGGCTGGACGGGGCCGAGGACAAGGATTCCGTGGTAGATACAGAGGGCGTGGTCGTGGTACCTTCCCAGGTCGAGGACGGAATGGATTTGCCCCGGGGACCTGTTTCAATTGTGGATCCCCAGATCATTGGGCTCGGGACTGTCATGACAACCCACCACCGCCGGGGCCAGAGCAAAGAAATCAGCAAGCGGGGACACAGAACCAGGGAGGGCCACAACAGCCCCGCCCTTGGCCGCAGCCAAACCCACAGGGTCAGTATTACCAGGCTGACCCATGGTACAGCCCGGATGAATAGGGGGGCGTGAGAAGCTCGGGAAGCACTGGCCAGGCAGAGCCAATGCTTCAGTTGACGGTGGCGGGTACTCCAGTCCAGATGTTGGTGGACACGGGAGCAACACACTCTTCGATCAACATGCCACTGCCAAGCACAGCGTTGTCGAAACGAGTTACAACGTTGGTTGGCTTCTCGGGACGTCCTCAGACTCTTCCTTTCACCCGGCCTTTGAAAACGGAAATCACAAATACTGGACAGAAATTGTATCATTCCTATGTCCATGCAATGGATACTCCCATTAATTTGATGGGTCGAGACATGTTAACAGCACTGAGAGCCCAAAATCTTTGTGGCAAACAGGGACTCACAGTGACATTTCCTGACGGACAGGTCTTGGAATGTACCCAACCAGTGACGACAAGAGGCCAGTGGTTGATGGCCCCACTCTCCACAGTACCAGAGACTGCACGAATATACTGGGCTCGGCTGAGTCCAGAGACCCCATTAGGAGGAGGTGTCTACTCTACGTATCTACTGTGGAAACCATGGATCCAGGCTTTGGCACCGTACCACCCCCCAGTGGACCCATTGCATTGCACTCTATATTACGATAGGGATTCGGATGAAGTATGTAGAGATGCGTTTGAAGAAATCGAGGGAGATGATTGGACACTACAGTCACCATGCATCTTTGTAGGCCCAGAGGGAGTGGCAGCGAATGTGCAGTTGTCGCCAGAGCAAGAACAATGGTTCAAAATGGGTGAGGAAGGTCTGCCCCATGTAACACTGGCAGTGTCGCCAGGCCATGACCCCGATGATGGTGAAAAGATTAACACAACAGCATGATTGGATGATAACGGAAATTCCAGATGTGTGGTACTCTGCCTCAGCTAACAGTTTTAGGATTATGGCAAAAATGGTGGACGAGGCAGACCTCGAGTTGGTTTTTCTGGACCGCCATCATGGGCGGGAGCAGACTGATCATGAGTCCGCACAGGCTATGTTGGATCAAATGCTGCAGGCCCTGTGGTCGCAGCGTCCATTTGATGTTGGATTGTGTCATTACAGTTCAGCCGATCCACTTGGAGGTTGATTGTTCCATTCCGGTCCACCGTCCTCAATATTGATGGCCTCAGGAAGCAGATAAAGGTATGGAAAACACAGTGGCCGGATTGTGGGATGCGGGGGTGTTGGAAACGTCAGCCTCCTCATGGAACACACCCCTACGGCCAGTTCAAAAGGCGGATGGGGTGACGTGGAGGATGGCCCATGATTTGAGGCCTGTCAATGACATCACCGCAACTCCTGTTCTGCCAGTTCCCGATCCCCACCGCATCCTATCATCCTTGGACCCACAAAAACAGTGGTACACAGTGATTGACTTGGCAAATGCGTATTTCTGCTTACCACTGGCAGAATCAATACGACACGTGTTCACATTTACCTATAAGGGAGTGAAATTGCAGTACAAAAGACTTCCACAAGGGTTCAAAAACACACCAGGAATTTTCAATCAGGTCCTGAAGGACTTGCTGTCCTTATGTGAGTTGCCCCAAGCCTCAGTGCTCCTGCAGTATGTGGATGATCTCCTCATTGCAGCTGAGACATCTCAACAGTGCATTGAAGCCACACGAACAGTGCTGGTCAAGCTCGCTGACCTGGGCTTTAAGGTGTCGAGGAAAAAGTTACAGTGTTGTCGCAGGTCTGTGGTTTTCTTGGGACGCGTAATCACACCAGCCGGTTTGGCCATGTCCCCAGATCACCGCAGTTCCATATTGCGGCACCCACGTCCGGAAACAGTGCAGGACATGGTGTCATTTTTGGGGCTGTGTGGCTATAGCAGAGCCTATATCCCATGTTATGTGGACAAAACAGCAGGCCTGCGGGCTCTGGTTAAACAACAGGGCATCCGGAATTTGAAAGCCACCCTCAGTGGACCCCGCAGGATGATGCATTGTTTGTACAATTAATTCAGGAATTGGCATTTGCAGCAGCCCTGGCCACACCAGATTACAGCAAGGTCTTCCATCTAGATGTAGCCATCAGCGATAAAACAGTGAACGCAGCACTGTATCAACGACACATAGGGCAGTGTTGATGTATTGTAGTGTGCCACTAGACGGGATTGAACAGAAGCAGGCAGACTGTGCCAGGTACGCTGTGGGCCTGGCCAAAGTCTTGCAGAAAACAGCACACGTGGTTATGGGATATCCAGTCCAGGTATTGACGGACCACGCGGTATCGGCATTTGTGGCATCGGCAGCTTTTACGTTGACACCCGTATGCCAAACACGGATGATGAAGACTTTGACGGCACCGAGCGTGACATACGTGCATGACGGTGTGAACATGGGCAACCACCTCCTGGAGGGAGCACATAAGTGTGCTCGGAAGGTACAGAGGGATCAAAAGGTCCGTGAGGACCTGTATGTGGAACCATTGGATGGTGGACGGGTTATGTTCACGGATGGGTGCTGTTGGCGTGCAAAGGATGGCGCACTGCATGCGGCAGCAGCAGTGGTGGAGTGGAAAGGATCATTTTTCCTCCCGGTAACAGCTCAGAAGTTGACAATAAAACCCTCCGCCCAGGCGGCGGAGGTGTTGGCTCTGGTGTTGCCTTTGGAGCAATGCCCAGGACAACAATTGACTGTGTATACAGATTCGGCATATGCAGCCTCAGCGGCCCTGATTGATCTTAAAGGGTGGCTGCATAATGGCTGGTAATGACAGCGAAGGGTAAAGAAATTGCCCATAAGGCTCTCATGGAGCGATTGTATGAAGCAATTAAGGGTCCTCACGAATTGGCCATTGTAAAAGTCCCGGGACATTCGAAGGCCAACACCATGGTGGCGAAAGGTAATGAGAGAGCGGATGCCCTTGCAACAGAAGTGGCGGGCTACACGCCCCAGGGCGAAATGATGCTGGCGACCTCGGCTAATGTTGGGGATGGGGAACCCCCATGCCTGCCGTTGGCACCAGAAATTGCGCTGGATGACATCATGAAGGTGCAGGGTGAGTCATCGCCGGAACAGAAATCAATGTGGGTCGCCTCAGGGGCGGTCAGGCGATTGGACGGTCTTTGGGTGGGTCCCAAGTGCCAACCTGTGTTACCTGAGGGACAACTCATGACCTCGGTGTTGTCAGAGGCCCATACGGTGGCACACGTGAGGCCTCAGGCAATGCTTCCAAAACTTCGTCAGTGGTGGCACCCAAGGTTGCAGGACGTGGTCTGGCAGTTTGTGGCGGCCTGTAACCTATGTCAAACATTTAATGCGAAGCCAACTTTAAAGCCCAAGCCGGGGGCATTCTCTCCAGTGGCATGGCCTGGAGCGGAAATTGTACTTGACTTTACGGACATGATTGACAGGGTCAATGAGAAGTGGTTCCTCTTGGTCATCGTGGATTCTTATTCACGTTGGCCAGAGGCATATCCGTGTGCAAAAGAAGATACCACGTCAGTAATTAAAGCCTTGGTAACCCATTACATTCCGACTCATGGTTTCCCTGCTTTGATCAGGTCTGACACAATGGTACACATTTTAACAACAGGGCGCTGGCGAAGGTGGAGACTCTCTTGGGCCTCAAGCATCGTTTTAGATGTGTGTACCACCCTCAGAGCCAGGGTAAAGTAGAGAGGGTTAACAGGAATCTAAAGGAAAAATTGGCTAAAATCATGGCCCAGACAAAGATGACGTGGCTACAAGCTTTGCCCCTGGCTCTGTTGGCGGTCCGCCAAACTGTTCACAAAATTACTGGGTTCGCACCATTCGAACTGTTAACTGGTCGCCTAATGCCAGGTCCTAGCTCCACCTTGGTTCCGCCGGCTGACTTGCCGACTCCGGATTTAACACATGCTGCGTACTGGAAGTATCTTCATGCACTTGTATCCAGTGTGTCTGCACAGGTCACGGAAAAGGCGGCTGTCAACACTTTGTCAACACCACGGGATCCCGGCATTACTCCATACGTCGACCTCCGAGTGCTGTCCCGGAAGTGGACTGACCCTCGCTGGAAAGGACCGTTAGGGTTCTGGCTAGAACCTCACACGCCATCCAATTGGAGACCAAGGGCCATAAGTGGTATCATTACTTAGCAGTTGAGACCGGCACCTGACTTTGTACCTGACAATGGTGAGCGTAAAAGTTGACTGCCCAGAAGGGCAGGTCAAGAGAGGAAAGGTGAAGATGATCAGAATTGAGTCTAAATCAAAGATGTCAACAATGTCAACAATGTCTGTGTCTGAAAAACAATTAGGACGCGAATGTCCGAGTTCTTTTACGATTACGATTTTATTGCTTTGCCTCGCATCAATATGCTTTGTGTGGACCATGCTGGCGCTCGAATCTGTTATACAGGATGAAAGAAGTGAAGGAGTGACTGTGGACAGCAATGGAACGGTGTGGTATGAGGCACGGCAAGGTGGTGGTGCTGAGCTGACACAGACACAACAAAAACTGATGAGTTTAAAATGAAATCAACCGACACAGGTGAGCACGTGGGGAAGCCTTTTTAATTGGACACCACAATGGAGGGATCTGGAAAAGAAAGTGGACACAGTTCGGCCCCAGGAGGTGTATTGGAACAGAGGCAAGAGGAGCATGGGTGAGAAGGTGGTCAGGATGAGGGAGGTTGGCCGACTCGGACGGGACCCATGCGGACAGGAACGAGACGTGGTTACAGACCAATTGTATTTTTGTTATGGGCCAGGTGTAAACGAGACAGTGATCATGTTAGACTTGAGTACTTTATCAATTGGGGGGTGGGCAGCAACCAAGTGGCTGCCATATGTATGGTATTTGGATTTGAGAGGATATGAGAGATCGCCGACATGGAGGACGGTCTCTCATATCATCAGTCAGACGTGGGACAGAGCAAGTTATGGGGGCAGTGAAAAAGCACAAATCTGGCAGGATAGACTTAGGAATGTAAGAGTGACTGGACAGGGAAACACCAAGTTTTTATCAATGACTCTGAACCAAACAAATTACCCCCTTCCAGGGAACGTGCCAAGGGGAGGAACTGAGTGGGCACCGGGATGTACGACGATAAGTGTTTGTGTTTACAAGGTGGGATGGGATCCCTGTACACATGTTTATTTGTGCCCCAACAAGGCGGCATTTGAGGAGTACGGTAGGAAGAATCAAACAGAGAGCAAAACCATCCTGACTAGAGGAGGAAAGTCGGTAAGTCTCGTTCAGGTTAAGGTGTTCCCCGGCTCAGGAGGGTAGATGATTGGTTCCTAAGTCACACGGGCATTTCATTGGTAACGAACAATTGGTTACTAATGGCTGAACAGGGAGCCAACACGACCAATGATAATTGTTTAGTGTGCCTTGAGGCACGCCCTCTTCTCTGCATAATTACAGCGGGAGTAATTGCCCCCAATTGCCTTGTGCAGTTTTTGTATAAGAAAATTTTAACTGGTAACTGCACTGAATTGGATAAAGTTTTCCCACTGACCGGGATGGAAAAGAAAAAGCCCATGATTAACATCCAGGTCGTGAAACAAAATTTTACGTCTCTGAAATTAAATGGAACTGGCGCAGGGATCGGTCGAATCCCAGAGCCATGGTGTATTGAGAATGTGTCTCTGCCACCAGGTACACCCCTTGCACATGCGGATGTATGGCTGTGGTGTGGAGGAAAAGTGTTATACGATAGATTGCCACCCAATGCCTCAGGTAAGTGCGCCCTGGTTACTCTGATCATGCCAGTTAGCGTGACGGCAGTGGATCTGGAACATACGCAGTGGGACCAGATTAATAGATTAGTGAAAGCCCCATTTTTAAATAGAAGGAAAAGAAATATGGCCGAATGGCTTAAACAAGGGGATCCGACATATATTGATCCAATTGGGGTGCCTAGAGGGGTACCTGATGAATATAAATTGGTAAATCAAGTGTCAGCAGGATTTGAGAGTATCTTCATATGGGTAACAATTAATAAAAATGTGGACAGGATTAATTACGTCCATTACAAAGTTCAGAGATTGGCAAATTTCACCACTGAGGCACTGACAGCAGTGCACGAACAGCTGGCACCCTCATCATTAATGACATTCCAAAACAGGATAGCTATTGACATGCTATTGGCAGAGAAAGGGGGTGTGTGCAGCATTTTTGGGGACCAGTGTTGTATGTTGATCCCCAATAACACAGCTCCAGATGGGCGACTCACCAGGGCATTGGATGGACTTCGGACACAGAGTAAGAAAATGAAAGAACACTCAGGAGTGGATACCAATTGGTACACTGAATGGCTGATTATGTTTGGAAGCTACAAAGGTTTGATCGGCTCTGTGCTAGTTTCTATTGCTGTGTTTGCGGCAATCATGGTGCTATGCAGATGTTGTTGTATACCATGTATTAGGTCTCTCACAGTCCGGACAATCGAGCGGACCCTGGGACTGCTCCCACCAGGTGGACAGTACATGATGCTTCCACAGAAGGACCCCCGGGAGGAGCAGACGGCTGTCGCCCTCAGAGAGTTTGGAGTGTGAATTGGCGGTGGTATGGCCTCAGTGGGCTGAGGCCATGAGAGGGAATAAAGGAAATGTATAAAAGTTAATCAACAAGGCGATGTATTTGCAATACTGCCTAATGTGTGAAAGTCTGTGGATGAAAAGTTGCAGTGTGAGAATGTGGCAAGAAAGTGATTACAGCAGATAGCGTGCTCGAACGGAATGTTCTTAACGGTTGGTGGTGACCACAATCAGGTGTGGGACGACGCATGACCCAGAGGGAGCCGGGAGCAACAAACATCAACAACCGCAGGCGGGAGGAGTCGGCCCACCATCCTGCGGACAAAGAACGACCAATGAGAGAGCGCTAAGGATAACTGCAGGGGACACATAACCAATAGTGAATTTGTAGACTGTACTTTTAAATTGTCCTGGGCAACTGTGATGTGGAGTACGTCGGCTGGAGGGAACGGAGACGTACAGGGTTGTATTGAGAGGGACCCGAGACCCAGTTGTTTGTACTAGTTTTGAAGGAATAAATCCACTCGCGTGTGAAAACGCCGGCTTCCTGGTCCTTTCTCTTGCAGAACGAGCGCGCAAATTGTTGGATGAGTGGTGGTCGGGTAAGGTCACAATTTGGAGTCAGATGATTAACGGACTTTTGTATTGATCTAAAATAATATCCAACAGTAATCAAATTGGAGCTGTATCGTTCGCGTCGCTCGGCCTAAGTTAGCCTAGGTTAGACTGCTAACAACAAAATGGCTCTTTTTTCTAATATTTACTGAGAAGGAAAACAAACGCTAGTATCTACACATCCTGCAAAACCTACATAATCTATATTACGAGGGTAGTGAGGACTCATAAGAAGTTGGCCAAGTGGAAACGCCAACTTAAAGTTGCTTATCGGCCTAGTATTCCTTAGCTTAGCTTGCTAACGAAGAGACGCGCTTGTGATCATTTCGTGGATATTGAAGAAAGATCAAACGTAAGCAACTTCATAACTTGTACAACGAGGGCTGTGAGGACTTAATGGAAAGTCTTATCTTAGTACATTTTGTACCCAAATTGGTGCCCTATTGTTCACATTGAAGCTGCTCTGCCCAAGTTAGTCTAGCCCGCTAACAACATTACCTACGTAGAGTATACACTGAGGACCAAACATTGAACGTGGACTCAACCTTCAACGACGAGAGTGACGGCCATTGCAGTTTGAATCCCTTCCATCCTCATATCATTTATATTTTCACACAGGTACCATGTGATTTGTGTACTGTCAGATTCCGCTTATCCGCAGGACTAATCGGGAGAAATGTCCTGACCGACTCTCCAGTTAAAGGATTAATCTACCCCTTTATCCCAGCCGACTCTAACGCCGTGCGTGCAGGAGGACGGGAGCTTCTTAAGTCGGTGTCGAGATGAATTCGCCTAGGTGTACTAACTGCCTTTAGTTTAGCAGAGCCAATCCGGTCTGCCATCACTTATCAGCCCTTGTCGAGTAACCTTACAGAGTAACAGGGTGATAAAGTGTTCGCTCTGCTTTTACAGCAGCTCCATCTCTTATGAATCGATTGCACTTGTCATTGACCTAGTAAATTTAACAATCCTTATTAGGATCGTACGGATTTGTTTTATTTTAAGCCAGAGATTATCAATGAGTGACTGATTAAAATGGAATTTTTACGACTAAATGATGTTAATGTCGATGACGTTCGATCTTTAATGAGGTAGAATGGTAATAATGAGATAACTCAATATAAGAATGACGAAGATAGATGGAAATTCTAAGAATTTAATAAAATGTTAAAAATGGTTCAGACAACATTCATTATACAGTCATTCCCGCCAGATGCGGGGTATGGTTGCGATGTTAAGGCAAAATTCGATGTTAATTGAACATAAATCAATAAAAGGAAAAATGATTAAAATGATAATACTGATTGTAAGTAGGATGAGATAAATGATAAAAATAATAAAAAGTAATAAAATGAAGTAAGATTAAAAGCATTCAAAAGCATTAGAAATTCGGGAAAATAGACATTTTTGAATGAGCCTGTTAGGGGTGATCAAGTCCTACATAGCTCGAAGCCTAATTTAGTAATAAGGATTTTTGGGATTAAGGATAAATTGTCAAACCAACTTGTCCTCCATAGGTAACCACGTAATATCGCTGGTATTATCCTGACATTACCTTATTATAGTAGTTGTTTTACTTGCACGCAATTTAAATGGAGTAGTCAAAAAAAGGCATCCCAAGTTGCACGAAGACTTCGAAGACTGCTTTCATTTGACCTTAACTTTAACATAGACTAGTCAGTATGTGAATTGTGTAACTTATGTGCTGACTTTGTTTATTTGATTGCTTCTTCTTTTTGACTATCTGCACCCCGTTGGGCAGAACAATATTGTGCTACAGGTCGGCTGGTCCCAACCCCAGATAAATGCAGAAGGGTGCATCAGGAAGGACATCCAGCGTAAAACTGAGCAAAACATATATGACCATTCATCATACGAATTCCATAACGGTTAGGTCATGGCCTGGGCTTCCTACGCCCGCCCGAGTGGTACTGCATGCCACATGCAGTCTGGTGTGGTGGAGAAATATGTTAGAATATTACAGGACATGTATGAGGGCATCAGAACATTGGTGAGATGTGCCGTTGTTGTGTCAGAAGAATTTAAGGTGCAGGTGGGACTACATCAGGGTTCTGCGCTGATCCCCTTCCTATTTGCGTTTGTAATGGATAGCCTGACAGACGATGTTAGACTGGAATCCCCTTGGACCATGATGTTCGCGGATGGTATTGTGAGGAGGCGGAGGAACAATTAGAAAGGTGGAGGAACGTACTGGAAAGGAGAGGAATGAAGATTGCCGTAGTAAAACAGAATATATGTGCATGAATGAGAGGGGCAGAGGAGGAAGAGTGAAGCTCCAGGGAGAAGAGATACCGAGGGTGGACAACTTCAAATACTTGGGGTCAACAATACAGAGCAATGCAGAGTATGGTAAGGAAGTGAAGAAACAGGTCCAAGCGGGGTGGAATAGTTCGCGGACGGTGTCTGGTGTTCTATGTGACAGAAGAGTCTAGAATAGTCTAGGATGAAGAGCAAGGTTTATAAAACAGTGGTGAGACAGTGGCCCTGAAGAGACAACAGGAAGCAGAACTGGAGGAAGCAGAAATGAAGATGCTGAGGTTCTCGGTCGGAGTGAACAGGCTGGATAGGATTAGAAATGAGTTAATTAGAGGGACAGCCAAAGTTGGATGTTTTGGAGATAAGGTCCGAGAGAGCAGACTTCGATGGTTTGGACATGTCCAGAGTTGAGAGAGTGAGTATGTTGGTAGAGAAGTGCTGAGGATTGAGCTGCCAGGCAAAAGAGCAAGAGGAAGACCAAAGAAAAGGTTGATGGATGTTGTGAGGGAGGACATGAGGGCAGTTGGGGTTAGAGAGGAAGAGGCAGGAGATAGGCTAAGATGGAAAAAGATGACACGCTGTGGCGACCCCTAACGGGACAAGCCGAAAGAAAAAGAGGAAGAAGTCAACAGTGTTCTAAGTTTTCAGGGTTCAAAAGATTACCAACATACCTCTGCAACTTGTCTTTTAACAAAAGCTCTTTTCAGTTTTAATACTTTCTGTGGGGGGGCTTCTGAGCTTGTTGCTCCTTGTCCAGGTTCAAGTTCATTTTTTGGTCCCATGTATGGTAGGCACTGATCCAGATTTCAATGTTGTTGTTTTTTTTACATTTAAAACCAGTAAAAGTCTGCGGTGAAATGTTCACTGCATAAGACAGACTGCTGACTGGGTTTGCACAAACTTGACCCACTGTCTTCTGAGGATTGGATCTCTGGAAAAATAATGTAAACTGTGACCAGAATAATACAAATTACTACAAAACTGAACCACACGCTTTTTTGCCATTGTTAGAGATTGACTTTAACTTAAAATCACTGAGGAATTCTCGAAACAAATTATTACAGATTTTTCTTTGGCGTCAACAAACAATGGTGCAAGTGTTATGTATATTTGTATTCTTTACTCTCTTTATTTTCCTTTCATGCTTTTACGTCGTTATGACGTGGATCTTTGTGATGTTGTTTTCCTTTCATACTTATAAGTCATTGTGATACGGTTTCCTTTCATGCTCTTGGGTCATTGTGATGTGGATCCTTTGTGATGCAGAATTTTAGAATGTTCCGAGGAGTGCCTATATAACGACAAGAGACTGTCAACGAGGCTTCTTACGACCTCACCGCTGCTCTGGGACAAAGTATGCTGCTTGTGACCAACTAGATAGACACCTGCTGCCTTTCATCTTTGGACACCTCTGGAAAATTCGCTAACTTGGAATATTCCCTGGAAAGAACATTTCCCTGTTTGGGAACATCCGCTAACTTGTAATGCCCGGTATTTTATCGTGTTTGTGTTGTATTGATCTGTGAGATTGAATTGTCTTAAACACAATACAACTGCCTTGTCACATTTTTCTGGTTTGAACAAAGGGGACGTTAGTCTAAATTCACACTTAACAAAATTGGGGGCTCGAGTTGGTGCTCATCCTATTGTCACTGTTTCTCCAGAGTGTTCGCCCAGTACAGTGAAGTTAGAGTGTGACTTTCCGGGTATTTTTCTGTCTTGTGCAGTGACTCGTTCAATGTCAAAAGATGTTTCTTCCAAAACTTCTTTGCCAAATTATTCCATTTGTGATTTATCAGATACATTTATGGTTCATTCTTTAGCCTCAGAGACTTACCTATGAACTCTTCCGGTCCTACTGATAATTTTTTTTTAAAGAACAAACAAATGAGTTGTATTGCTCTCATCTCCTCACCAGTTACTGATTGTACAGTTAATGATGATGCAAGCGTCAATGACATTGCTGATGATGTTGTGAGCATTGTCAAGTTTGATGATTTGAGTGATAATGCTTTGCCAAAGTTGTGAAATTCTAATGTGCTCGCTCACCTTGATGAGAAGTTGACACATTTGTCAGCTGACCAGAAAGCTGAAATGTCACAATTGCTTTTTGAGTTTTCTCACCTGTTTCCAGATGTGCCTGGCCGCACATACCTGGTTAGTCATGATATAGAAGTGGGTGATGCTGTGCCTGTGAAACAACACCCATATTGAATGAATCTTGGGAAGGGTAAAATTCTGCGGAAGGAGGTCTAGTAAATGCTTGACAATGACATGATTGAACCCAGTGACAGTCCGTGGAGTTTACCTAGTGTACTTGAGCCGAAGAGTGGTGGGGGTGGTTGGCGCTGTTAATGCATTGTCACGAACTGACCCTACCCTCTGCTGAGATTGGATTATTGCATTGATCATGTTGGTCAAGCTACGTGCAAAGTGATGTCGTTTGGCTAGAAGAATGCAGCAACATTCCAACGACTCGTCAAAAACGTGAATGATGTCATCGTTTACACCATGGAATAAGATGTTCACCTGAAGAGGATTCGGGATTTCTACGCGAGACTGTCGACTGGGAAACTGACTGTCAACCTTGCGAAGTGCAAGTTTGGAAGGGCTCAAGTTGAATTCGTGGGGCATGTTGTAGGGGACGGCCTGGTACAACCAGTTGGTGCTAATGTGGAGACTGTTGCATGTTTTCTAGTTCCACAGTGTCAGAGAGCTCATGAGATTCCTGGGCATGGCAGGGTATTACAGGAAATTTTGCCAAAATTTCTCTGGTTGTTGTGTTTCCACTTACTAACCTTTTGGGGAAAAGGGTTATATTTCGGTGGGATGGCAGTTGTCAAACTGCATTTGAAAGGGTCAAAGCCAGACTCATGAATTCTCCAGTGCAGTAGTCACTTTTACCATGGACCCATTCATATAAAAACATTGTGTTACCGGGCAGCTTTTGCTTCTTTAGGCTATCCTGCCAGAAGACGGTGCGGCAGATACCTAGATAAGACCTGGACGTCTGTATTGTACATTCCTTTGTAATAAATCCATTTGCTGTTAACTCGTCTAATCATTGGTCATCTCTTCCTCGATCCATGAACACGCATAGGGTCCAAACTCGCAAATCCCTACAATTTCTTGGTGACCCTGATCGTGAGTCGTGGGAGGTCGACGGACGTTGGCCATCGACAGATGACATTTTTTGGAGACATATGAGAAACACAAGAGTGTTTTACAGACAAGTCGAGGGTGATTGCCTGTACTTCTGACTTCTCCAGGTCGCAACGCACTTAAAAACAAAGGTAAGCAGAAGCCTCTTACTGAATGTCGAATTCTGCATATTGAACTGGCTAAATTTGAGAAGTCATTGGTATCAGATTTTTTCATGCCTCATGTGAATTATTGAATATGTGATGATAAAGAAGTGAGAATAACAGATAAAGAAGTGAGAATAAGAGAAGTTGTATATCCTGTTGTAACTGACGTATATTGTAGACCTACAATTACACTGTGAGGTTTAAATGTTACACCTAAGGGGGATAGGATCCCTTAAAAACAGAGGGTTTGCTGTCGGTTTGAGCCTGGGACATTGCAAGGTGACGTACGAAAAAAAACGAATAGTAAAGAAGTTCTGATTAGTTGTGCGATAGGAATTCGGTTGGGTTTAGTCGAAGAAGAGTGACCACTAAATAATCATGGATGGTGAATTTGATCATGAATATGCTGAATATAATCCGACTAAAGATGAAATGTACATTGAAATTGAGCGGCAAATGATGGCTAATGTTAACAAAAAAAAAAAAAAAAAAAAAAAAAAACAAAGAAAGGAAGCGTGCATTAAAATAATGGCAAAAGCACAATTTGCTTAAATTCACGATTGGGACAAACTGACGAAGTTATAGGAAATTGACATGACTATGTAAAACAGGGAAAGATGTGAGGGACAGATTAGATAAGGCCTCATGGAACAAAAAGAGCAAGTGTAAGAGAGAATTGAAAGAGGTGGACAGAGAAAGGCGCACTGTGCATTTAATGACAGTGACGATGGCAATGTAGAAGAAAAATGGTAATGGTAAGTCGAACGAAGGTAAAGTAAGTAAAGAAGATGGTACACTTACTCCCGGACCGGAGCCGACCGTGCCTCTGTATCCAACACTCCCTGCAGGCTCATTTAAAGTACTCATTGGAACCATATTGAGAGCACACTTCAGGCATCTGGCCACACCTGTCAGAGAGAGGTTCCCCACTCCTGTTACAGCCGCACCCACTTCTTTCCACTTTGTTAAGCGACCCACTTGAGCACTTGGTTAAGTGTACTAAACTTTAGACTGAATCAACTGGACGTCACCCTGGACAGTCTGGTTCGGAGGAGTCTATGTTCAGGACTGCGATCCTGGCAGGTCTCCCTTAACCAGTACAGACCACTTTTAAAGCTGACCCTGATCTCCTGTCCGGAGATGAGCCCAGATTGAGACGACACTTAATGCATCACCTCAAAATTTATTTAACCCAACAACAGGGTGAGGCTAATGAAATTACTGAACTCCAAAAACAACTTCTTAAATTACAAGTAGAAGGAAAAGTCCAAAACCACACCAGATGTAATTTTTTGGCAAGCACAACCACCTCAACAGGCACGTGGGTTCCGAGGTAATAGCCAGGGTAGATACGCAGGAAGGCGTGGAGGGGGCCGGGAGAGAGTGCAACAACATCAACGTGATCAAGGGTATTTTGGTTGTGGTTCTCCTGATCACTGGGCTCCTCCACCACAAGGTCCAATGCGAGGGCGTGGTGGCTGGTCCAACAATCGAGGGGGCCAAGGCACCAAACATCACATATGTTTCCTCTTCCGTATTAACATCTGCTCCCTCAGCCCAGGCAATAGAAGTGCTGGCACTCTGTCTTGGACTGGAACTGGCGGCCGGACAATCTGTCACTGTCTATTCTGACTCCGCTTACGCTGTCTTGGCTGCTGTGTTGGAATTGTCTGCATGGAAATGGAATGACTTTAAAACAGCCTGATGGACCTTTACTCCGTGATGTTTTGACTGAAACTCACTCTTTGGCCAATATTGGTCCCAGAGCCATGCTAACAAAATTCACATGTGGTGGCATCCTAAAATGTTTGACTTGTGTCACGCCCACTGTCATGACTGTAATATTTGCCAGCTACACAATGTTCACCCCACCCTTAGACCATTGCCAGGTTCTTTTGACCAAACCACCTGGCCCGGTGCTGAACTGGTCATGGATTTCACAGACATGATCACTCCTGTTCAAGGTAAGCGCTACCTTCTTGTTTTTGTTGACACCTTTTCCAGATGGCCTGAAGCCTACCCCTGCACTCGCGAAGACGCCATGTCGGTAATGAAAGCTTTGGTGAACCACTGGATTCCAACGCAGGGTTTCTCCACTCTTATCTGCTCGGACAATGATCCAGGACACTCTTCCATCACCACTTCCTGCACTTGATCTTCCTGAGTGGTCATTTGTCCATCTTAAATTACTCTCTCGTAAGTGGTCAGAACCCCGTTGGTCTGGCCCACACAAGTTGACTGCTCATACCTCCAAAGCCATCCGCTTGTAGGGAAAAGGAACTCAGTCGTTTTATTATTCTATGCTTCGCCCTACTACAAACTCTTAATTGCACTTTTATTTTATTGCTAACCATGATTCTTACAGATGGTCCGATTGCTTTTCGGACCAAGAGAGGGAGCGCAGGAATCTATCGTATTCTTATTATTGGTGTTACTATTGTTCTTGGTATTTTGATCTGGGAAATTGCTCAAAAATACCCTATACCCACCCCCTCAGTACCAGCCGTTAGCACAACCCACCCAGAAAATATTTATCAAAGAGCTAATAGCATATGGGGTGTGAGGTCTCGCTTCTCCTTCTTATTATTATTTCTTCTTCTTATTATTATTATTATTATTGCCGACGTTAGCCAAAACCGCAATGGAAAAATTGGAAAATCCCTGTGATAACCCCGACAAACGAATGGATGAGCTTTATTTTTGCTACAATGCTTCTAAATTCACTAGTGTACTTGTGCTAAATCTGAATTTGTTTTCTATTGAAGGCTAGTGAGTGGGGAGACTATGATTGGTATATAGATACGAGCAGATACACAAAGGCTGGGGGCTGGGGATATGTCTCACACCACTTTTGGGGATGGTGCGATAAGGTATCGTATGGATGGGAAAAATCCGCCAGAGACTGGCAACAGCGACTCTCTATCAGAAGAGGGCTGGCAAATAGAGAACCCCATTTGTTTCTGACCCTAAATACCACTTTTTCCCCTCTATTGGGATCTCCCCCTGCCGTTCATAATACCCCTCATTTCTCCTCCCCCATTAAGTGTTACACATTGGGCTTATGTGTTTACAAGGCTAACAAAGATGTACCATGTACCTATATACATTTTTGTCGAAATAAAACCACCTTTGATCTGACTAAACGTCAGCAAAACGAACCTACCCCACACTCATTAGTTCCCACAGGATTGAGCCGTGGCCCAGCCTCCAATAGTCGTATGAAGAGTTGTATTATAAATGAAGCCTTACCTGTTGATGAGTGGATTCGGGTTTTGACAGACATTAGCGCAGTAAACAATAATTGGTTACTAATGGCAGAACAAGCGGCTAATCAAACCCCAAATGACTCTTGTATGTATGGGATCTAGACCTTTGTTACGTGTTGTTTCCTCTTCTGTCAACTTCCACCTGTGTTCTAGATCTTGTGAAAAATTCTGTGCCGACTATAAATGAATCCAAAATTTATACTGCCCACCCAGCCCACAAGAACAAATGTGTTTAATCGTGGTGTGGCGCGCCAAAACTTCACCTGTATTTTCCTTAAACGTAATGGTGCCCCATTGGTAATATCTCTAATGATCAGTGTGCAGAGACCCACGAAACACTTTTTTTTTAAACCTGACAGCCGTGTTGATGTGTGGTGGTGGTGCGGAGGGGACCGTCTCTTCGACTGCCTCCCGCGCAACAGTGCGGGCAGATGTGCCTTAGTGACTTTACTTTTACCTATTTCCATTGTTCTTATCACCCTAAATAACCTGGGGGTTTCTCCAGAGCACTTCAAGAAAGCTCTTGGCCTACACCGTTCACGTAGGTCCAAACCTATCTGGCTCGGTGCTGACGACCCCACCTACATTGACGCTATTGGCGTCCCCTGTGGTGTCCCAGATGAGTATAAACTGGCTGATCAGGTAGTTGCTGGTTTTGAAAATATACCTGCACTTTTTGGTCTTTATTCCCCATTACTCCTTACGAAAATGTCGACTGTATCAATTATATACGTTATAATAACTACAATGTGCAAAGTTTGGGCAGTTTCACCCTTGAAGGACTTGAAGCTGTACATAAGCAACTTAAGGCTACATCTATCATGGCTTTCCAAAACAGAATCACATTAGATGCACTGTTGGCCGAGAAAAGAGGTGTTTGCAGAATAACACAACCTGGTGGACGCCTCATAAGGCGTAGATGGACTTAGAAACCTTACTAAGAAAATGAAGGAACACTCTGGTGTTCACTCATCTATGTGAGATAACTGGATGAATGTGTTTGGCAAATGGGGGTGGGGGGTGTCATTTTATCAATCTTTATCTCTCTGGCTGTCTTCACCCTCTATTCTCACCCTCTGTGGATGCTGTTGCATTCCTTGTATTCGTTGTCTTTTAACCCGTTTGATTGAGAAGGTGACTGGTGCCCCATCTGATGGCCATTCGCCCCCAGCCCCAGGTTGCTCCTCAAGATGATTTTATTGTTGCTATCGCTCCCCTTAAAAATTATGCTGAACTTCTACCGCTTCCTGATTTTCATGTTGTTGACATTCCCCATGATTGGATTGCCCTTGCTCATATTGTGTGGTTATTGTGTTCTACTTATATTTGAGTGTTGTTGCTTTTTTAGAAATGTTTTGCAGTTTTCGAGTTGTCTCGCAAATCCCTACACGAATAAACGACATGCTTTTGTTGACAACAACTGTTTATGATGGCAAATCAAACTGAATTACATTCATGATTAACAGGTGGAAGTCTCAACGCCTGCATGATGTATGAAAGCACAAGAAGTCGCATTAATGGCAAGAAGTACTTTTGTCATCGTTTGTTATCAACATCATAACAATGTTATTTAAAAGAATTCAAAGACTTATTGTACTCTAGTACAATAGTAGTACTCTAAAGTGTTGGTCTTAAATAAACATACAAATACACCTGTAGATATGTCGTACAGCTAAGGGTGACCACACTTTGCTAGCCACTGAGTCCCTAATGTTTCATTTTCTTACGGGGCAGAATATGCCACCGAGGCTTCCTCTGATTTAATTCTATCTGGTGTCAGATTCCGCTTATCTGCAGGACTAATTGGGACAAATGTCCTGACCGAGTCTCCAGTTAAAGGGTTAAGCTACCCCTTTACCCCAGCCAACTCTAACGCCGTGATCACTCCGGTTTTACAGCAGCTTCATCTCTTATGAATCGATTGCACTTGTCATTGACCTAGTAAATTTAACAATCCCTGTTAGGATCATACGGATTTGTTTTATCTTAAAGCAGAGATTATCAATGAATGACTGATTAAAATAGAATTTTACGACTAAATGATGTTAATGTCGTTGACGCTCGAGCTTTAATGAGGTTGAATGGTAATAATGAGACAACTCAATATAAGAATGACAAAGATAGATGAAAATGGAAATTTTAAGTATTTAATAAAATGATAAATATCATTCAGATAACATTCATTACTCGACAGTTACTCCCGCCAGTCGCAGGGTACGGTTGCAATGTTAAGGCAAAATTCAATGTAATTGAACATAAATCAATAAAAGGAAAAATGATTAAAATGATAATACTGATTGTAAGTAGGATGAGATAAATGATAAAAATAATAAAAAGTAATAAAATGAAGTAAGATTAAAAGCATTCAAAAGCATTAGAAATTCGGGAAAATAGACATTTTTGAGTGAGCCTATTAGGGGTAATCAAGTCCTACGAAGCTCGAAGCCTAATTTAGTAATCAGAAATTTTACGATTAAGGATAAATTGTCAAGCCAACTTGCCCTTCTTAGGTAACCATGTAATATCGCTGGTATTATCCCGCCATTACCTTATTATAGTAGTTTTACTCGCGCCCAATCTTAAAAGGAATCGTCAAAAATAAGCATCCCAAGTTGCTCGAAGACTTCTCCCCGCCAGCTTGCCACACGACTATTACTCCCGACAGAAGGACCTGTCTCTTTGTCAGCGAGAAATGAACAAAGAGACTCGGACTTCCGTATCGAAGGTTTTTATAGCTTTTTGGTGGAACATTCTGGAAGGTTTTTGGCTGTACCTACGCCCAGTGGGAAGGGCTCTCTTTGTTATCCTATTGAGCCCCTTTCGCCATCCCTGGGTTGACTTGTCACGCCCTTCTTAGCTCACTCAAATTAGGGCCAGGCACCCGCAAACTCAACTGTCATTTCGCCTTTAACCAACAGGTGCATCCTTTAAACACAACCTCAAACCTGGATTCAGTTTCACTCTAGTTCTTAAGCAATAGCATAAATGTATCAACATTCTTGTGAATACAATTCTCTCATGCATTCTCAGGCTTGTTCTCATTGGTTGCACATCGTGTGTTGCCTTCTCTGAGAGAGACAGTCATACACAGGTTATATTCTTTTCACAAAGCAGTTTCAAAGCATCATATTCTTTACGAAAGGTTCAATGGAAAAACAGTTAAGATCAGTTGCTTGCAAACATCCTGTGTGTGAGGGTGTCACAGGCTTCCTGTTCAGCAAACCAGCGATGGAGCAAACATCCCGTTTGTCACTTGCAGGCAGGTGTGCTTCGTCGTTGAAAAACCGTTGGAAACCGCAGGGTGTGAACAGCTGCTGAAACGCATTCTGTTGATGTCTTTATGTCAAAAACAAGATGTGAATACAAAAATATGAAAATGATTGCGTTCTTAAGGAATTTGATAGATGTATGTAATACAAAGATATAAAAATAATTGGGTTTTTAAGGTTACTGACTTTGGTATACGTATGCAGTGCGGTGAGATGCTAAGTGGGAAGGCTACGTTTATCAGAGAGATATTTGCTGTCCTGGTGACCCAATCAAGTATAATTTGTTTTGGCGACCTCTGGTATTCAATTTGAGAGTTGGTTCTAGGGCTCAGCTCAACACATGAACCCAAGCCAAACAAGCCAATTACTATCAATTCACTCCATTGCTATTCGTGGCATGGCAACTTACTTGACACTTAATTATATCAAAATTTCATGATACAGTCGGGCATTTTCACGTGTCCGATGGTGGTGGAGCTGCATGTGATTACACTCCAAATCGGCCTTGATTTCTTGGTTTACACACAGGATACGTCACATCCGCGCAAGCAGGTCATGTAAAATGCAAAACCCATGAAAATTCATAATTGCTGATAAAAATCACCATAACACCACCAAAACACTATTAAATGATATGAGATTAACCTCAAATTTTCAAAGTACAGTACATATGACCTATCGGATTAAGGATTTTCATTGTTCGGTGGAATATTTCTTTAAGTAGATGCCTCTGAGCATTTTAACATTTCTTGATCAAGTACATTCTCCCAAATTGTACATCATAGTTTATCCTTTTTTGGGCGAAAACTTTTTTTTTTTTTTTAATCAGGTGTCTCAAGCTGCTTCTGTGTTTGTAATGAGTTTTAGGGAATTGATTAAAGCTGCGATATGTAGTGTATTTTAGAGTGGCGTTAAATCAAATCTGAGTGATGAGAATTAAGATTTGAACGCAGAAAATAATATTGACAGACTCCCCGAATGGTTCCACTTCAGAGGAATTTTCTAACTATTAGCGGCTTTTAGTTAGCCAGTTCTTGGGTGACCACCTGGTGTTATTACTATGGGTCCTGTTTACAGATCTGCATTTATTGGTTTATTGCACTCAGGTATTCAATCCCCACATACTCTCCGCAGTCAGAAGAGGGGTACGTTTCATAGGTGAGGGGGACAAGGGAAGTTCCCCAGGAGAAATAGAAGAGGGAACCTTTTCTCCACGTTCAGGGGGGAAGATGGACTATTTTAAGCAGAGAATACGGTTGAGAGGGACTTTTTTTTTGCCTGGCTCTCCAACGCAACGCCTCATCTGAACTGTAGCTTGCAGCTGTGACACCTCTCAATAAATAATTAGCCCAAATGTCAGTCTCTGAGAGTGCTTCCTCTGCCTGCTGCCCTGACAAAAGGGTAAAATACACTTCAATGCAACACAGGAAACAAGATTTCAATTAATAGATTTATTTTGAGTGGTGAGTGACAAATGGTGTCTGTCTGAGCCATGCAGACATCAATTGTGAAATTGTGTGTTGTGTAGAAATATTTTGTCATTTATTTTTCTTTTAATATAACAAAGCCATTCCTTTAATGAGGTTAGGGTTAGGGTTGCATTTAGATGCAAACTTTTAAGGGTGTCCTTTATTGAAAAAAAAAAAATCCCCTTCTTCAAAGCGATTAGTATTTTAATTAGATTTAACACCTCAATGGAAATACAGTAAAAAGGTTCACGTAAGAATTATTATAAGTGCACCACTCCTGAGACTGGACATACGGCTCAGTCAGTACTCGATGGTCACAGCCTTTGTCTTCAAGTATTCATTGAGTGCCTCTTGGCCTGATGGAGTATCACAGACAGTAAATGTGAATTTTATTCATGACAAAATTCATACAGGGTTAGAAATTAGTCAAGTACAAAGTTCATGTGTAGTTAATAATGTGATTCTCACAGAAGTCAGTACTACAACTATATGGTGCCATTACTTGTGATGGACAGCAGTTGAATGAACTCAAAATCTTTGTGCAGCATTTTGTTAAATTTATTTACCAAATTTTTGTTGAGTTCCAGTTTGTATTAGAATTGGACAAAATAATGGTGTTGCAATGTTTTCAAGAATTCTTACCCAGGTCTTTGCCAAAGCCAGACTGTTTGAAGCCTCCAAATGGTGCAGCCACATCGGTCTTATTGTAGGTGTTTACAAAGACTGTACCAGCATTGAGTTTTTCACTGACATAAAGAGCTTTGTTAATGTCCTGTGTAAAAACACCTGAAGCAAGGCCATATTCTGTACGGTTTGCTCTTCTCAGGACATCATCCACTTCACTAAACCATGGACACAAAATGGACAAGGAAGTATGATGAAAACACGAATTTCCAAGAGTGATGTAATCTGTGATTTCAATTTACCCTGTCCTAAATTTGGAAATGATCATGATGGGGCCAAATGACTCTTCCTGAGCGATATGCATGTGGTCTTGCACATCACAGAACACAGTGGGTTCAAAGAAGAAACCTGTCAACAATTAAAGAAAGAACATTCAAAATATGGGGCAGTCAAAAAGTAATGAGCCCCATTTCATTTAACCTACAGATAATATATTTTTTGGCAGGCGGATTTCAGTTTGTAGTTGAAGTTATTTTTTTTAAGTACTCAAACTTTCATTCTAGACATTCTTTTTGACTGTGGTTTAGCAGTTTCCTTGCAGACATTTTGCAACCTATTGAAGCTATTTAGTGCTGGTTCCCTTTTTCCAAAGGATCCTTTTATCCATCCGTTGTCTTTACTGCTTATCCTCACAAGGGTTGCGAGGAAGCTGGAGCCTATCCCAGCTACAGTATCTTCTGGTGGGAGGTGTAGTGCACTAAACTGGTCACCACACAAGCACAGGGGACATATAAACAAACATCCATTTACACCTAGAGGCAATTTAGAGTCTTCAATCAAGCTACCAAACAAGTTTATGGGATGAGGGAGGAAACCCACACAGGCATGGGGAAAACATGCAAAGTTACCACAGGTGGGGCTGGGATTTGAACCCTGGTCCTAGAACTGTGAGACAGATGTACTACGCAGTGCTCCCCCTTTCCAAAGCAAGAAATGAAATAAAATAAATCACAGTTCCCTTCTTCTGTTAGTAATCTCAACAAAGGCTCATTTCCGAAATGACTGCCAGTAAGCTTCAAAGAGAAAAAATAAATCAATCAAACAAGTATGTAAACTACAAACCATGAAAATTTGAGAAAAAAAAAAACATTCTATTATTATTTTTTTTATTATTAAATTGGGCTCATTATTTTTTTGATTGCCACTTGTGCATATTGTACATATGCATCAACATTAATGGATAGCTAGAGACACCCAAGGCTGAAAAGCAGTTGGAGACAATGGCTTACCTGGCCGCTCAATCTGTTTACCACCATAGACCAGAATAGCTCCCTCACTGACCCCAGCCTCACAATATTTCACCAATTTGTCCAAATGGGCTTTGTGGTTTTGAGGACCATGATCTGTAGAACGGTCCAATGGATCACCAATCTTCATTTTTTTTATCTCTTCAACCTAACAAACAAATATTTTTATAAGATTTCATTTGCTTTTTGTTCCACCTAGTGTTGTGACTCAAGCATTGATTGATTGATAATTTAAGATGTCTAAGAGACCAGCAAACCTCAAGCATGATTGTATTAGCCATAGGATTAAATTACTATTTTGACAACAATAAAATAAAAACAGGAACACGCAAATATTGTAAAAATCTGGAATTATAAACAGAAAGTGAGAATCTGACAAAAGTCAATTTCACATTATATTTATTCCACATCAAACTTTATCTCAAGACACTATTAAGATTTTTCAGACACATTTTTCAGACTAGAAGTCAATTCAAAGCACAGTAACTCGCACTAGCCAAAGAATACATGATGAAGAAGAAAAAACCCGTAGTTACTATGGCACAGTTGCCATGGCAACACCAATAACTGATAAACTTGCATTCCTGCCTCTTGAACCTTAGCCAGACAGATTATTTTCACAAGCCACAGGAAACCTGGTTTATACATATAATGCCATAAAATTGTTTGCGCACCATGGGGGAGAATTGGTGAGTTTTGAACAATAGAAACCACAGACACACGCACACAGACACAAAGCAAAATCAGAATTTGCACATTCACATTTTATTTTTATTTTGTTTTTATTCATGTTCATGCTGTGTTTAACACAACAGAAGTTCGTTTACACAGTAAAGTACTAATTTCAGTCTACTTTTAACTCATACTCAAGGAAATTTTTGGAGGACTACTTTTTAGTTTTACTCGAGTCACATTATTGCTGGATAACATAACCCTTACTTGAGTACAATATTTGGCTACTCTACCCATCTCTGAAGTGGACATCCTCTAATGCTTCTCTTATGTTTAAAGTGTATGTAACGACAATTTTTGAGCGCAAGTTATCTTATCTGGATGAAAATATATGTTCAACTGTACCATAAATGCATATCTTGTTCGATGTTTTTACCGAAAAATGTAAATATTCATGTATTAAAGTCCGTAAACTTTGACCGAGTTTTCCGTATCTGACAAACGCCCCCTTCCGTGTGGTTTACCTCTGACATCACACAGAGGACTTGTCTGTGGAATGGCTTTATCGCTTGTAGCATTACTTGTTGACGCCGAAGAAAAACCCATTTGTTTCGAGAATTTCACAGTGATTGTAAGCTGAAATCGACCCGTAACAATGGTGAAGAAGTGTGTGGTTCAGTTTTGTCGCAATTTGAATTATTCTGGTCACAGTTTACATTATTTCTCCAAAGACCCCAGCCTCAGAAGACTTTCAAGGTTTGTGCAAACGAGAGCTAATGTTTCCAAACCCAGTCGGCAGTTTTTCATATGCAGTGAACATTTCACCCCAGACTCTTTTACTGGTGGAATCATGTCTGTGATGGGTTTTAAATGTAAAAACCTGGATCAGTGTCTACCATATAGCCAGTTCTGACATCTGAACAGACTGGTGTTGCTAAAGGGACCAAACGTGAACTTGGATCAGCCGCTGAACCTGGACACGATCCGACAAGCTCCGAAGCCCACCCCCCCTCCATTAGTCTTACAGGACCTGAAGTGGGAGATGAACATCAACTCTATACCCAAAAAAAGCTCACCAAAGGATGTACTTCTTGCGGCTTCTGAGGAATGGTGGAAAACAAGAGCAGGCTAGCTGACGAGCAAAATAGCTTTTACTGGAGATTACAAATAGACACCCAGCAAGCCGCACCACCTTCCACCCCACCATTTAACATCTATGAAAGGGACATTAGACAGATCTTCAAACAAGATCAACAAAGCGCCGGTCCCAGACCTTGTGTCCCCTTCCTGCCTCAAAATCTCCGCAGACCAACTGCTCCTGTCTTCACAAAGACCTTCAATAGGTCTCTAAAACAGTGTGAAATACAAACCTACTTCAAACGTTCCACCATTATAGCGGTCCCCAAAAAAGCACCAGTCTCAAGTCTTAATGACTACAGTCCTGTTGCTTTGACATCTGTGGTCATGAAGTCCTTTAAACACCTTGTGCTGAACCACCTCAAGAGCGTCACAGGCCCCCAGCTGGACCCACTGCAGTTTGCCTATCGGGCTAACAGGTCTGTGGATGATGCTGTCAACATGGGTCTTCACTTTATCCTTGAACATCTCGACAGCGAGGGTACCTATGCCTGTTCGTGGACTTCAGCTCTGCGTTTAACACCATCATCCCTGAACTCCTCTCCTCCAAACTTCTCCAGCTCAGCGTCTCGCCTGCCATCTCCCAGTGGATCTAGAAGGACACAGCATGTGAGGCTGGGGGACACCAACTCATCCATGCACACTATCAGCACCGTGGCACCCCAAGGTTGTGTCCTCTCCCCTCTGCTCTTTCCGCTCTAGACAAACGACTGCACCTCAAGGCATCCGACTGTCAAACTCTTGAAGTTCGCAGATGACACCACGGTCACCGGCTTCATCGAAGACGGCGAATAGTCTGCTTATCAACAGACAGTCAAGACTGGAGCTTTGGTGTGGTCAACACAGCCTGGTGTTGAACACTCTAAAGACTGTAGAGATGATTGTCGACTTCAGGAGGCATTATTCACCACAGCTGCCCTGACGCTGTCCAACCAGCTTGTGTCAACCGTCAAAACCTTCAGGTTCTTGGGAAGTACAGTCTCAAAGGACCTGAAGTGGGAGATGAACATTAACTCTATCCTAAAAAAAAAAAAAAAAAACAGAAAAGGATGAACTTCTTGCAGCTTTTGATGAAGCACGGTCTGTCACTTGAGCTGCTGAGACTGTTCTCCACAGCAGTCATCCAATCAGTACAGTGTACCTCCATCACAGTCTGGTTTGGGCCCGCCACAAAAAAGGACAGACTCCGACTGCAACGGATAATCAAAACAGCTGAACGGATTATTGGCACAACTCAACCCACTATTGAGGACTTGCACGCAACGAACTAGTTCCAGAGAAGGCAGAATTCTTTCGGATCCTCCATATCCTGGCCACCAGCTCTTATAGCTCCTTCCATCGGCAAAGCACTACAGCAGCAAATTTATTTTTAGCCTTGTGCCATTGTTGGGACACTCACTCACATCCTACTGGTCAAATCGATAATGGTATTTGTAAGATATTTTGTAGACTATCACACAATTCGTCACTTTAACCTGCTCCCTTTGTACAATTGTCATTGCACTGGTCTATCGTGGGAAACGCGAATGGGTAAAGGGTCTCTGTACAAGCTTTACACAATGTGGGACGTTGACACACTTACCTCTTACCTGTTCTAAGTGAAGAAGATTTTACATCTTGCATGCCTCTTACAGGGAATAGTTTCTATCAATAGAAATGTCTCTTGTTTATTGTTCTTGTTGATTTGTAGTTCTTTGTTCTGTATGTCATACCAGGGAAGCACTCACTGCCGGAGAAAAATTCCTTGTGTGTTTTTACACACTTGAACAATAAAGCTAATTCTGATTCTGTCACAAGAGCTGCTGAGACAGTTCTACACAGCGGTCATCCAATCGGTACTGTGTACCTCAATCACAGTCTGCTTTGGGGCTGCCACAAAAAAGTACTAACTCCGACTGCAACAGACAATCAAAACCACTGAACAGATTGTCGGCACAATTCTACCCACTATTGAAGTCTTGCAGGCCACTTGAACTAGGTCCAGAGCAAGCAGGATCCTTTCATACTGTCCACATTCTGGCCACCAGCTCTTCCAGCTCCTTCTGTTGGGTAGATGCTACAGATCAATGCCAATCAAAACTAGCAGGCATTCAAATATTTTTTCCCTCTGGCAATGAAGTCGTTAAATTCTTAATCAGTGAACCTACTATTTTCTGCCTTGTGCCGTTGTTCGGACACACCCTCATATCGTGCTGGTCGAATCAGTATTATTATTTGTAATATATTCTGTAGACTATCGCACGACTTGTCACTTTAAACTGCTCCCTTTGTACAATTGTCATTGCACTGGTCTAAAACGGGAACTACGAATGGGTAAGGGCACTCTGTACAAGCTTAACATAAATCGGGCCGTTGACGCACTCTCAAGTGTTCTAAATGAAGACTCCATTTTCCACATCTGTGACTCTTATAAGGAATCGTTCCTATTAACTGAATGTCTTGTTCTATGTTTTTGTCAGTTTGGTCTCTGTTCTGAATGCCATACCAGGGTGGCAGCAACAGCCTGAGACAAATTCCTTGTGTTGTTACACACTTGGCCAATAAACCTGATTCTGATAAACTAACTTTGAAATAAAAAATGGCCAATAAAAACAGAAAAATATTGTAGTTAATATTTTCATAATACTTTCCATTTAGGATGAGCTTTTGAAGATGGGACTAGTTAAAAAATTAAGTGAAACAGACAATGATTTAAGTAATTTTATCCATAATGAGAGTGCTTAAAGAGCATTATTCATGTGGCACAGATTGAAGATGGGATCAGGAACATCTTGAAGTGGTTTCGTGACATGATTTTCTGCAATCAGGTGATTACATAAAAATAATCATATATGACCCACTTGTCTTCAAGGTCAGAAAATTCAAAAATTCCCTTGAAGAGTAGCATAGCCAGGAATTATTCCATCTCTGTGATGCTTATATTGATTGGATCTTGCATAGAATAGAGATTAGTGTGGTACACTCTGTATCCAATAGTGTCATTTTTAAAGATTTTGAAGCAAGCAAGGGTGTCTTCACTTCATGAGGGAGGTAACATTTTTTTTCACGAGTCCGGAGTGGCTCAATGTCTGCCTTTTCCCTGATCTGAGGCTGGCTTGTAGTCTGCCTCGCTCTTCTTGTCTTTGCGGCTTTTTTTCCTTTCCTCCTGGTTGCTTTGAGAGGAGGTGCTGAAGATGAGTTTGCGCCAGTAACGTCGCCATCCTCAGCATCTGCTGGCATCTCCACAATTGTGTTAGAGTGCTCTTTCCTCTCCATCCAGCTTTGAGAGGCAGTGTTGGAGAGGAGTATTTCTCATCCAGGAAATGTCGTCTTCCCTGGCTGGCCGTCCAGTCTGGGTCAATAACCTCATCGTCACTGTCAGAGAGACCTTCTGCCTCTGAATCCTCTGGATCACCAGGTATCACTGGGAGAAGAGAATGGGCTTTCCTCTTTCTATAGAATATCGATGTGTCCACGTTGACTCACTGAAAACTGTGTTGCACAAAGTCTTGCTTGAATGATGTCCTGAGAACTGTCACTTATTTATTTCCAGTGAAATTAAGCCACTCCCACTCCTCCATTAGATTGAATAGTGTGACAATCATGTTAATGACTCGATATCACTAGTTTTGCATGTTGTTCAACAAGGTCCATCATCTTTTCTTTGTCTACAGAAATGAGTAAAGGTCAGTGCTAAATTACCAATGCCAGTCTGATTACACAAGACAATTTGTCTTGCTACTAGGATGGATGGTTGGCTAATCATGTCAACGATTCCAATCGTAAAAATCACTGAAACTCAGGTTATGAATACTAAAGCTACTTTGTACCTGCAAATTAACCAATTGACAGTTCTCCAAGCAGAGAATGTTTGCAGATGCATGCACGTGTGCCCTAATACAGCCTCAGTATCCCTTTGGCACAGTGTGTTTTTAAAATATTATTGCTTCCCTGTATTTATTTATTTTTCTTCAACAAGTTAATTATGTAAGCATCCAAAAACATTAATTTAACAAAAAAAAAAAGAAATTTTTTGAAAAAACTAACCAGAAATATGTTATGCATATGGGAGCCGTGCTTAAAGTTCATTATCACAAAAAAGTCTGTTCTTTTTGTGCATGACATGTACACCAAGTATAAAAAAAAGGTTTGAGATTTTCACTTCCAAGCAAATTTGTAAAATTTAAAAGATTCTAAATTTAGTGTGCCAAACGAATACACTTATTAAAAGGTGAACGCACATCACACAAGACGCCTTTGCTAAAAAAAAAAAAAAAAAAAAAAAAAAAAAAAAAAAAGCATGTCAAAGTTGCTTTAAAATTTGCTGAGCAACATTTGAACAAACCAATTAAATACACGGAGAACGTATTCTGGCCTGATGAGACCGAAATCAAACTCTTTCAATGACAGTGTACAGGTTTGTAGGAGAATTGGCACTATACATCTCCCTGAAAACACCATATCAACTCTGAAGTTCGAAGGTGGGAGCATCACAATGTGGGGCTACTTTTCAGTAAATGGTAAAAATAAATTTCACATTATTCAAAGAAGGCTGAATGGTCAAATGTACCGAGACATTCCTGACAAAACCCCTGCCATCTTAAATGATAAAAATGAAATGACGGTGGACATTTCAGCTGGATAACGATCCAAAACATATTCAGAGAGAAACTGTTAATTGGTTTCAAAGACCAAAAATAAAGCTCCTAGATTGGCCCAACCAATCACCTGACTTGAATCCAATCGAATTTTTATGGTATGAACTAAAACACAAGGTTCATAAAAGAAGCCCACAGAACCTTCAAGATTTGAAGACTACTTGTGTGGAGGAATGGGCCAAAATCACACCAGAGCAACGATATTCCTCCATACAGGAACTGTATGGAGGAATTAGTTGCATGCATTGAATCTGTCAATGGAAACAAGTCTTTTGTATGAAATATTAAATTAATACTAGCTAGCATGTTCAATACTTTTCCTGTGTCATTTTACAGTATTCCACGTAAGGTATAGGTTGTTTTCAAGTGACGTCACCTGTTGTGCTGCCTCGAATGGCGGCCATTTTTTATCACTGAGCACCGTTACTCATACATACACAAGGTGGACATTTGTTTCTAACTGCATTTATTGAAGATGCGACCGACAGCACATCAAGCCCAGATTGACTACTAGGCTACCTGGCATACACATATCATGGGACTCAGGACTGCGTCACAAAGGCGAAGTATTGTGCCCTTGATCTTTTACATTATGTGACAGAAATCACGAAAAAGGAGCAGTGGGATCGGACACTTGTCTGCTCAAGACACTTCTTAAATGGTTAATGCAGTCTAACCTTTTTATAGTTAGGTTGTTGTAGCTAACGAGTCTTTCGTCGGAAGTATGAGATGATGTCCCCAATTTCGCAGCTGGACTGGTGTACCGGATCGCGAGCCTCTTCGTCGAAAGGCTTTGAAGAAAACGCCGACTAGGAACTCTGGAAAAAGCTTCAGCGAATTGGCGAGAGTTGTTGAAAAAAAGTCAGAAGAAGGCTCTCTGATGGTTAGCAAGTCTTCTCTTGTGTACTTGAGTCCCGAGACGCCCGTGAAATACAAAAACACAAACAGTAATGGAGAGCATTCCGGAGACTGCCACAATGTTTGGTGTTAGGTTAAATGGTGGCGCGCAGTGGTGTATGTATAATTCAGCAAAAAATGTGACATCAGTGAAAACAACCTATTTTTTGAATTTCTTTATTCTACTTTGTTAGTATTCATGAATTTCTTGGACTGTTTGCAACATCTGGTGAAATTTCCATGTCAATAGGACCTTTGAAAATACATTTAATGACAAACATGTTGACGTGTTAAATACTTATTTCAGCTGCTGTAAGTCATTCCAGACTATAAATTGCCAGACCAACCAAACCATGAAAAAAGTGTGACCTATAGTCTGAAAAATAGGGTAGTTTGTTTTGACTCTGCTGTCTGGAGCTAGGTTGGCAATGCAAATGAAAACATTCTCAATTGCCTTACCTCGATAAGTAAGAGATGGTTAAAAAATACACAAGTAAAATAAATTTGCATCAGATCTAAAACCCCACTCCTCACACATTAAAGAGAACTACCTGAACACCCAACATGAACAAAAGACATACCACTTTAGTCACAAATTGGTCATGTATGCTCTCTTCCACAAACAGCCTGCCAGCAGCTATGCAGTTCTCTCCCTTGTTGAAGAACACTGAACTCATGCCCTGAAATACACATCACCCAGTAGTTTCATCGCTGAAGAGTGCACTACAAAAATGACAAATATACATACCATGCGCACAGCCTTGCCCATGTCACAGTCACTGAAGATGATGAGAGGGGATTTTCCTCCGAGTTCCAATGACACTTTTTTAACATTACTGATTGCACAGCTTTTGAAGAAGGACAATCAAGATAGAGTGAAGAAAATAAGTATTTGAACACCCAGCTATATTGCAAGTTCTCACACTTAGAAATCATGGAGGGGTCTGACATTTTCATTGTAGGTGCATGTCCACTGTGAGAAAGATAATCTAAAAAGAAAAATCCAGAAATAAAAACACACTTATTTTTTTAAAATTATTTATTTGTATGATACAACTGCAAATAAGTATTTGAACACCCGAGAAAACCAATGTTAATATTTGGTACAATAGCCTTTGTTTGCAATTCCAGAGGTGAAACATTTCCTGTAGTTGTTCATCAGGTTTGCACACTTTGTAGGAGGGATTTTGGCCCACTCCTCCACACAGACCATCTCTAGATCAGACAGGTTTCTGGGCTGTCGCTGAGAAACACGGAGTTTCAGTTCCCTCCAAAGATTTTCTATTGGGTTTAGGTCTGGAGACTGGCTAGGCCATGCCAGAACTTTGATATGCTTCTTACGGAGCCACTCCTTGGTTTGCTCGGCTGTGTGCTTTGGGTCATTGTTATGTTGAAAGACCCAGCCACGACCCATCATCAATGCTCTGACTGAGGGAAAGAGGTTGTTCCCCCAAATCTCACAATTCATGGCCGCGGTCATTCTCTCCTTAATACAGTGCAGCCCTCATGTCCCATGTGCAGAAAAACACCCCCAAAGCATAATGCTACCAACCCCATTCTTCACAGTAGGGATGGTGTTCTTTGGATGGAACTCATCATTCATCTTCCTCCAAACAATGTTAGTGGAATTATGACCAAAAAGTTCAATTTTGGTCTCATCTGACCACAAAGGTTTCTCCCATGACTCCTCTGTATCATCCAAATGGTCATTGGCAAACTCAAGACGGGCCTTGACATGTGCTGGTTTAAGCAGGGGAATCTTCCGTGACATGCATGATTTCAAACCATGACGTCTTAGTGGATTACCAACAGTCACCTTGGAAACGGTGGTCCCATCTTTTTTCAGGTCATTGACCAAGTCCTGTCGTGGATGGCAAAAGATGACACGCTGTGGCGACCCCTAACGGGACAAGCCGAAAGGAAAAGAAGAAGATTGACCAAGTCCTGTCGTGTAGTCCTTGGCTAATTCCTCACCTTTCTAAGGATCGTTGAGAAGTGATATCTTGCATGGGGCTCCACTCTGATCAAGATTGACCGTCATGTTTAGCTTCTTCCATTTTCTACTGATTGCTCCAACGGTGGACCATTTTCACCAAGCTTCTTGGCAATTTCTCCGTAGCCCTTTCCAGCCGTGTGGAGTTGTACAATTTTGTCTCTGGTGTCTTTGGACAGCTCTTTGGTCTTGGCCATGTTACAAGTTTGAGTCTTATTGATTGTATGGGGTGGACAGGTGTCTTTATGCAGCTAACGACCTCACACAGGTGCATCTGAATCGTTAAAAAAAAAAAAAATCATTCATTGTGATTTCTGGATTTTTCCTTCTCAGATTATCACTCTCACAGAGGAAATGCACCTACGATGAAAATTTCAGACCCCGCCATGATTCCTAAGTGGGAGAACTTGCAATACAGCAAGGTGTTCAAATACTCATTTTCTTCACTGTACATTAAAATGGTTATAAAATTACGTCTTATTGGTTTGATGAGTTTTCAAACTTGATTTGACCACTTACCTCTTCATGATGTGTTTACCAATTTTCGTGGAACCTGTGAATCCCAGTTTTCGGACATCAGGATGGTCAGATAGGCGCTGACCAACCAGAGTGCCTACAAGAGAGGTGACTTTTTTTTTTTTTTAAATACAAGTGGTTCAGTTTGATTTGGAATACAAGCAGATACAGCCACCAACAAAAGATGTAAAATATCTGTAAGAATCATATTGAGGTGCCAAGATCTAATAATGTAATAAATTGAAGAGAAGACTTCTTTTTCTTTCGGCTTGTCCTATTAGGGGTCGCCACAGCACATCATCTTTTTCCATTTAAGCCCATCATGTGCAACCTCCTCTCTAATACCCACTGTCATCATGTCCTCCCTCACAACATCCATCAACCTTTTCTTTGGTCTTCCTCTCACTCTTTTGCCTGGCAGCTCCATCCTCAGCACCTTTCGACCAACATACTCACTCTCTCGCCTCTGAACATGTCCAAACCATCAAAGTCTGCTCTCTCTCACCTTGTCTCCAAAACATCCAACTTTGGCTGTCCCTCTAATGAGCTCATTTCTAATCCTATCCAACCTGTTCACACCAACCGAGAACTTCAAGAGCTTCATTTCTGCTACCTCATGTTCTGCTTCCTGTTGTTTCTTCAGTGCCACCGTCTCTAATCCGTACATCATGGCCGGCCTCACCACTGTTTTATAAATTTTGCCCTTTATCCTGGCGGATACTCTTCTGTCACATAGAACACCAGACACCTTCCGCCAACTGTTCCACCCACTCTTTTGCCTGGAAGCTCCATCCTCAGGTCATTAATTAAAACAAACTTAGACAAAGTTTTGTTCGCTGCCGAAGTTGGGCAAAAGCATGTCTTGGTGGGTGTTCTTCATTGGTTTTCACCACTCTTTGGAGTTGGCAGACTGTAGGCATCATAAGTGGGAAACATAATGTTTAAATTTGAACGTTTCTGAAAGAACATGAAAGTTAGCCCCTGTTCCAGTCGGTTCTTGATTCTTGATTCTTGATGCCCAACCCTAATGACTATAGATGACAGGCCTACAATCATTGAGACCTGAGATTGCAGGTTTGTCGGGGGCTGGGATGGCCCCTCAGTCCAACACTTCGAATGTGATTATATTGTGCAAGTGTGGAAGTCTGACGAGCTCACCTCCGCTCTGAGCCTCACCTTATTCCGTGCAAAACATCAACCAAGTCCAATTGGGTGAGTGAAACATTAAAAAACTTCTACGCCAACATTGAGGCAACAAACAAGGTAAACGGGACAAAATTCACAAACTTTGTCTCACAGTATTACAAACAACCTTGTGCATCATCAGTGGGTAGGTAACGGAATCAACATTTTACAGCATTTGGTTCTATTACTTCAGTCTTCAAAATTCATGTAAAAGTAAAAGGCAGCAAGCCGAAATCAGGAAGTCAAGCAAAAACTTGTACATATAAACCATTTGATGTGTCTACTAATTGGATAATTGTAGGCATGTTTCTTAATTAATACAAAATGTAGTAGCACAGGGGTGCTCAATGTGTCGATTGCCATTCAATCGCGAGGCAGTTTTGGTCGATCGCGAGACGACGTGCCCAAAAAAAAAAAAGACGTCAGCCTGACCGATTGAAGCATTTTTGACAATGCCCGAGACCTGTTGTGCTGTTGGTTGTCACAATAGACTAGACGGTTCTTCAAAGATATCATTCTTGAGAATACCATCTGAAAAGACCAGAAAAGATAGATCGATTTCAACAATTAAACAGAATGAATGGTGCCTAATGAAATACACACACTTATGTAGCGATCATTTCATTTCAGGTATGAATTATTCTTCTCAATCTCAAATTCCCAAGAAGTATTTATAATGCCAAGTTGACTCATTGGAGAACAATGCGTATTTAAAAAAAATAATAAACCGTCTGTCACCAAGAGGTTTACGGAGGTAAGCTTATGGTAGTGTTACGCTTCCATGCACGGAGACGACTCCCTCTCCTAGATTTTTTTCCAATTATAGTTAATGAATGCGAGTTTGTGTAAAACCATGGGTCATTTATTTAAATATTGGTATTTGTATTGAAAAAAAATCTGAGTGGGTCCATCACTATGTGGGATTTATTCCTGATTGAGAACAGATCCAGCAACAAAGTATTTGTATGCGTCCAGACTTTTGTACGCTTTCAAACTCTTCTGTGTAAATCACGACGTCTTAATCACCAGATACATGTGAATAGCCAATTATCCAAGACAGAGAAGTGAATTAACAGTCAAATTTCATATCAGCGAAAACATCGACTTTGACATTAAATATGAATCCTCTTTGCCAAGTGTCTCTAATTTTTCCATGTACCTTCGTTTATTACAACTTTATAAATGTTTAACAGTATCAGGGAAAACCTCTTGGTTTCGTCTCAACAGAATTAACTTTCGACAATGCTTTGTTTGACCAGCAATGTAGATACGTTGCACGATCTCTATAGTTTACCTTACACTGCCTCCCTCCACTCTATAAAGGGGTACAATCATTCAACTCCGTCGAGTTGGCTTCCGGTCCCCGTACCAGAAACAACAAATTGAGGAGGCTCTGACCTGCACGACTGTACAGTAAATAAATCCTGCTGAATTTGGACCGAATGTGGTGAATACTCAACGTGGGACCCCACTGGTGACGACTTCAGTGGACTAAAATCATCATCTGTGTAATCTAAGTACCCAAATTGGAGCCGTCTGGGTTCGTGTTGAAGCTGCGTGGCCTAGCCTAGCCTAGACTAGACTAGCTCCTTGACATCAAGTCGCATACGTAAACAAATATTTGCTAAGGAGGTAAACATCAAACGCAAGTACTTATGCGACCTACAAAACCTAAGCATATCTGTCAACTTTTTGGAGTGCCAACCTGTATAAACTACCAAAAAAAATCCTTATAGACAGCAAACCAATCCTTATAACATACCGAAACAAAATATATGTCAAAGTAACGGAGGTAAAAAACACAAAGTTTTTCAATTATTTTTATTGTAGATCTCCATAATGATAATATCTGAAATTAATGTCTAATTAACAAAGTGTATTTAGTGGCATTGCTGTGTTCAGAATTGTATTTATGTGTAACTTTCTTCAACTCTAAATGCTGACCCTTCGGCTTGAAATTAGAGCATCCATTCGATTGACTTTGCATTGCAATAATGTGTTTCTGGAGCAAGTGATTTTCTGAACTCTGTGTGAACTTTTCTCACTACACTGAAGATCCTTTCACAGTCTGCATTGCTGTGAGGTAAGCAAACCACTGCTTCCATCACTTTGCTGAGATAATGGAACATTGGTTTGCTTGTAAAGGCTCCGTCACACCATGACGTTCTGGTCAACGTTCTCTGAACATTTCAATCGTTCTATTTTTCAGTGTTCTCAAATGAGGATGACACATCTGGCGTGTGATTAACGTGTGTCTAACGCACGAGAAGTGTGTAACAGCGACCATATAAGATACCCCTAAAAACCATTAGCGTGTGCTAACGTGTCACTGGCGCGCGACAAGCGATTTGTCAACGTTAGACGAGCGTGTTGAGCGTGTGACTAAACGGGTGAATGACGACAGAATATCGTTTTGCTGGCATGTAATTTTTATAGTGGAACGGGAACGAAAACGTTGGAAATTTCATACTCACTTCAGTTGTTCTCGTGAGTTTGAACAGTCAGCATCATGCCGCCTAGACGAAAAAAAGGTGTGGTGCGGACTTTAGCAACTAGCGCTGCAAGTAAGAATGCAAAACATCGGTTTATATACCCATATGCATGGACGTTCGGGAAACGCTCGAATGACGCTCAATGTTTGTTTGACTTTAGTTACACGCTGTGTCCGCTAGGGGATTGTTCAGTGGTCGTTGACAAGTCGCCAGTGAGTCGTTCACTGCAAAGCAAAAGATTAGGTAACAACCAAGTAACGCTAGAGTAACGACTGACTAACGATAGCCAAACGCGTGCAACACTCGGAGAACGTTAGTAAAACGTTCCACGCACGTTCTTGAACGTTCTGCAGCGTTTAAAATTAAACGTTGATGAACGCTGGTCTCGGTGAGAACTTTTGTGCATGTTCAAAACTTTTTTTCTGGACCGCCAAATTGGAGCCGTATTGTTCGCAGTGAAGTGATGTAATCTGAATGAGGTTACTGACTGTAAAGTTGTGGTAGGCGAGAGTGTAGGTCGACAGCATAGGATGGTGGTGTGTAGGATGGCTCTGGTAGTGTGTAGGAAGACTAAGAAACAAAGGTAGAGCAGAGTATCAGGTGCTGGAAGTTGAGAAAGGAAGAATGTTGTGTGGTCTTCCAGAAAGAGATGAGAGAGGCTCTAGATGGACGGCAGAGGAGGAACCGTGAAGCTCCAGGGAGACGAGATAGCGAGGCTGGACGACTTCAACGGACGACATGTGCACAGTGGGTGTTAGAGAGATTCAAGTACACAAGAGAGGACTTGCTAACCATCAAAGAGTCTTCTGGCTTTTTGTTGACAACTCTCGCCAATTTGCTGAATCTTTCTAATCCTTGAAGTCATCCACCCTCACTATCTCATCTCCCTGGAGCTTCACGTTTCCTCCGCCCCTCTCATTCACACACATATATTCTTTTACTTTGGCTAATCTTCATTCCTCTCCTTTCCAGTGCGTACGTACCTCCATCTTTCTAATTGTTCTTCCGCCTGCTCCCTGGTTTCACTGCAGATCACAATATCATCTGCAAAATCATGGTCCAATCATGGATTCCAGTTTAACCTCGTCTGTCAGCCTATCCATTACTACCACAAACAGGAAGGGGCTATGTGGATTTAATAATAACAATTAATCATGATAATTTTCCTTTCAGGGTTTCCATATCCAAAAGATCCTCAGTTATCTCGAAATTGTCATGAATGTCAGCGGCAGAACACACCAGAGGACCAAAATGCAAGACTCATAACAGGTTGTAGTATGAGCAGAGGATTTTAATGGCAGGCAAAAGGCAGTCAGTCCAAAAAGCAACAGTATCCAAAATTTGTGGCAAAAGGGAAGGTAAAAAACACAAGGCAAGGTCAGATTATCGTGACTCAAAAACGTTGAACAAGGTACAATAAATTACAATGACAAATAATGACATGACACACGAGGTTTATACAGTGAAGAAAGTAAGTATTTGAACACCCTGCTATATTCTCCCACTTGGAAATCATGGAGGGGTCTGAAATTTTCACCGTAAGTGAATGTCCACTGTGAATTAAAGAAATCTAAAAAGAAAAATCCAGAAATCACAATGTAAGATTTTCTAGTGATTTATTTATGTGATACAGCTGCAAATAAGTATTTGAACACCTAAGAAAACCAATATTAATATTTGGTACAGTAGCCTTTGTTTGCAATAACAGGGGTCAAACGTTTCCTGTAGTTGTTCACCAGGTTTGCACACACTGCAGGAGGGATTTTGGCCCACTCCTCCACAGAGATTTTCTCTAGATCAGATAGGTTTCTGGGCTGTCGCTGAGGAACATGGAGTTCCACCTTCGTCAAATGATTTTCTATTGGGTTTAGGTCTGGAACCTGGTTAGGCCACGCCAGAACCTTGATATGCTTCTTATGGAGCCACTCCTTGGTTTTCCTGGCTGTGTGCTTGAAAGACCCAGCCACGACCCATCTTCAATGCTCTAACTGAGGGAAAGAGGTTGTTCCCCAAAATCTCACAATACATGGCTACGGTCATTCTCTCCCTAATACAGAGCAGCCGTCCTGTCCCATGTGCAGAAAAAGACCCCGAAAGCATGATGCTCCACCCCCATGCTTCACAGGAGGGATGGTGTTCTTGGGATGGAACTCATCATTCATCTTCCTCCAAATACAGTTAGTGGAATTATGACCAAAGAGTTCCATTTCGTCTCATCTGACCACAACACCTTCTCCCCTGACTCCTCTGTATAATTCAAATGGTCATTGGCAAACTTAAGATGGGACTTGACATGTGCTAGTTTAAGCAGGGGAACCTTCCGTGCCATGCATGATTTCAAACCATGACGTCTTAGGGTATTACCAACAGTCACCTTGGAAACGGTGGTCCCATCTCTTTTCAGGTCATTGACCAAGTCCTCTTGTGCAGTCCTGGGCTGACACCATTTTAAGGATCATTGAGACCCCACGAGGTGATATTTTGCATGGGGCTCTACTCCGATTGAGATTGACCGTCATGTTTAGCTTCTTCCATTTTCTACTGATTGCTCCAACGGTGGACCATTTTCACCAAGCTGCTTGGCGATTTCGCCGTAGCCCTTTCCAGTCATGTGGAGTTGTACAATTTTTGTCTCTGGTGTCTTTGGGCAGCTCTTTGGTCTTGGCCATGTTAGAAGTTTGAGTCTTAGTGATTGTATGGTGTGGACAGGTGTCTTTATGCAGTTAACGACTTCACACATCTGATCTGCATCTGATTCAGGATAATACGTGGAGTGGAGGTGGACTTTTAAAGGCAGACTAACAGGTCTTTGAGGGTCAGAATTCTATCTGATAAACAGGTGTTCAAATACTTATTTGCAGCTGTATCACACATATAAATCGTTAAAAAAAATCATATAATGTGATTTCTGGATTTTTCTTTTTAGATTATCTCTCTCACAGTGGACATTGCACCTACGATGAAAATTTCAGACCCCTCCATGATTTCTAAGTGGAAGAACTTGCAATATGCCAGGGCGTTCAAATACTTATTTTCTTTACTGTATAACAAAGGCCTTGTATTGCGTTGAAGACAATTTAACCACACACAGTACAATACAACACAAAACAATAACAAAATAGAAGTACAAAGACAGTTTAGTAGTGTGTGATACGAGCTAACGAGCCAGACGACGTATACCGGTAGTCATCAAACTCAAACAACTTGTCCAAAACCCCACCCCACCGGCCACCGGTGTCTAGGCACCCCTGAAGTAAATACTTCACCCGGCATGGGTCCTCCTGAGTACGCTACACACACAAGACTTGTAAAACACTTGGGAAATCCAACAATTATAGGCCTATCATTTTGAATATTTAATCGGGTTCCTCGACCATCTGTCAGGGAGTCTGTTGGTTATAAGTGATTCACATATCATCTAAATATGGCTCAAAATGATAGGTTAATATTGCCCGTCATTTCACTTGATTCCGAGATGTTCTCTTCTTTGAAATGAGCTTCAGTCTCAGAAGGGGTGTCACAAAAATCCGAAAATCTCTCGTTCATCTCCCATAACAGGCAGGAAAGCGTATTTTCAATGGCAAATGACGTTGCAGGCAATATTGCTGCCACTGGGATGTTGAGTGAGACTTCAGCAACTTTGCGCATTAATGACACGCTCTCTACCCATTTTTTTTTTTCGGCTAGAAGTGAATAATATTATATGTAGTTTCCATAACATTATCTATTTTGAAATGTATATTTGGCTGTCAGTGCTAATTTAAAACACCTCCCGTCAGAGAAAGGGTTGTTGTCTTTTGCTTGTTGAAATGCCAGGAAATAACGAGTCTTCGTACTTGCTTCTTGCATGGAAGTTGCTCGAAAAAAGGTGTTTTGCTGAGGCTGCAAGATAGCTGTCAACCTGTCAGCTGTAGCTGAAGGTTCTTGTGCAGAAGGGTTGCTGGTGTAATTACATAGCATGTTCGGTGGAAAATGTATTCTTTTAAAACTGCAGCAGTTTCTTGGCAAAAGAAATCCAGCCTTGGACAGGACTTCAGTAAAAAAGTATTTTACCGTCCATTCTTTTCTAAACAATAGGCACTAACTGTCGACTTTTTTTTCCTTTGAGAATGCTGCAGATGGTATCTGATCTGACCCGTAGAAGAATGATAATTGGAAATGGGTCTCTATCATTCTTCTAGGGCCTGCAAAATCAAGTCACTGCGTCTACTACTCCAACAGGTGTTGAAATATCTGTCATTACAAGGCAAAATGAAATGCATGCAGTCATTCACATCAAACCCTAATTCTGTACCAATATTTCGGATAAGTCAGACCAAGCGGCTGGATCTGGCCCGCAGACCAAAGTTTTCCCATCTCTGTGGTTGGAGTAAAGGTGTCTGGTGATTCAGACCTCTGGTTGGGTCACCAATGGGAAACAGGTGAGGTGAGGACCACACAAAGGATGGATCTAAGTTTCCCTTGCGCAGACCCCCTCTGGTGCCAGGCCTGGAGGTGGAGCCCAAAGCAGAGCACCTGGTGGCGGGCCTGCACCCATGGGGATTGTCTGGACTCACCTCCACACACAGCTTGGGCTTTGGTACCAGTCCTCTTGAGAGGGGTTAGACTCTGTTCCACTCTGGAGTTGCCCACTATGAATGTCGCCGAGCAGCTGTGTGTATACTTACTACCCCACGGCTGGGCACTTGTATGTTGGGGTTCACCCCGGTGGATGAGAGGGCAGCATCCCTTCTCCTTCGGGTGACTGTTTGTGCCTATGCACCAAAAAACAGTGCACAGTACCCACCCTTTTTGGAGTCCTGAGAGGAAGTGCTGGAGAGCGCTCCTGCTAGGGACTCCACCATTCTGTTCTAGGACTTCAATGTTCATATGGGCAACGAAAGTGAGACCTTGAAGGGCTTGATTGGGAAGAACCCCCCCTGACCCCAATCAGAACCTGACTGGTGTTCTGATACTGGACTTCTGTGCTCATCACGGGTTGTCCATAATGACCACCATGTTCAAGCATGAGGTTGACCACATGACCACTTGGCACCAGGACACCTTAGGTTACAGTTCAATGATTCAGTTTGTGGTCGTGTCATCGGAATTGCAGCCTCATGTCTTGGACACCCGGGTGAAGAGGAGGTGTCAATTCATCACCACCTGATAATGAGTTGGCACCAATGGTGGGGGAAGATGCTGGTCCAATGTGGCAGGCCCAAATCTATTGTGAGAGTCTGCTGGGAACAGCTGGCAGAATTCCCTATCAGAAGGAGTTTCTATTCCCACCTCCGACAGAACTTTGCAGGGAAAGCGGGGGACATTGTGTTCGAGTGGACTGTGTTTCACATCTCCATTGCTGAGGCCGGCAACCGGAGCTGTGGCCTGTTGTGGCAACAATCCCTGAATATATTGGTGGACACCAACAGTGACATCAAGCTGAAGGACTCCAATCGGGCCTTTCTGGCGTGTGGGACTTCCAAGGGAGCTTATAGGTATCAGTTGACCAAGAAGAATGAGGCTTTGGTGGTCAGTGAACCAAAATCTCAGGTGGGGGAAGAGTTCTGTGAGGCCATAGAGAGGGTGAGAGGGTAGGAGAACGCAAAAGAGAAACCGTAAAAATGAGACCAGCTTGCTAGAACACGGGTTTATGTGCGTCCGATCAACCTATCTGCCACACCTGAATCAAGCAACGAGATGGATGATAGGCTGACATCAATGTTCCTTCTAATTTTTTTACGTCTAAGCAAACCCACTAAGCCCGTGAGCGCTCCCTTTGACCACTGTGAGCAACATTAGACGTATACATTGTGGTCAGATCAGTGTCATCCATTGAAGTTACATGGCTCATTAAAAGATTCAGATTACAGCCTTTATATTCCAATCAGAACATTTTAAAGAACATTTACATTTGTGTTTTTCCAAACTTACAATGAAAATTTCAACAAACAAAAAAATACTTTGCCAACTAAACCAAGCCAAATCTTCTTCTTCTTCTTTTCCTTTTGGCTTGTCCCGTTAGGGGCCGCCACAGCGTGTCATCTTTTTCCATCTTAGCCGATCTCCTGCATCTTCCTCTCTAACCCCAACTGCCCTCATGTCTTCCCTCACCACATCCATAAACCTTCTCTTTGGTCTTCCTCTCGCTCTTTTGCCTGGCATCTCCATTCTCAGCATCCTTCCACCAATATACTCACTCTGTCGCCTCTGAACATGTCCAAACCATCGAAGTCTGGTCTCTCGAATCTTGTCTCCAAAACATCCAACTTTGGCTGTCCCTCTAATGAGCTTGTTTCTAAACCTATCCAACCTGTTCACTCCGAGCGAGAACCTCAACATCTTCATTTTTGCTACCTCCAGTTCTGCTTCTTGTTGTTTCTTCAGTGCCACCATCTCTAGTCCGTACATCATGGCCGGCCTCACCATTGTTTTGTAAACTTTGCCCTTCATCCTAGCAGAGACTATGAACTATAAATTTGAAAGGTCGGTTCCAAATTTGTTTATTTATTTATTTTTTAATCCACAATGATATCCCTGTCTGTTTTTCTTGGTGTAATGTTATGTTTCCTCCTATATTTAAAATACAGAATTAGCTTTTTGTGCACTCTATTGTTTGTGCTTTAACCCTTGATCAAGCTGTGCCAAGGTGGAATTTTAACATTCCACACCATCCATCCTGCACGTTCTACTTTGGCTCCAGACCAGACCTTTCCACTCGAAAAAGAGAAAATATCATCCAGTTTCCAGACTTTTTCTTCTATTATTCACATACACCGACATTCATCCCATCTTAAAGCAACAGCTACTTTTGCCATTATTATCGAGAGTAAACATAAGCAGCATGTCTAGCTCATCTTTGCTCTACGTTGCCCAGACTGTTGCTAACTAAAGCAGCGGTGGAGGGCGCTGTCATTATAAACCACATTGATAGGCTGCGTAATAACGGTAATATTTGTAATTATGAGTGTACCCCTTTAAAGAGGAGTGGGGCGGTGTAAGGTAAACTATAGCCAGGAGAGTATGTGGCCGAGCAGCAGGTCATTGTGAGAGAAAATTACGTGTGCTGCCGAAATGTTAAAAAACGCCGTACGCCGTCTCGCGATTGGCCTAAACTCCCTCGCGATCGACCAGACACATTGAGCACCAATGGTTTAGATCAATAAAATTTTTGGACTAGGTTCTGTTAACTGTTGATATCTGTACTTCTCCATTTTCAAATAGGGACTGAGGCAGTAAGATGAGACATAAAACTAGTCTAACAGATATTTTATGAAAAGAATAGAAATAGTAACTTCTGTTGTAAATGATTATGAGACGGTTTGGAAATTTGTGCAGATTATTTTGAGAGTGTAATCAAGAAATAAGATAAAACAACGGAGACAAACTGTAAGAAAACGTTTTTAGTCGGTATGACACAACAATACTATTTTTTTAGATGTGCTCCAGCAAGTTTTCATGAAAAAAAAAAAATATGTCTGAGAATTTTATACAATAACGTTTTTTACCTGATCCAGGGAGAATATTAATCACTCCTTTGGGCAGTCCTGCTTTTGCTGCCAGTTCAGCAAATTTCAGGGCTGTCAGTGGAGTTACCTGGAAATGAAAATTATTTAAATTTTTCACAGCATGCAATTCCATGATGCATTACTGTATCATGTTATTGTAGAGGATAACCTGTGCAGGTTTTAGAACAACTGTATTTCCTGGTGCCAGACAGGCTGCAGTCTTCCAAGCCAGCATCATCAGAGGGTAATTCCAAGGAATAACAATGGCACAAACTCTGAAGAAAATGAAAGGAAGTAATTGCTTGTCATGTCATGTCATTATCCAAGCCACTTATCCTCACAAGGGTTGCAGGAAAGGTGGCGACTATCCCAGCAAGCTTTGAGCGAAAGGCAGACTACACCCTGCACTGGTCGCCAGCCAGTCGCAGGGGAGACATCGACACCATCACTGAGCGGGAATCAATCCCACGTTGCCCACACCAAAGGCAGGCGTGTGTACCACTACACTATTATTGCTTGTGACAACTCAATTTTACATCAATTCTACATTCTACACGAGGGGTGGGCAAACAATATCCCAAAGGGCAACACAATCCTAACCTCAGTTGTTTTCAGTGTGTATTTGCAGGCTTATGTAAAGCAGTAAATGGTGTTTTAACAACAATAGGATATTGACAGAGTTAACGTGAAACAAAATTATACTGTAAACCAGTTTAAAATTTCATACATTAACTTTTGGGGATTGATAACTTCGTTAAAATTCTCGATCTGACAAACTTTATCTGAAGAAACGTTAAATGCACTGGCCTCTCAAGGAATAAACATGAACTGTCTGGACCCACAATGTTTTGAAAATGCTGAAAGTTTAGTTCAACATAATCGGCGTGAGTGGCAACAAACTCACGATACATTGTACCAAACATTCCCGTTGGCAATCGTGATGTATTGTTGGGGGACGGAGGAACCACGCATTGCCCGACTGCTGTAAATAGGAGGCCGGCTTGCTAGAATGCGCCTTTTTGTGTATGCGCTCGACGTATTGGCCACACCTGAATCAAACGACGAGGTGGATGATGGTCTTTTTTTGGGGGGGCGGAGGGGGGTGGGGGGCACGCCTCGTGATCGACGCATTGAGCACCCCTGGTGTAACAGAATTTTTTTTTACATGGGTTATGATGTTGATAACTTTGGACGTAAATGCGCTCGCAGTACGTGAAGCAGGTCAGAACATGTGCTTTCGGCCTAACTTCAGTACACACTCATAACTTGCATTTCCTGTTTCCGGGTGAATACTGATTGTTTAGGAACGGGCTTGTTTAGTTAACGTTTATGAAAGAAACATCTAAATTAATGTCAAGACTGCACAAAATAAGCAACGTCTTTCAATATCTATTTTTTCTACTCGTAACAAATTCTAATGTCATGATTTTTCGTGCTCGACTATGCAATTTTCGAGTGCGAAGGCGAAAATGTGAGTGACTGCTATATATACAGTAAATATACCAGTTCAGTTCAATTGATATATATCCAGTCATCCATTTTCTTAGCTGCTTATCCTCACAAGGGTCACGGGAGTGCTGTAGCCTATCCCAGTTGTCAACGGATATGAGCAACTTGGTGAAAAAACCTCCACTGTTGGAGCAATCATTGGAAAATGGAAGAAGCTAAACATGACGGTCAATCTCAATCGGAGTGGAGCCCCATGCAAGATATCACCTCGTGGGGTGTCAATGATCCAAAGAAAGGTAAGGAATCAACCCATGGACAAGCACCTACAATGAAAATTTCAGACTCCATGATTTCTAAGTGGGAGAACTTGCAATATAGCAGGGTGTTCAATATTAAACCTGAAAAGTGGCCAAGCTGATCAAAGAGACAGGCGGGAGAGTACTTGGCGTGTCTTCTTGTAGGAAAGGGATAGGGAGACTTGGTGATGAAACACCCAAAATACAGGAAGTTATATAAGTGAGTTGAGTGGAATGATGTGAGATTGGCGAAGAAGTGTGACACTGACAGGACTGAGGGGAGGTGAAAAGGAACACATTGAGATGCGACGTAGGGCAAAGGTAGAGGTGGCAAAGGCTAAACAAGAGGCATATGAAGACATGTACACCAGGTTGGACACGAAAGAAGGAGAAAATGATCTCTACATGTTGGCCAGACAGAGTGATAGATATGGGAAGGATGTGCAGCAGGTAATGGTGATGAAGGATTGAGATGGAAATGTGTCGACTGGTGCCAGTAGAATGCTAAATGCTAAATAGAATACTTTGAGAAGTTGGTGAATGAAGAAAATGAGAGAGAAGGAAGAATAGGTGAGGCAAGTGTGAAGGACTAGGAAGTGGCAATGATTACTAAGGGGGAATTTAGAAAGGCACTAAAAAGAATGGGGAAAAAATGGAAAGGCAGTTGGTCTTGGTGACATACCCGTAGAAGTATGGAACCAATTTGGAGAGGTGGCTGTTGAGTTTTTGACCAACGTGTTAAATAGAAAACTAGCTGGTGAGAAAATGCCTGAAGAATGGTGGAAAAATGTGCTAGTTCCCATTTTAAAGAACAAATGCGATATTCAGAGCTGTGGGAGCAACAGGGGAATATAGTTGTTGAGCCACACAATGAAGTTATGGGAAACAGTAGTGGAGAGAAGACTCAGGACAGGATTATGTATCTGCGAGCAACAGTATGGCTTCATGCCTAGAAAAAATCCCACAGATGCATTATTTGCCTTGAGGATGCTCGTGGAAATGTATAGAAGGAGCTACATTGTGTCTTTGTGGATATAGAGAAAGCCTATGAAATAATACCAAGAGAGGAACTGTGGTACTGCAATGAGTATGGTGTGGCAGACAAATATGTTAGAATAGTACAGGACATGTATGAGGGCAGCAGAACAGTGGTAAGATGTGCCGTGGGTGTGACAGAAGAATTTAAGGTGGAGGTGGGACTGCATCAGGGATCAGATCTGACCCCCTTTTTGTTAGCTGTGGTAATGGATAGGCTGACAAATGAGGTGAGACTGGAATCCCTTTGACCATGATGTTTGCAGATGATATCATGGCATGCAGTAAGAGCAGGGAAAAGGTGGAGGAACAATTAGAAAGATGGAGCTATGCACTGGAAAGGAGAGCAATGAATATTAGCTGAAGTAAAACAGAATATATGTGTGTGAATGACAGGGGTGTAGGGGGAAGAGTGAGGCTCCAGGGAGAACAGATAGCGAGGGTGGATGACTTCAAATACTTGGGCTCAATAATCCAGAGCAATGGTGAGTGTGGTAAGGAATTGAAGAAATGGCTCCAAGAAGGTTGGAACAGCTGGTGGAGGGTATCTGGTGTGTTATGTGATGACACAATACCAAGAGGGGAAGTGTGGTAATGCATGCGTATGTCTGGTGTGGCGGAGAAATATATCAATTTTTAAGAACAAACAGAGGCTAGACTCAGGACAGAATTAATTATCTGCGAGCAACAGTATGGTTTCATGCCGAGAAAGAATACCATAGATGCATTATTTGGCTTGAGGATGCTTGTGGAAAAGTACAGAGAAGGACGAAGGAGCTACATTGTGTCTTTGTGGATATAAAGAAAGCCGATGATATAGTACCAAGAGAGGAACTATGATACTGTATTCGCAAGTCTGGTGTGGCGGAGAAATATGCTAGAATAGTACAAAACATGTATGAGGGCAGCAGAACAGCGGTGAGATGTGCCGTAGGTACGTCAGAAGAATTTAAGGTGGAGGTGGGACTGCATCAAGGATCCGCGCTGAGCCCCTTCCTGTTTGCGGTAGTAATCGGGTGACAGATGAGGGAGAAGAGAGAGCAAGGGCTTCAAATATTTAGGGGTCAACAATCCAGAGCAATGGTGGGTGTGGTAAGGAAGTGAAGAAACGGGTGCAAGCAGGTGGGAACAGCTGGCAGAAGGCGTTTGGTGTGTTATGTGACAGAAGAGTCCGCTTGGATGAAGGGCCAAGTTTATAAAACAGTGATGTACAGATTAGGGACGTTGACACTGAAGAGACAACACGAAGCAGAACTGGAGGTGGCAGAAACGAAGATGTTGAGGTTCTTGCTTGGAGTGAGCAGGATGGATCGGATTAGAAATGAGCTCATTAGAGGGACAGCCAAAGTTGGTTGTTGAGGAGACAAGGTTCGAGAGAGCACACTACCATGGTTTGGAGATGTCCAGAGGTGAGAGAGTGAGTATATTGGTAGAAGGGTGCTGAGGATGGAGCTGGCAGGCAAATGAGCAAGAGGAAGACCAAAGAGGTTGATCGATGTTGTGAGGGAAGACTTGAGGACAGTAGGGTGAGAGAGGAAGATGCAGGAGATAGGCTAAGATGGAAAAAGATGACACGCTGTGGCGACCCCTAAATGGACATGCCGAAAGGAAAAGATTTACAGTCATAGACCTTACATGACCACTCTTTTAAGACATTAACTGTCAGATACGCACAAACAATCAATACTAGCAGCCTCGCCCAACCTATACTCAGTTCAAATTACTGTGTTGTATTGGAAAAACAATAGACAATTATTGCTAATATGACGTGGATGCATGGCTCAATAATTGTTAAGAAATACTGCACTACAAAAAGATAATCAATAGCTCGATCTGTCATGAGGAGGGGGGTGGGGATGAATTCATTTGATAGGAATTTGATGGGCCCCCTATTTTGAATGTATTATTACCCTATTGGTTCCTTCTTGGTGAAGGTGAGGTTGCGGTTGGGTCTGGCTTGGTTGATTGGGATAGTGCTGCCCTGAAAACATACATGACAACAAAAACAAAAAAAAATTAGTTGTTTTTTGGCTTTGTCACTGTATTTTCACATTCATGTTTTTAAAAGGCCTATTACTTGAATCTTGTCACACCAGCCAGCGAAGTAGCGAAAGGTCTGGATTGACATCCCCACGTGGGTTTTGAGAGCCAGAGTGTAAACAGCTCCAGAGTCAATGGATTCAATCGTGGCCAACTCCTCCTGATGCTGCTCCATCAGATCAGCCAGCCTGTTGTAAGTTGGACACAGAGAAAAGCAAATGTACTTTGTCATACGCACAATATCTTTTTTTGCAAAATCAGAAGAGCTCATTTCCTAAATGCTCTTTTGCAACAAAATTCCACATCCATCCATTTTCTGAGCAGCGTATCTTCACAAAGTTGCGGGAGTGAATCCTATCCTAGCTACCAACGAACAAGAGTTGGGGTACACCCTGAACTGGTTGCCGGTCAATCGTAGGGCACATAGAGACTGACAACAGTTGCACCCACACTCTCCAAGAGTCTCCAATTAATGCATGTTTTGGGGATGTGGGAGGAGGGCCCGGAGAAAACCCACACAGGTACAGGGAAACATTGACATTGAACATTGATTTGAACCCTGGTCTACAGAAATGTGAGGCCAACGCTCTAACCAGTTGCTCCACCGTCCCGCTGCAATGAAATTCAAATTTAAGTGTGCAAAACCTATTTTTTGGTTGAACATTTTCAGTTTGAGTTCATTAGTTGTTTTAACAGGATAAAAGGTTTGAATAAAAACACTCAAAAATAATAGTGTTGCATCCAGTTGAGCAGACCGTGCCACGCTCTTGCTGCTGTGCTCTGCTGCCACTGCTCACTGGCTTCTTTTTAAGATTTGTTTCAGTATGTTCTCAGGTTTTAAACTTATTTTAATATTTTATTGCAAAATAATATAATCTATCCTTTTTCAAAATCATCCTCCAAAGTGCATTGACAATTTTGACCCAGCTTGTCACTCTATCTCGAAGGAAGAGCCTGGACACCCTGCGGAGGAAAAGTCATTTCAGCCACATTAATGCGAGATCTTCTTCTTTCGGTACAGTTCATGAGCATAGGTGAAGGTAGGGGCATAAATCGACTGATAAATTGAGAGCTTTGCCTTTCGACGAGGCTCCTTCTTTATCACAACGGACCAATATAAAGTTCGCATTGGTGCAGATGCAGCATCGATCTGCCTGGAGATCTACGGTTGCATTCTTCCTTCACTCCTGAACAAGACCCAAGATATTTGAACTCCTCCACTTTGGGAAATATCTCATCCTCGACCTGGAGAGCACACTCCACCCTTTTCCGACTGAGAACCATGGTTTCAGATTTAGAGGTGCTGATTCTCATCCCAGGTGGTTCACACTAAGGTGAAAACTGTTCCAGTGAGCATTGGAGATCACAGCTTGATGAAACCAACAGAACCACATCATCTGCAAAAAGAAAAGATACAATACCGAGGCCACCAAGCTGAAGCCCCTCTACACATCGGCAGCACCTAGAAATTCTATCCATAAAAGTTCTGATTCTACTGTTCACCAGTCTGCGGTCTTCGTTGTTGTATTTGACGCTTTATAATGCACCACAAATTTTTCAGGTCTGGAGTGCATGCAGACCTGTCTAATACCTACACTCTTTTACTATGAAATCAAACTGTTGTACCAGATATAGTGCTTTTACGTGTAAATTAAGAAAAATGAAATTTCTTTGACAAACCAGCAAAATATAACAAAAGAGTTATATTGCTTAAAGACAATTTAATTTAATAATTTAAATAAGAAAATTTATGATTACAATATCAAACTAATACAAACTACAGGTACAATACCAAATATGGCAGTTCAGTTTAGGTTGCACAATATGCGCGAAGTAACAAACCAACGTATAGTTACCACATTCAGAATGAATATCCCTGTAGGCGAATATCATTTACAGCGATGGAGTAATGACTCCAGAAATAAAGACGAGTGGCAGAGGGCAGATAGTTCGATTCACTACTTGGAAGAAGCACAGATTAAAAACCATCAAGTCCTTATATAGGCACTTCCGAAACCTTCTACAAAGATTCATGTCAGATTACATAATAAGGTTCTGATTTCCTGGACGTTCCACAAAGAGAATCCCATAACGAATGCAATACAATGCCATACACAAGCAACCAAATATAGACACTCATAACAATCTCCTGCTTATGCAGCCCAATGGGGGCACAAGCCAGCACAGGGAGAACATCCAAACTTCACACAGGCGGGGCCGAGATTTGAATCCACGGTCCCTTACAAATAATGGAGGGTTCTGAAATTTTCATCGTAGGTGCATGTCCACTGTGAGAGATAATGTAAAAAGAAAAATCCAGAAATCACAATGTATAAATGTTTAACAATTTGTGCGATACAGCTGCAAATAAGTATTTGAACACCTGTCTATCAGCTAGAATTCCAACCCTCAAAGACCAGTTAGTCCAACCTTTATAAGTCCACTTCCACTCCATGTATTTTCCTGAATATGATGGACTTATGTAAGGTCGTTAGCTGCATAAAGACACCTGTACACCCCATACAATCAGTTAGACTCAAACTTCTAACATGGCCAAGACCAAAGAGCTGTCCAAAGACACCACTGTTGGAGAAATTATTACAAAATGGAAGAAGCTAAACATGACGGTCAATTTTATTGGAGTGGAGCACCATCCAAGATATCATCTCGTGGGGTCTCAATGATCCTTAGAAAGAATCAGCCCAGGACTACATGACAGGACTTGGTCAATGACCTGAAAAGAGCTGGCACCACCGTTTCCAAGGTGACTGTTAGTAATTCCATTTCTATCCTTAATCACCCTGACCTGCTGCACACCCTTCCCATCTCTATCCCTCTGTCTGGCCAACCTGTAGAGCTCCTTTTCTCCTTCTTTCGTATCCAATGTCAGATTCCGCTTATCCGCAGGACTAATCGGGAGAAATGTCCTGACCGACTCTCCAGTTAAAGGGTTAAGCTACCCCTTTACCCTAGCCGACTCTAATGCCGTGCGTGCAGGAGGACGGGAGCTTCTTAAGTCGGTGTCGAGATGAATTCGCCTAGGTGTACTAACTGCCTTTAGTTTTGGAAAGCTAATCCAGTCTGCCTCCACTTGTCCACCCTGTCGAGTAACCATTCCGAGTAACAAGGTGATAAAGTGTTCGCTCTGCTTTTACAGCAGCTCCATCTCTTATGAATCGATTGCACTTTTCATTGACCTAGCAAATTTAACAATCCTTATTAGGATCGTACAGATTTGTTTTATCTTAAACCGGAAATTATCAATGAGTGACTGATTAAAATAGAATTTTTACGACTAAATGATGTTAATGTCGAGGATGTTCGATCTTTAATGAGGTAGAATGGTAATAATGAGATAATTCAATATAAGAATGACAAAGATAGATGAAGATGGAAATTTTATTAATTTAATACAACGATAAAGATTGTTCAGATAACATTCATTCTACAGTTATCCCCGCCAGACGTGAGGTAAGGAAATACGTTGACTGGTCCCAGTAGTGTGCTAAGTAGATGGAAAGAGTACTTTGAGAAGCTAATGAATGAAGAAAAGGAGGAGAAGGAAGAGTAGAAGAGGCAAGTGTGAAGGACCAGGAAGTGGCAATGATTAGTAGGGGGGGGCTTAGAAAGGCACTCCAAAGGATCAAAAATTGAAAGGCACTTGGGTCCTGATGATGGGATGATATGGGAGCAATTTGGAGAGGTGGCTGTGGAGTTTTTGACTAACTTATTCAACAGAATACTAGCAGGTGAGAAGATGCCTGAAGAATGGAGGAAAGTGTGCTAGTTCCCATTTTTAAGAACAAAGGCGATGTGCAGAGCTGTGGGAACTATAGAGGAATAAAGTTGATGAGCCACACAATGAAGTTATTTATAGTTAAGAGTTGTGGAGGCTAGACTCAGGACAGAAATATCTGTGTGCAACAGTATGGTTTCATGCCTAGAAAAATTACCGCAGATGCAATATTTGCCTTGAGGATGTTAGTGAAAAATAACAGAGGTCAGAGGGAGCTACACTGTGTCTTTATGGATCTAGAGAAAACCTATGATAGAATACGAAGAGAGGAACTGTGGTACTAAATGCGTAAATCAGGTGTGGCAGAGAAATATGTCAGGATAGTATAGGACATGTATGAGGGCAGCAGAACAGTGGTGAGGTGTGCTGTAGGTGTGACAGAAGAATTTAAGGTGGTGGTGGGACTGCATCAGGGATCAACTTGAAGTGTATCTTTATTGATGCGTATGTTTTGCTCACACATCCCAAATCATCAGTTAACCTTACTGGAGAGACCAGGGCATAGGAATTCGCCAGTTATTACCAGCTTAGTCATTATGATGAAGATAGTTTTTGATGCTCTTATTTTATGATGCGGTTCTCTTGTGATGCTCTTTGTTTTCTTTATTTTCCTTTCATACGTTTGTGATGGGGACCTTGCTGATAGAAGGGGAATGCTGTAAGTCCTCTGTATCTTGGCACTTGTGATCTGCAACAGCGATTGTTTGTCACTCATTTGTGCCCAGAATTTTCTGTAAGTAAAAGCTTCGAAGAAACTGTTCATCATCTCCAGCCTGTATTTGGATAACCAACATTCTCACTACCCAAAATTAAACGAACACGCGGAGGAAAAAGCGTCCTCCAACAATTGGTGACCCCGACGTGATTTCAGACTGAGGTGTTGGTTGACAGACAGAACATCGGCCGGCCAACAATTGAGAAGGTGAGAGGACATTTATCCTCCAAAAGCGATCTTCTGTTTGTTAACTGGTGTTGAGGTCCGTGTCACGTTTGAATTTGTGTCCGTGTGAAATTAGTTTCTGGCTGGTTGAACAGTTGGGAAATTGTGGGTGGTATAGTCCTGGTTTAGAGGCCCTGGTGGGACACTGTCGCGTCACACCTAAATGGTTGAAAAGCCGTAGAGTGTGTGGGCGTACCACTCTAAAAACGGGTTTAGAAGTGCCCTGTGATCGGAGGTTGTGCCGACACAAAAAGGTTGTAAATCCCGTGACTGGCAGACAGACCAGTGGGTTGAAGCCAGTCCAAAACTTTCTGAACTGAGAGGTTATCTCGTTCTTTCCGGAGAATCCTAGAGACTAGAATTCCTCATTCGAAATCAAAGGACGAAGTGTGCACTATAAAAAGTTGAGAAGAATAACCCGGATGAACAGAAGTTGAGAAGAATTACCCGGATGAACAGTGAAATGCACAATTGTTATTTTATTTTCGGAGTGGTTGTTTCGTTCTTTCAAGAATCCTAGAAACTACAATTCCTCAAATAAAATAAGATTTTCAGAGTACTTTTGAGAAAAAAAAAAGAAAAACAAGTGCTTTTGCTAAATTAAGGTCTGAGTACTTTTGTTTGTGTGGTATTGAGTACTTTTGAGAAAATAAAGAGGTTCGAGCACTTTTGACAAAAGATGATTTAAATCAAAATGCAGGGAGAGTTTGATAGGCAAAGTGAGTGGTTCGATTTGCGGCAAATACCAAACCATTCTGATTCGTGTGCTAAAAGAGCGGCAGCTCTAAAATTGGAAGTAGAAAAAACTAAGGTTGTCTCCAAAAGGTAAAAGGGTGAGAGAGAATGCTGAGAAAGTAGTGGAAATGAAAGCGAGAGCAAGGATGATGGCGATGGGATGTGCGTTAAAGTTGTCCCGTTTGGCTGTCAAGGAAGAGAGTGTTGGTCTGGTACCGAGAACACCCAAAGTGACCTCCGCGCCGCCTCATTACTTGGAGGTGAAACATCTTTCAGCGTTGTCTCCAAATGACCCATGTGTACCACCTTACCATGAAGCCAGGAAATTTCAGGCTCCAGTGTTGAATGTAACTGCCGGTCGACTTGAAGTACATGTAGCTGATCAAACGTCTCTCACAACAAACATCAAACATGAATACGGTTACAGTAATTGTGGCTGCTGGAGTGACCGCCGCCATTAAAGAATTAGAAGGAAAACTGAACAAAGTTGTAGATTTGAGAGCCGACCCATTCACACGTTTGAATCAGCTAGGAATGTACAATGCGGAATTAAATAGACATCAAGAGGTTCCACAAAATATTAGAGATCAACTTGAGAGGATCACCACTGAACATGAAGACAGAGCGAACGCTGAATTGGAAGAGCAGGAACGTGCCATCCGCGCTGAAAAAGAAGCAGCCCGACTGAAGAGGGAACCGGAATTTGCTGTCTACGCTGTTAGAGGCCCTTCAAGTGGGGAAGTGGAAAGCAGGTTGTACATTGATCCGTTACAGAACTAAGTAACAGAATTAAAGTGTTATGTCCAGAATCTTTCAGGTGCCCACCACAACTCTGTTCTGGATCAAACTGGAAGTCCTGAAGACCCCGAGAAATCATCCGAAGGTCCAGCTTCTCCTCATCGGCCTGTGACTCGTTCCCAAATCTTACAGGCTCCCATGTTGGCCAAAGTTAATCTTGCTACTGGTAACTCTGCTATGTTTTACAAACCTTTCTCTCCCACTGATGTGAGTGTGCTGATGCAGAAACTTCCACCTATGTGACCTGGTGGTGTCCATTGGCTTCAAGCAGTGCACAGAGCGGTTACAGGACAAATGTTAACAGCAGGTGATATCCGTGTCCTTCTTACACAGTCATGTCCGCTTTCACAGTTGAATACTCTGATGCAAAATTCAGGTTTTTCTTCTCTCCCCGAACATCAGGCTCTTACACGAGAAAATTATTTGACCTTGTCTACAGCACTGGACGCTTTGTTTCCACTTCCTGAGTGTGTTTTTTCAGATATAGTGTTTGCGCCCAAAGCAGATGAGGAGGCTGCGGCTTTTGTTGACTGAGCCATCACTGATTATACTCTGAAAACAGGACACACTCCTTGCATTTGCAAGTGTTCCAAGCAGCCATTTTGAAGGGCGTTCCCAAGTCTGTGGCGCAGGCCATGGAGGCCAATCCAGATCTTCCTGGTGCTGAGGTTGAGTGGTGGTTGTCACATCTTAAACATCATTTGAGGAGATATGCTAAAGAGAAAGAATCCAAGGTAGACAAAAAAGAAACACAATTTGCTATGTTGCAGTTGCAATATCTGAAAAATCAGGAAGAAACCACTCATGCTTGTGATCTCATCTCCCTCTGTCGGTTCCAAGTGCATGATGTATCAAGTAGGTTCATTCATAGGTCGAGGTGCGCCCCCTGGTGACCGTGACATATGCTTCAATTGTAGACGGTCTGGTCATTGGGCCCGCCCTTGCAGACAGCGACCTCAAGCATCTGGATGGAGAGGCAAAGGCCAACAACCTGCCCGTGGCTACAATCGACGAGGTTACAGCCAATCCCGAGAGAGAGGACATCTTACACAGCACCAGCAGCTACCACAACAGCAACAAGCATACCCCCCAGGGCTGAACCAACAGTATCTGCCTCCCTCTGGTCGACAGTTTCCGCAATTATGGTGCCCAGATTCCACTATCTTAGGCTTGCAGGAGCCTTTGATGATCCTGACGGTAGGAGGATCTGCTATATCATTTATGGTCGACACAGGAGCTCGGCATTTTACCATCACAGCTTTGCCACCTGATAGCTCTCTTACCAGAAAAAGCATCTCACTTGTTGGATTCAAGGGTGAATAAACTGCCCTGCAATTGACAACTCCAGTGACTGTTCAATGTTTTTTACAGACTTTTTTTGCATTCTTTTGTGTTTGCACCTAACTGTCCAGTCAATCTTTTGGGTAGAGATCTCATCGCCACATGCCCTCTCATCAAATGCAGCCCTGATGGACTTATCCTGGAACTTCTGGATAGTAACACCTACTGCTGATCTGCCGCCTCTGCCTCCAGTGCCACCTCCCAGTTTCAGCTTGTTGAACAACGCCCTGTGGCATGCGCCACTGCCGACATCCATTGGGCAAGAGTGGATATTGACTCCAGTGGTTGCTTCGAGGCTGAGCACTTTTGGACTATGTGGTCACCTTGGGTCCGTAATCGCAGATCTTATGATTATGGTAACTCATTGTATGCATTGCACTCTGTACTATGACAGATAAGGAGAAGAGATCTATAGAGAGGCATTTCAGGACATTGATAACAACATATGGGATTTGAACATGGGTGATTTGTTTGTGGGCAAACCAGGTGTTGCCTTTCAAATGGTAGAAGATCCTTATATGCCTCCTTGTCACCCACATGTCTCCTCGATGGTTTCGCCTCAGCACACAGCGAAGGATCTTGGTCCGTTTGTCCTGACATGCACACAGGCCACAGATTGGCAAAATTAATTTCACTCTCAATTGCTCTATTCCTCATCACTTGATGCTTATTGGATTCAGTCTAACACATTTTTGCCAACTTCTGTTTTGGAGCACCAGCTTCTGGATCGGCACCATGGGCGTGAAACAACCGACAGCGACTTTGCTGGTCAACTTCTTGATTCCCTTCCTGTGTCGCTGTGGTCAATGAATCCCACTGACGTTGGTCTCTGTAATGTCTTACCTGTTGCGTTTCTGATGAATCCAGGACGAATATATGTTCCCCAATACTCTGTAAAAGAGGCTGGGATGGTTGGCATTTCGAACACAATTGACGGCCTGCTATGTGAAATTCCTGAATCTGATGATAACACACCAATTTTACCGGTTGAAAAGAAAGACACTGGAAAGTTTCGGATGGTCCATGGCCTGCGAGCAATTAATGCGGCTGTTTTAACTCCCACTTTGCCAGTCCTGAACCCTCACTCGACACTGTCCCAAATTACATCAGCCCACACTCATTTCACTTGCATTGACTTGGCTATTGCTTTCTTTTGCATTCCTCTCCATCCCTCAATGAGCCAAATTTTTGCTTTCACTTGGAATGTTGTTTGTTACTCCTACAAGCGCCTGCCTCAAGGTTTTGTCCTTTCCCCCGGACTCTTCAACAACTGTCTTCGTCAGTTGCTGTCTCCGCTTGAATTGCCTCACGGAGTTCTCCTGGTGCAGTATGTGGATGAGCTCTTGCTGCCAGCTCCATCTGAAACTTCTTGTCTTGAAGCCACCAGGTCTTTGCTCTCTCATTTGGCCTCTGTTGGCCTGAAGTGTTCCAACTCCAAACTTCCAGACTCCACTCCTGGTGGCATCCTTTCTTGAGACAAATTGTTAAAGGTGAACTGCAGGACTTCAGCGTTTGCAGTAGGTATAACAGTATGCCTACAACAAAACCACCGCAGGGAGTACACGATCCGGACGTGGACGCTCCTGGTCAGGTGATTTCAATGGATTTTACTGACATGATTAAAACAGTGTCAGGTTACCGGTATTTGCTAGTTATAGTAGATTCCTTATCAGGATGGCCAGAAGCATATCCCTGCAAATCTGAAACAGCAAGCGTAGTGGTAAAACATTTGGTTAATCATTACATTCCAACGCGCGGGTTCCCTAGGAAAATAAGATCAGACAATGAATTTCAAAAACAAACATCTCCAGGCTGTATAAAAAACGTTACGTTTGAAACATCATTTTGATTCTGTGTATCATCCACAATCGCAAGGTCAGGTTGAGCGCATGAATAGGAACATAAAGGAAAAGATAGCTAAGGCTTTAGCTTCATCCATACTCAATTGGTTGCAAGCTCTTCCATTGGCATTGATGAACATTCTGATGTCATTAAATTCTTCTCAAGGATGGACTCCATTCGGGTGTCATACTAACAAACCGTTTCCTGCACCCACAGCTCCACTGGGTGTGGGTAAAGTTCCAGGCCCATCTGGGCTCAGGAAACTAACCACCAATTTCTCCCATTTGACAGAAAAACTACCAGACGGTCCCCTGGAAATGAACATTTGCGAATCTGTGTGGTTAAAAGTGATTAAACGACAATGGTCTGAACCTAGGTGGACAGGTCCCTTCCAAGTTACTGAGCGGACAGCCACAGAAGTACGTCTTGAAGGAAAGGGGGACATGTGGTTCCACATCTCGTCTACACGACCCGCCAGGTCCACCTCAGGCTCAGCGATCCCTCCACCTGATGACAACCGGAAAACCGTGTCTCCAGTGCCGGCTGGCACCCTTTAATGACATCATTCTACAAGGGTTGATTTCACAGTACACGGGCACAATAATCCTGGTGAATCAAGATGGGACTAGGTAGTCTAACCCCAAGGTCCTGAAGAAGCCAACTGCGCCCCAGCTCGACTCATCCCAGAGGAAAAGGTCCCCTCTCAGTGATGTTCAACATGAGTCCCTCTTCAACAAAGACATTGGCAGGGATAGCCATCGTCTAGGTCGTAGCCATCCTGGTGTGGTCAGGGGTCATTGCAGAAGCGACCTCAGGATGTCCCATCCCGAATTCACGCAGCATATTACAGGAGGGTTATATGTAATGTCCACCACCACTGGGACCAGCAAAGGAGAATGCCTAATGGTTCCGGGAAATGCTGGAGTTACGTTCGAATTCAATGTATGCAAATTTTACCCTTGTTCTTGGGCTCCTAATTATCAGTACTATCTGTCTTCTGTATCTTGGTTGTACTATACCACTGTAGTACGTACTCTGGGTCTGATTGGCAGATGTCCTGTGTCTATCATCCCCACCCTATCGACTGTGTGCAGATAGCTGAGCGCCTCAGTTTAGTACCAGTAGGGCCCCTTGGTGCAGGACATGCTCAATTGAGTTTATCAGTGGATCTTCGCTCACTGAACATCTTCTATCTTGACAACTGCGACTCCGCACGCTGGCCCCCGTCATATCCCCACCGCCTCAGGTTGTATAGATTTCTTGTTAACCCCATATGCTTTGAATGTGGACTTTACCCCTGTTCGTGTTTGTCGGAGATTCCTACAGCCTGCTCAAGAGCATAGACCAGGGCAGCTGGTTGAAGGCCAAGGAGCGGGAGTCCGTGCTCAGTTCACTCAACAAATATCTGTAGCAGACGCCCGGGGGTAGTGTCAGGGGTGAGAACAATTGGTAGCATTTCGTGGATGGAGAGAGCAGCGGCAGCCATTGCAGTGTACCCTGCAGCCGTCTGCCTAGTGTGTATGTTAGCAGGTCCCATTATGTTCCTGATATCCTCCCCTTAGATGCGCCAGGAAACGCGCCGTGTATTCTTCCAGTCATGTCTCAAGACATTCCACCAGAACCTTGTGAAGGGTGGGATACAATTCATCCCTTGTCTCCGGCAACTCCCGATGCGCCGGTTTTCTATGCCGGTAAAGTGTCCCTGAGTTCTACCTGCTTTTTTAAAAATTCGTCCACTGTCCCACATGAAGCGAAAGTTGGAATGATTCCCCAACAACACTGCCGGATTGTTCAGGTGACCAACAGGTCTGATGGATCGGAAGCCTTGACTCGCGGACGGGCGAACGTGTGGTGGTACTGTGGTGGAGTCACCCTATTCAATGTTCTCCCTTCTCGTTGGACAGGCCAATGCGCTCTGGTTTCTGCTATTTATCCAACCTTTGTCGCTCCACTAGATGCTCGTGCGAGTCTCCTCGAAGTAACAAACCAGGCCATTACACCATGTTACTGCTGTTCTATATATGACCCAAAGCACCCATTCTTTAACTCTCCAGTTTATATAGATGCCATAGGTGTACCCCGTGGTGTTCCGAAGGAATATAAACTTACTAATCAGATAGCTACAAGATTTGAGAGCCTTCCCTTGCTTTCTGCCATTTTTCCAGTCACCCCCAATAAGAACGTTGACCGCATTAATTATTTACATGACGACCAACAGCGTCTGGCAAATTACACCAGGGACAGCTTCGAGGCTGTCCATGAACAATTGGCTGCCACCTCTTTGATGACACTCCAGACCAACATAGCGGTGGACATGATCCTCGCAAAGAAGGGAGGTGTTTGTTTCATGTTCGTAGATCAATGTTGTACAGTTATTCCGAATAACACAGCCCCCGAGGGATCCCTCACCATCACTTTGCAGAAATTGCAGTCTTTGTCGAGTGAGATGAACTCCCACTCAGGAGTAGACACCTCCTTTATGGGATAATGCTCTTAGCGTCTTCAGCACGAGGCCTTGGTAACTTCGGTTCTTATCTCCGTTGCTGTTTTTTCAGCTCTCTATACTTTGTGTGTTTGTTGTTGTATTCCTTGTGTTCGATCATTGTGTCAGCGATTGATTACTGCCGCCATTGAGAAAAAGGACATGTTTGTTCCTCCACCCTATATGATGGCTGAATTGCTTGACTTCAAATACTTGGGCTCAACAATCCAGAGCAACGGTGAGTGCAATTTAAATGCTTTTCAAAGTTTGGTGTCTGCAACACTGGAGAATTCATGAGTATGGCTTTGACTTTTCAAATGCGTCTTGACAACTGCTATCCCACTGAAATGACACCTTTTTTCTGAAAAAGTTAGGAAATGGAGATACCACATCAGAGAAATTTTGGGAAAATTTTCTACATGAGCCTGGCATACCCAGGAATCTCATGAGTGCTCTCTTACACTGTGAAACCGGGAAATGTACAATAGCCTCAACTTTAGCACTATCTGGTTATACCACACCCTGTCCTACAATATGCACTAAAAATACAATTTGTGACTTTCCAAATTCACACTTCGCAAGATTGACAGTCAATTTCACTGCTGACAGATTATTGAACAATTCCTGAATTCTTTTCAGGTGATCGTCCCATTTCCTGGCGTAAATGATGTTATCCATGTTAGGCTTTGACACCTTCGAGACCTGATGTCACGTTGTTGACGAGCCTTGGGAACGTTGCTGGGGCGTTCTTCAAGCCGAACAGCACAACTTTGTCTTGAGAGATTGCATCAAGTGTCGCGAATGCCGAAATCGTCTTAGTAGGATCATTGAGCAGCACCTGTCAGAAGGCCTTCAAAAGGTCAAACTTACTCATATACTTAGCTTGACCAATGTGATCAATCTAATCATCCTCTCTCGGAATAGGGTAGGAGTGTATTGACAGTTTTCATGTCAGTGCAGCAGCGCCAACTCCCACCACTTTTTGGGACAAGAACACAAGGTGAACTACACAGCCTGTCACTGGGTTCAATAATCTCGCTGTCCAGCATGTACTTCACTTCTTTCCGCAGAATTTCACTTTTCGCAGGATTCATTTGATAGGTGTGTTGCTTCACAGGTACAGAATCAACTACATCTATATTATGACTAACAATACCTGTGCACCCAGACAGATCGGAAAATAAGTGGGATAACTCGAAAATCAAATGTGACATTTCAGCTTCCTGTTCAGCAGACAAATGTGTCAATTTCTCAGGTAAGCGAACACATCAGAGTTGCACAATTTTGGTGAAACATTATCATGCAAACCATCAAACATCACACTTCTAACATTATCATCAACATTGTTATTGACATGTACAACATCATCAACAGTCCAATAAGTAACTGGGGAGAGTGTAGCAACTGACTTGTTTGGTTTCTACTGTGTCATATTTCTTAATCATGTTCACATGACATAACTTTTTGTATTTATGATGACCAGGAGTTAGGATGATATAGTCTGTCGCTAACCTTTTTGTTGATCAGATATGGACCCTGATATCTAGCTCAGAGTGGTTGGTCAGGAAAGGGAAGCAAGACTAACCACTTTTTCACCAGGAATAAAACTTCTTTCTTTTGACTTTTTGTCAAAATTGTTTCATTTTGGCTTGAGAAGTTAAGTTTTGTCTGGCCAACTCCAAAGCTTTCGAAAGCCTGTTTGGAAAAGTAGAAATATTGTCCAAAAGATTGATCTTTGGATTGCGAATGAGCCATTGCTCTTTCAGATGCTTTGGTGGCCCGCTTACATTGTGACTAAAAACAAGCTCAAAGAGACTGAGCCCGAAATTTTCCTGAACTTATTTGCTGACAGCAAACAACAACCAATGCACACCCTCATACCAATCATTCATTGTCTCAAAACAATAAGTCTTGATCATAGCTTTCTAAGTCTGATGAAACCTATCTGGTGTTCCCTGCGACGCTGGATGATAAGCATAGACTTTACCTGTTGTATGCCCAACTGATACATTGCTTGTTGAAACACCATGGACATAAAATTTAAGCCATGATAGACTGGATAACGTTTGGCAAATGGAATATGCTAAAATTTTTTCACAGGTTTTGTTTACCCCCAAATGACCTGCCATGGGACTTTCATGTCCCAATGAAATTACATGATTTTGAAAAACATTTAGAACCACAATTTCTTCTTCTTTTCCTTTTGGCTTGTCCCATTAGGATTTAGAACCACAGTTTGAAGATGTAATTTACATTCATCTTCCGCAGGAATGTCTGGCGACCTATACTACCTCATCAAAACACCATCCTTAAAGTAATAATATGGCTGCTTACGAGCCTCCTCAAATGAAACTGCATTACTTGCCAACTTCTGAAACTTGGAATCGTCATTCTATCCACTAATAAGTTGCTTTCTTGACAAAAGTTGATCACCACCCAACAAATTGTCAGACTTATCAGTGTGACATGAAGGGTTACTCCCCATTGAAGATAAGTCATCAGCCTCAGCGTCAAAAGAATGAACCATAATTGTACTTGACGAATCATAAATGGCATAATTTGGCAAAGTCTTTGGAAGAAATGTCTTTCGGCTTTGAACGAGTCACTGCACAAGACTGAAAAATACCCGGAAAGTCACACTCCAACTTCTCTGTACTGACTGAACACTTCGGAAAACAGTGACATTAGGATCAGGACCACCTTGAGCTCCCATAAGATCGTTGACAATCAATAAATCAACACCTGGAATTGGAAGAGAGTCAAGAACACCAACTTTGACGATGTCAGGAATCAGATCTGAAGTCAAATTCACAAAATGTAAAGGTGCAAGAGAACTGCCACTTATACCCTGAAGAATAACATCTGAGTTAGCTGAAGACTCTGCAGAAAAAGGCAAAAAAATCCTTGAAAATCAGAGATTGAAGAGCTCCAGTGTCCCTTAGAAAACTAATGGGCCATGGGGTAGAATGATCTCCCATAAAGGAAACCGAATGCGTGTGAATGAAAGGCAAATACTCTTTCGGAATTTCAGAATCTAAGTTTGTAAAAAAATAAAATAAAAACTCTCCTCAGAACCACCTGGAAACAAAGGATTCGGTACGATTGATACAAAAGCGTTTGGGGAACCAGTGGACTAATTTTTGTACTTCATCTTAGGGTTAGGTCTAAGCACAGACAGGATCAGAGTCACACAAGTCACTAGAACAGTTGGGTTTAGACTGAAAATGTGACTGGTTGTCAGAAGAATTTTAACCTGCCTTATCACCCACCGACAACAAGTCGTCTTACCAGAAGAAACTTGGAATTGCCGGGAGAGTGAAAAGTCTTGTGAGTATAAAAATAATCATCTGCCAACACCGGTACATAGGTGATTGCCATTTGCTGAGGTTGAGCACTTCCAATGGTTACAAAGTAGTTCCTTACCTCCACGTAAGACCGGAACCATTTACGGACCGTTCCATTTAGTCCAACCCAAGTTTCCAGTCTGTTCAACAGTATATTATGATCTACCGTATCAAAAGCTGCACTGAGATCCAACAAGACCAAAATTGAGAACTTTCCTGAGTCAGTGTTCAACCATATACCATTTAGCCCTTTGATCAGAGCAGATTCTGTACTATGAGTTTCGAAACCTAATTGAAATTTGTCAAAAAGTAAATTTAAATTCAAGAAATTGCTGAATTGAATAAAAATCTTGGCTTTGAAAGTGAGGTTTGAAGTGGCTGTATAGCTTGCTAATATGAAATGGTTAAGTGCTCTGTTTTTTAGAAGAGACTTGACAGCAGCTACTTAAAGAGCTTTAGGAAACTCGCCAGATTGAAGTGAGCAATTGATTCTTTGCAGCAAATCACAGAGCACTGACTTCACAATAGTTTTAACAAAGTCAGATGATTTTGAGTCGAGGCAGCTCATTGATGGTTTCGGCTGCTGAAAGGTTTTCGCTGCAGTATTTTGGTCAACTGTACAAATTCTGACAAGGTAATACATTTATTTATTTTATTTTATTTTACTTATTAATTTACCTGGGTGGCTTCACTTTGTCAACCACAGTAAACAAAGTGCGAGTATTGTTGACGTTCTTACTGATGACCTCAGAAAAGTGTTGCTGTCTAGCACTGATGGACTCTTGCTTAAAATTACAAAGAAACTGTCTTTAGAGGTCATGGTCAATTTGGAGTTTAGTTTTTCTCCACTTGTGTTCTGCTTTCCTACACTTTGATTTAGAACTGCTGACCATCATTGTGCTCCTGCACGGTGTTTTAGGCCGCCTCAGGATGGTCTTAGTTTTAACAGGAGCGACAGCATTCAAGGCATTTGAGATTTTTGAGTTGAAATTGTCCAAAAGTTTAATTTTCTCAGCATTCAGAGTTTGTGGCACAGCTAGTCTCCATTTAGTGGCAGTGGTCTCATTTATGTACCTATTAGAGATTGAGGTTGTCTGAGCTTTTGGAAGAATGTGTAATTCACAAAATACACAAAAATGGTCAGAAATAGCCATATCATATCAATCAATAGAATTTCAACTTCCTTAGCGATGAGCCGGTCTAAGATGTGACCTTGAGTGAGTTTGCGTCTTAATATGTTGAGAGGTCAAATATGTCTGGTATGGCAGAAGGTTCTTTGGATGTCTTGTTTTTATTGTTAACATGAATGTTAAAGCCCCATGTTATGACAAAATAGTTTACTGTACATATAATAGACAGCAGTTCTGAAAAATCCTCCATAAATTTTCTATTGTATCTTAGAGGTATATCAATGATTAAAACAACAACCGTTGGGTCTTTAACTAAAAAACACAGATATTCAAAAGAGCTAAAAGCACCCAGGATAATTTCTTTATATTGAAATAATTTGGAAAAAACAGCAATACCACCACCCTTTTTTCCTGTTTGACACTTGTTCATAAAATTGAAATTTGCGGGTGTTGCGTCATTTCAAATGCTGTTATACCTACTTTCTGTTAACCACGTTTCATTTAATAAAAAAATCCAGATCATAGACTGTAATGATGAGATTAATCAACATTGACTTGTTACTTAGTGACCTCATATTAAAAACACCTAGTCTCGCAGAGATGACTGGAGACAATGGTTTGATGCATTCACATTTTACCCTCACTAACTTAGTAGTTCAGATTTTTATCTCTTTGACCAATTTTCTGTTCTTTGTATTTACAGGGATGAAAAATGCTTGATCTCCATAGGGATCTGAGTTATTCTGGAAAAGACCCGGCAAATATCAGTCAGATTACATGATGAGACTCTTCATGGTTGGAGGAGGGGCCTTTCGCATTTTAGTGGACGTGGGTGTCAGGCGAGGGATTTTGGCGTGGAACGGGCTGTACTCCAACGTTGACAATAGTCTTCAATCTATCCATCAAACTGAACATTGCATTCAGACCTGGAGAGGGGAAACCAACATCTACTGCAAATTGTTTGGTTGTCTATGTCATAGGGGGGAAATTCTGAGGTAAGGATGGTTCCAATGGGGCAGCAAGAGTTGTGGGCGATTCAAAGACCTGGCACATTCCATTTGTCATTTGCTCCTCTGATTGTTTGCATGACCCAAATGAGTCCATCTGCACCATGTCTCGCATTCTCTCTTGGTTCCTCTGATTGTTTGGGAATAACTGCATCCTTTCGTCCTTGGTTTTTGTAAACATTTTCGATGAATGACATACACGGCAAAACATATGAAGTACTTCTGAGCATCCCAGAGAGAGAGCGAGAGAGAGAGAGAGAGAGAGAGAGAGAGAGAGAGATAGAGAGAGAGAGAGAGAGAGAGAGAGAGAGAGTTGTGATTGGTGTAGATTTCAATGGACATGTTGGCGAAGGAAATAGGGGCGATGAAGAATTGATGGGTAAGTACGGCATTCAGCAAAGGACCTTTGAGGGGGGGATGGTGGTGGACTTAGCAGAAAGGATGGAATTGGATGTGGTGAATACTTATTTCCAGAAGAGAGTGGAACATAGAGTGACCTACACGAGTGGAGGTAGAACCACGCAGGTGGATTATATTTTGTGCAGTGTAATCTGAAGGAGGTTACCTACTTTAAGGTTGTGGTGGGGGAGACTGTAGCTCGACACCATAGGATGGTGGTGTGTAGGATGACTCTGGTACTGGGTAGGAAGACTAAGACAAAGGTAGAGCAGAGAATCAGGTGGTGGAAGTTGAGAAAGGAAGAATGTTGTGTGGCCTTCTGGAAAGAGGTGAGGCAGGCTCTAGATGGATAGGAAGAGCTCCCAAAAGACTGGAATACTACTGCCAAGGTATTCAGAGACCCACACAGGAGAGTACTTGGGGTGTCTCTGGTAGGAAAGGGGAGAAGGAGACTTAGTGGTGGAACGCCAAAATCAAGAAGTCATTTAAGGTAAGAGATTAGTGAAGAAGAAGTGGGACACGGAGAGGACTGAGGAGAGGCCTAAGGAATACACTGAGATCCGCCGTAGGGGAAAGGTAGAGGTGGCGAAGGCTAAACAAGAGGCATATGACTCCAGGTTCGATATGAAAGAAGGAGAACAGGAGCTCTACAGGTTGGCCAGATAGAGGGATAGAGATGTGAAGGATGTGTAGCATGTAAAGGTGATAAAGGATAGCGATGGAAATATGTTGACTGGTGCCAGTAGTGTCCTAAGTAGATGGAAAGAGTACTTTGAGAAGTTAATGAATGAAGGAAATGGGAGAAAAGGTAGAGTAGAAGAGGCAAGCGTGAATGACCGGGAAGTGGCATTGATTAGTCAGGGAGAAGTTAGAAAGGCACTGAACAGAATGAAAAATGGAAAGATACTTGGTCCCGATGACATACCAGTGGAGGTCGGGAAGCAATTTGGTGAGGTGGCTGTGGAGTTTTTGACCAACTTATTCAATAGAATACTAGCAGGAGAGAAGATGCCAGAAGAATGGAGGAAATGTTTACTAGTCCCCATTTTTAAGAACAAAGGCGATGTTCAGAACTGTGGAAACCACAGACGAATAAAGATGATGGTCCACACAATGAAGTTATGGGAAAGACTACTGAAGGTGAGACTCAGGACAGAGTGAGTCTCTGCGAGCAACAGTATGGTTTCATGTCTAGAAAGAGTACCATAGATGCATTATTTGCCCTGAGGATGCTCGTGGAAAAATACAGAGAAGGTCAGAAGGAGCTACAATTGTGTCTTTGTAGACCTAGAGAAAGGCTATGACAGAGTACCAAGAGAGGAACTTGCATACGCAAGTCTGGTGTGGCGGAGAAATATGTTAGAATAGTACAGGACATGTATGAGGGCAGCAGAACAGCAGTGAGATGTGCCGTTGGTGTGTCAGAAGAATTTAAGGTGGAGATGCGACTGCATCAAGGTTCCGCATTGATGCCCTTCCTGTTTGGAGTAGTATTGGATAGGCTGACAGACGAGGTTAGACTGGATTCCCCTTGGACCATGATGTTCGGAGATATTATGATCTGCAGTGAAAGCAGGGAACAGGCGGAGGAACAGTGAGAAAGATGGAGGTAGGCACTGGAAAGGAGAGGAATGAAGATTAGCCGAAGTCAAACAGAATATATGTGCATGAGTATGTGGGGCGGAGGTTAGAGACAGACTTTGATGGTTTGGACATGTTCAGAGGTGAGAAAGTGAGCATGTTGGTAGAAGGGTGCCGAGGATGGTGCTGCCAGGCAAAAGAGTGAGAGGAAGACCAAAGAATGTATGTTGTGAGGGACGACACGAGGACAGTGGGTGTTAGAGAGGAGGATACACGAGATAGGCTTAGATGGAAAAAGATGACACACTGTGGCGATCCTTAATGGGACAATCCGAAAGAAAAAAAACAAGAATAATGAAGTACACAGCAAAAAATGTTGGCAGTCAATAACTTAACTCCTTGTGTATTTAGCCAGAAACCGTCTGCTTTATAAATATGTCTATGCCCACAAAAAATACAGAAATTGTAAATGAAACACAGATAGTGTAGTACACACTTAGCTTAACCACATTGAACTGACGGAACCTCAAGAAACGTTCGTCTCCAAATACAAGTGGGAGTGGTTCCCTTCGAAAAACGTCATCTTCCAAACCTTGCACTTTTGTTAGGAGATCAATGAACTCTCGCTTCAGTACCTCTTATTGGTGCTTGAGAACATCAGGGCCCCTGTGTGTATCATGATAGATGTCGCAGTTGGGTGCTGTTCAGTGAACTGCAGGATGTTTTTGAGAGATAGACACTGTAACATGAGTAAAACATAGTACTTTGGTGTTCTTTTCACTGCAAAACCGTGTCACATTCTTGACGGCTCAATCACCAACTTATTAACGTAACTGTCCCCATTTTTTTTTTTTTAATTTGATACCTTTTAGTGTTGGTGGGGGATGAGCATTCTTTGCTAGGGTCTCATAAAAGTGGCTCAAATCTATTTGTAAGTCTGATGTCAATGTTTTGCATTGACTCATGTTCTTTTTTCTGACACTTTGCTGTAATGACCGTCGATGGGCGCTCACTTGGGGTTGAGGCAACCCGCAACGCAGTCCAGCCAAATCCCTTGGTAATCTGCTGGTGTTATTGTGTCTTCCTTTTTATATGTCCCATATCTTTGGGCTCTGGTCCCAGTAAAATCCAGGGAGAACTGTTGGAGGATCCATTATTGTTTCAGCAATCGACATCTATCCTCATTGTTGAGCTAAGTACATCTACATAGATTTCAAGACGGTAGATTTTCGATTCCAGAAGTGACATCCTCTGCAGTAGTCCACGATAGTCTTCCTAGCTATAAATATTCAATAGAATTTCTAAAGAAATCCATAGAATTCTATCGAATTTGTACAGAACAACTTGTTCTATAGAACTTTGGTTGTGATTTTCTATAGAATTCTATAGAAAGGTTTGAAGAACAGAAAGTGGCACAGTGCTTAATCTCAAATCTCTAGAATTTCTAAAGAAAATAAATTTTGGAGAACAATTTTCAAGCAATAGATTTAATACACATGCTGAAGTCACATAATAAAATGCATCAAGTACTTGTTACAATGTATAAAGACTGTCATGACTGGAGATTTCAAAATAGGGCAAGTCATGTAAGACAAGCCACTATTAAAAAGGCTACATCTTGAAAAATCGGAAACCAACTGTCAATATGTTGAAGAGGGGACTACGTTCACAAACCTTCAATCACTATCAAGCAACAACAGACCAAGCAGAAGTCATCTGTCCAAATCCAGATTTCAACCATTATTCTTTTAAAGATGCAGGTTGTGAAAACCACTCAATCAACTGGATTTTCCCCCATTACATCTTGAGTACAAACATAACCAACAAAAACAAACAGCTGAAATGTTTTTTTTCAAGTTCGAGTATTGACGTTTTCAGAGGGACCCACATTAACATTTTCAACTGTTCTCTATGGGGATAGATTTGCGTGTTTCACCTGCCACCTGGTGGCGGTGAGTTGGCCTCATGGCGCAACCATAACTGTAGGCGACAACCCGTAGTACTTTTTATTCAAAACATTTCTCTGTTTAAAACCTCAATCAAAACCTGTCGGTAAGTATATATTTTTTCCAAAGTACTTCATTTACGTTTTATTTGTACTTACAGATGCAGAAGAAAAATATGAAGGTGATATGACCGCTCAGACCGTTTTTAATGCTCGCAAAATTTTCGGATTTGTGGCTTTATATGCAATTTTATGCAATTGTAATGAAAATAAATGCAAACGGTAATAGTCAAGGTATCATCACTTAAATTTCATGAAAATTCGTAGAGAAACAAAAAAGTCACGACATTTTGAAGATCCTAATTAACCAGGAAGGTCAACTTTTTTTCTATTGTTTTGCCAATACCATAATTAGCCCATATTCCCAATCTTTAAATGGTCATAACCTTTATGTTATTTGAGCTATTGAGATAATTTAAGCAAGACTTTAAGGGGTTTTCAAAGCTCTTTCCATTGATAGTTTTTTTTAATTCGATCCATCCATTTTCTTAGCCGCTTATGCTCACAAGGGTTGCAGGAGTGGTGGAGCCTATCCCAGCTGTAAATGGGCAGAAGGCAGGGAACTGAACTAGAACATATGTAATAAAAAATTCGGAAGTTACATTAGTATATTGACCTATTTGGCAGGCAAAGCCACCTTGGCAAATCCTCTGAAGAAAAAAATATCTTCATCTTGACAGTGGTACACAATTTCAGTAAATGGAATCTTGCTACTCAAATATCAAATATATTAAATATCCTGAAACATTGGCCTCCATCATTGACAATATATATTATGTCTAATTAAGGGTGCCGGCTGTGCCGATGACATTTATAATTAATCAAAAATAACTGTTCTTTTTTCAGCTAACACAAAGTGGTTATGGTACCACCTCAACTTCCTTGGGGCAGAATAAGACGGGTATAGTGTAAAGTGACCAGTAAGTTATTTTTCCCAATTGTGCATGGTGAAATCATAATTGCATGTCTCATTTAAATTTCTCACTGCATGCATATCAACAGTCATGTCATGACTATAGCTATCGACTTGTCAGTGATGTGATATTGCAGGTGATGGTTTATTTTCTTTACAGCTCGAAAAGCCTCCAGAAAACCTGAAGTGGAGGATTCGGAAAGTGATGCCAGGCCTGTAATTGCCCTGCAAGACCATCAAAGTAAATGTATGTTTTGTTTAAAGGACTTTTTAAGAAGAAATCTGGCCCAAAAAGCACAATAAAAACATGGCTACTATGATATTCTGTTTAATTCATACTGTTTTAGGCAGTGGAACAGGTGGTTCACCGTCACCATGAAGAACCCTACGACATTCAAAACCAAGATATCTACCTTCAACCTCGAGCCATCCACCACCAAATATGAGCCTCTCCCATTCCTCCAAAGAGAGTTGGCCCATGTAAGAACCAAGTAAGCCAAATGTCTATGAATTTACTTAATTATTGTTATATTTGTGCTTTTGCATTGTGCATGTGTTGTTGTTCAGGGTTCAAAAAAAAAGTGCTGATGCTGCTTACTGAGATAAGGGACACCGTCAGGCATCAAGACCACCAAGACCAGAAGAGGACATCGAACGATGCACAGATAAAATCTCTGGCCGACTTCATTGTCCTTGAAGAGAAGGTGACGGAAGACCCTTCTGTTTCTGCAGAACTGGTATGATTAGGTATGTAAAAAGTAGTAGTGTTTAATTTTAACAACAAACAAATTCCTAATTTTTCCATCCTCTTTGATTTGCTGAAATTCCAGATGTTGAAAGTTGGAGGGGTAACCCTCAAGGAAAATGCCAAACGGATCCTAAAAACGTAATTAAATATTATATATTTTGTACAGAATGTTTTTTTTTTTTACCAGTAATATACACTTGAGAATCAGGTGAAGATTTTGTACTTATTTTAACTTTCAAATGATATTGCATTTATTAATACAATTGAAAGTTTGATAGATTCCGAACTGATATTTATATTGTTTGCCTCACATGATAATAACCAAGTCTCTTAATTTTGAATTCAGAATGTGTCTTGAGAAACCACGAGGGGACCCTGAGTGATGTGAAGTGCGGTCACGTCATGCCTGAAATATGCACCTGACAGATGAGAGCGTAGTGACAGGAAACAGGACAGGAGGAACCCAGATGGACAGTAAATATGAGAGACACAGTTAAAGTTCACATAGTGGAATAATATATTTTATTTTGTTTGTAACATAATTTATGCAAAAAGATATTTGTTCTAAATGGAAAAAAGTAATTTGTTCCAAATGTTAAACATGTATTACTGTATGCTGAATAACCTTATTGTAATTGTCTGTAATTTGACCTCTCCTCGAGCCATTACCTAATCGTGGTGGAGGGGTTTGTATGTCACGATGATCCGAGGAGCTAAATTGTCTGGGGCTTCATGCCCCTGGTAGGGTCACCCATGGCCCTCCTCTGGAGCCAGGCCTAGCCTAGAGGTGGGGCTCGAAGCCGAGCGCCTAGTGGACGCGCCTGCATCCGCGGGGCTTGGCCAGGCACAGCCCAAAAGGGTAATATGGGTCCCCCTTCCCATGGCCTTACCACCTGTGAGAGGAACCATAGGGGTCGGGTGTGAAGTGAGTTGGGTGGTGGCCAAAGGCGATCCGAACCCCGGCTACAGAAAATACCGCTAGGGACATGGAATGTCACCTCTTGAGACCTCTCGAGAAGTTCCGACTAGATATAGTCGGACTCCCCTCTACGCACCACTTGGGCTCTGGTACCACTCCTCTTGAGAGGGGTTAGACCAGGAGTGTCAAACTCCCTTTGGTCTGCGGGCCGAATACAGCTTAATTTGAGATCAAGCGAGCCGGACCAGTAAACTCATTGCAAAATTACATAGAACTAACAATAAGCCCACTTTTTTCCTTTGTATTAGTCACCAATACTAATAATTAGTGCAAAGAATGAATAAATTCTCAAAATGTTTATTAACGGAATTTTCCTTTTACATTATGAACAATATATTATGAACAAGAGAATAACATAAGAACATAAATAAAGTATGTGCAATTTTAACAACACTTTTACACAGTTAAACATATATTTAAGTGTGTTGTACATAAAACTGATCACAGAAATAGTAACAATGTTCCAAAAACATTTAGTACCAGCCTTGTGGAACTTAAAAACACTGTTTTTCAACATCTGGAAAGCAATTTGAACAAATGAATAACTTTCACAGCAATTATTCGTCTTGCTTGGAATTTGCCCTTGAAACTTGACATCGTTTATCCTGCACAAGTGCATCAATATGAGGCATCATGTCCTGAGAAGCAGCCAATTTCAGAATCTCATTCAAATGCTTATGTGTGAGCTTTGAGCGCAGGTTTGTTTTATTAATGTTCATTAGTGAGAAAACTTGCTCACAAAGGTAGGTTGCCCCAAACATGGACAATGTTTTAGCAGCTAGTGCTGTCAATGCGGGATAGCCTGGTAGGAGGTACTTGTAAAATGTGTCCAAGCTTACAGAGGCAAATCTGTCCCTCAGTTCTACATCACACTGCAAATCAATGATTTCAAGTTGCATGGCAACGGGCAAATCAGAAGCTTTGACTGTGAATGGTGAGCGAAAAACTGCAAAATCTGTTTCGAGTTAGCTAAAAACCTGAAATCTTTTCTCAAACTCCATCAACAGCCCTGAAATCTTCTCTTTGTACCGTTCCACGTCAGAATTAACGCTTGCTGCGCACATATTTTTTAAACAGGGAAAATGAGCAGGGTCACCGCTTGCCACCTGCGTCTCCCATAACCCGAGCTTTAACTTGAATGCACGTATGCTGTCATAATACCGTGTTACGATTTTTTTTGCCTCCCTGCAACATTCTGTTAAGAATATTCAAGTGCTCAGTGATGTCAACCATAAACGCAAGGTCCTGCAGCCACAGATGGCACTGTAATTCCTTAACAGGTTTACCTTTTTTCTCCATGAATTGTCCGATTTCATCACGTAAATAAAAGAAGCGCTTTAGCACAGCACCTCTGCTTAACCATCGTACGTTTGTGTGATAAGGCACACCGTGGATAATGTTACGGTCACTGAGAAAGCTGTCAAATTGACGATGATTGAGACCTCTGGCTCGGATGAAACTAACAGTTCAGACAACCACCTCCATGACGTGATCCAGTCTTAGCGATTTGCTGCATAATGCCTCCTGATGCAAAATGCAATGAAATGTCCAAAAATTACCTCCCCCATTTGCGGCTTGTACTTTATCTCTGAACTTTGTCACAACACCTGCCTTTTTACCCATCATTGACGGCGCACCATCAGTAGCCAGGCTTACGGCGCGTGACCACTCCGCTCCGACTCTGTCCAGCGCTCCAACGACAGAGCTGAAAATGTCCTCAGCTGTTGTGGTGTCGATCATCGGCACCAGCTCGAGAAACTCCTCTGTGACATTCAAAGTCTTGTCAACTCCACGAATGAATATGGCCAGTTGAGCGACGTCCGTGATATCAGTACTCTCATCAATCGCAACAGAAAATGCCACAAATGACCCCACTTTGCGTTTTAGTTGGTGGTCCAAATCTGCAGAGAGTTCCGAAATCCTGTCTGCCACGGTATTTCTTGTCAAGCTTATATTGGCGAAAGCATGTCGCTTCTCAGGACACACAATTTCAGCAGCCGTCAGCAAGCAGTTTTTGATGAACTCTCCATCACTGTACGGCTTTGATGCCATTGCTTTTGGCCCGCAATTAGGTAGCTGGCTTTCACCGCAGCATCACTGGCTTCTCGGCTCCGGGTGAAAACAGATTGCTGTTTCTTCAGACGCGCCATCATTTCATTTACCTTCTGTTTTCTCAATTCTCCATGCAAACTGTTGTATTTTTCACCATGCTGAGTTTCGTAATGCCCCCGAATATTGTATTCTTTAAGCACCGAAACTTGCTGCTGGCACACCAGGCACACGGGTTTCCCATTCACCTCCGTGAACATATAAGAACATGTCCATTTTTCTTGAAAAGTCAGACACTCTGTGTCTACTTTTCTCCTTTTTGACAAAGACATTTTGCTGATGAGGGTGCGAGGCAAACGGAAAAGTAGATAATGCAATTGTCGCCAATAGACGCTGTAGAGACGTTCAATTTTACCAGGTCAAGGTGGTCCTAGTTCCGCCGCAGTGTTGCTTTCATGTTGTCTGCACGTACTAAAACGCTGCGCCCCCTAGCGGATAATACAAGAACTACAAATTTTAAAGAAAATTCATATTTTTTTTATACAATGCAGCTTTCTTCCCCGGGCCGTACCAAACCACCAGACGGGCCGGATCCGGACACCCCTGGGTTAGACTCTATTCCACTCTGGAGTTGCCCACGGGGTTGGACGCCAACCAGGTACGTTGGGGTTTACCCCGGTGGATGAGAGGGTAGCCTCCCTATGCCTGCAGGTAGGGGGATGGGTCCTGACTGTTATTTGTGCTTATGCACCAAACAGCAGTTCAGAGTATCCACGCTTTATGGAGTCCTTAGAGGGAGTGCTGGAGAGCGCCCCCTCTGGCGACTCCTCATTCTGCTGTCAATCCCCACGTGGGCAATGACAGTGAGACCTGGAAGGGCAGGATTGGGAAGAAGCCCCCCCGATCAGAACTCGAGTGGTGTTCTGTTACTGGACTGGATTGTCCATAACGAACACAATGTTCAGGCATAAGGGTGTTCACGTGTCCACCTGGCACCAGGACACCCGAGGTCACAGCTTGATTAACTTTGTGATCGTGTCAATCGGACTTGCAACCTCATGTCTTGGACACTCGGGTGAAGACGGGCGGAGCTGTCAACTGATCACCACCTGGTGGTGAGTTGGCTCCGATGGTAGGGGATGATGGCAGCCCGACATGGCAGGCCCAAACGTATTGTGAGGGTCTGCTGGGAACGGCTGGCAGATTCCACTGTCAGAAGGAATTTCAACTCCCACGTCTGAAAGAACTTTACTCACGTCCCGGAGGAGGCATGGTACATTAAGTCCAAGTGGACGATGTTCTGCACCTCCATCGCTTCGGTGGCCGACTGGAGCTGTGGCTATAAGATGGTCGGGGCCTGTCATGGTGGCAACCCACGAACACCTTGGTGGACACCAACAGTGAGGGATGCTGTAAAGTTGAAGAAATTATTAACTATTGGGCATTTCTGGCCTGTGGGACTCCCGAGGCAAATAGGTACCGGCTGGCGAAACAGAATGTAGCGTCGGTGGTCGCTGAGGCAAAAATCCGGGCATGGCAGGAGTTCAGTGAGGCCATGGAGAACGACTTTAGGACGACTTCGAGGACATTCTGGTCCACCGTCCGGTGTCTCAGGAGTCTTTTCTCAGGTGTTCAAATACTTATTTGCAGCTGTATCACACAAATAAATCGTAAAAAAACTGGACATTGTGATTTCTGGATTTTTCTTTTTAGATTATCTCTCTCACAGTGGACATGCATCTACGATGAAAATTTCATACCCCTCCATGATTTCTTGTGGGAGAACTTGCAATATAGCAGGGTGTTCAAATACTTCTTTTCTTCACTGTAAATAGTGAAGTGCAAAAGTGTGCCAATCCTTGGCTTCAAATCTTGCAAAGCCCTGCGCCTCATCAAAGTGGTGTATATGGTCAACTGTGAAAAAGTAAAGAGCATCCAGTCAGACCACAATGCAGCACTGTGGAGGCACAAGCCAGTGCAATCTGTAGGCTGGTCCCAAAAGCAGAGGGCTGCGTCAGGAAGGGTATCCGGTGTAAAACCGTGCCAAACAAATATGAGCATTCATCTAAAGAATACCATACCGGCTCGATTGTGGCCTAGGTTAACAATGCCCACCCCCGGCACCGTTAACCTGCAGGGCGTAGGTGGAAACTCAGCAACTACGCGTCGAAGACAAAGAAGAGGAGGAAAGCAGATTCATTGGCAGAAGAAGAGGAATGCACAGAGCCCTACAACTGAGTGTAATGACTTTGAAATTTGGGACTATGAGAAGAAAAGCTCAAGAGTTGGTTGACATGATGAATAGGAGAAAGGTTGATATATTGTGCATCCAAGAGAGCAGGTGCAAAGGTCGTAAGGCTAGATGTTTAGGAACAGGGTTTAAATTATTTTACCATGGAGTAGATGGGAAGAGGCAGCACGGTGGATCAGCTGGTAAAAGCATCGGCCTCAAAGTTCTGAGGACCCGGGTTCGATCCCGGCCCCGCCTGTGTGGAGTTTGCATGTTCTCCCTGTGCCTGCATGGGTTTTCTCCAGGCACTTCGGTTTCCTCCCATATCTCAAAAACATGCAACATTAATTGGACACTCTAAATTACCCCAAGGTGTGATTGTGAGTGCGACTGTTGTCTATCTCCATGTGCCCTGCGATTGGCTGGGAACCAGTTCAGGGTGTCCCCTGCCTCCTGCCCATTGACGGCTGGGATAGGCTCCAGCAACTTCCCACAACCCTCGTGACCATAAGCAGAAAAAGAAAATGGTTGGATGGATAGATCGGTAGAGTAATGGAGTAGGCATTATTTTAAAGGAAGAGCTGGCTAAGATTGTCTTGAAGGAGAAAAGAGTATCAGATTGAGTGATAAGCCTCAAACTTGAACTTGAGGGCGTTATGTATAATGTGATAATGCTATGACCCACAGATAGGATGTGACCTAGAGTTGAAAGTGAAATTTATGAAGGAACTAGATAAAGTACTTCTGAGCATCCCAGATAGAGAGTTGTGATTGCTCTTGATTGTAATGGACAATGTTCGACGAAGAAGTGACGGATAAGTACAGCATCCAGAAAAGGAACATGGAGGGACAGATGGTGGTAGAGTTTGGAAAAAGTATGGAAATGCAGTCGTGAGCACTTTTTTACAGAAGAGAGAGAAACATAGAGTGACCGACAAGAGCGGAAGTAGAAGCTCGCCAGTGGATTGTGTTTTGTGTAGACGATGTAATCTGAAGGAGGTTACTGACTTTAAGGTAGTTGTAGGGGAGAGTGAAGGTCAACAACATAAGATGGTGGTGAGTATAATGACTCTGGTGGTGGGTAAGAAAATTAAAAGGACAAAGGTAGAGCAGAGAACCATGTGGTAAGAGATAGTGAGTGTGGAAGAGTGACAGAAGAGTCTCTGCTAGGATGAAGGGCAAAATTTATAAAACAGTGGTAAATCCGCCCATGATGTACGGATTAGAGATGGTGGCACTGAAGAGACAGGAAGAAGAGATGGAGGTGGTAGAAATGAAGATGTTGAGGTTCTCGCTAGGAGTGAGCAGGTTGGATAGGATTCGAAATGAGCTCATTGAGGGACAGCCAAAGTTGGATGTTTTGGAGACAAGGTTCGGGAGAGAAGACTTTGATGGTTTGAACATCTCCAGAGGCGAGAGAGTGAGTATATTGGTAGAAGGCTGCTGAGGATTGAGCTGCCAGAGACAAAGAGAAGGTTGATTGATGTTGTGAATGAAGACATGAGGGCAATTGGTGTTAGAGAAGATGCAGGAGATAGGCCAAGATGGAAAAAGATGACACGCTTTGGCAACCCCTGAACGTACAAGCCGAAAGGAAAAGAAGATCAAGTTCGACCACATCCTTGATGAATATTGAGATATTTTCAAAGGCAATGGCACATTCCCAGCCGAGTCCAGTTTTAGAATTGACCATAATGTGGCACCAGATGTTTTGCCCACCCCGAAGGGTACCATTTTCCCTTAAAGAGTGTCTAAAGACATGGAAAGAGACGGAATAATATGCAAGGTGACAGAGCCAACCAAGTGGGTTAATGCCCTGGTTGTGTGTGAAAAACCAAAGACACACAAACTTGGGGTGTGCCTAGATCCGAGACCATTAAACAAAGCCACACTGACCCCTACCCCTATTGGAGGATGTGACATCCAAGTTAGCAGGGGCAAAGTATTTCAGCACCCTGCATGCAAGATATTGGCCAATCAAGTTAAGCAACACTCACAACGTTTAACACAATACATGGAAGGTATTGTTTCCCTCAGGCTCTCCTTTGGTATCATGTCCGGCCAGGACGAATTTTATAGTAGGGTGGCTGAGACGTATGACGGCCTGAGTGGACTCGCGTGCATTGTGGACGACGTTGTCGTGTTTGTAAAAAAACAAAGCAGGAGCACGACACCAACCTCCGAATCATGCTCTCTCAGAGAGATAGGCATACACCTGAACCCACATCTGTGTTTCTGAGGTGAGTTACTGTGACCACAAGCTCACAGCCGACGGTCTGAAACCAGACCCACTCAAGGTGAATGCCATCAGACACATCACCACCAACTCATGAGGCAGAGCTTGAAACAGTGCTTGGTATGGTTAACTACCTGACAAGATTTGCGCCCAATCTAGGTGACATGTGTGCAACACTCTGAGAACTGCTTTGGCAAGAAACAGAGTTCAAGTGGGACACAACGCATGAAAATGCATTCCAGAAGATGAAGGCGATCATCACAGAGAAGCCAGGGCCAGTGTTGGCCTATTTTGATCCTGAAAAAGAAGTCATACTACAAGTGGGTGCATCAAAACATGGCCTAGGTGCAACCATCATGCAGGAAGGCAGGCCAATAGCATATACAGCTAAGATGCTCAACAGCACAGAACAAAATTACGCACAAATTGAGTAGGAACTGTATGCAGTCCCGCTTGGGTGTAAGAGGTTCCAAAAATATCTCTACGGGTGAAACATGACTATGGAATCCAATCACAAACCACTGGACACCATTCTCCAAAAAAACCATCGCTCTCGCTCCACCGTGCTTGCAGCTCATGATGTTTGCATTACAAAAATACAGTATTACTCTTACCCACAGATCAGGCAAAGAGATCCCGATGGCCAACACACTGTCAAGAAAATTCACAGATGAAGATGACGAGTCTCAATCAGAGGCTATAGAGACAAGTCCTCACTGTCATCAGCACAGCTTTTATCTTGAAGGTCTTTTGACATATGAACACTGTAACCAGAGGTGATTGATGCATTTGTGCTCAGGTGAGGAATAAAGAAAGAAGCCACATGTGAATCCGTTAATCTCAGAATGAGCTATAGTACTTCTTGTATATAGCAAGATCATAAAACATCTGTTTACACATTATAGCCCAAAAAGAAAACTGGGTTTTTTAGCAATGCTGGTCCAGCCGAAAGAAAAGCAATAACCATGGAACCGAAGCTTAACATCATAAAAAGAAGAAAGGAGTAACACCGATGAACATTGGCAAAGACTTGGGCTTCAGTCGGTCGACCGTAGCGATCATTACTAAGGACAAAGCTCATATTTTAGTGCACGTGAAGGATTTCGCCTCTATGAGGGATACTGTCATGAAGCAACTTTTTTTTGAGGAGAAAAAAAAAAAACTAAAACCAAGCAACGTTCTTCAATTGTTGCCGAGATGGAAAGATTACTTACGTTACGGATCGAGGATAAGAATCAACGTAGGTGTAAAATCAGCCTAATATTCATTAAGGGAAAAGACATGGAGTATTTTCCTAAACTTTGAAAGAGCGGAAAGGTAATTTACCGCTAGTAAGGGCTACCTGCACATGCTTCCTGAACAATAGCTAAGCACAACCTCCCCTCCTTCTTCACCATTATCTTCTCACAGTAATAGTAAGTACAGCATCTTTTTTTTTTAAATGTATTTTAGTTTTTTATACAAAGTATTTTAACCTAAGTTTTGACTAACGGTGAAATCTGACTTACACAGAAATTCAGGTTATGTCGCCAGCGTAGGAAGAGCTCTCTTTCGTAGATCGAGGACTCCATGGATACAATAGATATTGCATGCCTCGTCACTTTAAACAGCATACACTCCTTTAAGTCTTGACATCTTTTGTACAAATGTCATTGCAATGGACTATCGCTCTAATGGCGACTGTCACTCCTCTGAATGGTAGAAGACACTCCAACTTGGCACAACTGTGAGTTCTTAAAAAAAAAAAAAAGTTCCTTGTCAATGACTGTTGACTGTCTGTTGTTCTTCGTACTCAACATGTATGTCATACTAGGGTGTCACCAACTGCTGGAGACAAATTCCTTGTCTGTTGTTATATACTGTGTCAATAAAGCTGATTCTGTTGCAGCACAATGTATTGACATCATTGGTCATTTGGTTTACTTTCCATACATACACAGTGAATGTGCTGACAATTTCAACCTTCCTAGCTTAGCGTTGCAGCGGGCACAGAGCTCAAAATGAGGTGTCATATCTACAACATCTGTAGAAAGGAGTAATGCAGACGGTGGGCAGCAGTGATGCCCCAAAGAGCAAGTTGACAACTGCAAGAATGATAAAAAAAAAAATTCCAGTAATGGCATCAACTTATCAACATTGACTAGTCTATCTTTATACTCGAAAACAAAAAAAATCCAAGGTCCTTCAAAACCTAATGCACCCCCATGGCCCCTTAGTCTTTAATGAAGCTAAGAAGCATTTTTTGGTTATGTGGAGAAAAAAAACAGTACCACACCAAACACAAGTACAAGGAGAAAATGCATGCTCTACATTAAGATGATGTCACACAAATTTGAAACGCAATCACTAAAAATTGCACTAACTTGTAAAGGAGTCTGCCTCTATCTCTTGGGTTCATTTTGCCCCACTCTCCCTCTTCAAACGCATCCTTAGCAGCAGTAACAGCTTTGTCCACATCACTATTCTGCGCCAGGGACACATCACAGATGGCCTGCAGAACAGACATACACACATTATACATGTGGTACCCCAAACAAACATGTGAATCTTGTATATAGATTGATAACAATCAATGTTAGTTTTGGTATTTTTCAAGGTTATCGAAAGAAATTCAAACTCAAACTCGCCCAAATTAGTGTACTACAGGACAATATTTTTACATGGAAAAAAAATATAAAAACTTGAGGTCCAATTAACATTTATAACAAAAGTGTTTTCATTTACTGTCCCATCTGTTGGGTTTATGGTCTTGTAAACGTTTGCTCCCTCAGCATCAACAAACTCCCCATTGATGAAAAGTTGATATGGCATTTTAACAGTCATGTTGTTGATGTTTTTCTCCACCTGAGAAAGAGAAATAAATGGAAGAAAAACACTTTGCTAGCATTGTATACTAGAGTCAGAAAAACACATGTGGTTTTCCTCTGCCTGTTGCAAAAACATGTATAAAATGTTAAATTAATGTTACATATTCAATGGTCAGTTCTTCTTCATTTCCCTCCCCTCGAAGCTTCCTGACACACATCTGGACAAAATCCTGGAAGGTTGTGTTCATGTAGACGTCCTCGTTTTGTAATTGGCAAGTACTTGCACACAGTTTCACCTCCTCTACGAGCCTTAAAACGACAACAAACTGAACAATGTGATAAACTACCACATGTGAAGCAAGTAGAATATCTATATTACTATTCAACCATATAAATTACGGAAACAATGCAATAATTGTATTTTAGTTTTTTTTTTTTTTGTTTTTACCTGACTACATCCATGGAGGCAGCTCCAGATTTGAAGAAATCAGTAGAGTCTTCAATCTGACTGACATTAGTCAGAATACTCTGCCACACTGACTGCAAGAAGAGAAAACAGTTTTATTTTCTTAAACATTATAATATAAATAATGACAATGTATTAATTTATTAATCAATATCACAGACGCTACCTTGATTTGTTCAGCAAAGTTTTTCTCTTCCTCAGTTAGCTCCACAGCAGCACTACTTCCTGTGCAAAAGTACTGTGAGGCAGGTATCATCTTCCCATCTTCAAATTGCACATTCTGTACCAACAGCTAAATGTGGAAGGAGTTGAAAAAGACAATTTAAATGTTTACCCATAAATATTTTATATAGTTCAACCACAAATACAAAGGATTCTACACACAAGAGACATCATACAGGAGCAATAATTGAGAAGTGGTGTGTACAGAGTATCCCACAGCCGTATCCTCGGGTAAAGTGAAGTTGTTGCAATCTCTTGATTTACCAGTTTGCCATGTTTGAAAAGAAAAAGGAATTCCTGTGGACTTCAGCTTATTCACAGTTAAAATAAAACACGAGTAAGCAGTGTTACGTTGTAATAAGTGTTGCACAGCAACCATATTACAGGTAGTGTGACACAAACAGGTGCATCACAAAGATACTTCCCGACTGCTAATGACATTGATAAAATGACAAGTAAATGATTCAGAATCTAACATACCATTATGCCATTAACATTGCAGTTGTCGTAAGGGGAACTTTTAGACAAACGTCAAGCTGCCATGCAACATGTTTGAAGAGAAAATGGACCTCTCAGGTCCATGAAAAATAGTCTGCTGGCAGTTAATTTATCTTCACCAATTATATAGATGTTCAGTTGTCAATTGGCGTATATTGGTAGGGAAACAATACAGCCGTTGGGTAGTTGATGGGCATATATGAGACAGGTGTAGCTCATACCATCAGCGCAGGTCAGCTGCCACCAGTTGTCAGAGACTCAGAACACATGAGTGAATTAAAACTTAATGTTTCATCTTCCCAGGGCACTAGACTTATTAAAGCTTCTGGAGTACAGACTTAATAATGCGCTTCGCTGTAAGTCTTCGTAAGAATGCAAGGTTGCACAATTCTGAGAAAGAATGGTTACCTTTCAGGGTTACTCCATTCACTCCAGTGTGTAAATGGACAGAAGGTGCACTAATTATAAAGTGAGCCCTACAATGGGTGCAATCAGAAAAGTGCAGAGCTGTTAAGTATGCAGGAGAACATGCTTGTGATTGACCTATTTGTGTTTTTTTTCCTTTACCAGATCCCATTTTTAGCTCTTCATTAAAAACAACATACGGGTATTTTTGTGCTCATTGGCTGTTTATACTACAGGTCAATGAAATTCTCTTTTTGACCAGAGGTAACATGGACATTTTTTTCCCATGTGAGCCTGAACAGTACTTTAAACATTTTTTAGATTAATTTAAATTGGACATGCATCCGATGTGACTGCAGTCAGGTCGTTCATGTCGCTTCTCATTCGACCTTTTCTAGTGTTCTCTGCAGCATTTGCACAATCAATATGGTCCCAGACTATCGCACAAATACTCAACTTTAAACTGCACACACTCCTTGACGTTTTGACACCCTGTGCACAATGGTCATTGTACTGGACTATTGCTCTAATAGACATTAACTGGTCTAAATGCAAGAAGACTCCGCATCCTTTGACTGTGAGTTAAAATAAATAAGTAAATGTCTTCTGCCAATTGACTGTCTGCTGTTGTACTCAACATGTTTGTCGTACGAGGACAGCTACAACTCCTGGAGACAAATTCCTTGTGTTGTTTACATATTCTTCCAATAAAACTGATTCTGATTTCTTTCATGAACGATTCATTCAAAAGAGTGATTTTTTTTAGTATACAAACTGAAATGAATCTGTTTGTGATTATCCTCTCCTCCAAACTTCTCCAGCTCAGTGTCTCAGCTGCCATCTCTCGGTGGATCTACAACTTCCTGACAGGCAGGACACAACAGGTGAGGCTTTGGGACACCACCTCATCTACACGCACTCTCGGTACAGGGGTACCCCAAGGTTGTGTCCTCTCTCCTCTGCTCTTCTCATGCTACACTAACGACTGCACCTCGTGGTATCCGACTGTGAAACTCCTGAAGCTCGCAGTTGACATCACAGTCATCGGCCTCATCAAAGACGGCAACGAGTCTGCGTATCAACAGGAAGTGACAAGACTAGAGCTTTGGTGTGGTCAACATAACCGACCGTTAAACACTCTTAAGACTCAAGAGATGATTGTGGACTTCAGGAGGCATCCTTCACCACAGCCGCCCCTGATGCTCTCCAACTGTCGTGCGTCAACCGTCGAGACCTTCAAGTTCTTGGCAATTACACTCTCAGAGGACCTGAAGTGGGAGGCGAACATCAATTCCATCCTCAAAAAAAGCCCAGTAAAGGATGTACTTCTTGCAGCTTCTGAGGAAGTACAGTCTGTCACAAGAGCTGGTGAGACAGTTCTACACAGCGGTCATCCTATCAGTACTGAGTACCTCTATCACAGTCTGGTCTGGGGCTGCCACAAAAAAGGACAAAGACTGCAAGGGACAATGAAAACCGCTGAATGGATTGTTGGCACCATGCTACCCACTATTGAAGACTTGCACGGAACGCGAACTTGGTCCAGAGCATGCAGGATCCTTTTGGATCCTCCAAATCCTGACCACCAGCTCTTCCAGCTCCTTCCACCAGGAAACCGCTACAGATCAATGAAAGTCAAAGGTAGCAGGCATTCGAGCATTTTTTTCGGTCTGGCAATTAAGTCATAAAATTTTTGATCAGCGAACCTACTATTTTTTTTTGTTTTGTGCCATGTTAGGACACTCACTCAATTCTTGCTGGTCCAATCACACACGCACGCACACTCATATGTGTGTGTGTGTGTATATATATATATATATATATATATATATATATATATATATATATGTTGTTGTTGTTTCTTTCGGCTTCTCCCTTTCGGGGTCGCCACAGCGTATCATCTCAGATGAACGCACATATATGTTTGGCACAATTTTTACGCTGGATGCCCTTCCTGCCGCAACCCTTCTCAGGGAGTGGAGGCCCCAGTGGGATACGAACCCACAACCCGTGTCCAACTTCCGGAGAAAAAATCCTTGTGCGTTTTTACACACTGGGCCAATAAAGCTGATTCTTATTACGATGAAATGGTTGAACTGAACTGTTGAAGCATTCTGTCTCTTCTGAATATTCGCCAAATGCGACCCTTATGAGGATAACGGGGTTGGAAAATGGATGGATGGACCAATGAGCAGCCAGCATGCAGGGTAGGCGAAGGGAGCGGTAATGGGACTTCAATAATTTGCCATGTAATTTGCGATACCCTAGCGTTGTTACTCAGTTTGGCCAATTATCAATGAGGAGCCACCATCTGGCAGCGCCGTGCAGGTATGGGAGGGACTAAAGGGTATGTAAAGTCTTCAATGCACCTTTTGCTTATATTATACAGTTTTTTTATGCTGAATCCGAATCTGAACTCCATTATGAAGGAAACATTTTTATTTTTCGATTATCGGCAAAAAATGATCACACATTGCTGGTTTTGCAGGTAATACACGACCACACAACGGAAAAACCCGAGAAGGGACGTGACATCAGAAGTTGATATAAATATCAAGGCGGCCATTTGACTCCATTATAAAAATGACACTAAATTTTTCGATACTTCGAGCGAGAATATGTTTCTGAAGGGTCCCAGGAGATGGTGAGGAATACGAACTTTATAAAGGCATTAAAGGTTGTCAATTTCAGCCAGTTAGACAGGACACAGTAATATGGAGTAGCTGATGGTGTAGTGGTAAACACGCCTTTGGTCCGGGCAGTGTGGGATTGATTCCCGGTGAGTGATGGTGTAGATATCTGCCCAGCGACTGACTGGCGACCAGTTCAGGGTGTAGTCCACTTTTTGTCCAAAGCTACCTGGGATAGCCTCTAGCTTTCCTACAACCCTTGTGAGGATAAGCGGTTTGGATAAAGAAATGCCATGACATTCAAATGCAGACGAAATAGCTGGCAGTCAAGGTGCCGAGCAAGCACTCAGACCCAGGGAGGACAACATGGCTCGTGTTGGAAACACTCACTGGTAAGCATTTGTGAAGTTGTTTAGTTTATTTACCCATAAACTGATAAGTAGTATGTATACTTCAATATCCTGAATGGATATACAAATTTTTCAGTCTTGTTTTAAAATTATGCAAACGACGTGTATTTAGCCGAAGTTGGTATATTTTCACAAATAACTATTTTAATGAACAAAATCCATTTAAAACGTTGTCACGTTAATTTTAGAGCAATAGCTGGACATAACTTGCTTCACCAGAAACATAATTTCACATGGTTAAACTGATGCCATAACCAGACAGTACCCAGACCCATTCATCTCCATTTTAGTCACTTTAGTCAAATTTCCCAAGATGTCATGAGCAAAACCGCTAAACTTTATAATGAAAGCTGTAAACCGGTATCTTGTGGTTTTGTTTGGGCACCAAATGCTTAAAATAGAAATGTAAATGGGGTAGATGGTTCTGTGTACTGGACTGATATGGGTCTTTGAGTTGTATAACTTTGTGAATGTGAATAGATTAACTTTTTTTTATTGTAGCCACAGTTGTGCATGTACAAGCTGCATACCCATGGAAACAACAGAAGAAACCATAAAATTGCAGATTATCCAGACCATCAGCGGCAACACACCCAGGTTTTATTTTCAATAGTCGTAACTCATGAGTACTTGAGCTTGCCGATCTCCAATTCAGGAAACAGTATCGGCAGGGATTGGATTTTCCACAACATCAGTGAGAGCTATTTTAAAAATTATTAATATTAATATTTCTCCAAATCAGCCCAGCTTTTTGCCATTTACATTCAGATTTTTCAAAATAAAGAATTCACATTTCTATTTTTCCTGCTAAAAGCAGCATTTGTCCAATCAATGGTTGTTCAAACAAAGTCCATTCTGGACAATTGTCACATGAGTATATTTTATATATTTTTAGATTAATGCGACATACATTTATAGACAGCTTGTGAGATGGTGTTAGGGAAAAGTGTGCCACTTCCATCCTTCTGTGTGTCTAAGATTTGTGGCAGATGGCCAAGAGTACACAGGATTTAAATGGTCTACATTCTGTATTTTTTTCGTTTTGTCTTTGTGTAAATGTTGACATATATGTTTGTTTATGAAGTAAACATACACCACAGAACTAAAATCATGGTCCACACCACCACAGATGCATTATATGCCTTGAGTATGGTTGTGGAAAAATACAGAGAAGGTCAGAGGGAGCTGAATTGTGTCTTTGTGGATCTAGAGAAACCCTATGAGAGTACCGAGAGAGGAACTGTGGTACTGCATGCGTGAGTCTGGTGTGGTGGAGAAATATGTTAGAATAGTACAGGACATGTACAAGGGCAGCAGAACAGCGGTGAGATGTGCCGTGGGTGTGACTGAAGAATTTCAGGTGGAGGTGGGACTGCATCAGGGATCAGCTCTGAGCCCCTTCCTGTTTGCTGTGGTAATGGATAGGCTGACAGATGAGGTGAGACTGGAATCCACTCGGACCATGATTTTTGCAGATGATATCATGGTATGCAGTGAAAGCAGGGAAAAGGTGGAGGTATGCACTGGAAAGGAGAGCAATGAATATTAGCAGAAGTAAGTAATATATGTGCGTGAATGACAGGGGTGGAGGGGGAAGAGTGAGGCTCCAAGGAGAAGAGATAGTGAGGGTGGATGACTTCAAATTCTTGGGGTCAACAATCCAGAGCAAGGGTGAGTGTGGTAAGGAATTCAAGAAACAGGTCCAAGCAGGTTGGAACACCTGGCGGAAGGTATCTGGTGTGTTATCTGACAGAAGAGTCTCTGCTAGGATGAAGGGCAATGTTTAAAAACGATGGGGAGGCCAGCCATGATGTATGGATTAGAGACCGTGGCACTTAAGAGACAACAGTGGCAGTAATGAAGATGTTGATATTCTCTCTATGAGTGAGCAGGTTTAGCTCATTAGAGGGACAGCCAAAGTTGGATGTTTTGGAGAAAAGGTTCGAGAGAGCAGACTTCAATGGTTTGGACGTGTCCAGAGGTGAGAGAGTGAGTGAGAAGGGTGCTGAAGCTGCCAGGCAAAAGAGTGAGAGGAAGACCAAAGAGAAGGTTTGTGGATGTGGTGAGGGAAGACATGAGGGCACTTGGTGTTAGAGAGGAAGATGCAGGAGATCGGCTTAGATGGAAAAAGATGACATGCTGTGGCGAACCCTAATGGGACAAGCCGAAAGGAAAAGAAGAAGACTTTTGGTTCATTTAGGGAGACTTTCGGTTTATTTTGCAGCATTTCCTGTTCATGTCGAGGCCACTTGTAAATTATAAGGGACTACCTGTTAATTTTGGGCTAATTCCCAGTCACTTACTGTTCATTTTGGGGGAATTCCTGTCCATTTTGAGGGTTCTTATGGGTCACTTCCTATTAACGCTCGGGTACTTACAAGTTGGGCATTTCTTGGCCACATCCTGTTCAATATAGGGACACTTCAAGTTCATTAAGGGGCATTCCTGGGTCACTTCCCGTTTGTTACAGGCATTTTATTTTCATTTTGGGGCACTTTACGGTCACTTCCATTTCATTTCACGTTCATGCATGTTCAATAACAACAAATCGTGTGTCAAGTAAGTTGCCATGCCACGAATAGCAATGGAGCGAATTGATAGCAATTGGTTTGTATGACTTGGGTTCATGTGTTGAGCTGAGCCCTAGAACCAAGTCTCAAATTGAACACCAGATGTCGCCAAACAAAATTATACTTGAATGGGGTCACCAGCACGGCAAAGATCTCTCTGATAAATGTAGCCTTCCCACTTAGCATCTCACCTCATTGCATACATATACCAAAGTCATTAACTTTATATACCTGATTATTTTTCACATCTTTGTATTACATACATATATCAAGGTCAGCAACCTTAAGAACCCAATTATTGTCATATCTTTGTATTCACATCTTGTTTTTGACATAAAGACATCAACAGGATGCAGCTGCTCACACCCTGCGGGTTCCAACGGTTTTTCAACGGCGAAGCACACCGGCCTGCAAGTGACAAACTAGATGTTTGCTGCACAACTGGGTTGCTGAACAGGAAGCCTGTCACCCTTGAGTTACCACACAGGATGTTTGCAAGCGACTGATTGAAACTGTTTTTCCATTAAACCTTTAGCAGAGAATATGATGCTTTGAAACTGCTTTGTGAAAAGAATACAAACTATATATGAGTGTCCTCTCTCAGAAAAGGCAAACACGATGTGCAACCAACAGAAACAAGCCTGAGAATGCATGAGAGAATTGTATTCACAAGAATGTTGATACATTTATGCTATTGCTTAAAAACTAGGGTGAATCTGAACGCAAGTTTGTGGTTACATTTTAAAGATGCACTTATTGATTAAAGGGAAAATGACAGTTGAGTTTGCGGGCGCCTGGCCCAAAATTGAGTGGAGCTAAGAGGGGCGTGATAAGTTAACCCAGGGATGGTGAAAGGGGCCCAATAGGATAACAAAGTAAGCCCTTCCCACTGGGTGTTGATTCAGCCAATATTTTCCAGAATGTTCCACTAAAAAGCTATAAAAACCTTGGATACGGAAGTCCGGGGCTTTTTGTTTGTTTCTTGCTGACAAAGAGACAAGGTCCTTCTATAGGTGTAATAGTCATGTGGCAAGCTGGCAGGGAGAAGTCTTCGAGCAACTTGGGATGCTTATTTTTGACTACTCAATTTAAGATTGGGCGCAAGTAAAACAACTACTATAATAAGGTAATGGCAGGATAATACTAGCGATATTACGTTGTTACCTATGGAGGACAAGTTGTCTTGACAATTTATCCGTAATCCCGAAAATCCTTATTACTAAATTAGGCTTCGAGCTATGAAGGACTTGATCACCCCGAACAGGCTCACTCAAAAATGTCTATTTTCCCGAATTTCTGATGCTTTTGAATGCTTTTAATCTTACTTCATTTTTATTACTTTTTACTGTTTTTATCATTTATCTCATCCTACTTACCACCAGTATTATCATTTTAATAATTTTTCCTTTTATTGATTTATGTTCAATTAACATCGAATTTTGCCTTAACATCGCAACCGCGTCTGGCGAGAATGACTGTCGAGTAATAAATGTTATCTGAACAATTTTTATCATTTTGTTAAATACTTAAAACTTCCATTTTCATCTATCTTTTTCATTCTTATATTGAGTTGTTTCATTATTACCATTCAACCTCATTAAAGATCGAGCGTCAACGACATTAACATCATTTAGTTATAAAATTCTATTTTAATCAGTCACTCATTGATAATCTCCGGTTTAAGATAAAACAAATCTGTACGATCCTAACAAGGATTGTTATTACTAGATCAATGACAAGTGCAATCGATTCATAAGAGATGAAGCTGCTGTAAAAACGGAGCGATCACTTTGTCACCCTGTTACTATGTAAGGTTACTCGACAAGGGCTGATAAGTGAGGGCAGACCGGATTGGCTCTGCAAAACTGAAGGCAGTTAGTACACTTAGGCGAATTCATATCGACACTGACTTAAGAAGCTCCCGTCCTCCTGCATGCACGGCGTTAGAGTTGGCTGGGGTAAAGGGGTAGTTTAACCCTTTAACTGGAGAGTCGGTCGGGACATTTCTCCCGATTAGTCCTGTGGCTAAGCGGAATCTGTCACGTGGTTTTCAGCCAGACTTAGGCAACTACGCCAGGCTAAAGAGATTGCATATCATAGTGGGGACAGGGCCCTCTAAAATCGCACAAGAAATCAACCGACTAAAGAAATTAACATTGCAAAGAGAGACTATGCAGGTAAACTGCAAAAACATCTCGGCGCTATTGACTCCAAACCAGTTTGGCATGGTCTACAATCTCTCACTAACTACAATCGACGTTCAAACCCGATAGAAAACAAGAGCAGGCAGGCCGACGACCTAAATACAGTGAAGAAAATAAGTATTTGAACACCCTGCTATTTTACAAGTTCTCCTACTTACAAATCATGGAGGGGTCTGAAATATTCATCATAGGTGCATGTCCACTGTGTGAGAGATAATCTAAAAAAAAAAAAATCCAGAAATCACTATGTATGATTTTTTTAATGATTTAGTGGAGTGATACAGCTGCAAATAAATATTTGAACACCCGAGAAAAACATTGTTAATATTTGGTACAGTAGCTTTTGTTTGCAATTACTGAGGTCAACCATTTCCTCGTTGTTCACCAGGTTTGCACATAATGCAGGAGGGATTTTGGCCCACTCCTCCACACAGATCTTCTCTAGATCAGACAGGTTTCTGGGCTGTCACTGAGAAACACAGCGTTTCAGCTCCCTCCAAAGATTTTCTATTGGCTTTAGGTCTGGAGACTGCCATGCCAGAAGATTGATATGCTTCTTACGCAGCCAATTCTTGGTATTCCTGGCTGTGTGCTTCGGCTTGTTATCATGTTGAAAGACTCAGGCATGACCCATGCTCTGACTGAGGGAAAGAGGTTGTTCCCCAAAATCTCACAATACATGGCCGCGGTTCATCCTCTCCTTAATTCAGTGGAGTTGTCCTGTCCCATGTGTAGAAAAAAACCCCATCATTCGTATTCCTCCAAACACGGTTTGTGGAATTATGACCAAAAAGTTCAATTTTGGTCTCATCCGACCACAAATCTTTCGCCCATGAATTGTCTGTATCATCCAAATGGTCATTGGCAAACTTAAGACGGGCCTTGACATGTGCTGGTTTAACCAGGGGAACCTTCCGTGCCATGCATGATTTCAAACCAAGACATCTTAGTGTATTACTAACAGTCACCTTGGAAACGGTGGTCCCAGCTCTTTTCAGGTCATTAACGAAGTCCTGTCGTGTAGTTCTGGGCTGATTCCTCACCTTTTTAAGGATCATTGAGACCCCACGAGGTGATATCTTGTGTGGGGCTCCACTCCGATTGAGATTGATTGCACTCACAATCACACCTAGGGGTAATTTAGAGTCTCCAAATAATGTATGTTTTTGGGATGTTGGAGGAAACTGGAGTGCCTGGAGAAAACTCACGTGATCATTTCTAAATATGGGATGGTAATTGCGCTTTGACATGAGGGCCTTTGAAACTGAGCAACTGGAGTGTGAAATGGCCTTAAGACAGCAGGAAATTGTTTTAAATTGTGGAACAAAATGCACATGTCCTTTAAAAAACATTTAGTAAGCAGCATATTCTCTAGAGTGAAATGAGAGGATAACTTACTGCCTTACTGTCATTGCCAAAGAGCATCAGGCCTTCTTTCGTGACAATGCCAGGTCGACTTGCACCAAGAATTTCCAGGAGCTTCCCATTTGCATTGGTGGCATTATTCACCAATGTGGAGCTATAGAAAGTCACCTTCTATACAAAGAGACACAACACAACAGCTATTCAGGAAATTGCAGGGCTTTCCATTGTTTGGAGTGTAGCACCATTGGAGATACTAGAGAACATCATCAGGCACATCTTGAGATAAGGTAGTGGAAATCTACAGACATTGTAAGAATAATTGTCAATATAATTATCGTACATTTGCTACAATGAAAAAACTGCTTCTGCTCCAAATAATGTGGCAGCCACTTAACAGGAGATAGCGCAAGAAGAAGAACATCTAATCAGCAGAACTGTTAGAACCAGGAGCACTTGTTGTCTGTTAAATAAGTGATTGCAAACTTGACCACACATGTATTCAGCAATCTTCCACACACATAAACAAACAGGTACATTGTGTTCCAACTATGTTTTGCTTCCCTGTCTCCTTTTTGGAACACTGATGGAAAAAAGGGGTGTTTGAAACCAAATAAATAGAGGTGTTGAGGTGAGGATAATCAGAAAGTGCAGTAGTGAATTGTACGAGACAGTTCCTCTCCTCGCTAGCTGTCAAACCTGAACTGATGTCTGCTTCTTTTTGTGTCATGTTTAATAAATGCCTAACTGGCAAACCTGACAGACAACCAATGTTCCCTCTAAGCTGTGCAACTGAACATTTGCACACTTGTCACACACTCTCAGCGCAGAGGAAAACAGATCCAGTGCAGTGAACTTCAGGCTGACATGTTCTGTTTTGTTTTTTTTTTGTTTTTTTTTTTTTAAACACGGCAGCACAGGGCCTTTCACAAAGAGCTGCTGCTCAGCCACACCGGGCCACACACGGTACTTCCTTGTTTACACTGCCCCCCCTCCATTTTAAAGGGGTACACTCATAATTACAAACACCAGGGTAGGTGAATAATAAAAGAAAAAGTGGTGATACTGGACGAGATTTTCTCTTTTTTTAGTAAAAGGTCTGGTCTGAAGCTGAAGTACAAAGTACAGGATGAGATGGTGTGTAATGTGAAATTTCCACCTTGGCACAGCCTGATCAAGGATGAAAGCACAGACAATACAGTGCACAAAAAGCTAATTCTGTATTTTAAATATACGAGGCAACATAACATCAACACTAAAACTGTTTGGGAGCATCATTCCGCTTTCAACATGCATAAGATATTGTGAAAGCAATAATTCAGTTTTACACCAAGAAAAACAAACGGGGATATCATTGTGGGTTAAAAAAAAAAAAGAAAAAAAGTTGGAAGCGACATTTGAAATTTATAGTTAATAGTTGGCTTGTATTTCTATTGTAATGTATTTTTTTGTTTACACTTTCAGTTTAAATTAGCAAAAACACAACATTGTTCTTAATTTTTCTGATGGGAATGTAATTTGAACCTTTTAATGAGCCATGTAACTTCAATGGATGACACTGATTGACCACAGTGCATACATCTGTTGTTGCTCACAGTAGTCAAGGAGCCACTCACGGGCTTATTGTGTTTGCTTAGACATGTCAAAAATTAGAGGGAACATTGTAGACAACTGCAATGAATTCCGTTAGACCACCTCCAATTATATACGTACAGTGGCGGAAATAATTATTTGATCCCTCACTGATTTTGTAGTAGCGACTGATGGTGTATTGGTACATTTGCAAGACTTTGGTGGAGGCAGCATGGGTTCATTTCCCACTCAGTGACAGTGTGAATATGAGTGAGAGTTATGACAATTGTGTTTATTGTTGAATCATACAAACTATCCATCCATCATCTGGGCCATTTATCATCACAAAGGTCACGGGAGTGCTGGAGGTTATCCCAGCTATCTTCAGGGAGGAGGGTGGACACACCCTGAAATGGTTGCCACAAAATCGCAGGGCACGTTCAAACAAACAGCCGCACTCACAATCACACCTAGGGGCAATTTAAAGTGTCCAATAAATGTTGCATGCTTTTTGGATGTGGGAGGAAACTGGAGTGGCCAGAGAAAACCCACGCAGGCGCGGAGAGAAGCTGCAAACTCCACACATGCGGGTCCGGTCCTGGTCCTCAGAACTGTGAGGCCAACGCTCAATGGCTGCACCAACGTGCCGCCTATAAAAAACATAATTGTCTCATTGATCAAAACTATTTTATTCTCAGATTCATCCATTCAGCGATGTTCTGAGCTACTTCTGCTTACAACTGCAATTTATCAATGGTTACGGGGGAAAATCAAAGTTCATATATACCTGTCCACCAATTTCTGCCCATGCACCAGGAACTTTGTCATTTCCTCTGATCCAGTTGTGGAGAGCTTCAGCAGGAAGGTTCCAGTTGATCTACAAAGGAAATTGTGTATATAAATAAACACAGCCATGTATATAGAATTTAATTTAATTGGTGTTGTATGTAATGTTGAAGGAATCCGGAGTGGCCGGAGAAAACCCACGCAGGCACAGGGAGAACGTGCAAACTCCACACATGTGGGACCGGGATCGAACCTGGGACCTCAGAACTGTGAGGCCAAAGCTTTCCAGCTGATTCACCGCGCCGCCTTATTAATTATTCTTTTGAAGAATATTTATGATACTCTATTAACAAAATTCATTTATCTATCAGTGTTCTACATCTGTTATCATCATGATGGCTATGGCTAATCTGGAATATATCCCAGCTAACTATGGTCAGGAAGCTGGGTACACCCTGAAATCGTTGCCAGTCAATCACAGGGAAAATATAAACAACCGTGATGAGCAGAGGAGGCAGTAAAACTTGTTCACGTGTAAATATAAAGTAATAACAATATACAAAGGAAAATCACAAAGATAGTGTTGTGACAGTGAAGGCATGCATTTCTTTGCACTTTTCTATTCAGTAGACCTTCACTGTGGATTGTATGATCAACAATGACCACCAACAATGTAATTTTCCTTAATACATTACAAAGGAAGTATTGTACATTTTTTTGTAAAATGCTAGACAGATAGGCTTCTTCTTCTTCAAGTAATCAGATATAAATGATTGCCTACTAATTGTTCCCTCAATAGTAATTATTACGAGTTTGATGAAGTAACTAATCTGATTCAACTTCAAGTCCACTTTTTCTTCAATACGGTCACGGGCCTGCTGCAGCCTTTTCCAGCTATATTTGGGCGACAGGTGGTGTACACCCTGAATTGGAGAGAACACGTAAACTCCACAAAAGTGTGGCCTGGTTTGAATCCAAGCTCTCAGAAATATGACGAAAGTGTGCTCATCCACCGTACTGGTCCTGTAATCTGATTACTGACCTCAATTCAGTATTGCATTACATTGTTTGTTACCTAAAATGGCCATCATTTTGGTCAACACTGATAGCTGGATAGTGTCTGGGTGTCTGGCCAGTGGGACCCAGATGAAGCTATTCTTTTGAATGCTCAGAAAGTGGAGTTTAAGTTGTACTTATTTTTATCTGTTCCAGTACTTATTTTATTCATTTATGTTTTAAACATGTCAATAACTGCAGTTGAGGTGCTCCCTTAAAAGGTCTTCAAATATAAAGTTTTCCCAAACTAAATTATGGGACTGTTGCTGTTGTTGATGCGAGTGGTTTTATGCCCACAGTTCTCTTGTCCTTCCTCTGGTTGCTCAACTCTTGTCTCTCTCTCTCCGTCACTCTCTATTTCTCTCTCTACCTCTTGACACTGTCCCTCTACTCTTCCTCATCATCTAAACCAATCATGGCAGACAGACGCCCCACAGAGCCCATGTTCTATTTGACGTTTCTTCCTTTGAAGTAGTTTAACCCACCGCAATGTGCAGATTTGTGTGGGTTTGGTAGTTGGTTATATAACTGTGACAGATGAGGTTAGACTGAAATCCACTTGGACCATGATGTTCGCAGATGTCATTGTGATCGGCAGTGAAAGCAGGGAGAAACAATAAGAAAGATGGAGGCATGCACTGAAAAGGAGAGGAATGAAGATTAGCCAAAGTAAAATAGAATATATGTGCGTGAATGAGAGGGGTTGAGGGGGAATAGTGAGTCTCCAGGAAAAAGAGATAGCGAAGGTGGACGACTTCGAATCCTTGGGGTCAGCAATCTAGAGCAATGGTGAGTGTGGTAACGAAGTGAAGAAACAGGTCCAAGCAGGTTGGAACAGCTGGCGGAAGGTGTCTGGTGTATTATGTGACAGAAGAGTCTCTGCTAGGATGAAGGGCAAAGTTTATAAAACAGTGGTGAGGCCAGCCATGATGTACAGATTGGAAATGGTAGCACTGAAGAAACAACAGGAAGCAGAACTGGAGGTAGCGGAAATGAAGATGTTGAGGTTCTATCTAGGAGTGACCAGGTTGGATAGGATTGGAAATTAGCTCATTAGAGGGACAGTTTTGGAGACAAGGTTCGAGAGAGCATACTTCGATGGTTTGGACATGTCCAGAGGCGAGAGAGTGAGTATATTGGTAGAAGGGTGTTGAGGATGGAGCTGCCAGGCAAAAGCGCGAGAGGAAGACCAAAAAGAAGGTTAATGGATGTTGTGAGGGAAGACATGAGGGGAGTTGGTGTTCGAGAGGAAGATGCAGGAGCTCGGCCAGATGTAAAAAGATGACATGCTGTCGTGACCCCTAACGGGACAAGTCTAAAGGAAAAGAGAAGAAAAATTCTGTAGGTGTTACGACAGCGTTGCTTCGTAGTAAAAGTCTCCCAGTACTAAACTGGCCTGCCTACAGTGCAGACCAGTATTCTATTGATAATCTGTGGTGCATTACAAAGCATAAATTACAACAACGGAGACCCTGGACTGTTGAACAGCTGAAGCTGTACTTGAAGCAATAATTGGATGGATCTGTGAGAATGATTGACAGCTCCCTTTTGACTGAACAGTGAGCGTCATTTTCTGAACTCCGCCCATGGTATCCACATCTGGGATCTTGTACAGTACAATGATGATGAACATCTCCTGGAATGTGACAAGGGGCATGCACTACAAATTGACAAAGACTATTTATATATACTATATTTTCACCATGATTAATTATTTATTTCAGTATTTTAACCTGTAGTTCACATCTGTCTGACAAAGAATCAGTTTTCTTTTCCTCCTTTCTGTTGGTCGAGCTACAACTACTTCACTCATCCGCACTGGTTTGATTTTGGACCCTCTGGGTGGTTTATTCCACTGCTGTGGCAGAGACGTGCAGCTTTGCTCACACGCCACGTGAGAAAAGTTATTGAGTTTGAGCCCTTGTAGATTTTTAATCAAACCAATAATATGGGAGCACACCAGCACACACCAATGGGCCAACACATTGCAGAAACTTTAACTGCCGTTCCCATTTGGGAAACCTTGACATTATGAATATATTCCTGTTGAAAGTAATTCAAGCCTTTCTGAACACTCACTCTCGATATGTCTGATATAATGGGCGCAAAGGAAACAGAAATATTATCAGGAATTCGCTCTAACGAATCGCTCATAACATGCTTCAGGCGCACTACGTCTGCCATTTTGATCGGTAGCTTGGGGTGCCTAACAACAGTATCTAAGTAGGCGTGGCTTAGGCGCCCTGCGCCGATCCATCCATTGGAAAGAATTCCACCTCCAAAGCTTCAATAATTAGTGTCTTAAGCTCCCAAAGGTTTAGTGAATGTTGTTAAAAGAAAAGGCGATGCGACATAGTTGTCAACATGACCCTGTCCCATCTTTTTTGGAATATGCTGCTGCCATAAGATTCCAAGTTCATGAGGATTTGCTAAAAACAAAGTTTATCAGTTTGAAAGTTAAATATCTTGTCTTTGAAGTGTATTCAATGTAATAAAAGTTGAACATGATTTGCATATCATTGTATTCTGTTTTTATGTTTAACCCAAGATCCCAACTTTGTTGGAACTGGGATTCTAATAATCACTCAAGACACGATAAGATTATATTCATGAATCTACATCCTCATCATTACACAATTCATTTTCAAGGACGGAGGATGGAGCTGCCAGGCAAAAAAGCGAGAGGAAAACCAAAGAGAAGGTTGTGAGGGAAGACACGAGGGCAGTTGGTGTTAGAGAGGAAGATGTAGAAAGATAGGCTCACGTGGAAAAAGATGACGTACTGTGGCAACCCCTAACGGGAGAAGCCGAAAGGAGAAGATATAGAAAATACAGTTGAGATGACTGGACTTTGGTTAACAATAACATCTATGTTTTATGACTTGGAGATGTGCCACAAGGTGATATGATTCATAGCCATTAATATTCCTATTTTCACCTAGGAACACTCCCAGCCACAATCTACAGATCCGTGTCATTTGACTGCAAGGATGCCCTAGTTATTTTTAAAATAGAATTGCTTTGATATTTTTTTTTATCTCGGTCATAGCAGTTGTGTATAACTGTACAGTTTTCTTTTTAATGGACATGTGAAGTAGAACTGGGCCGAAGATTCACCTTCAAACAAGCCAATAACCCACACGGCTAAAATACCGAAGGAGTGACTTCAGAACAACTCCGTGACTGTTCTTGAATGGCCTGCCCAGAGCCCTAACTTAAACCAAATTGAGCCTCTCTAGAAATGAACTGAAAATCCATCAAACCTGACAGAACTTGAGAGGACCAGCAAAAGGAATGGCAGAGGATCCTCAAATCCAGATGTGAAAAACTTATTACATTATTCCCAAAAAGACACTTGGCTGTATTCCTTCAAAATGGTGCTTCTTCTAAATACTGAGAAAAGGGTCGGAATATTTATGGCTGTGAGATTTTAGTTTCTTTTTTTAATAAACCTGTAAAAATGTTAATTCTTTTTTTTTCCCTTTCAGTACAAGGCGCTGTGTTTTTTAATTAGGAAAGACTAACTTAAATGATTAAGGCAAATGATTGCAATATAAAATCTGAATACTTTCTGTACCCACTGTACATACATACATACCGGACACCCATACATACTGTACAAACTGTAAAAATATTAATAAAAGTATACTTCTTTCAAAACAGTAGCAATGGAAGGTGTTTTGCTCAAAATGTGTTACCTTTGCATTGTCTTTTTTCTGGATGCACTCATATGTGGCTCCTTCTGGGGGCTGTGGAATCCGTGGAGCCTTGCTCTTTGCAATCAACCTCACTGCCTCTACCTGTTACCAGAAAAAAATACTTGAAATATAAGGTGTGTGTCAGAAAGGTTCCAGGACTGGGATCACCAGATATTTTTACATACACTTTGATTTATGCCAAGTTCCCACCAGACACGTGTTGGGCGTTTCAAGTGGCGTGATTACATACAAACAAAATTTCAATGAAGATGGAAGGTTGTGTTAAACAAATAAAAAACGAATACAAGTACAATGATGGCAACACAGTGGAGCAGCTGGAGAGCATTGGCCTCACAGTTCTGAGGACCAGGGTTCAAATCCATACCTCGCCTGTGTGGAGTTTGCATATTCTCCTCGTCCCTGCGTGGGTTTTCTCCAGTCAATCCGGGATCCTCCCACATCCCAAAAACATACATTAATTAGAGACTCTAAATTGCCCCTATGTGTGATTGTGAGTGCAACTGTCTGTTTCCATGTGCCCTGCGATTTGCTGGCAACCATTTGAGGGTGAACCCTCCCTCCTGCCCGATGACACCTGGGATTGGCTCCAGCACTCCCATGACCCCTTGTGAGGATAAGCAGCTTAGAAAACAGATGGATGGATGTACAATGATTTGCAAATCATATTCACATATTTAATTGAATGCACTACCAAGACAGGATATTTAATGGTCAAACTGATAAACTGCTGTTTTGAGCAGATAATTATTAACTTGAAATTTTATGGCTGGAAAACGTTCCAAAAAAGCTAGGACAGGGGCATTTTTACCACTGCTACTTAAGCAACATTCAATAACTATTTGGGAACTGACGACATTAATTGTTGAAGCTTTGTTGGTGGAATTCTTTCTGTCATGATCCTGCCGCTCCAGCACGAGCTGTGCGGGTGTGCGCGCAGGTGCGCGGATTGGAGGGTGCACACCTGCGCCTCATTCGGCCTGATTATGCTGTGGATTTATATGCCCCCGATGACAACTGGCCGGGGCCAGTTCGTATGATCTTCATGTCCCGTTCGTGTGCTCCGGTATCCCTGATCGAACCTGTGTGTACCGACCTTCGCATGTTCTCCGACCAACCTTGTAAGCCTGACTCCTTTGATACTTCTGCCTGCGTTGATTGTTCTCCCGTGTACCGACTCCTGCCTGCCCGCTCACCTACTCTCTTCGCCCGACGTCCCAACTACCGCTGCTGCACCGGACTGCCTGCTCAATCCCCTACCTCTGCATATAATAAACACGTCTCTTCTTAAACTACCTTGCGTCTTCCGAGTTCCTGCATTTGGGTCCTACTCTCGCTCCGAACGAACTGCCCAATACAGGACCCAGCAGGAAAGACCCGGCGTCGCCGGGACCGACGCAAGGTAGACCGTCTGCCGGAGGACCAAGCCTGTCCGATCCGGGTAGGCTCCCTGATGTCCTCCGCTTCCGTGTCTTACGCTCCGCCAGCGAGGTATGAATACGTCCCGAACACGACCCGTCCGGCTCCTCATATTCTTCTGGACTCTGACTTTTCGGAATATGAGGAGGACCGCGATTTGTATGACCGGCTGCCTGAGTACGACTCCGACGACTTTGATTTTGAATCTCTTTGCCCGGATTTTCTTCCCAGTCAGTTTGCTCCGTCTCCCCGTGTTTCCAGCACCCGAGCGTCTTCGCCCTGTAGGTCCAAGTACACCAATCTGTACGAGGGAACCCGCTTGGCCATCTACCCGGGACCTCCGCGTGGCGGCCAGAGGAGACGCCCCGGCCGGGCGCTCCCTTGTGCCTCCCGCTGCGCGGCAACTAAGACACAGTCCTCCCACTCCTCGCCGGCAACGGCGAAGCCCGCAGACGCGCAGCTGGTGGCAAAGCTTCCAGCCCAGAGGGAGGAGGAGCCGCCAAATCACAAGGCGTTCTACCGTGAAATGCGGGCGGAGATAGAGCGGCAGAGCGTCGAATTGGCGGCTCTCACGGCCCAGGTCCGGCAAGGATTGGCGAACCAGCCGAGCTACTCTGACGTCGCAATGGCGACGGACTCGCTGCTGATGCTGGTTCACGTGGCAGTTGGAACTGACCCGCTCCCGAGACACGCCCACGTGTCAGTTTCGACTGACTCTCTGCCGACTCTCGTTCACGTTGCCCTGGGAACGGATTCGCCACCGCGCCACGCCCACGTTGCTGTTCAACGGATACACTGCAAGCTCACGTGGGAGTGGGGACCGACCCGATGCCGCCTCACGTTGGTGTCCAGGAGGTGGCGACGTCTCCACAGCCGCTTCTCGTCCGTGCTCTGGAGTACCAGTGGCGACCGGCCCGCGGACGCTCCACACTCCTGCTCTGTCGGCGACGAGCACGTCCATACGTTCCCGTCCAGGAGGTGGCGACGGTGACACTGACGTTGCCTTCTCACGTTGCCGTCCAGGAGGGGGCGATGGTGTCGCCGCCTTCTCACGTTGCCGTCCAGGAAGGGGCGATGGTGTCGTTGCCGTCCAGGAGGGGGCGATGGTGTCGCCGCCTTCTCACGTTCCTGTCCAGGAGGGGGCGATGGTGTCGCCCCCTTCTCACGTTCCTGCCCAGGAGGGGGCGATGGTGTCGCAGCCTTCTCACGTTCCTGTCCAGGAGGGGGCGATGGTGTCGCAGCCTTCTCATGTTCCTGTCCAGGAGGAGCTCGGGAGTTCTGTGGAGCCACCCTGGAGCTGGAGAGACTTCGGGATGGTGGCGGTCATTGCTCTGGTCCTTCTCTCCATCATCCTATTCGCTCCAGATGGCTCCCAGCCGCTTCATGACCTGGCCTCGTTGGCGACCAATCCCTGGTCGTCTTGCAACGACGGCATGGGAGGTTCTCGTCCGGAGCAGTGGCCGGCCTCGTTCTGGTTCCTGCTTTGCCGTTTGGTTCCTCACAGAGGTCGTCCGCCCGAATCGCCCCTTGTGGACCCTGGTGCTTGGCGTCCGGGTCGTCCTCCTGACCTGTCCACCCGGACGCCTTGTGTTTGGTGGCCTGGAAGGGGGGGGGTGCCCTCTTCCAGACACCCCTTCCGCCCACCCCTGCCGGTGTTAATTATTGTCTGTTTTTTTTTCGTTTAGGCACGTCTGGGAGCCGTGCCTTTGAGGGAGGGGGGGGTACTGTCATGATCCTGCCGCTCCAGCACGAGCTGTGCGGGTGTCCGCGCAGGTGCGCTGATTGGAGGGTGCACACCTGCGCCTCATTCGGCCTGATTATGCTGTGGATATATATGACCCCGATGACAACTGGCCGGGGCCAGTTCGTATGATCTTCATGTCCTGTTCGTGTGCTCCGGTATCCCTGATTGAACCTGTGTGTACCGACCTTCGCATGTTCTCCGACCAACCTTGTAAGCCTGACTCCTTTGATACTTCTGCCTGCGTTGATTGTTCCCCTGTGTACCGACTCCTGCCTGTCCGCTCATCTGTTCTCTTCGCCCGACATCCCAACAACCGCTGCTGCACCAGACTGCCTGCTCGATGCCCTACCTCTGCATATAATAAACGTGTCTCTTCTTGAACTACCTTGCATCTTGCGAGTTCCTGCATTTGGGTCCTACTCTCGTTCCGATGGGCCGTGACACTTTCCCATTATAGATAGGTTTCCAATGTCACCACCACCTTTAGACCAATCATATAAATCAACAATTGAAAAAAATTCATGCTTCACCTGTGTTCTTTGACCTCCATGACACACAAGATGGTGTAATCGGAAACCTATCCATTGCAAGTTTATAATTTGTTACACATTTTCAATGGATGACAGAGCTGGACTGCAGTCACCTCAGTCTCATACCTGCACTCTTTCACTGCGAAGCCACTCTTTTGTAAAACCTGCAGAATGTGGTTTGCAATTCATTGTCTTGCTGAAATAAACAGGAATCCAGGAAAAAGATAGCAACATATGTTTATCCGAAACCTGTATGTACCTGTATGTGCCTCACAGATGTGTAGATGACGATCATGGCATGAACACAGCACCATATACCACGACAGATGTTGGCTTTTTAACTTTTCATTCAAAACTGTCCAGATGGTTCTTTTCTTCTTTGGCCTAGATAACATGCCAGCCACATATTACATAACCAATTTGAAATGTGGACTCATCAGACCACAGAACAATTTTCCACTTTGCATCAGTCTCTGGTCCAGAGAACAACTTTTAACAAATTGCCCAATTGCACAGCCTTAAGGGTGTGTATATCATGAATGCTGAGTGTTGTTGGTTTTCTGAAAATGTACTGCACTTACCGATAATTTCTTTGACACGTAGCAATAAAAAAATTACTTAAAATCTGGATTAGGCTCATTTGTCACATTGAGTTGCTATTATTTTGAACACTACTGTATTCTTAAAGGTCTTATCCAGAGGAAATGTATGTATGACAAAAATTGGTGACTTAACTTAGTGTATTGTTGACAGTAAGGTCTTCTTGAAATTTGACTACGGCGGTGTGTGCTCTCAAGTATTAGGTGCATTATTTACGCGGGCATCACTGCAACTGCCGTGCAGAAAGCAAAAGAGAGATCGTAAATAGGAGGCCAGCTTAGTAGAATGCACCTTTGTGTGTGTGCGCGATCGGTGCACATGTGATGGATGATAGGCTGATGTCTTTTTTTTTTTTTGGGATGCCATCACGTGATCGACCAAAACTATGACACGTTGAGCCCCCCTGTTATAAGGTATATAGATTGGAGGTCTCTGGCGAACTGTAATCGATTCTCTTTGGCTCCAAAAACCTGGATTTTGTTTTTGTTTAACTGCAAAAAGTTGTGACAGGCAGGCAGTCAGGTGCAGCAGCGGTAGTTGGGACGTCGGGCGAAGAGAGCAGGTGAGCGGGCAGGCAGGAGTTGGTACACGGGAGAACGATCAAAGCAGGCAGAAGTGTCAAAGGAGTCAGGCTTACGGGGTTGGTCGGAGAACAGGCGAAGGTCGGTACACACGGGTTGTCGATCAGGGATACGGGAGTACTCGAACGGGACATGAAGCTCAACGACTCAGGCAGGGCAGTATTCATCAGGGTCATATAAATACACAGAATAATCAGCCCGCATGAGGCGCAGGTGTGCGCCTCCCAATCAGCGCAACCGCGCGGACACTTGCACAGCCCGGGTTGGAGCGGCAGGATCATGACAGTATCCCCCCCTCAAAGGCACGGCTCCCAGACGTGCCTAAACGAAAGAAACAGACAATAATTAAAACAGGCAGGGGTGGGTGGAAGGGGGGTCCAGAGGAGGCCACGCCCCCCCCAAACCCCAGTCTGGTGGCCATCCAGGCCACCAAACGCAAGGCGTCCGGGTGGACAGGTCAGGAGGACGACCCGGACACCAAGCACCAGGATCCCCACGGGGCAATTCGGGCGGACGACTTCTGTGAGGAACCAAATGGCGAAGCAGGAACCAAACTGAGGCAGGCCACTGCTCCGGACGAGAACCTCCCACGTCGTGGTTGCGAGACGACCAGGGACTGGTCGCCACCGAGGCTTGGTCAGGAGGCAGCCCTGGATTGGTCACCAACGAGGCCAGGTCATGAAGTGGCTGGGAGCCCTCAGGAGCGAAGAGGATGATGGAGAGAAGGACCAGAGCCATGACCGCCACCATCTCAGCCATCCCGAAGTCTCTCCAGGTGGCTCCACAGAACTCCCCAGCTCCTGTCGCCGTCAAGACAAGGGCGTGGGACGGCCGTGGACCGGTCGCTGCTGGTATTCCTGGACAGGAACGTCAGAAGGCGGCGCCAGTGCCACCTCCTCCTGGACGGCAACATGAGAAGGCGGCGCCAGTGCCACCTCCTCCTGGACGGCAAAGTGAGAAGGCGGCGCCAGTGCCACCTCCTCCTGGACGGCAAAGTGAGAAGGCGGCGCCAGTGCCACCTCCTCCTGGACGGCAACGTGAGAAGGTGGCGCCAGTGCCACCTCCTCCTGGACAGGAACGTGAGAAGGCGGCGTCTGTGCCACCTCCTCCTGGACAGGAACGTGAGAAGGCGGCGCCAGTGCCACCTCCTCCTGGACAGGAACGTGAGAAGGCGGCGTCAGTGCCACCTCCTCCTGGACAGGAACGTGAGAAGGTGGTGGCACCATTGCCACCTCCTGGACGGAACATATGGACGTGCCCGTCGCCGTCGGAGCAGGAACAGGGGACGACCGCGGACCGGTCGCCGACAGAGCAGGAACGGGGAGCGACCGCGGACCGGTCGCCACTGGTACTCCAGGGCACGGACGAGAAGCGGCTGTGGAGACGTTGCCACCTCCTGGACAGCAGCGTGAGGCGGCATCGGGTCGGTCCCCACTTCCACGTGAGCTTGCAGTGCATTCGTTGAAACAGCAACAGCGCGGTGGCGGATCCGTTTCCAGGACGACTTGAACCAGAGTCGGCAGAGAGTAATTCCAAATTGACACGTGGGCGTGTCTCGGGAGCGGGTCAGTTACAACTGCCGCGTGAGCTCTGCTCGGAACGGCCAAAACTTCGACGTAGGAATGGCGAGGTGACGAGTCCGTTCCCACTGCGACGTGCACTTGGCAAGTTGGCGGGTCCGTTCCCACTGCAGCGTGCGCTTGGCGAGGTGGCGGGTCTGTTTCCACGGCGACTGAACGAGAGTAGGCAGAGAGTCAGTCGAAACTGACTCGTGGGCGTGCCTCGGGAGCGGGACAGTTCCAACTGCCGCGTGAGCATGAGTCCGTAATGAGTCCGTCGAAACTGCGACGTGGACATGTCGATGTCGCGGACCCGTTCCCACTGCCACGTGCGCTTGGAGAGGTGGCGGGTCTGTTCCCACTGGAGCGTGAACCTGCGTCAGTAGCGACTCGGCGAGTCCGTCGAAGTTGAAACCCTAGCTCGGCTGGTTCGCCAATCCTTGCCGGACCTAGGCCGTGAGAGCCGCCGATTCGGCGCTCTGCCGCTCTATCCCCGCCCGCATTTCGTGGCAGAACGCCTCGTGATTTGGCGGCTCTTCCTCCCTCGGGGCTGGAAGCTTCGCCACCAGCTGCAGGTCTGCCAGTTTTACCGTTGCCGGCGAGGAGTGGTAGGACGGTGTCTTAGTTGCCACGCAGCGGGAGGCATAAAGGACCGCCCGGCCGGGGTGTCTCCTCTGGCCGCCACGCGGAGGTCCCGGGTAGATGGCCAAGCGGGTTCCCTCATACGGATTGGTGTACTTGGACCTACCGGGCGAAGACGCTCGGGTGCTGGAAACGCGGGGAGACGGAGCAGACTGACTGGGATGAAAAGCCGGGCAAAGAGATTCAAAATCAAAGTCGTCGGAGTCGTACTCAGGCAGCCGGTCATACAAATCGTGGTCCTCCTCATATTCCGAAAAGTCAGAGTCCAGAAGAATATGAGGAGCCGGACGGATCGTGTTCGGGACGTATTCATACCTTGCTGGCGGAGCGTAAGACACGGAAGCGGAGGACATCAGGGAGCCTACCCGGATCGGACAGGCTTGGTCCTCCGGCAGACGGTCTACCTTGCGTCGGTCCCGGCGACGCCAGGTCTTTCCTGCTGGGCCAGTTCGTTCTGTCACGTCCCATCGGAGCGAGAGTAGGACCCAAATGCAGGAACTCGGAAGACGCAAGGTAGTTCAAGAAGAGACGCGTTTATTATATGCAGAGGTAGGGGATCTAGCAGGCAGTCCGGTGCAGCAGCGGTAGTTGGGACGTCGGGCGAAGAGAGTAGGTGAGCGGGCAGGCAGGAGTCGGTACACGGGAGAACGATCAAAGCAGGCAGAAGTGTCAAAGGAGTCAGGCTTACGGGGTTGGTCGGAGAACAGGCGAAGGTCGGTACACACGGGTTGTCGATTAGGGATACGGGAGTACTCGAACGGGACATGAAGCTCAACGACTCAGGCCTGGCCCAGTCGTCATCCGGGTCATATAAATACACAGAATAATCAGCCCGCATGAGGCGCAGGTGTGCGCCTCCCAATCAGCGCAACTGCGCGGACACCTGCACAGCCCGGGCTGGAGCGGCAGGATCATGACACATCCATGCTTTTATCTCAAGTAGACTTGCCTATTGTCATGGTCTTCTGACTGGATCCCCAAAAAGAGGATTAAACAATTAATTGCAGCTTGTTCAGAATGCTGCAGCGTGGGTTGTGACCATAACGAATCAGTCAGAGCATCCATCTATCCATATATTTTCTGAGTCACTGATCCTCATGAGGGTCACAAGGTGCTGGAGCCACCCTGAACTAGATGCTAGCCAATCATGATCAGAGCATTTAGAGGGTTCCCTCATACTTCATGCTTCACTTTTTGCGGCTTCAGTGCTTCGCAGTTTTTTTTTATTAATAGTAAAAAAAAAACCTGAAAAATACAGCCAGATTGGCACATTGTGGAAAGACGCGCGTGAATAGTTTCCAGCTCGACATTGACCAATGACAGCATGAGTGGCTTTATCCTGTGAGCTAATTGGTTGTGCATCATTGAAGCCTCACTCAGCAACTTTCCCTCGTTGCTGTTGCCTCCTCCACACTGTTGACTGTCTCGTATATGTGCTGTATCTTTGTATTGTGTTCGTGATAACTTTTTTGTGAAGCGATAAAAGTTTTTGATTATGTAGTTACAGTTCCACCTCAGTGTTGTGCCCAGCGGAAGCTTCCTACGCAGCGTCAAAGAAGTGGTAACTCTGCGCGCTTTTATCCTATTTGGGAGCACTTTTGTAATTTTTAGGATCCAGCAGGAGAAATCAACCGCATTGTGCATCAATTGCACACACTGTGTTATCTACTGGGATGTCCTCCAGGACTCCAGACAGGGCACTTTTCTCCTTGTTGGAACCTGCATCGTGATTTCCCCCCCGAAACAGGCCTTTATTGGAAGAGGACACTTACGGATACTTCTTAAAGGGCCGTGTAGCAACAATTTTACTACCACCAAGATAAAAGAAGAGTTCCTCTTCCACCCTCTTCTTCCAGGTTCTTTTGAACAAGTGCCACCAGTCCATTTTTTCTCCCTGTCATTAATGGAGCTCCATCAGTTGTAATTCCAACAAACGTCTTCCATGGCAAACCAGCTCCCAATGGCATCACACAGCTGGTGAAATATCTCCAGAGCGGTAGTCTGACTGTGCATTGGAATTACTGTGAGCAACTCCTCCATTGCTTCAAAACTGTCATCAACACCACGGACATATATATTTTCAAAAAGACCCAGTTTGTCATGGAAAATGGATTGTACATGTGGAAAGGACGAGCACTCCGTGGATTCCAAATGACAAGTATGTCTGCATAGAGCTACTCAAAAAAACAATAGTTGGGGGCTCGGGATGTAATCCTCTCATAACGTAACAAAAGATCCACGTACATAAGTCAGGGTTGCTAAATCTGTCGATGTGCGCGTCGTACAGCTTCCGTGCAACAGCATGGCCTTGTGGATCGCCTTGTCGACACGCTCTCTGCTCATATTTCTTTTTTCGTATAGACATTGAAGTGAATAACATTACAATATCTGTTTTAAAATGTTTATAGGCATTACAGTGGTGCTTTAAGATGAATAGAAAATGAAATGGGAAATGTGCATACTACTATACCAAATGTAATGCTTGTGGAAGGAAAATACGTCATATTTGAGTTTTCTCTCTGCTCGGTTTCATGTTTTCTGTTCTGACAATTTCAAGCCTTACTCTGACTACTGTACATACAGTCCCCCTTGACCACACTTACAGTGCCTTTGACTCCCTCTGGAAAGAGAAATCTTTTGTAGATTGTGTTGACAGTATCATTTTCTTCAACATCACACTCCCTCTGTAGCAGAATTGGTCCTGTATCAAGTCCATCATCAGCCCAGAACACAGTGAACCCACCCTTTTTGTCACCATGGATCAAGGTCCTGTTGGGTGTGAAATAATGGATCTAAAACTGGATGAAGGACAGACTTTTGAACAGTACTTTATGTCACTCACCAGTTTATAGCAGAGGCTCCCCTATGGCGAGGCAACAGTGAAGGGTGGTAAATGATGGAGCCATGTTTGGGATAGTCAATAACCTCCATGGGAATGAACTGGGAGCAGAAGGGCATGACATTCAGTTCAGCAGCTGTGGCTTTGTATTGGGCCACAACCTCAGGTATGGCCTGGCCCTTTAGACGCCAGCGAGGAAACTTGAACACGGTGACGCCATCCTTTTCTGCTTCTGTAGCTGTGGTAAAAACAGAATTTAACTCTTAAACCAGGGGTGTCAAATATACGGCCCACCAGGGGATCAGGTCCGGCCCACGGGATGAACATTATATTACATTGTACATTTTGACTTTTAAAAAAAGATAAACTGCAGTTCCAATTAAGCCACTAAGGGTGTACTGTCTTAGTCCTAGACTAGAGTAGTGATAGTCACTGTTTTAGAAAAGACATGTCACACTCCACTGCCATGGGACTAAGAACAGATAGCAGCAACAAGGATTCTAGGTCTGTATTTAGCATTTTGTCATTTCCTTGGAATTTTATCTGCTTTTAATTTGCCCGTGACATACTCATCAAAAATCAAAGAATATAATCTTCGGCACCATCTTCGCAGTTCTTAGTTTACACAGACAACTGCGAAGACAGAAGATAAATGAAATGTTGGTGAGTCTGAGCAAACTGCAGTCTATTTTCCCCAGCAGCAGAGAGATGAGCAATCCCGCAGTGAACGTCAGCTACATGATTGCTAGTAAAATAGCATTAGATCAAAGCCATACTGTGAGGGGGAGTTTGTTAAAACTTGCTAGCGAAAGGCTGCAGAAATTTGGTGTCCTGAGAAGTGACAAGCTTTTGCCAAAGTTAGCCTGACGAGGAATAATGTCACAGAGGATTTTGGAACTATTGACAAAATAACCGAGCTGGTGAGAAAATGGCTGATGAATGGAGGAAAAGTGTCCTGGTTCCCATTTTAACGAACAAAGGCGATTTGGAGAGGTGTGGGAACTATAGAGGAATAAAGTTGATGAGCCACACAATGAAGTTATGGAAAGAGTAGTGGAGGCAAGAATCAGGATAGAAGTATCTGCAAACAACAGTATGGTTTCATGCCTAGAAAGAGTACCACAGATGCATGATTTGCCAAGAGGATGCTTGTGGAAAAGTACAGACACGGTCAGAAGGAGCTACCTTGTGTCTTTGTGGATCTAGAGAAAGCCTGTGACAGAGTACCAAGACAGGAACTGTGGTACTGCATGCGCAAGTCTGCTGTGGCGGAGAAATATGTCAGAATAGTTCAGAACATGTATGAATGCAGCAGAATATTGATGATGTGTGCTGTTGTTGTGGCAGCAGAATTTAAGGTGGAGGTGGGACTGCATCAGAGATCAGCTCTGTGCTCCTTCCTGTTTGCTGTGGTAATGGATAGGCTGACAGATGAGGTTAGACTGGAATCCCCTTGGACCACGGTGTTTGCAGATGCCATTGTGATTTGCAATGAAAGCAGAGAGCAGGTGGAGGAACAATTTGAAAAATTTAGGCATGTACTGGAAAGGAGGGGAATGAAGATTAGCCGAAGTAAAACAGAACATATGTGCGTGAATGAGAGGGGTGGAGTGGAAGGAGGGAAAGGAAGGAATAGAGATGGTGACGGTGGATGACTTCAGATCCTTAGGGTCAACAATCCAGACTAAAGGTGACTGTGGTATGGAAATGAACAAAAGTGTCCAAGCAGGTTTGAACAGCTGGCAGAAGGTGGCTGGTGAGTTATGTGACAAAAGAGTCTCTGCTACGATAAGGGGTAAAGTTTATAAAACATACATACAAACATATAAAAGTTTATATAGTGAAGCCAACCATGATGTACGGATTACAGAGGATGGCACTGAAGAGAAAAGAGGAAGCAGCACTGGAGGTGGCAAAAATGAAGATGTTGGTTCTCTCTAAGAGTGAGAAGGTTGAATAGGATTAGAAATGAGCTCATGAGAGATGTTTAGGAGACAAGGTTCAAGAGAGCAAACTTCGATGGTTTTGACAAGACCAGAGGCGAAAGAGTGAGTATATTGGTAGAAGTGTGATGACGATGGAGCTACCAGGCAAAAGAGCGAGAGACCAAAGAGTAGGTTGATGGATGTTGTGAGGGAACACTTAAGGGCACTTGGTGTTAGAGAAGAAAATGCAGGCGATAAACTCACATAGAAAAAGATGACACGCCGTGGCGACCCAGAACGGGACAAGCCGAATGGAAAAGACGACAATATTGTAAAAGGACAATTCATTAAATATGAAGGTTTATACAATGTATTTGTTCTTTTTTTTACACTAAAACAAAGTAATTTGTTGTTACTTTCATGTAATTACATGATGAGTTCACTGGTCAGCCCCCCTTGACATCAGATCAGGTTGTATCTGGTCCCCAGACCGAAATGAGTCTGTGTTAAAGTGTATTGGCAGGTAAGTCCAGTTTTTGCCATGCAATATCCCCACTTGAAACCCACAGGTTGAACTGGAATTCACTCAAATGACCTTTCCCTTTTTATCAACTATTTGTGTAAAAGCAGTTTTAAGACATCTCAACAAGCCTTTTGTCATTGCATGAGCCGTGTGTATGCGTGTGTATCCACAGAAACATTTTTGTATTTCCTTCCATTTTTCATATCTGTACTAAAAGATCTAAAAGATTTTCTTCATCCACAAAACGTGACTTCATACTCCATTCTCCATATACCCCTGAGACTGCCGCCACCTTCTTGCTCAATTTTGCACCATAATCAAATGTATTATCTGGTCATTCAGGTCCATTTGATCAAGCAAACAGGATTGCAGTCACCATTGTTGTTGCTTTGTCCCTTGCTACAAAAAAGAAAGTTTAAATAGCGACCAGAAATTACCAAAATGTGCTGAGGAAATGCCACCCTATGGCAACATGGAGAAGAAATACTCAACATTTTCAAAACTGTCCGCATGGGTTGCACTCAAGTATAAGGGGAAAGTACATGCAGGAGAGCCGTAGTGACATCAGCATGGTCCCCGCACATGCGGGTATCAAGACACCTTACAGCTCAAGTGTCGTCAAACGGATGATTTTTGGTATATTTTTAATGAAAAACCCACAGCCAATATGGTGTTTTTTCGCCACAAAACATGATTTTGACGTATACAGCTTTTTGTAATTCCCGCCATGAAAATCCTCTCAGGAATATGTTGTCAAGAAGCAGGAAGTGACGTAAAGGACAGTGGCGCCCCCTCATGGACTCGTTTGTTTCCATTAGTTTTACCTCAGTGAAGGTAGCTCGTTGTTCTTTCGTGTTAGCCAAAATGCCGGCTCATTGCATTGCTGAACATTGCTTGAACACTTGGGAGAATGGAATTACCCTTCATAAATTTGAAAGAGACCATGTTCGTTGTGAAAAATGGATTGCACAGGTGGAAAGGACGAGAGCTTTGTGGGTTCCAAATAACAGGTAGGTGTGTATACAGCTAATAAAAAAAAAAAAAAAAAAGTGTTTGGGGCGGACCACGTAATCGGTCTCTCTCATAATGTAACAAAAGATCCGCGTATGAAATGTGTCAATGTGCGCGTCACCCAGCCAACAATGTCTCACTCAGCCTGCAACATAGCTCGGCTCCACCCCCTCCTTATGTAGCACGACGGGCCGAAACTCAGCCACACCGGCTAAGGCGCCGTGTTCGGCGGTCAGATCTTCCGCGGGCTTTGCGATGGGGGCGGCTCTGAAAAACCCAGCCGAGAATGCGTTACTCAGTTGCGTGTGAGCATGAAGCTCGCTGGCTCGACTGTGAACACAAAGCAGCACCGCTCGACTCCGTCATAAGCCACACCGGCCGGCTGAGATGAGCCGCGATGGCTCATCTCCGCCACGGAAGTGGATCGGACGAGATGCGGTTTGGCCGTGATGGCATATCATCTGAATATGGCTCGAAACAATAGTGTAACATTGCCCTGAGGGCTCGAAACACTAATGTAATATTGCCCCGGTAACTTCACTCGGTTGTGTGGTGTTGTCCTTTTCGAAAAGAGCTTCCGTGTCAGAAGGGGCGTTGGAAAAATCCGAATATCTCTGTTGTTCGGCTTCCATAGTAGCAGGCACTGCGCGTTTTCAACTGCGGAAGTGACGATGACGTCAAGGACAGATAACGCGACGAATATGGCCACCACTTGGATGTCGTGGGACACTCAATCGCGCAACTTTGTGCATGGATGACGCGCTCTCCGCTCATTTTTTTTTTCCCGGATAGACATTGATGTGAATACTGTTATATATATTTTTCATTACAATATCTATTTTAGAATGTTTATAGGGATGTCACCCACACTTTAAATCTTTGTTAACGACCATTTCTCCTTGGTCAAGATAATACATCCCACCTTATAGGTGTGGCGTATCAAGATGCGGATTAAACACCATTATTAATGCACAGGCAAGCCTTTGGCTGGCCACAATGAAAGCCCACTCTGAATTGTGCATATTTGCTTAATTGTGGGGGTAATGAGGGGGCTCAGGACCCCCACAATTAAGTGGGGGTGTTACAAAACCAGTCAGTATCTGGTACGACCATCCTGCCTTACGTAGTGCAACACATCTTTGCAAAGAGCATGTTGTTGATTGTGACCGGTGGAATCTTGGTCCACCTTTGTGCAAAATTGCTTAATATGAGCAAGAAATGGAACATGCTGTTGTATACACCGTTCCAGCACATCCCAAACATGCACTTGTAGAAGACCTGAGTACCGGCTTCAATCCTAGACCCGTCTGTGTGGAGTTTGCATGTTATCCCTGTGCCTGCGTGGGTTTTCTCCAGCCACTCCGGTTTCCTTCCACATTCCAAAAACATGCAACATCGCAGCTGGGACAGGTTCCGGAACTCCTTGCGGCCCTTGTGAGGATAAGCGGCAAAGAAAATGTATGTAAGTATATATATCCCAAGCCCAGATAAATGCAGAGGGTTGCGTCAGGAAGGGCATCCGGCGTAAAACAGTGCCAAAAAAATATGAGCGTTCATCTCAAGAATACCATACTGGATCGGTCGTGGCCCGGGTTAACAAGGCCTGCCCCTGAAACTGTTAACCTGCAGGGCGTTGGTGTTGTAGTTCTTGTAAAAAAAATACTAATAATAAAATAAAATAATAATGAAAAAAAATGGTGGTGCGCAAGGATGCAGGCTCTCCCTATCAGCACTTGTGTCTTTATTTTGTATTTGTTTGTTTGGGCACTTTGATCATGTATGTCTCGGTGCTACACCCGTCAGTAACTTTTGGACTTTGGATACCAACACAAATCGCAGTTTCAAGGGACTTTCACTGCTAATCTGAAATTCCAGATAAGTTAACGAGACCACCTGGCTCGCTGTCGATTGATCGGAGGAGGGAGAGAAAGCAGAAGCAGGACGTCGGTCTGGCTGCCTGCTTAGGTTAAAGAACAACTCACAAGGACCACTGCTTCCATCGGCAACAAAATGAACGAGCTGGACTTACAACTTCCACATAATTCCTGTGTTCACGACTGCATCCTCATCATCCACATCATCATCATAACGGAGACCTTGTTGATCCGAACATTCCAGATGCTCGCATGCAGCAAGCAGGCAACACCCTTCACCACTCGGATCAGCCTGAAAACGCTGGCAAAAGCAGAATTGGCGTTCTCTGTGTGTATGTGCATGACGACTGGTGAAACAACAGGGTGATTGAGAGACACTGTTCCCCTGACAGTACATTAGTTAAATGCTGGCCCTTTTACGTCCCGAGGGAGCTAACTGTAGCCATCATCATGGGTGTTTGTATCCCACCGATTGCTCACGTGAAAGCTGCACGCTGACAAATGCTGAACGTTATAAATGAACAAGAGCCGGCCCACCCACACAAGGGCGTTTACAAGTTAGGAGGGGACTTTAACAAGGACAATGGGAAGACGCTACTCCCGAAGTTCCACCAACATGTTAAAGGTCCAACAATGGGTCAAAATACTTTAGACCACATGTACTCCAACATCAAGCACGATTAAAGAACCAAACCCATGCCTCACACTGGTGAGTGAGACCCCATCTCCTTGCTCCTCATCCCTTAATATATATCACCGTCAGATGCAGATCCAAAACCATCACAAAGACTGTAAAAACCTGCCCAAACTGTGCATGCAGTGAACTGCAGGACTGCTTTCAACAAACAGGCTGGGAGCTATTTGCACACCAGGCCTTGGATCGATACACAGGTACTGTCCTGGACTACATCAGATTCTGTATGGAAAATGTGTGTAATGAAAAGCATCAGGGTTTTTCCAAATCAGAAACCCTGGATGACCAGCCAGGTCTGATTACTGCTCAGGGCCCGTGATGGTGGTTTCAGGTCATTTAGCAGAGCTCTTGACAGCATAGCTTGGGTTGATCTGAAAAAAGGGATCGAAAATTCCCAAAAGGGGAGGATAGAGTCCCATCTTGGCAGCAACAAAGCACGGGAGGTCTGGCAGGGTCTACAGATACTCACAAATTCATAGGCTGTGAGGCAACATCGGGAGACACAAGCGAGTCATTGGCAGAGGAGCTCAACATCTTCTTTGCTCACTTAGATTCATCTTCGGTCTTCACCCCATCCAAGCTCCAGTCACTCTCCACTTACTGTTCAGGATCACGATATGAGGAGTGTGTTCCTGTCCTGGACGAGGTACGATGAGCATGTGTCTACCAGCTCTCCACAGCATCTTCTGCATGATCTCCAACATCTCACTGGCCCAAGCAGTTATCCTCATCTGCTTGAACTCTACAACAATCATTTCCATCCCCAAAAATAAATTATCTAGCCCCATTGACAATCGCTCTGTTGCCCTTTAACGTGTCATTATGAAGTGTTTGGAGAGACTGGTTCTGTAGTACATCAAAGACTGCCTCCGCCCAACTTCAACTCCCACCAGTTCGCATACCAGGCAAAGAGATCAACAGAGGACCCCATCGTCATAGCTCTGCACGTTGCGTTGAGTCACCTGGAACAGGAACAGCCGCAGAGCTATGCAAGGATGCTCTTTGTAAATTACAGCCCGGCCTTTACATCAAATCATTTCAGACATTCTGATGACTAAACTGGACATCTTGGCCCTGCTTCTTCTCATATACACCTGGATCAAGGACGTTTTGACAGACACACCCCTGACGGTGAACCTCAAATGGGCATAGGGTTATCCTGCTGAACGGGTTAAACGGTTCAGGTCCTACTTGGAGGAAAGGAACTACTTTGTAACCATTGGAAATGTTCAATCTCAACAAATGGCAATGATCTATGGGGTCCTTCAAGGGTCAATTCCTGGATCCCTCCTGTTCACCCTGAATATGCTATTCTTGGGTCAAAATTTTCAGAACTTTAATTTTGACTATCATGGCTATGCAGGTTTAGCAGTCTCTCCAGATGACTAGTGTTGTGTCACTGTCTTCTTTTTCTTTCGTCTTGTCCCGTGAGAGGTCGCCACAGCGTGTCATCATTTTGCATCTAAGCCTCTAACACCAACTACCCTCATGTCTTTCCTCACAACATCCATCAAACTTCTCTTTTGTTCTTTTCGCTCTTTTCCCTGGCAGCTCCATCCTCAACACCCTTCTACCAATAAACACACTCTGTCACCTCTAGACTTGTCAAAACCATCTAAGTCTGCTCTCTTGAACCATGTCTCCAAAACATCTAACTTTGGCGGTCTCTCATGAGCTCATTTCTAATCCTATCCAACCTGCTCACTCCTAGAGAAAACCTCAACATCTTCATTTCTGCCACCTACAGGTCTGCTTCTTGTTTTTTCTTCAGTACCATTGTCTCTAAGAATCTTTTGTCACATAACACACCAGACACCTTCCACCAGCTGTTCAAACCTACTTGAACCCTTTTTTCCACTTGCTTACCACACTCATCATGGTCTGGATTGTTGACCCTAACGATATGACGTCATCCACCCTCAGCATATCTTTTCCTTCCTTTCCCTCCTTCCACTCCACTCCTCTAATTCACGCACATATATTCTGTTTTACTTCAGTTAATCTTCATTCCTCATCTTTCCATTGCATGCCTCCATCTCTCCAATTCTCACTTTAAACTGCTCCCTTTGTACAATTGACATACTTATATTATCATTGTTACACTTATCTGTGTAGCTTTTACATCTTTCATGCCTTATAAAGAATAGTTTCTTTAAACAGAAATGTCTCTTGTTCTTTGTTCTTGTTGTTATGCTGTGCCTTGTTCTTTGTTCTGAATGTTGTACCAGGGCAGCAACGACTGCAGGAGAAAAATTCCTCGTGTGTTTTTACACACTTGGGCATTTAAGCTGATTCTGATTGTAATTGTTCCGCCACTGCTCCCTGCTTTCACTGGAGATCACAATATCATCTGCGAACATCATAGTCCAAGGGGATTCCAGTCTAACCTCATCTGTCAGCCTATCCATTACCACAGTAAACAGGAAGGTGCTCAGACCTGATCCCTGATGCAGTCTTACCTCCATCTTAAATTGTTCTGTTACACCGACAGCACACCTCACCACTGTTCCGCTGTCCTCTTCCATGTCCTGAACGATTCTGACGTATTTCTCCCCCACACCAGACTTACGCATCCAGTTCCACAATTCCTGTCTTGGTACTTTGTCATAGGTTTTCTATAAAATCCAAAGAGATCTAGAGTCTAGATCCACAAAGACACAATATAGCTCCTTTTGACCTTCTTCGTACTTTTCCACAAGCATCCTCAAGGAAAATAATGCATCTGTGGTACTCTTTCTAGGAATGTCCCACTTCTTTACAAACCTCTTTCCTTGTATGACTTCCTTTATTTATGGGGTTCAATCAGCAAGTCTCCTCCTCCCCTTTCCTACCAGAAGACACACTAAGTACTTTACTCAACCTGTCGCTCTGATTTCCTTGGGTGTCGTTGTCCAGTCTTCCGGGAGCTCCTGCTGTCTGTTGAGAGCCTGTCTCACCTCTTTCCGAAAGGCTGCACAACATTCTTCCTTTCTCAGCTTCCACCAAATTGTTCTCTACTCTACCTTTGTCTTCTTAATCTTCCTCCCCACCAGACAGACCAGAGTCATTCTACACACCACCATCTTCTGCTATCGAGCTATACTTTTCCCTACCACTACCTGACAAACACCTGCAGATGACATCGTCTGCAAAAAATGTACTCCACCTGCGTGCTTCTACCTGCACTCATGTAGGTCAACCTACGTTCCTGCCTCTTTTAGAAAAAAGCGTTCACTTCTCCCATTTTCATTCTTTTTGCAAAGTCCACCACCATCTGACCCTCAAAGTTCCTTGCCTGGATGCCGTACTTACCCATGACTTCTTCATCGCCCCTGTTTCCTTCACCAACATGTCCATTAGAATCTGCACCAATTACAACTATCTCTGTGTCTGGGATGCTCAGAACTCCTTGATCTCGTTCCTTCCAGAATTTCTCTTTCGACTCGCGATCACATCCTACCCGTGGAGCATCGCTGCAAATCACATTATACTTGTTCCATCTCAAAAACATCAAGAGTGAAAGCTGGCATGTGGCAAGCAAACCAGGAAAAACTCATTCATTTGTTTATCTTAAGTACACTCGACTCTTGTAAATGTCTTCTGACTGGACTCCCCCAAAAAAGCATTAAACAGCTGCTGGGGCTTTGGAGTGAGGGGGAAGAAGACCCTGCGCTCGTCCCGTCCAGGGTTAGAGAAAACTTCGGCTGCAGATGTAGAATGGCTTCCCTGGATTTATCTTTCCACATGACTCTTTTTGTTATTTGACAACTTTTCATTACAAAGCATTGACAATGAAAGCAAATTACTCAGTCTAAGAATTGTTGAATTCTCTGTCCTCCTCACTTTTCGCCTTTTCCCTTTGTGATCCACCATGGCCCATCAGAGACCCGACGGTTTTTTTGTGACAACCACCAGTCACGTCAAGCTCAAAGAAACCCGCGTTGCAGGCTATGACACAAATCTTTGTAAACCGAAATGTTGACATTTAATCTTGTACACATGGGAAAATATTAGGATTTTGTCACATTTCTCCTCCTGTAGAAACCATATTAAAACCAAAAATATCCCCCCCATCCATGTCCACTTTCATACTTCTTCTTTTCCTATATGAAAAAGCTCCAGGGAGCCACTAATGCAGGGCTAAAGGCCACATGCGGCTCAGGAGCCACCGGTTGCTGAGCCCTGCTCCAACCAGTCGGCCAGCCTCCCTCCTTTTCTTAACAGTATTTTTCAATCTTCTCGCCTTTGCATGGTCTTCTGTTGAATATGAGTGAACGGGAACTTGAAGGATAGATTATAAATTTAATGTGGAAGCACTTGAATGAATTTGTGTGAAAAAAAAAATTAACAATTCAGTGAACGAATCTTTTGAATTAATCCTTCCTTATTCTAATGATTTAGTACACTCAAACGAACTGCCGTCCCCGTCACTACAACACTCCAGAATAGAACATTTTTATTCGAGGGTGTACCACATTGTGTGAGCCACCCTCTGCATTTGCTGGGCAATTGCATTCCATGCTGCTGCCCCCTACACACACACACATACACAATGAATGGGAAAGTCGGTGGCTCTAGCAGGTTGCCAAGTGCAGTGTAGAGCTTCTCAAAAGTGGTCACGAGCTCAGAGGATAATCAGCCACTCCAGCATTCTTTTAAGTTGCATATTCAGTAAAAGTACTTGTAATATACAGTATTAATTTTTGCCTTCATGTGCTGTTTTGCACGAGAATTAAGATAGTTTGTGCTCTCTGAAGATTCCTTTATGTCTAGCATTATGTCTGTTGTCTGCCGTTTTGTCAATGCAATCCAAACAATTGACACGGATTTTTGTATTTGATTGCGTGGTCATTTTATGTTCATTTTATTTTCAGTTTCACCCTTGCTTCATCAATAATCCTGAAAAAACTACATTCACTGTCTTGATTGGAGTAAAGCTCTTATCTGCCTGTCAACAAACATGGACAGCACGCAGCCATGCACATACACATAATATACATATACACGTACACACATCATCCATCCTCCGAGTCACTTATCCTGACAAAGGGTCGTGGGAGTGCTGGAGTCTATCTATTGGGCAGGAGGTGGGGCACACCCCAAACTGGTTGCCAGCTAACAGCAGGGCACAAAAAGACAAACATGAGTCACACTCAATTTCACAGCTCAAGAAAATTTTGTGTCTCCAATTAATGCATGACTTTGGGATGTGGCAAGAAACCAGATTCCCTGGAGAAAACCCACGCAGGGACAGGGACAAAATGCAAAATCCACCCAGGCGTTCCCGGGATTTGAAACCCGGTCCTGTGAGGCCAATACCCTAACCTGACGGCCACCATGCTGCCACACATCCATATACATAATATTTTTGAAATATGTTTTGTAAAACGTCTCAGTATTTACTTTTTTAATTGATTTTTTTTCACACATAGTTTTCATAATTTCATTTGTTTTTATTTACTACAATGACAGCTTTGCATTTACATTTAGTGTAATTATGATTTGTTATTGTAGAGCAATACAGTGTATATGTAAAATATGTATAAAAACTACAACAGAGTATTAAGAAAAGCACTTTATTACAATTTATGATGAATAACGCTGCAATCCAAGTTAGGATAAAAAAGTTGCTGTCCTGTCCTTTGTCCAAGGCCGAATTGGCACTTCATGTAGTCTTCTTCTTCTTCTTCTTTTCCTTTCGGCTTGTCCCGTTAGGGGTCGCCACAGCTTGTCATCTTTTGCCATCTTAGCCTATCTCCTGCATCTTCCTCTGTAACCCCAACTGCCCTCATGTCTTCCCTCACCACATCCATAAACCTTCTCTTTGGTCTTCCTCTCGCTCTTTTGCCTGGGAGCTCCATCCTAAGCATCCTTCTACCAATATACTCACTCTCTCGCCTCTGAACATGTCCAAACCATCGAAGTCTGCTCTCTCGAATCTTGTCTCCAAAACATCCAGCTTTGGCTGTCCCTCTAATGAGCTCATTTCTAATCCTATCCAACCTGGTCACTCCGAGCGAGAACCTCAACATCTTCATTTCTGCCACCTCCAGTTCAACTTCCTGTTGTTTCTTCAGTGCCACTGTCTCTAATCCGTACATCATGGCCGGCCTCACCACTGTTTTGTAAACTTTGCCCTTCATCCTAGCAGACACTCTTCTGTCACATAACACACCAGACACCTTTCGCCAGCTGTTCCAACCTGCTTGGACCCGTTTCTTCACTTCCTGACCACACTCTCCATTGCTCTGTATTGTTGACCCCAAGTATTTGAAGTCGTCGACCCTCGCTATCTCTTCTCCCTGTAGCCTCACTCTTCCCCCTCCACTTTTCTCATTCACGCACATATATTCTGTTTTACTTCGGCTAATCTTCATTCCTCTCCTTTCCAGTGCATGTCTCCATCTTTCCAATTGTTCCTCTGCATGCTCCCTGCTTTCACTGCATATGACAATATCATCTGCGAACATCATGGTCCAAGGGGATTCCAGTCTAACCTCATCTGTCAGCCTATCCATTACCACTGCAAACAGGAAGGGGCTCAGAGCTGATCCCTGATGCAGTCCCACCTCCACCTTAAATTCCTCTGTCACACCTAAGGCACACCTCACCATTGTTCTGCTGCCATCATACATGTCCTGTACTATTTTAACATACTTCTCTGCCACACCAGACTTACGCATGCAGTACCACAGTTCCTCTCTTGGTACTCTGTCATAGGCTTTCTCTAGATCCACAAAGACGCAATGTAGCTCCTTCTGACCTTCTCTGTACTTTTCCACGAGCATCCTCAAGGCAAATAATGCATCTGTGGTACTCTTTCTAGGCATGAAACCATACTGTTGCTCGCAGATACTTACTTCTGTCCTGAGTCTAGCCTCCACTACTCTTTCCCATAACTTCATTGTGTGGCTCATCAACTTTATTCCTCTATAGTTCCCACAGCTCTGAACATCCCCTTTGTTCTTAAAAATGGGAACTAGAAAACTTTTCCGCCATTCTTCAGGCATCTTTTCGCCCGCTAGTATTCTGTTGAATAAGTTGGTCAAAAACTCCACAGCCATCTCTCCAAATTGCTTCCATACCTCTACCGGTATGTCATCAGGACCAACTGCCTTTCCAGTTTTCATCCTTTGTAGTGCCTTTCTGACTTCCCCCTTAGTAATCATTTCCACTTCCTGGTCCTTCACTCTTGCCTCTTCAACTCTTCCTTCTCTCTCATTTTCTTCATTCATCAACTTCTCAAAGTATTCTTTCCATCTATTTAGTACACTACCGGCACCAGTCAACACATTTCCATCTCTATCCTTAATCACCCTGACCTGCTGCACATCCTTCCCATCTCTATCCCTCTGTCTGGCCAACCTGTAGAGATCCTTTTCTCCTTCTTTTGTGTCCAACCTGGTGTACATGTCTTCATATGCCTCTTGTTTAGCCTTTGCCACCTCTACCTTTGCCCTACGTCGCATCTCGATGTACTCCTTTCGCCTCTCCTCAGTCCTCTCAGTATCCCACTTCTTCTTCGCTAATCTCTTTCCTTGTATGACTCCCTGTATTTTGGGGTTCCACCACCAAGTCTCCTTCTCCCCTTTCCTACCAGATGACACACCAAGTACTCTCCTGCCTGTCTCTCTGATCACCTTGGCTGTCGTCGTCCAGTCTTCCGGGAGCTTCGGTTGTCCATCGAGAGCCTGTCTCACCTCTTTCCGGAAGGCTGCACAACATTCTTCCTTTTTCAGCTTCCACCACATGGTTCTCTGCTCTACCTTTGTCTTCTTAATCTTCCTACCCACCACCAGAATCATCCTACATACTACCATCCTATGCTGTCGAGCTACACTCTCCCCTACCACTACTTTACAGTCAGTAACCTCCTTCAGATTACATCGTCTGCACAAAATATAATCTACCTGCGTGGTTCTACCTCCGCTCTTGTAGGTCACTATATGTTCCTCCCTCTTCTGGAAATAAGTGTTCACTACAGCCATCTCCATCCTTTTTGCAAAGTCCACCACCATCTGCCCTTCAAAGTTCCTTTCCTGGATGCCGTACTTACCCATCACTTCTTCATCGCCCCTGTTTCCTTTACCAATATGTCCATTACAATCTGCACCAATCACAACTCTCTCGCTGTCTGGGATGCTCAGAACTACTTCATCTAGTTCCTTCCAGAATTTCTCTTTCAACTCTTGGTCACATCCTACCTGTGGTGCATAGCCGCTAACCACATTATACATAACACCCTCAATTTCAAATTTTAGTCTCATCACTCGATCTGATACTCTTTTCACCTCCAAGACATTCTTAGCCAGCTCTTCCTTTAAAATAACCCCTACTCCATTTCTCTTCCCATCTACTCCGTGGTAGAATAATTTAAACCCTGCTCCCAAACTTCTAGCCTTACTACCTTTCCACCTGCTCTCTTGGATGCACAGAATATCAACCTTTCTCCTAATCATCATGTCAACCAACTCCTGTGCTTTTCCTGTCATAGTCCCAACATTCAAAGTCCC